>NC_064921.1:491890887-492519498 GCF_023897955.1 Schistocerca gregaria
CTTTCGCCCCTGCTGTTGAATCTATACATCGAAGAACCAATGACAGAAAGAAAAGAAAGATTCAAAACTGGAATTAAAATTCAAAGTGAAAGGATCTTAATGTTAACATTCGCTGATGACATTGCTACTCTCGGTGAAAGTGATGAGTTACATGATGTGCTTTATGGATTGAACAGTCTACTGAGTACAGAATATTAATTGAGAGTAAATCAAAGAGAGACGAAAGTAATGAGAAGTAGCAGAAACAAGAACAGCAACTTAACATCAGGATTGGTGACCACGAAGTAGATGAAGTTAAGGAATTCTGCTAACCTAGACACCAAAGTATCTCATAACGGGCGGAGCAAGGATTACACAAAAAGCAGACTAACACTTGAAAAAAGAGCATTCTTAGCCAAGAGGAGTTTGCTAGCATCAAACATAGGGCTTAATTTGAAGAAGAAATTTCTGAGAACATACGTTTGGAGCACAGCATTGTATGGCAGTGAGAAAAATCAGAAAATAAGGGAATCTAAGCATTTGAAATGTAGTGCTACACAAGAATGTTGGAAATTAGGTGGATTGGTGAAGTAAGGAATGAGGAGGCTTTCCGCAGAATCGGCGAGGAAAGGAGTACATGGAAAACAATGAACAAGAAGAAGGTACAGGATGGCAGGACAGACGATAAGATGTCACGGAATAACTTCCATGGTACTAGAGGGACTGGTAGAAGATAGAACCTTTAGAGGAAAACAGATACTGCAATACATCCAGCAAATAACTAAGGAAAGAGGTTGGTTGCAAGTGCTACTCTAAGACGAAGATGTTAGCACAGGAAAGGAATTCGTGGTGGGCTGCATCAAACCAGTCAGAAAACAGATTAAAAAAAAGAGTCATTTATGGATATGTTACTCAAATGACACCCATGACTAGTCCACGTTCGATGTCACCGAGTTCTCCTGACCACCCCACTCTACTATTACTGCTTCTCTACTGACAATACTCCTCGTCTCCATTTACACTGCCAGGTCCGCTTCTCGTAACTTCTGGTGGCCAAAGGTCATACTGTATAAGGTCATATGGGCAAGTTCAATTATGCTGTTCTGCTGGACTAACTAATCAAAACAAAACAGATGTGAGTGCTGAGGAGTACCTCCTTGAAGATGGAGAGCGCGGTGTGCAGGATGCCGGTGTAGACGTGCTCGCCAGTCACCTGGAAGGCGAGCCTCGCTCGTATCGTGTCCAGCGGGTAGGTGAGCGCCACGGCCGTCACCCCGGCGCAAGACCCCGCCACAAACTTGGCCGCGTGGTGCCCGGGGCCCAGCAGCGAGGTCAGCGCCTGCAACCGACCAGCGACCGCTGTAACAGGCAGCTCAGATGAATGCCTTCTGAGCTGGGAGGGAACAGTCCCTCCTCTCGCTCCTTCTGCCCCACTGCTGCTGGTGGGTAATTTCCTGTTCACACTCAGATAATACAATGGTGTGACAAAAGTTATGGAATAGCAGATCTCACATATAGAGATGGCGGTTGTATCGCGTACACAACGGATAAAAGGGCAGTGCATTGACGGAGATGTTATATGTCATTTGTACTTTTCCTCGAAGAAAACGACCTATTGACACACAGTCAACACTGATTTAGGAAACATCGTTCTTGTGGAACACAACTAGCTCTTTACTCGCATGAAGTGTTGAGTGCTATTGACAAGGGATTTTAAATTGATTTCGTGCTTCTCGATTTCCGGAAGGCTTCTGACACTGCATCACACAAGCGGCTTGTAGTGAAATTGTTTGCTTATGGAGTATCGTCTCAGTTATGTGGCTGGATTCGTAACTTCCTCTCAGAGAGGTCACAGTTCGTAGTAAATGACAAAGTCATCGAGTAAAACAGAAGTGGTTTTCGGCGTTCCCCAATGTAGTGTTGTAGGCTCTTTGCTGTTATCTATTTAAACGATTTAGAAGACAATCTGAGGAGCCTTCTTAGGTTGTTTGAAGATGATGCTGTCGTTTATCGTCTAGTAAAGTTGTTAGAAGATCAGAACAAACTGCAAAACGATTTAGAAAAGATATCTGTGTGGTGTAAAAACTGGCAATTGACCCCAAATAACAAAAAGTGTGAGCTCATGCACATGTGCGCTAACACGAATCCGTCAAACTTCGGTTACACGATAAATCAGTCAAATCTGAAGGCCATAAATTTAACTAAAGACTTAGGAATTACGATTACGAACAACTTAAGTTGGAAGTAACACACAGAAAATGTTGTGGGGAAGTCTAACCAAAGACTGCGTTTTACTGGCAGAACACTTAGAAAACCTAACAGAGCTACTAAAGAGACTGCCTACAATACGCTTGTCCGTCCTATTTTGGAATACTGCTGCGCGTTTTGGGATCCTTACCAGTTAGGATTGACGGAGTACATCGAGAAAGTTCAAAGAAGGGAGCACGTATTGTATTCTCCCGAAATACGGGAGAGAGTGTCAACGAAATGGTACAGGATTTGGGGTGGACAACATTAAAACAAAGGCGTTTGTCGTCGCGGAAAAAAAAAATTCACGAAATTTTAGTCACCAACTTTCTCCTCCGAATGCGGAAATATTTTGTTGACGCGGACCTACATAGGGAGAAACGATCATCATAATAAAATAAGGGAAGACACAGCCTGCACGGAAAGATATAGACGTTCGTTTTCTTCCACACACTTAAATGTGATTTGCAGAGTATCCGCGTAGATCTAGATGTCGGTGTAGATGTAGCAGGCAGCTCAGAAGAATGCCTTCTGTGTTCAGAGAAACAGTCCTTCCTATCACTCCCTTTTGCCCCACGGCTGCGGTGGGTAACTTCGTGGCTCACTTCTTTTTCACAATCAGTTAATACAATGAGGTGATAAAAGTCATGGGATAGAACTACGCACATATATAGATGGCGGCAGTATCGCGTACACAAGGTGTAGAAGGGCAGTGCATTGGTGCAGACGGCATTTGTAGTCAGGTGATACACGTGAAAATGTTTCAGACGTGACTGCGGCCGCACGACGGGAATTAACTTACTTTGAACGGGGAATGGTAGTTGGAGCTAGACGCATGGAACATTCCATTTCAGAAATCGTAAGGGAATTCAAAATTCCGAGATCCACAGTGTCAAGAGTGTGCCGAGAATACCATATTTCAGGCATTACCTCTCACCATGGACAACGCAGCGGCCAACGGCCTTCACCAACAACCGAGAGCAGCGACGTTTGCGTAGAGTTGTCACTGCTAACAGACAAGCAACACTGCGTGAAGTACCAGTAGAAACCAATGTGGGACGTACGACGAACGGATTCGTTAGGACAGTGCGGCGAAATTGGGCATTATTGGGCTATGGCAGCAGATCACCGAAGCGAGTGTCTTTGCTAACAGCACGACATCGCCTGCCACGCTTCTCCTGTACTCGTGACCCTAGATGGCCTGAAAACTGTGACCTGGTGAGACGAGTCCCGATTCCAGTTGGTAAGAGCTGATGGTAGGGGTGTGAGTGTGGAGCAGACCCAGCGAAGCCATGGAGCGAACTTGTCAACAAGACAAGCTGGTGGTGGTTCCCACGGAGTGGACTGGGTCCTCTGGTCCAATTAAGCCGATCATTGAGTGGAAACGGTTATGTTCGGCTACCTAGAGACCACTTGCTACGAGAAGGCTTCGTCTACCAATACGAGTATGTAGTTTCCGGCCCTTTTACTACAGCAGATTGTACCAAAACGACGTGTTTTCGAGAGATCCTAAATGTGCCAGCGCTTTGAAACAGCTCACCTTCATAGCTAGCACTTACGCTATAAGCCGCACGGGATTAGCCGACCGGTGTAAGGCGCTGCAGTCACGGACTGTGCGGCCGGTCCCGGCGGAGGTTCGAGTCCTCCCTCGCGCATGGGTGTGTGTGTGTGTGTTTGTCCTTAGGATAACTTAGGATAGGTAGTGTGTAAGCTTAGGGGCTGATGACCTTAGCAGTTAAGTCCCATAACATTTCACACACGTTTGAACATTTACGCTGTAATATAAACAACACCAAATACAGAGCTCAGCTCCACATGACTTAATCCAATATAGCGCCACGAAGTCTTGTTTGTGACGTAATACTGACCGTGTAGCTCATTGGCTACGTTACTCTCCACTAGGCAAAAATCTGACTTGGCACATTCTTCCTTTCAGACTTTGAACTGTAGTGGAACATGAAATTCCACGCTGTGACCTGATGTGCCTTATTCATAATAACTATGTCTACAAGTACTAAAATACGTTTTTTGTACCATACACATCGCTTCTTAATGGCTTAAGACTCGTCGGTGGAGGCATTCTACAGTAATGGAAATTAGTATAAAGGCATGGAAATTTGTAAGAAAATTAACATTGACGGTTTGAAAAGTTGTCCACAGTGTATAAGCAATAGTATGAGAGCCACTATACCGACAAATGTAGTTAATGGTACCGCATTTGATGTTAGCAGTACAGGATATAAGAAGACACCAACGATGCAGGTGGTAAGGGTGGAACTCGGTATGAAGGCAGTTGGCTCTGTGCGACGTTAGTGTGTTTTCATTTGATGAAAGAACACAAATCCGTGTGTACAAAGAAATGGGTAACTATAATCGTCAGGTCGCCAAGGAGCTGAACGTTTCAAATACAGTGACTGATAATTAAGTCAGATTAGGCGTACAATATGGACACAAAGGAAAATATGGACAAAGTAGAAAACTATATAAGGCATCAAAACGGCTAGATTTGTGCAAAGCAATGTCCACAAATCGTTATAATTCTAAACTTGTTGCCGATTTACAATTGCCAGTAACTGCCAGATGTGTACGACAAATTTTGCCAAATGGCAAATATCATGCATTCAAAAAAAGATTACAGAAACCTGCTCTAACATCCAAACATAAACAGGCTAGACTGGAGCTTGCTGAAAAAAGTATGTCGGGGACTTCGAAATGGGATAAAGTGGTCTTCAGTGATGAGAAGTAGTTTAATTTAGTTGGGCCGGATGAATTTAATTAATACTGCCTTGATCTGAGAACAGAGCAGCAGGTAAAAACGAGCAGTAATTCTGATTCTGGAAATGTTATGATTTCGGCAGCCTTCTGCGCTAAAGGTAAATCATGCATTGCTTGGCTGAACACTAGAATGAATTGTAACATGTACACTGCGCTGCTAAATACGGAATTGATTAGAATGCATGAGTACTTAGGGACGAAAGTGTAATGTTTCAATAAGCTCATGCAATCTGTGCATGTTTCTAATACAACCAGGAAGTGGTTTGAATATATAAATATCGATGTGTTGTCCTTGTCTGCACGTAGCTCGGATTTGAAGTCCGTGGAAAACCTTTGGGCAATACTCGCAAGACGTGTTTACCACAAAGGAAGGCAATTTGAGGCCTTATGTGAACTAAAAAGAGTGATACGAGGAGAGAGGGCGACAATTTTGCTGCAAGAACTACAAATCCCGACTAAATGTCGAAGAGAAAATTTTGAGGTGATAAGGAAGAACAGAGTTGGACAAAGTACTAACAATGCAATAACACAACAGGACAGTGAGTGCCTTTATATCCGTTACCACCTAGAAAATGGAAACGCCTCATTTTGCCACTCGTGTTATGATGAAAACTATGTAACACTGTCATGATTGTTTACCTCTTCTACGCATCCACTACTTTCGTAACAAATTCGATACGCGTATGCTTCAAATATCTAGTATTACTTTCGTAGGAATCTGCCCTTTTACTCATCTCCACTACGGTATCTTCTATTTCTCACGAATGAATTTGCTGCCTGACAGCATATTTCACACAAATTTCACCTTGGCTGCAGGTTTTCTTACCTTTTATTTTTTTTTCATTATCAATGTCGAAGGTGAAAATTTTTGTAATTGCACGAATTCAGACGTCAAATCCAATTTTACGAGTAAGAGCAAGAGACAGGTGAGAATTCATACCTCGTCACGATGTTTAGACTGAATACGACGGAACATGTTACACAACGACGTTTTAGTGCGATATTTGCGATTGTAACGGGACGATAAGGAAAATGTATTGCTGACAACGGGTCTTAGGTCTGCGGTGGAGCGCGCGCGGTCTCACTCTGTGTGTGTGTGTGTGTGTGTGTGTGTGTGTGTGTGTGTGTTGTAGCTGCTTTCATGAATGGCATCATGAAGTCCCTGAGCAATCTGAATGGATAAAAAGTGGCAAATGGGAGGCAAAACCTGTACTTGGATAGGTGGTAAACTTTTCGTCGAATAGAAAACCAGGTAGTGAACAGTCTTCAGGAATGAGTCCCGATTCAAGTTAGAAACTTACATACACTGTCTGACCAAAAGAAACCAGACACCTATTGGTGGACATGAATATGGAGTGCGTCCACCCGCCAGCATAACGGCTTGAACTCTGCTGGAGCACTTTCAATGAGTGTGTCTGAATGACTGTGAAGGGATGACAGGCCATTCTTTCTCAAAAGCCGAAACAATAGAAGGCAGTCATCTTGTGCACTGGGCTCTAGAACGACGTCGACGCTCTCAATTCATCTCAAAGGTGACGGGACTCTGGGAAGACCAGACAATTTCAGCAATGTTACCGTTCACAAACGATTGCCTTAATGACGTTGTTTCATGACAGGGTGCATTGTCATTCTGATCCAAACAATAATCATTACTTAACTGTTCCTCTACTGTACACAGTACCCAGTGCTGTGAAATGTGTTCGCATCCTCCCGCAGTTAGCGTTATCTTAAGAGCAATTACGAAAATCACCCCCGTACGGAAACACCACCTCCTCTGCATTCCACTGTTGACACTACACGTAACGACAGGTGTCTTTCTCCAGGCATTCGTCAAACCCAAACCATCCCATCGGATTGCCACAAGGTATAGCGGCATTTATCACTCTAAAACACTCGTTTCCACTCATTCACTGTCCAGTGGCTTCGCTCTTTACACCACCTCCAGCGTCGCTTGCCATTGACTACAGGAATATTTGGCTTATGAGGAGCTGCTCGATCACTGTACCCCACCCTTTCAATTCCCTACGCATAGTCACTGTGGTAACTGGACTGCCAGTAGCACTTTGAAATTGGCGAGTTATTCCCTCCGCTGATTTCATGCGATTTTTTACGACCTACACCCGCACTGCTCGACAGTCCTTGCCCGTAAGTACACGAAGACTTCCTGATTTAGTTTAACTGTGGCCGTTTTCGCGTTGCCACTTCAAAATCACATGACCAACAGTCGACTTTGGAAGCCTTACAAGGACTGAAATGTCCTGATAGATTTCGTACTGAGGTGACATTCAATGACTAGTCTAAGATCAGAGTCAATGAACTTTCCTCACCGACCCGTGCTGCTGCAGCTTCTGAACTGATAAGGCATTTTTTAAGGGCGCATCCCCTCCATGCCTGCACCGACATGGTGACCATCACAAAAGTTCTACTGTCATCTCTACGTTTGTTAGTAATTACATCGAGGAGTTCATAGCATGCGGTTCTGTGATGTTGTCCGTAAGTCTGGGTAGGATTACCCACTAATACGGCCCCATCGAGTGACAGAAATGGTCGAAAGTGGTTTCAAGAGTAGACAATGCTACCAGCCTCCTTATATACAGTCAGGTTCGCATCTTTTAACATCTAGTGGTCAATTCCATATTACACTGGTGTGTTTGGATGTTTTTGATTAGATAGTGGATGCCTGTTGATCCCAGACAAACGACATCGATTGTCCCAACGTGCAACACAGCCTACTGCTAGAGCTGCAGTCTGTTCCTTATTTTCGAGAACAGCTTTTGAACATGTTGAACGAGGTCTCCAGGAGAGCGGCCGCGTGTATTTTCTCGCACATAGACACAGTTCACATGGTGACCCCGTCTATTATTCCCGCTTCCATAAATGACATTTTTATTTTCCATACGTTTCTACTGCCAACCATCAACGGACTATCTTTAGCGCATTCTTCCCGCTGACGCTTCCAGTAGAGGAGGCAGGACAGGATAGTACCTAAGATGCCGTCAGTATCTCTGGTACATATCTCGCGGTAGCCCTCTCAGCAGAAACTTCCTATCTTGTGACAGTAGTCGTGGCGATTTCCAGTTCTTTACGAATAACAACTGTATCCTATGCTGGAGAATAACTTTAACAGAATGCTACATTGTGGCTGGCGCAATGTTTTTTTATGAAGAAATAAGCAAATAACTTTAAACTAAGCTTACTGATTCTTTCAATTTCTGGATATGCTACGGTACCAAGATTACAAGTTACCTTTAAGAACTAAAGAGTTTTTCATTCAAAGAAGTGATTTCTGTTGGCCGGCCGTGGTGGCCGAGCGGATCTAGGCGCTACAGTCTGGAACAGCGCGACCGCAACAGTCGCAGGTTCGAATCCTGCTTTGGGCATGGATGTGTGTGATGTCCTTAGGTTAGGTTTAAGTAGTTCTAAGTTCTAGGGGACTGATGACCTCAGTAGTTAAGTCCCATAGTGCTCAGAGCCATTTGAACCATTCGATTTCTGTTGCGAGCTTTGAGTCTCAGTCTTTTGTTTCGTCGGTTATTCTCTCTTATGGACTCTAGAACAGCACAATTTTACGACAAACGCAGACAATATACACTGTTGATGAAAGGAGAAACCAAATGAAATTTGACATGGCAGTTAGTACATGTGCAGAACACACTATTACACAACAGCAGCCGACTTTTAAGAGGCATTTTTACATCGCGGTTTGTATACTGTAACATACGGTACGTCCTTAGAACGAACTGATCAATGGATGAAAACTGGTGGTTATATTCCACTGCTTAAGTAAATACATAAACTGCAATTAAAAGGAAACGATTTTCCAAATCAGATACTCCTGCTTAAATTTGGAGAAAGTGGAGATAACCTGCAGCCAGCGATTTACTACGAACTGCCTTGTGCAAGACACTCAAACTACCGAAACTTTCGAAACCTAGCTCCATTCACGTACGTATACCCTAAAATTACTAACTACTGTTTTCAGGCAGAGGACAGTATTCAGAAATATCTTTAGAATATACAAATGTAGATTAGAACTGATGTTATGGTACCTACAAAATAAGCTTTTCGCGGCTCAGCGTTCGAAAATATAGAATACCAACGAACACGACAATGCTTCGCCATTGCTATATATGTATGGGAATTGGATATCCGCCCCAATCTGCTTCTGCCCCCTCTCTCTGTCCATCACCTCCTCCCCCTCTCTCCATCCGTTCCCATCTTCTCCCTCCCTACTTCCATTTCCTCCCCTCCCCCCCCCCCCCTCTCTCTGTCAATCTTGTCTTCTCCCTGCGTCTGACCTTGAGCCTTGTTTGTTATTATTGCTAAGGAAACCTTGAATGGGAACTGAAGAGGAGGACAGGTCAGTATTTAACGTCCCGTCGACAACGAGGTCATTAGAGACGGAGCACAAGCCAGGCTTGGGAAGGATGGGGAAGGAAATCGGTCGTGCCTTTTCAACGGAACCATCCTGGCACTTGTCTGAAGCGATTTAAGCAATCCACGGAAAACCTAAATCAGGATAGCCGGACTCGGATTTCAGCCGTCGTCCTCCCGAATGGGAGTCCAGTGTGTTAACCACTGCGCGACCACGCTCGGTGATTGGGAACTGAAGTCGCTTAAAATGAAGGGTAAATCGATTGACATCATTGGTCTACGGATTATGAGAGACCTCTCCTGTTGCTGGATCTATTACTACAGCAGCTTCAATTATAGGCTAGTATTTGGCATAGTTTTAATTTGCAAATAAGTAGTATTCCATTCGGACGATTCAGATTCCGTATCAGTGTTCTGATCATGGGCTGATAAGCCTTAAACACGACTTACCCGTTTAATTAAAACCGACTGCAAGGAAGAAAACAAAACAGCACACAGTTCTGTACACAATTTTTGTTTTAAGTTATTTATAAGGAGAAAGAATATGGGTATGATGGAAACAATTAGTCTTATGCTATAGTCTTTCCGTCAGTTTATATAGAGGCAAGTCGTTCTTATAAAAAATCTCGCAAAATTCTTGGTCATATTAACGGTACATAAATAAAATCTATACTACTGTATCATGACATGACGTTGTTTGACGCTGTTACCGTATATCTCCAAAAGTTCTTGACAAATTATCGCTGACGGGTTTAGAAAAAGAAAACACAACGCCCGCATCTCGTGGTCGTGTGGTAGCGTTCTCGCTTCCCACGCACGGGTTCCCGGGTTCGATTCCCGGCGGGGTCAGGGATTTTCTCTGCCTCGTGATGGCTGGGTGTTGTGTGCTGTCCTTAGGTTAGTTAGATTTAAGTATTTCTAAGTTCTAGGGGACTGATGACCATAGATGTTAAGTCCCATAGTGCTCAGAACCATTTGAAAACACAACAAGACAGTGCTCGCCGCATTTTGCGAAGTAAAAAGGCGTTTATAAAGAACGAAATTACAAGAAGTTCATTATTATGTGTGTGCAGTGTCCTCAGACAACAAAACATCAGTAGTACCAAATACGCAAAACATTTTGACATGCCAAAATCGCGTTTTATAAATCAAGGAATGTGTTAACTCGCCGACGACACTCAGATTTACATCATTTGCATTGCAGGTGACAAGCGATTTGTGCAGGACACCAAACAGTTGGTTCCGCGAAACCATATAATGTAAAATCACAGTACGAAGCAAAACGAACAAAAACTTTCTTTAGGCCTCACTTCCTTAGATCAGTTCCAAGCTAAAATATGTTCACTTTTTACAGTTTTCAAAACGAAAAATCCGCTGATGATCCCACAGAGGTGCTGAAACATGTTTGGGTAGTAAGAAAAAAACAGTGTGTTTGCAAAAAGGTGGAACCTAAATCCTGTAAATTGAAGAGTGTATTTAAAGAATACCTGGTTTGCATCCTCTTAGTGCCACTCGTACGGGACTGGCGCGAATCTGAATAGACATCATGTTTCAGAGGCAGAAACAGGCCTACCAACTTTCTTTTATGTCGCACAACTCCTTGGTGTTGCGATTTTTTTCCATCAGTGTAACGGTGTAGGTACAGATATCATATCCCGCATCTCGTGGTCGTGCGGTAGCGTTCTCGCTTCCCACGCACGGGTTCCCGGGTTCGATTCCCGGCGGGGTCAGGGATCCTGCCTCGTGATGGCTGGGTGTTGTGTGATGTCCTTAGGTTAGTTAGGTTTAAGTAGTTCTAAGTTCTAGGGGACTGATGACCATAGATGTTAAGTCCCATAGTGCTCAGAGCCATTTGAACCATTTTGAACAGATATCGCAACATATGCGGAAGTTTTGAGTCAAGTCAGCGAAAGTTAACGGGGACGCAACACGGAAGGCACATTTAAATTTGCTTTAAAATGTTAAGATCTAGATTTTCTAAGCGGATTTATCGGACATGCATGACTCCATTCGTGCAGAAAGGAAATGTAAGATATCGCCTTAAGCCATGTATATAAAATAACTTGAGAAATCAATGGATTTTACAATTAGGTGGTTTCGTGTAGCTACTACCTTAGTGTACCAAAGATATATTTGCTAGTGTCGATGTATCCCACTAAAAAGAATACAGCAATGCACTTTATCTGCACGATGCGACTGACAGTGACACCTGAGAAGGACTAAGGATTTCCTGGAAACTGCCACCTAGTCCCGTGTCTTCTGGATGAGAAGATACTGTTCCTAGGGAGGCAGTATACCGAGAACATTATTGCGACATCATCAAGGACAACTTGAAGACAATCAGGGCATACAAAGACGGTTGCAAGGGGCCATCAGTGGTTGAGAATTCAAGGCAGAGCAAAGGCGTATAAGCAAGCGATAAAACAACATTGGTCAAATGCATTTGCGTAATCATTCCGAGAAAGACACAACGAATATGGTGGAAGGCAGCAACCATATATCTATTATTGGAAAAAAATCTTATCGGCAGCGAGTATCTTCCAAACAGGTCTATTACTTGCATAGTGGTCGTTTGCCAAATACGCATCAGCATCTAGGCAGTTATTTAAGGAAACACACATGCCACCGGGCGCCAACAATAGTGGCCAAATGCATCCCTTATCGCCCCAGAATACATTCAGACTGCAGCAGAGAGTGTATGAATAGCAGTCAGTGTATCTTCATTTGTTTTTGTGTATCCAGAGTAAGAAACGTTTTAACGTAGTTGCGGCACGGGACATTTTACAGATGAGTACTGAACTGTGCTTACAGTTCATTAACCGACGAACAAAAGCTTTTTGTATCAAGATGAAGAAGACGAAAAGTTACAAATAACCAGGAATGAAAAGGAGGTAAGACTCTTCACAAACTATTCTCATTTATCGCAGGAGTCGCATAAAAGATAGACAGAGCTATATACTGTGACAATGAGCCGCTGGGTAATGGGTCAAATTGGTTGGTCAAAATACACAAGGTGAGATATAACGGGAATAGTGTGGCCGACTATGTTCCTCGAGGGAATGCGTGCCACGGAGGTCGGGTCTAGGTGTCAAGGCACTGTGCACGATGCGCTCGTGTTCTTGGCAGTGTTCCGCGGCCTTCAATCGCAACATCAGCCGGCAATTTACCAATTGGGCGAGTAGCGTTACTGGCGGTTTTCTGTGCCTCGTATCATAAAGGCAGCTATTCCCAAGTAATCATGACTAGGAGTAAAGTATGAATGTCTCGTCACGCCAGCAGGCTGGTTAGAATGACAGCTTGAAATGCAGAATGGGAAGCAACGATGCAAAGCTATATAGACGAAATGCAGAATACAGAGAAACCAGAGCCTTCTATATCATCGGTTGACTGTGACCACCGACGTCATAACAAGGCCCATTTTTTAAAATGACGTTATATTTGCTTTTAGTTGTTAGCGTTTTTATTTTATTCTAGCGATTTCGGTATTTGTGCGATTTTCAAGCATGAGATTTCTGACACGGTAGACATGCATATCAAAATTCTTACACTTCAAGTGACATAAATGCTCAAATTGAGTTATAAAACCAGATATCAGTAACAGCTAAAACAAATATGACATCATTTCAAAAATTTATAGAAGCTTTGTACCCATTTACTAGAGTGTAATATGTCCCAAAACGCAACACAAAAGTATTTTAAAATGGCTACCAATGACAGTACCCTTTCCCACAGCGTCAAATATAAACACAGACAGAAGGGTACAAATTCTTAATAATAAATACTGAAGACAACAACTACATGGCTACTCTGCAAATCACATTTAACTTCCTGGCAGAGGGGTCATCAAACCACCTTCAAAAGTCTCTACTACTCCAATCTCTTACAACACGCGGAAAGAACGAACACCTATATCTTTCCGTATGAGCTCTGATTTCTCTTATTTTATCATGGTGATCGTTTCTCCCTATGTAGGTCGGCGTCAAGAAAATTTTTTCGCATTCGGAGGAGAAAGTTGGTAATTAGAATTTCGCGACAAGATTCCCCCGCAACGAAAAACGCTTTTATTTAATGTCCATCCCAAATCCTATATTATTTCAGTGACACTCTCTCCCCTATTTCGCGATACTACAAAACTTGCTGCCCTACTTTGAACTTTTTCGATCTACTCCGTCAATATTATCTGGTAAGGATCGCACACCCCGCAGCAGTATTCTAAAGGAAGACGCACAAGCGTAATGTAGGCAGTCTCCTAGTAAATCTGTTACATTTTCTAAGTGTCCTGCCAATAAAACGCAGCCTTTGGTTAAGCTTCCCCACAACATTTTCTATGTGATCCTTCCAATTTAAGTTGTTCGAAATAGTAATTCCTTGGTATTTAGTTGTATTTACGGCCTTTCGATTTGACTATTTTATTGTGTAACGGACGTTTACCAGATCCTTTTAGCACTCATGTGGATGACCTTACACTTTTCGTTATTTAGGGTGAATTTCCAATTGTTGCACCATACAGATATCTCTTCTAAATCGTTTTGCAATTTGTTTTGATCTTCTGATGACTTTACTAGTTGATGAACGTCAGCGTCATCTGCAAACAACCTAAGGCGACTGCTCATATTGTTTCCTAAACCGTTTATACAGATAAGGAACAGCAAAGAGCCTATAACAATACCTTTGGGAACGCCAGAAATCAATTACTACGAACTGTGACCTCTCTGACAGCAAAGCACGAATCCAGTCTCATTACTGAGACGATATTCCATAAGCACGCAATTTCACTACAAGCCGCTTGTGCGGTGAAGTGTCAAAAGCCTTCCGGAAATCCAGAAATAGGAGATCAATTTGACATCCCTTATCTTTAGCACTCAACACTTCACGTGAGTAAAAAGCTAGTTGTGTTTCACAAGAACGATGTTTTCCAAATCCGTGTTGACTGTGTGTCAATAGACGGTTTTCTTCGAGGTAATTCATAATGTTCGAACACAATATATGTTCTAAAATCCTGCTGCATATCGACGTTAAGGATATGGGCCTGTACTTTATTGGATTACTCCTACTACCTTTCTTGAATTTTGCTGTTACCTGCGCAGCTTTCCAGTCTCTGGGTACGCATCTTTCGTCGAGCGAACGGTTATATATGATTGTTGTATGGAGCTATTGCATCAGCATACAATGAAAGGAACCTAATTGGTATACAGTCTGGATTAGAAGACTTACTTTTATTAACTGATTTAAGTTGCTTCATTACTCCGAGGGTGTCTACTTCTATGTTACTCATGTTGGCAGCTGTTCTTGATTGTAATTCTGGAATATTTACTTCGTCTTCTTTTGTGAAGGCATTTCGGAAGACTGTGTTTAGTAACTCTGCCTTGGCAGCACTGTCTTCGGTAGTATTGCTATAGCTCAGAGAAGGCACTGATTGCGTCTTGGCGCTAGCTTGCTTTACATACGACCAGAATCTCTTTTTATTTTCTGTCAGGTTTCGAGACAAAGTTTAGTTGTGGAAACTATGTCGCATTGAAGTCCCGCTAAATTTCGAGCTTCTGCTAAAGATCGCCAATCTTGGAGATTTTGCGTCTGTTTAAATTTGACATGTTTTTTTTTCGTTGTTTCTGCAACAGTGTTCTGACTTGTTTTGTGTACCAAGGAGGATCAGCTCCGTGGTTTGTTAATTTATTTGGGATACATCTCTCAATTGCTACCGATACTATTTCTTTGAACTCAAGCTACATCTAGCCTACACTTTTTATCTGCTTTTTCTGAATAGGTATATTTTTCGTTTATTTTTGGTGGATTTGGGGTTACAATATTCAATCTCGCTACGACAACCCTGTGGTCACGAATCCCTGTATCCGTTTTGATGCTCGTTATTAACACAGGATTATTTGTTGCTAAGAGGTCAAGTGTGTTTTCACAACCTTGTCCTATTCGCGGGGGCTCATAAACTAGCTTCTCGAAATAATTTTCAGAGGATGCGTGTAGCACAATTTCGGATGATGTTTTATGCGTACCTCCAGAATTAAACATGTACTCGTATTTTCGCCAACATACCGAGGGTAAATTAATGTCGCCACCAACTATAAATGTATGAGTCGGGTACGAGTTTGAAATAAAACTCAAATTTTCTTTGAACCTTTCAGCAACTGTTTCATCTGAATTGGGAGTTCGGTAAAGGGATCCAATTATTATTTTATTCCGGTTGCCAACAATGACCTATACCCATACGGCTTCGGTAGCTCAGTTGATAGAGCACTTGCCTGCGAAAGGCAAAGATCCCGAGTTCGAGTCTCGGTCAGGCACACAGTTTTAATCTGCCAGGAAGTTTCATATCAGCGCACACTCCGCTGCAGAGTGAAAATCTCATTCTAGAAGGAACCTCTTCTGATCCAAAGACACACATCACTGGTACCTAGATGAGCCACCACCTGCAGTTGGCTGCACCCTGTGCTCTTCATGGCATCCGGAAGGATCCACTCCTCATGTGGAATGATTCCAAAGCCGGTATGCACATAGAGTGCACATTGGCTTTCTTCCCCCCCCCCCCCCCCCCCCCACCAAATTGGCAGCCCCTGTCCCTTGGCGGCCCCATAACGTGTTTGACGTTAGAGCTCCCAAATATCAATAATCCCACCCTCTGTGATTGTCCGTATCTTGCAGCCTGAGAGGTTTCCTCTGAAAAAGGGCAGGTGACGGCACCTGGCTGAGCGACAGTGTCAGCCACAGACAGCACCTGGAACTGTTTGTCAGACTGAGAGGATGAGGCCTCATGGGAAGTCTTTCGCCACATGCTACGCCCTGGGGCGACCTCCAACTCGGCCACAGGTGAGGGTCAACCTCAGTGTGAGCAGAAACTGGGCTGCCATCGATGAGGACCAATAGGAGGACTCAGACGTGCTGGATGTTCGTTGGATCCCCACGGCCTGCCTCAAACAGTGGTGCCTTGCCACAGCAACTTCAAGCTGTGTAACCGAAGCCATCACAGCCTGGAGCTGAGATCGAAGTGTCACCAACTCGACTCGGATCTGCACACAACAATCACAGTCCCTACCCATACTAAAGACCGTGGGAAAGTAAACAACCCAGATAAACAGACTGTTGGCACATGTTGCCAAACTCTGCTGTAGACGCTGATGGAAACCCAGAAACTCTGTCTAATAAATTAGATTAATATGCAGAGTTTCAAAACCATAACAACCGAAACATTCAGGCAAAACTAAATAATTCGCCCCTGATTAGGAACTTGTAATATGTCACAAAATCGGTTTACTTTCCGATGCAAACGAAAACGCGAAAACTGTGGCTATTAGATATTAAATTTGCACGCAGAAACTATGGAAACCAAACTATGAGAGACGCAGATGAAATTATACAATTCGCTCCTCCTTAGGAACTCGTAAAAGTCACAAAATCGGTTACTTCCCTGTTGCTGCGTCTGTTTCGGCCTGCTTCTGATGCTGCCGCCTGGGACAACAGCGGAAAATTGGGGTTTTTGGCGGGGACTTATTAAAATAACAACCGCAAAATCACAATAATATCATATAAAATGACAAAACAGAGAAAAATGATGCAATGATTGGTATCAAACATGCAAAAAAAAAACGCAAAATTAGCGCGAACTTTAACATGTGTCAGAAACGTCACTTGATCTATTTAGCTCAACTTAAATGGCAATAACAATGCAAATAGTCAAGAGGCGATAGCAATAAAAAAATTAAAAAATGGTTCAAATGGCTCTGAGTACTATGGAACTTAACATCTATGGTCATCAGTCCCCTAGAACTACTTAAACCTAACTAACCTAAGGACAACACACAACACCCAGCCATCACGAGGCAGAGAAAATCCCTGACCCCGCCGGGAATCGAACCCGGGAACCCAGGCGCGGGAAGCGAGAACGCTACCGCACGACCACGAGATGCGGGCAAAAAATAAAAAAAAATAAAAAAATACACGAAACACACAGCCAAAATTCGCTGCAATCAACAATATGTCGAATACAGAGAAATGTCTGATATGAGTAGTGGGGTTTTACCAGTGACACAAGCGACAAACATCGTAAACAATATGGCGACTAGAGCGGCATGTTATTGGCAAATTGTTTCTGACAGGCTAAGCTGTAGGTAAGTCTATCACCACAACCAGGTTTTAGAGTGTGACATTTGTTGGCTTCGCCAGCTCACAACCAGTCACCTTCCAACATAACGTAGACCTCGGGCAGACCTACAGATCGCTCTGGCATCTCAACCAGGTTTATTTAGTTTCACATTCCTTGGCGTCGCCAACTCACACGTAAGTTGTCACCTTCGAACCTAATCTGCAACTCGAGCTAAGCTACAGATAAATCTGCCACCGCAACCAACTTCTTTTTTGTTTTCTTTTCCCTGTTCATTGGGTTCGTTAAACGGTGACGTCACAGCAGCCATTAGCATTACTTTACTGACCGAAGCCAATGACCCCTATCGAACATTTCTCTTGATCCGGTCTTCGGTTTTGACCAGTGATATAGGAAACTTGCGTAAAATATAGTACTTGCGTAATACTGAAATAAAACAAAGTATTAATAAGTTAACATCACTATAATACACGAACTGAGCCTCGGTCTTTAAAAATCAAATAGCACGTCAGGCTAGAATTTGACATTCTAAAGTAAAATGTATTCATAAATAACATCACGATCATTTCAACTGTAATCATTGTTTTCACTCATAACTAAGACAACTAAAAATAATATTTAATCTCTGACTGATAATGTCGTGACCCACAACAATAGTATTACGCCACAGCTCAAAACCGTCGGGCAGTATCGAAGGGTCAAGCTGACCTCAGAATGCGGTACAATACAGATTTAAGCATGGCTTACAGAAAGAATTTTTATATGTCGTTATCGCACTTTCAGGCACTGTAGCACAACGGATCGAGAAAAAAAGGACGTCTCTAGGACAGATCTTCAATGCGCTGTAGCACTGAAACTGCATATTAGCGGAACAAGCAAGTATAAATACGAAATCCACCAAATACGGCACGATAGCTTCCGAAATTGTAAAATCGAGATTGCGATCTATGGTGTACTTTTGTTTTACAACATGGGCACATCACACGTGATTTCCAATCCAATCAACCAATCAGAATACAGAATTAGAGCATAATATACGTTACGTAATCAGCCAATCGCATCATCAAATTTTCAATGCGCGAACTCACAAACAACGAAAAAATTCTAAGAATGAAAAAAGATAAAGTACATATTCAAATTTAATGTACAAAATCAAGCAAAGCGATGCTGTAACATACCTATAATGTTGAGAAAATTGAAGGCACCGGTTTCCCCTAAATGCACGGAACTGCAGTCGCTAGTCGTGCTTACAGCAATGTTAGAAAGAATTATTATATTACAAAGTGTACCCGCTTCAACGAAAAGCTGATGCAATATTTATTTCTAGCGATGTACCCGACGACGGCACATATACTCAGCTAGGTAACTTGTGAAGTGTTTGGTCTTTCTGCTATACTGTGGGATAGCGCCTCTGTAGCCCGGCAACATTAAGGCCCACGTTCGGTGTGTGAACAGAACTATCTTCCGTATTTACGAAGTTCAGTCTATGGTTCACTTTGTAGTGCTGAAAGCCTTCAGTACCTTGAATGTTGTATGAACTAAAGCAGTCAGTAACGATCGTCAACACAAGGTGCATCTTCTCTATTATTCTGAACGGGCTCAAGGAAGTATTTTTTGACCCTCGCTAAATTCAACCGAACACCCGACTTCCTACTATTTCACAGCTTTTGTTGTGTTTCCTTTTCCCAAATTTCGCTTCGCCCACTCACAACCAAACTGTTGCATTCCAACCGAACCTAGACGTTTGGCAACACTACAGATCGCGAGAATGGTTCAAATGGCTCTGAGCACTATGGGACTCAACTGCTGTGGTCATCAGTCCCCTAGAACTTAGAACTACTTAAACCTAACTAACCTAAAGACATCACACACATCCATGCCCGAGGCAGGATTCGAACCTGCGACCGTAGCAGTCGCACGGTTCCAGACTGCGCGCCTAGAACCGCGAGACCACCGCGGCCGGCAGATCGCGAGATACTCGGAAAATACAGCCGAAAACAGGTTAACCGCACTCCTGGAAATCGCAACCTACTCATAGAATAAAAGCCAAGTATTTGTAACAGCAAATAATATAAAAGTTACCGCTTCACTCCCAACAATTTAACACTAGACCAGTAAACCCACTTAGAATTTACCATTGCGATTGGTACCAATTCGTGGTTCCCACCATTATTTTGTGTAGCACAATGGTCAGTATAGGGTGTAGAACTGGGCGTTTTGTACTTATTTTGTATATGAGATACCACTGGAGAGCTTATAATTGTATTAAACTAGCGCATAAACTTTAAATTACGACTTCCTTGTATCATATGTGGAGTAGCAAAATATACGATTGTTTAGTTACAATGTTGAGTTTTACTCAACTGTTGAAACTAATTCTCCATATATTGGGGCGAATCACGCCCTCTAACAAGAGAGAATAGTTCTTTAGATGACATCATTTCCCCATTTACCTGTAACTCTCTGCACAATGGGTGTAAAATTATACAGAAGCAAACTCGGCACGTATGGTACAGGCTTATTGTTCAGACCGGAAGGCCGGCAAAAGAATTATGAAAAATTTTAACCGGCTCTCAGTGCAGAAAGCAGCAATATTCCTCAGCCACGTACATACACCGATCCTGTGAAGGCGTGACAACCACATGCTGAGTATTCCACGTATCAAAGCCCACTCTGTGTACAGTACGGCTAATTTAACTGGAAATTACACCATTCTAATTAATGGCTTTAATCCTCTCCCTAACTGACACCAAACTCAACCCCTTCGTCATAGTTCAGCAACAAAATTCGAATACTGATAAGTGAGGACAAATTTTTGAAGCTAAGGCTCTTAATTTCCGAAGAAAAAAAATGGAGAAATTTGTTTCAAAATGCTCCTTATTCAAGACACTATTGATTAACTTCTGTTTCACTCACGCATGTTTTAGCACATTATGTGCCAACTTCAGTTGGTTTGATTTGAAAATGTCAAAGAATAACAGAATTCAAAGATAGTTTTTAAACATAAGATGTAACACTATTTCACAAATAGGAATAATAATTTCATTTGACGTTAGAACATGTAGATGTAGGTTAAGTTGTAACAGTATGTATACCCCGTGACACTGTCAGCTGAAGACAGTAGCTAGTGCCATGTAAACGGCCCCACACACGAGCGACGAATCACGGCGATTCCTCGCATGCGATATAGTTTTCCTAAGTGGTTGCAGTCAGTATTATGAATGTCAATGTGTCGAAAAATTCTGCTACAGAAAATGAACTGTTCTGTTTACCAGCACTTGCAGTTGATCTCCGTATCCTCACGAATACTTCTAAACCCAAATTTAAAACAGACGAGAATTATAAGTAATTGGTCTGCCCCCGGTAGCTGAGTGGTCAGCGCGATAGAATGTCAATCCTAAGGGCCGGTGTTCGATTCCTGCCTGGGTCAGAGATTTTCTCCGCACAGGACTTGGTGTTATGTTGTCCGACACTTATTTTATTTATACGTTATTGAACTTGTTTTGAAATACTTTTCTTACGAACTTTAGGTTACTTTACAAATATATTAAATTTTTCCAGTGACGTCCAATGGGTTGTGTAAATCTTTCCAGAGTGCCAATACAATATGTTTCACGTTTATTAGTACTCAATTCCTTTTCTATTCGTTGGTCTTATCGTTTCATTGCAAATCTTTAGGCCTACACAATTTACTCGATGTTTATATGGAGATATTGTCAACAGCAGTACTACTGATTACCTTAATTCTTGTTATAATGAAGCTGTATAATGGATTTGCTCTGAACAATTAAACTAAAATGTCCTCTTAATAGTACAGTCGGTACTTATGTCATTGTATTTAAAAGTTAGAAACTTTAATAATGAGTAGAATTATTTCATAAATTACACAAAATCATAAGATGGAGCCCACTTCATTGCGACTATTACTATGAACTTCCCATTACTTCTGCTACTAAAGCACAAGCTTCAAAATACTAATCACTGCAAAATCAGAGGGTGTATTACTTCTCAATACAAATGGGTACCCTAGCTTCTACATCACTTCTCAGAGCGGTTCTTGGTTACTGGATAAATATAAATTCTAACGTAAATTTCTTAATCAATGTGGGCAAAGCGAAACGTACCAGAACTACATAAGCACGCTTGATAAATGGAGAAACGAGACGCAGCCACATTGCGACACATAGCTGCTAACCAATCAGGCGGCATATTGAGTGCACAGATCGCATGCAATCCTTCAGATTGTCTGGGATTTCCATGCGACCAGCGACCGATCCCTGCAATTTGCTACACACGCGCAATGTACAAAGCGATCTTTCGCCCCGCTCGTATGAATTTACGCAACGAACTTTACAGGCAGGAATATTGCACAGTCTAACGTGGGACACGGTCTTATCCTACATGAACGAATATGAATCAGAAAACTGTTCTTGTTTGTAGGAATAGTTCTTATTTCGAAGACTTAACAGTATCTTCAAAAGCTGTTGTTCTATGACAGTTTTCATACTGATTTTGAGTAGATAATAAGGCCACTGACGATAGCATATAACATGCTGAAACATGCATGAGCGAAATAAAAATGTAATCGAGCATGTCTAGCATGAGATAGAGCTTACTAGTCAGTCTCTCAATTTGATATGTAAGCATTCTGCGCAACGTGAAACGCATGTTCGGCCTTGTTACAAGAGTGAATCAATCGTGAACAGTGTAACTGTCAAACAGTATCCGTTGTGCCATCAGTCACCTGCACTATACAGTTATACTAAGAACGCAACATGCAATGTCTAGAAAGAAACGCGTACGAAAATAAACGTTTTCAGTCAGGCGTGTAATTGTAATGAGAAAGGATTACTGTTAGGAAATGTGTATTTAGCCACATGAGTTGTTGAAAATGGTGTTCCTCCACACATAAAGTCGTCATTGTTTCCAGTTGTCTCTAACAATGATCGCCATGTGTCCCTGACGATTTGACTGTACAACAGTGACAATTCCATGTCGAGCAAATCATTCGGCATGAATCTTACGAAACGCAGCTGTCGAGTTCTTTACAAACCAATATGTGTAATGCGTATATGTATATACGGGGTGCCCATTTATCTTGACCACCCTAAATAACTGTTTGTCCAGACGCAAATTACAAAATGTTTCAAGCAAATGTTCTTTAGTCGTCAGGGGGACGTCAATCAGCATGATTGCCTTCGCTGTAGCTTTGTTTTGTTACAAAGATATGAATAGCGGTAGGACTTTTTTTTTAAATGGAACCCTGTATTTTTTATTCGGTAATTCATTTCCTCTCCTAAAGACCTATTCAAAAATGAATCACAGTGTACTATTCAATGGAACACAGCGTTTTAATTACATAACACAACACTGACGTTGACGCTCCCAGCGCTTAGTGCAGGTACTCGGGGTTTGGAACACATCCACGTGCTGGCGTTGGCAAAGGACAAACGTAAACATAACTAGAATGCACACCCGTCATTCCTTCAACCATCGTCTGTTGAAGAGTTGTGTGAGCAGAATGTACACCAACGAAGAAAAGGTAGAAATGCTACTTATCTATGGGGAATGTAAGTTGGCAGAACAGTAATTGCAATACTGTTTTCTTACGTATGGTACATTTAGTACAGTAGTTTAGTACTTTTAAATGCTATTGTGAAGAGTAGGCATACAATAAAGGCTGTCCTTTCTACAAACTGCATCGACATAACGTTACTTTTATTGTTGTTGAAGGTAGGCGAAATGCTACGAGGGCAGCGGAACAGTACAGAGAGCGATATCCTGACAAGAAACCACCTTCCCGACGGGTATTTTCTCGTCTTGTTGCGACGCTTCAGGTAACGGAAAGCTTAAACCCACGACAACGCAATCGTCGTAGCACTCGCACAGACGAAGCTGCCGAAGTTATTGTTCTCGCATCCGTTGCTGTGAATCCACATGTGAGCACACGACAGACTGAACACGAGATTGGCATTCCTAGAACAAGTGTACATCGTATTCATAAATATCACCGGTTCCATCCTTACCATGTACACCTACATCATCAAGAATTGCATGGGAATGATTTCCAGAATCGTGTACAGTTCTGTCAGTGTGCACAGCAGTAAATCCTCGCCAACCCGAACTTCTCCTTGATGTTCTATTTAACGACGAATGTTCCTTCTCAAATAAAGGACCGGTAAATACAAGGAACATGCATTATTGGTCCAGCGACAACCCACGATGGCTTGGACAGGTGGAACATCAGCGTCAATGAAGAGTTAATGTCTGGTGTGGGATGCTTGGTACTACAATTATTGGCCCTTATTTCATCAACGGTAGTCTAAACGGCACAGCGTATGCCAACTTCCTCAGACGAATTCTTCCTCCTCTTCTGGATGAAGTGTCGCTAAGAACCAGAATGCCTATGTGACATCAACACGGTGGATGTCCAGGACATAATTCCTTGAGTACACGTCATGTTCTGAACCGAAGGTATCCTGCCAGATGGAATGGTTAAGGAGGAACAGTCACTTGTCTTGCTAGGTCTCCTGATTTAAATCCTCTGGACTTTTTTTCTTTGGGGATGCATTAAAGACGTTGTCTATCGTGATATTCGAACAACTCCAGAAAACATGCAGGAACATATCGTGCTTGGATGTAATTCTCTTCAGCAGGCAACACTGGAAGCGGTAAATAAGGCTTCCATTCAACGAGTGAACCAGTGTATCGGTGTCCAGGCTCACCACTTTGAGCATCTTTGAATGTTCTACTCCTGGGCAATGGTACAGGAGAGTCAAAGACAATTTTGTGTTGTGTTTTTACTTGGTTTTCATTTATTTTCTGAAAACTCGAGCAAGTGGACGAGTTTGTGAACCCGGGGTCAAAGTCAATGTTGTGCTATGTAATTAATAACGTTGTGTTTCAGTGAATGGTACACTGTGATACATTTTGAATAGGTCTTTAGGGGAGGAAATGAATTACCGAATAAAAAATACAGGGTGCCATTTAAAAAAGTCATACCGCTGTTCATATCTTTGTAAAAAAGATGGCAATCATGCTGATTGATGTCCCCCTGACGGCTAAAGAACATTTGCTGGAAACATTTTGTAATTTGCATCTGGACAAAAAGTTATTTAGGATGGTCAAGACAAATGGGACAGCCTGTATATATATAATCACAAAAAAGCTGCTCAAAAATTAATATTCTGATGCTTTGCCCTATAAATTTTTTCAAATTTTACATTCCAATTTGGATTCTTATCCCTAGATTATTAAGTTGAACCTATCAGCATGACACATTCTTTCTTCCTCTTCGGAGTCCGTTTAAAGAAATTGTTTCCAGAAAACGGCGGCCGAAATGGTGTTGTGCTTAAAGTTAAAAATATATTTTGGTATGAAATGTTGACCCACAAAGCGGCACTGCAACAAGTGGTCCAGTCGTCATATCCGCACAGCATCTGCATGTGGTCACGCAACACCGGATTCCCACCCCCATGCTGTTCAAATTTCGCGAAGCAGGATAGGAGACCTCACTACCACAGTCTGGCACTTCTCTTGTTAGGATGTCCGGGTTATCCAGTTCTGTCCGTCATCTCTCGACCAGGTGCCTTTATGGGCACCCACGAGGACCTGCGTTATTCGTATGAAGCTTTTCCTGAGTCGCAAATGTCTGCATCCGTGCGTTGAGGGCAGTCGGTTTTCATCTTCGTCCTCTTCTCATCCGACGCAATGTCCGGGTGCATGTAAGTGGATGCAATACCAATGAGCGGGTAGAGGTTCAAATGGCTCTCAGCACTATGCGACTTAACTTCTGAGGTCATCAGTCGCCTAGAACTTAGAACTAATTAAACCTAACTAACCTAAGGACATCACACACATCCATGCCCGAGGCAGGATTCGAACCTGCGACCGTAGCGGTCGCTCGGTTCCAGACTGTAGCGCCTAGAACCGCACCGCCACTCCGGCCAGCTGAGCGGGTAGAGTTTTTGCACTGTTGATTGCTTCTGGCATCCCGTTGGAACTGGCACTAACCAGTTTGCTGTGGTATCCACAGTCTTTAAATTTGCAGATGCGCTACATACACAAGCAGCGTACTCGGCTGCATACAGACGCATTCCCATAACTGATATTCACAACAGTCGAGGATCGACAACTCAAGTTAAGGTGCGATCCAGGGTCGTGGGCAGCGCTGGTGCTGTTCACCTCGCTCATCACAATGAGTTCTCGCCATGCTTGTCTGTTCTTGAAGTGGAAAGTCGCTACCTGCTGGGGTTTGGCTTCATCGTAAAGGACGTGGAGAGTGCTCAAATTTGTGTCAGTTCTTCTTCTGCCTCTTAGAAGGTCGAACCTTGAGAGTCACTCTTGTATCGTCAACGTCTACGAATTGATTCTCTGATGTTGTATTGGCTGATTATTCGTATGAACATTGTACAGTACTCGTACCAGGACGCTTCCTTGGGTCTCAATAGAAACTGATGTCAGTGATTTTGTCACATGAACATTTACGCAAGTCATTTCTACATGACACATTTACCACATACAGTTAACAGAGATTAATGCTACAGAGGTGGCTCCTTTTTGTAACCAATGCATGTAGGATTGTTTCGCTCATAATCAGAGTGCTAGGAGTAAGACACGCGAAAAGGGTGGCACTCATTAAAAGAAAGACGTTTTTCGTTGCGGCGAGGTCTTTTCACGAAATTACTGTCATCAACTTTCGCCTCCAAATACCGAAATATTTTGTTGACCCCCACGTACATAAGGAAAAGATCACCTACATACAGTAAGATAAATCGAGTTCCGCTCGGAAAGTTTAAAGTGTTCCTTTTTCCCTGTGTTGTTCGGGAATGGGAGGCAGAGAAATAGCTTGAAGGTGATAACGTGAAGCACCTGTCACACATTCGAGTGTGAATTGGAGAATAATCATTTACATGTAAATTTAGGAAAGACTGCGGCCGCGTTCATGTCCTTACCGTGTACAATCTGAGCTTGGGTCCGATCTCCAGTGAAATCGAGGTTGAACTCTGCTTATTCATGTACGATTACTACGCTGGTGTGCAAAACTTAAGGACGAAAGTTGCTTTCACATGATGTGTCACTGACAAGTAACATAGCTCGGTCAAACTTTAACTATAGGTAAGACGGAACTGCTACAGTATTGTACCGAGGGTAACGGAAAGAAATACGCGCTGAGACAAACAGAAATGAGATCGTTATTCAAAGACAATAATTACACTGAAGTTTCCGCGATTCATGATGATCCTCTCGACATAACAAAAGGCGGGGCATGGTTCTTAATAGGTTGTGTGATCGCCATAGACGGTAGTGCATCCTCTGCAAGGAGCTGCCATGCTGGCCATACGATTGGTCACGAGTTCTTGTGCTTGGTCATTCCATTGCTCCGCCAGCAGGGTTAGCAACTGCTAGATGGTCGATGGTGTATGTGGAACTGCTACAGTACGTCTGCCCAACATATCCCACATGCGTTCAATGGGATTTAACGCTACCAGTCTCAAAAAATAAAAAATAAATAAAAAGTTTCACAATATTATTTTTTACCGCCGTAGCAAGCAACGAGTACAAGAAAAAATTGGCAAGAAGTAAACAATCAACTCCTTTCAGGAGGAAGTTTCACTTTGGGAGCACTGGGACGTAATTGTTTTCAACCACCTGTCTTTCGTGTAATATACACTCCTGGAAATGGAAAAAAGAACACATTGACACCGGTGTGTCAGACCCACCATACTTGCTCCGGACACTGCGAGAGGGCTGTACAAGCAATGATCACACGCACGGCACAGCGGACACACCAGGAACCGCGGTGTTGGCCGTCGAATGGCGCTAACTGCGCAGCATTTGTGCACCGCCGCCGTCAGTGTCAGCCAGTTTGCCGTGGCATACGGAGCTCCATCGCAGTCTTTAACACTGGTAGCATGCCGCGACAGCGTGGACGTGAACCGTATGTGCAGTTGACGGACTTTGAGCGAGGGCGTATAGTGGGCATGCGGGAGGCCGGGCGGACGTGCCGCCGAATTGCTCAACACGTGGGGCGTGAGGTCTCCACAGTACATCGATATTGTCGCCAGTGGTCGGCGGAAGATGCACGTGCCCGTCGACCTGGGGCCGGACCGCAGCGACGCACGGATGCACGCCAAGACCGTAGGATCCTACGCAGTGCCGTAGGGGACCGCACCGCCACTTCCCTGCAAATTAGGGACACTGTTGCTCCTGGGGTATCGGCGAGGACCATTCGCAACCGTCTCCATGAAGCTGGGCTACGGTCTCGCACACCGTTAGGCCGTCTTCCGCTCACGCCCCAACATCGTGCAGCCCGCCTCCAGTGGTGTCGCGACACGCGTGAATGGAGGGACGAATGGAGACGTGTCGTCTTCATCGATGAGAGTCGCTTCTGCCTTGGTGCCAATGATGGTCGTATGCGTGTTTGGCGCCGTGCAGGTGAGCGCCACAATCAGGACTGCATACGACCGAGGCACACAGGGCCAACACCCGGCATCATAGTGTGGGGAGCGATCTCCTACACTGGCCGTACACCTCTGGTGATCGTCGAGGGGACACTGAATAGTGCACGGTACATCCAAACCGTCATCTAACCCATCATTCTACCTTTCCTAGACCGGCAAGGGAACTTGCTGTTCCAACAGGACAATGCACGTCCGCATGTATCCCATGCCACCCAACGTGCTCTAGAAGGTGTAAGTCAACTACCCTGGCCAGCAAGATCTCCGGATCTGTCCCCCATTGAGCATGTTTGGGACTGGATGAAGCGTCGTCTCACGCAGTCTGCATGTCCAGCACGAAAGCTGGTCCAACTGAGGCGCCAGGTGGAAATGGCATGGGAAGCCGTTCCACAGGACTACATCCAGCATCTCTACGATCGTCTCCATGGGAGAATAGCAGCCTGCATTGCTGCGAAAGGTGGATATACACTGTACTAGAGCCGACATTGTGCATGCTCTGTTGCCTGTGTCTATGTGCCTGTGGTTCTGTCAGTGTGATCATGTGATGTATCTGACCCCAGGAATGTGTCAATAAAGTTTCCCCTTCCTGGGACAATGAATTCACGGTGTTCTTATTTCAATTTCCAGGAGTGTATTTGGAAATAATTTTTCATTTGTCCTAGACGCAATCCCACTTCTCAAAACTTCCATGAACCCGTAATGCCTGAAACAGGTTACATACCGCAATATCAGAAATGGGCCTAAAATTTAACAAATGTTTATCAAAAGTGCATCCTTCCCCAGTAGTTTCATCTGCAAACGACTCATAAAAACAGTAGTACAAACTCAATTCTACGTTACAATAACGTAACATGTACTTAGTTTCACTGTCAATGATCTCCTCAATATGGCCTCTCTCACATATAATCACTATCTCCGTGCCGACTATTGCTTTTAACGTTGTTAAGGTGCTGCCAAAATGCACTACATTCGTATAAGTATTTAAGTGTACCATTAGGTGTCCCCGTATTGCAGTAGCGTCGGTGATTTCATGCGAAACACACTAATATTTCATTAAAAAAATTAATGGGATCGAGGTTTCAGGCAGAAACCACTGGTACTCAAAGAGTTAGCCGAGCGAAAGACAGGACAGTTCAATCGTCGAATATTCTCTTGTTCCAAAAGCTTCTCCACGTACAATGAGAGGCCAAGAATAGAGCATTGCACATGCCTAAGTTCAGAAGTGTTCACAACTCTGGCAGTCTGTGGAGCTACAGCTTGGTGTTAACATCGTCAAATAGAGGCAATGTAATAGTTATGATACAGTGTATGTCGAGATTAATTGCAATTTAACTCATCATATCATTTCTTTTGAAAATCATTATTCGAACACGTAGAAACGGTTGAAATATAAGAACTCCACGTCGCCAGACTTCTTACAACGTCTAGCGTTTCACATATGATGCAATGACTGAGTGGTTACACTTTAGACTGATGGTTTACCATCGCAAAGGACGAGCGTTTGAATGTAACTGCAGTCGATTGTCATTTTCTTTTTATTTAAACATGTGCAGTTAATATTTTAAACCTTGATTTGTTACAAATTGTGCGGTTGTAGGGTTTTCTAGATTCCACAAGAAACGTATCGGCTGATTGGCTTATTTTTCAAGTCCTCACGAGCGGCTTACACGAGCGAGTGGATGTGCCTTCCAGATCTGTTGTTTCCAGTTTAGTATTCGTTCAACTACGGTAGGCATACTTGACGGTTACGCTAAAAAGAAGAGATCGTTAGCTCCTTGACAGCATGTCAGCTTACTGTAGTATGTGTCGAATTGAATCTCATCGCAGTCTTTTTTCGTTATCGCGTCGCAGAGATTTCGTGCTTTATTTACTTTTTGTTATTTTACTTTTTTCACTATTTACTTTTTTCACTATTCTCTTCACTAACTAACTAACTATGGTTTCTGAATTTCATCTCTAAAAATAATCTTCCTTGGAGGGTGATGTTCATCTGGCCTCCCATAAAAATGCAAATAATATAGTGGCAAGTAGATTTGTATTTTGAAATTAATAACTAGAAGGCCTTCTACAGAAAAATTAAATAAAATAAAATGAAAAATAGGCTACGTATAGCTTCAGTATTTAGTCCACATGCTACTGGCGTCAAGAACAGCTTGGATCTTTTGAAGTATAGAAGTGACAAGTCTATGGGAAAAGTTCTCATCCATGGAAATTCTCCCGAATGAAGAATGAACCAAATCCCATAGGGCACTCACAGTACCCGGAGAAGGGTCTGGCAAATTGTCCCGCAGAGTCTTCTTAAGTTGTGCCACACGTGCTCTATGGTATTGAATTCAGATGACGTTGGAGGCCACGGAAGACACTGAATAATATACTCCATCCTCTGAAACCAGATCTGAATCCTAATGCTATTGTGTAATGGATGATTCTCGTGTTTATAAGTAAGACATGTTTCGGTGTACCAAAGTCAAGCCCAGAAGTGATTACATTTTCAAGGAAATGTTCATAGCATGCTGAATTGAACTTGTCTTGGATACGTCCTAAAGTTCCTGCACCCATGTAAGACATCCAGCCCCAACATGCCACATTTATGCATCGGCTTCTAGCGCGTGTGGCCACGAAATGCGCGTCATATCATTGCCCATCTGAGCAGTAAACATGAGCAGGACCTCTGCTCGCGGGTTTCAATTGTGCACTCGCCCTGTAAAATGACTTTCTTCCAATGAACATCTTCCCAGGAACTGACAATTGCTAGTCTATCCACGACTTGTTCGTCAGGCAACCGCTCTATGATAAGGGAACGACGTGACATGAATCGATAGTCCTTTAATCATCTGAGAGCAGTTCTCGACAAGCTCGGGAAATGTGAATTTCTCCTTAGCTCCCGGATGAGTGACAAGGGAGCATTCTGGGTCGTCCTCACCAATTCTTCATCTTGTCTCCGTTTAGAGAGCTGTGATCTTCCAGGTACTGGACGCCTCGCTACCTCACCATTATCTCTAAATCGTCCTATCCATCTCATTGCTATGGACGCATCAGCACCATAACGACGTCGTGCCATAGACGCACTAACAGTTTTAAAATAGAGAAAACCTATGACTATGACTATCAGTTAATACGTTTCTCTTAGCTCAGAACTATAGAGACACTAGGAGGCGGTCGAAGTAATTACAAACAAATACATTCATTTTCAATATTTTTGCTATGACCATTTGTCTGTTTATTTAAAGATTAGACTATTATAAAACTGAAGCCTTTGAAAGGATGTGGAACCTAGAAAAGCCTACAACTGGACAATTTGTAACAAATTAACGTTTAAAATTTACCTGCACGATTCTTTAAAAAAAAAAAAAGTGACAAATGGCTCCAATCAGATTCGAACGCTAGTCCTTTACGTTCATAAACCGTCAGCCTATCGAATCAGACGTTGCGACAGATATGAAGGGCTTGACGTCGTAGTAATTCTACCGACGTGGAATTCTTATAATTCAATAGTTGCTACGTTCTGAATAATGGTTTTCAAAAGAAATGATGCGATGAGTTAAATTGCAATGAATCTCGACTTATACTGTAACCTAACTATAATATTGCTTCTACTTGTAAACACCAAGCTGAAGCTCCACGGAACGCTAGAGTTGTGAATATTGGCACTTCTGAACTTGGGCATGCGCAGTGCTCGGTTCTTGGACTCTAAATTATTCGGCCCGAGCAATCTTTTTGCCTCTCACTGTACGCTATTCGATGTGATAGCGTATTTTCAGGGAAGAATGAACCCTGAAAAGACGCTCATCGGGAAGAGGTACAATGCACTCCCAATTAACCATGTCGTCTTATGGCACCCTTGCTATCTAATCACCCATGCTTTATCAGTATTAACAATAACAATTCCCATAACTTCCACTCTACTGCAGCAAAGCCCCAAGGCTCCGTCCCTCTCCTCTCGTTCATCTCCTCTGGACGCTGATATGCCCAAATCATCCCCACTAGTCCCCCTCGTTCAGTATGCTAATAACACCGCTTGCCTCGCCCTCTCTCCTACACTCCAGAAATCCAACAATCCCTCCAAATCCAGCTCAATTAGTTTACCAACTGGTATAACAAATGGCTCCTCAAGATCAACCCCTCCAAAACCTAGGGAATCATTATAGGACAAATCAACTGCACGTTCAACCTCCACGATTTCTACCCTACCGTTACCACCGTTCTATCCAGTTAATAACATACTAAAATTACTTGGACTAACCATCGACAGCAACTAACGTGGAAACCTCCTCTACTAGCGATCCTACAGAAAGCCCAAAATATAGTAAAACTACTAACTGGCCAAACCTGTGGATTGCACCACTTCACTGTTCTCCAAACGTACAAAACCTTGATCTGACCCATCCTTTGCTGCTGCACGGATATCCGCCCCCTCCCTCCGCCCCCCCCCCCCCCCCCCCCAAGTTCTATATGTCATGTCCCTCCAGATCCTTGAATGCCATGCAGTCTATCTCACCTCCCACATCCGTCTAGTTTCCCCAACATGAATCCTTTATCAACTCATCAAATTCCCATCTCTCCTCACACTGAACTTCAAAAAACCTACACCATCCGGAAACACGACTCCTATAGTCCTACAGTTTCCCCTCTACTTTCCAATCTAGTACACTAGCGCGCTGCTTCCAACTCCCACCAATCCTACACCAACGCACCCTCCTCATACTCTGCCAAAGGAGCTTAATCGTCTCCCCCTCCCAGATCATGAACTTCGTCCCGATATTTACCCCCCCCCCCTCTACCAACGTTAAACCCACCCCACGCATTCCACCTCTGCTTCTCCCTCCCTTCTCCGTATTTTCCATACCACCTCTTTTGTCCTCTTCCATCTTCTTTTCCCTAGCCCCTTTCCTTTAAATTTTAGCCTCATTAATACCCCCTTCGCCCCAAACCGTCTTGCATTCCAAAAGTCGCTGCTACCCCACATTACCTCCGCACCAATGCTCCATGCATACACCACCTTCATTACCTTCATTCTATCCTCCTGAATAATCGCCATTCCCACTTCAATAACAGACCACCTACCCCAGAGCATGTCCTTCCAAGCTTTCGTGCCAATGAAGTGCCTCATTGTAACATCAGTGCTCTGCATCAAGGTTCTATAATATGTTTTCAAATGTAATCTTATTGTGCTTCTGATTTTTATCTTTTATTACAATTGTTTTCAGCTAAATGCGAAGGAAGTCAAGTCTTTTATACGTAAAAACTTTCATTTTATTTTCACCTTTAAAAACTTTAAACTCATTGTAAGTATATGACCTTCTTATTTTTCTTTCATCTCTTTTAGATTTTTCTTGTCAGTTGTCAGAAGAGCAGCTTGATTGTACCACTGACGTCTCACCCCCCAGCCCCAATATGGGGCGAGAGGCGGATGAAACAACAATAGATCGAAAAAAAAGTAGTACAGTGACACAGTAATCTTGCCGCGCTGGATTAGCCGAGCGGTCTTGGGCGCTGTAGTCACGGACCGTGCGGCTGGTCCCGGCGAAGGTTCGAGTCCTCCCTCGGGCGTGTGTGTGTGTGTGTGTGTGTGTGTGTGTGTGTGTGTGTTTGTCCTTAGGATAATTTAAGTTAAGTAGTGTATAAGCTTAGGGACTGATGACCTTAGATTCCCATAAGATTTCACACACATTTGAACAACACAGTAAGCTTAACCAGTGAGTGTAGCGTGTTCAGATATTTATACATCAGTGTGCTCATGCAACACTATTGCTCCACATACCATAACACCTGTACTACGATAACGATCACGTTCGACGATGTTCATGAGTGCATTACGTGCTCCTAACTCTCGCCATACGAGGGCACGAACCGCATTGTCTAACATAATCGGTTTGGTCATCCAGGTGTTATGGCATGAGGAGCTATAATGTTTCGTGGACATATTGGCATACTTATCTTTGAACACGGCACACTGGCCGGTCAACGTTACTGTGACACTGTACTCCTTTCCCACGCGCTACTTTTCACGGGTGCACTCGGCCCTACTTAATTTCTTGTGGATTATAATGCGCGAACGAATCGAACAGAGCGGGTGGAGGGGCTCTTGGAACGAGAGGATGTTCGGCAAACTGACTGGCCTTCCCATTCCCTCGATTTACATCCCGTCGAGCAACTGTGGGATGTGCTGGGGAGACGTACTGCAGTAGTCCACAGGTACCAAAGACCATCCAGCAGCTATCAGTCGCGCTGGTGGAAGACTGGAACGCCCTGCCAACTGGAATACCTTGCCGGTACCAACCTGTAGCCAATATCGCAGCTCGTTGCAGAGCTTACAAAGTCTGTGGCAATCACACGTCAAATCCTTTCATTTGTAATATCAGGGGACCGTGAGAAATCGCGGTGACTTAAGTGAAACTATTGCCTCTGAATAAGTGTTATTTCTCATCGTCTCGGTGCGCATTACTTTCTGTTACCCACTGTACTGTAGTAACTCTATGTATGGCCAAAATTCTATCGTGTTATGTTACTTGGCAGATAAACATCGTGCGAAAGGTACTTTCGACCTTAACTTCTGCACACAAGTGAAGTTAAATCAGTCTTAACTCATAAGAATGGTTTCAACACAGTACTACTCTACTGCAGATAGTATGCTCTTTCCTACTATCGACCGGAAAACCAGCTCATTTAGCCAGTTATAGATGGGGGGGGGGGGGGGGGGGGTTCCAACGACGTATCGTGACGTAACTTGATATCTTTCTCACACACAGTCTCTTGTCAGAAAAGATTGTCGTGTTCACTGCTGGAACAAAAACGGAAATATCCTATAATACATTCTTTTGGCTCTTGTGAAACTTTTGACTCTTGTGTAACTTTTGAACGAAGTGGCAAATTTTGAAGCACCAATGGTCTTTGCTGTTTCAGTTTCAAATAAAAATTCTTCCAGTTCGAAATAATGTAAGGGTTTACATGCCATCTACATGCAGAACAATCGGTACTAAGCCCAATAATTGATCAACGACATGGAATACATCGGTTGCGAGCTATCCAGAAGAACCATATTCCCCATCATCTAAAGCAAGTTATAGAAATCCCAATCAAGTATCAAATGGACAATTAAATCCATTCCATAAAATTAGAGGCTAGTGTCCGCTAATGTGTCATTTCGCTCGGCGTGTGCGATATAATTTACAATAGAGTTCCTACTAACCGTGTACCTCTGTAGGCGTGACTTCTTTGGGAGAAAATAAGTGAATAGACTGATAAAGTCTGAATAACAACAACAACTCGATGGTGCAGTAGCACACAGAACTCTCTCCTTAACACAAAGTAAGCTGTCTCGGCTCTTGAACTTTGAAAACGTACTTTCTCCTCAGGCGGACATATACATTCTAAAGTTAATTGCCATCGTGTTTATGTAAAGTGGAACGGTAGAGCTGCATAGAAATGAGATTACACGCTTTCAGTGAGAGGCAGACGAAGAGAGTCACTCAGCTCAATTACCTTGCTGTACAGCTCAAAAGCTGTGAACTGCGTGGCAGCGTACGGGAAGATCCGCACCATCTGCGCCCCATTGCCTTTGTACAGAGCGAAGAACCGCTCCTTCCTCACGATGTGCCGAAGACCCGAGAACACACCTAAAAGAACATGGAAGAAAAAATTGTTAGCTTCGGAAATTTAACTGTCCCAAGAAGTTTCATACTGCTCCTTGTACTTTCTTATCTTCCGACTGCCCATTACAAACGCTACAACGGTATCCCAATAAGAGACTGCTCCTCTCTGAATTTGAATTACAGCCTAGCGTAATTAACATTATTCTACGAATTGATCTTATTCAAAGTGATTTCCACTTTGCAATGAGGATAAAACTCGGATGTTAACAGCTGCCCTCTAATTCTACTGACATAGACTTAAAAGTAAATGGATAAAATATTAAATCAATATTAGAGATTATTTTTCCTTTTCAGAGAACCACAGTTTTGGAACAATTCAACGTAACATACAGTATCTGGTTACAAGATTAGTAGCAAACATCTAGAGCACGTCAAATGGTGTTAGTGTATTTAGAGGAACTACTAGAGAAAGACAGGAAATCGGGCGAACAATCAGCGTGGCAACAGAAGATAGCAAAATTAAAAAATGTTCCACGCACTAGGATCGCGCAAACGTACTGTCGTTTTATCATCGCATAGAGCTCCAATGAAGGACATAGTAACAAGCATCCCTGATGTAGAGAAACAACAGAAAGTGTTGAAATCAAATAACTCTCCACGTCCAGGTGGAATCCCAATTCGGTTTTACAAAGAGTACTCTACGGCACTTGGCCATTAGTTGACTCGCATTTGCAGCGAATTAACTGCCCAGCGCAGATTCCCATGCGACTGGACGAAAGCGCTCCTGTATATTAGAAGGGAAAAATAAAGGACCTGCAAAATTTCAGACCAATATCCTTAACATCGATTTGATACAGAATCCTTGAACATATTCTCAGTTCTCTTGAGACCGAAAACCTTATATCCACAAATCAGCATAGTTTTAGAAAGCATCGCTGGTGCGAAACTCTGCTTGGCCGTTTCTCACATGATATACTGCAAACTATAGATGAAGGACAGCAGACAGACTCCATGTTTCTAGTTTTGACACGGTGTCCCACGGCAGACCGTTAAGGAAAGTACGAGCACATGGAACAGATCCCCAGATATGTGAGTGGCTCGAAGACTTCTTAAGTTATAGAACTCAATATTTTGTCCCCGACGGCGAGTGTTCATCAGAGACAGGGTATCGTCAGGGGTGTCCCAGGGAAGTGTGACAGGACCACCATTCTTTTCTATATGGCAGACAGGGTGGCCAGCAGTCTGCGGTTGTTTTCTCATGATGCTTTGGTGTACGGGAACGTGTCGAAGTTGAGTGATTGAAGGAGGTTACAAGATGACTTAGTCAAAATTTCTAGTTGGTGTGATGAATGGCAGCTAGCTCAAAATGTAGAAAAACGTAAGTTATTGCGGATGAGCAGGAAGAAAAAACCCATAATGGTCGGATGCAGCGATCTGCTTGACACCGTCACATCGTTTAAATACCTAGGCGTAACGCTGGAAACGATACGAAACGGAACTGGGATGTAAAGATTGTATTAGGGAAAGCGAACGGTCGGCTTCGCCTTATTGGGAGAGTTTTAGGAAAGTATGGTTCATCTGTAAAGGAGACCGCGTACAGGACACTCGTGCGACCCATTCTTGAGTACTGTTCTAGTGTTTGGGATCCGCAACAGATCGGATTAAACGAAGATATTTAAGCAATTCGGAGCCGGCGTACTATATTTTTTACCTGTAGATTCAAGCAACACCTAAGTGTTCAGGAGAACCTTCGGGGCTGCAAATGGGAATCACTGGAGGGAAATCGACATTCGTTTCGAGGAACGCTATTGAGAACATTTAGAGGACCGGCATTTGAAGCTGACTGCAGAAGGATTCTACTGTCGTCAACATATATGTGGCATAAGGACCACGAAGGTAAGATACGAGAAATCAGGGCGCATACTGAGATATAGACTAGTTTTTGTCTCGTTCTAGTTGCGAATGGAGCAGCAAACGAAATAACTAGTAGTGGTACAGGGTACCGTCCGCCACGCAACGTACGCTGGCTTGCGAAGTATGTATATAGATGTAGAAAATCAGTATTTCCAAAGTCGAATGAAAAATAGGTTTGCTTGAATGGTTCTCGGAAAGAGAAGTACATCTGCAAAGAAAACCACAGACAATACGTCAGTGAGACCATTTCTACAGTACTGATCCGGTGTTTGGAGTTCTTATCAAGTAGGTCTTAGAACTGACATTGAACGAATTCAGGGACGTGCAGCTAAGATGATAATAGCATATAAAAAAGTAACAGAAGTGCTCGGATAACTTAAACACGAAATCGGAGAAGAACGACTGGATTTTGGCGAACCATGTTAAGTAAATTGTAAGAATCCATATTCGAAGAAGTCGGTGCCATCATTATGCTGCCATCATCGTCTATCTTGCGCAGGAATCATACATATGACAACAGAGATTAGGACACGTACAGAGACATTTTCCTCACACAAGCAAGCGAATTGAGTCAATGTTAGTAAATGCCAAACGAGGTGCATGATCGCAGTTACAAGTTCCCTACCCACCGGCTTTCAGGGGCAACAAAAATTTGGGTTCTCAATACTACGTATAATTATTGACCGAATTTAATAATTTAAAACGCTGTAATAACCTACTGATTATAGGGGTCTAATATTAATCTAACAATTTAACACAGTAAAACAAGTATTACATCTAAAAACATGTACACCTCTTGATGCGTAGTAACTGACAGCAATCAAATAACCGGACTATTTCAACCAGTATTTGAGAATGAGAGCACTTAGTGACTTGCAACAAACTTTACACACAATTTAAAGCCTTTACGGAACTTCTTGTCGCTGGCACCTGTCCACAAAATGATGGAAAGCTTTATTACTTACTACATTTTCGATGTTCAGGCAGTGAAACTGCCGCATCAGGCACAACGTTTTAATTTCTTACTTCTTTACTACTGACTGTATTAGCTATACATTTTGCATATAGTATCTATGTACATCACTGAAAGTGTGTGCAAATATACATCATTGTACTACACGTATTTTTGTGAGATACGACGTCATAGACATTCAGATGCGCGAACAACTAACTTTCGCTTAAAACGGAGCACAAATTACCTGGACTATACTCATATAGCGTTTGATAATGAGACCACTTAGTGACTTCCAACAAAATTTAAGCATAATTTCAAACCTTTTTTTAAACTTTTTCTCACTTACACCCTTAATGTCTGATATTTAAAAAATTAACTCATTTGTTTTCAGGCGTTTGAAGCTGTTTTATACGTGGGTATTCAATTCTTTAAAGAATCGGGGGTTTACTGATACGACAAAAAAAATCGGTAATAGCAGAACAAGTACCCTCCGCCATGCGTTGTACAGCAGCAGTGGAGTCTACCCACACTGACGAAAAAAAAAATCGCAACGCCAAAAAATAATTAATAAAGAGTAATGAAATTTCGGGAATACACTTGTCTAGATAACATATTTAAGTGATTATTGTTGCAGGATCACAGGTTAATATCACCCCGGCCGGCCAGGTTAATGTAACCGCGATATCAGCCACTGCAAATGTGAAATGCTGATACATTAATAACCGGTACAGACGCCAGAATGTTGAGTCCAAGCATGCAAACGTACATGCGTTGTGTTGTACAGGTGCCGGATGTCAGTTTGTCAGATGGAGTTCCATGCCTGTTGCACTTAGTCGCTCAATACAGGGACGGTTAATGCTGTTTGTGAATGGCGCTGGAGTTGTCGTCCCATACGACAGATCTGGTGATCGTGCAGGCCAAGGCAACATGTCGACACTCTGGTTTACAACAACGGTATTTGGGGGAGCGTTATCCTGTCGGATAACACCCTTTGGAATGCTGTTCTCGAATGGCAGCTCAGCAGGTTGAATCACCTGACAGTCGTATAAACTTACAGCCAAGGTGCTTGGGATAACCGCGGTAGTGCTCATGCTGTCGTAAGAAATCGCACCCCAGATTATAACTCCAGGTGTAGGTCCAGTATATCTACCTAGCAGACATTGTCTACATCCCTGCCAAGTCTTTCTTAAATATCACAGAAGGAACACACAGCTCCTCGTAGCCATGTTACATGATCTCGCTCAACCTCAGTGGGGTGTTGATAATGGCGCCTTTGTCGTGTTAAAGGCGTTCTTGACCAACACCAATTCACCATGTCCAGTCTCAAAGGTACTGGCGCCACTCTTATGCGACTCGCGCGAAATTTGAATAGAGATCATCCTTCAGATGTAGAAACACGCCTACCCACTTTCGTTTAGGTTGCACAACTCTTTGCTGGTTCAAAATGGTTCTGAGAACTATTGGACTTAACTCCTGAGGTCATCAGTCCCCTAGAACTTAGAACAACTTAAACCGAATTAACCTAAGGACATCACACACATCCATGCCCGAGGCAAGATTCGAACCTGGGGCCGTAGCGGTCGCGCGGCTCCAGACTGTAGCGCCTAGAACCGCTCGACCACTCTGGCCGGCCTTTTCTGGTGCAGCGACTTTTTTTCCGTCAGAGTGTACACTCAGGCTGTCTCTCCTAACAGCCTTCTGCCGCCTTTTCTCTAGTGTTTAGGCAGGTATTTGGAATTTCGTTTTTGCGATGCGAGACGAAATCCACTGAAACAAGTACCGCCCATCATGTCTCTCATACGGCATCCCGTTTCGACGTGAATCGATTTGTTTCAGGTTAAAAAATAAAAATAAAAAAAGGATTTTTGATGCGGAATTTTATGTGCCCATTCGATATCAGTCTCAAATTAATATAATGTGCGTTGGGTTGTTTTTGGGGACGAGACCAGAATAGCGAGGATATCGTTCTCATCGATTAGGGAATAGGGAAGGACGGGGAAGGAAGCCGGCCGTGCCCTTTCAAAGGAACCATCCCGGCATTTGCCGTGAGGGATTTAGGGAAATCACGGAAAATCTAAATCAGGATGGCCGGACGCGGGATTGAACCGTCGACCACCCGAATGCGAGTCCAGTGTGGTAACCACTCCGCCACCTCTCTCGGTAAATTTAATGTGATATTCGTTTTATTGATATGTATTAATAGGAACTGTAATACACGGAGAATAACCAGTACTGCCGGCCGCGGTGGCCGAGTGGGTCTAGGCGCTACAGTCTGGAACCGCGCGACTGCTACGGTCGCAGGTTCGAGTCCTGCCTCGGGCATGGCTGTGTGTGATATCCTTAGGACAGTTAGGTTTAAGTAGTTCTAAGTTCTAGGGGACTGATGACCACAGCAGTTAAGTCCCATGGTGCTCAGAGCCATTTGAACCAGTACTCTAGCAGCGACAGAGCACTGCGGCTGCATGGTGGTAGCAGTCGGCGCCGACCAGGGCGGTGCTGTGCTGCTGTAGTACTGGTTATTCTCCGTGTATAACAGTTCCTGTTAATACATATCTATAAAACGAATGTCGCACTAGATTAATCTAGGACCGCACTATAGAACGGGCACGGAAAATGCGTTTTAGAAATGGTTTTGGTTTTAACGCATAACAAGCAGACGCTTTCCGTCGACACTGGTGTCGCATGAAAGATGTCGTAAGCAGTATTTATTTGGGATAACTACAGAAACATGCTGGAAAAACGAAATTCCAAATATAAGGGGCAGTCAGGTGAAAACCAAACAACCGTCACAACGAGTCAACGGAATGGTACCAATGAAAAGTAATCAGCACACGCGTTAAGACAGTTATCCACTGGGAGACGAAAAGGTCAATTCCTCTTGCGTACAACGCGTCCGGCCACTGACAGTTCCCCAAAAGCACCCACCCTTGCACTTTCCCGTCCGACTAAAACCGACGTCCTCGCATTTTTTTAAGGTCGCCAAAGATGTGAAAATCACACGGTGAAAGACCATGGTGTACGGACAATGTTACCGTGTTTCCCAACCAAATCGCTGAACATAGACTTCGTCCGACTGGCAGTGTTGTGGCGGGCGTTATCGACGAGATGATTCCGTCCAGTAGCATGCCTGGGCGTTTTGGCTTTATGGCGCGTCGCAGTTTCTGCGAACTGTCTTCATATCGTTGGACGCTTATTGTGGTTCCATGCTCGAAAAACTCAACGAACAGAGGGTCCCTGCAGTGGAAGAAGGTCGTCATGGCTTTATCGGAACTTGTGTGAACAGCTTCGGATTTCTTTGGCGGGGGAGACGTGGGATGTTTCCACTGTTGGCTTCGCCTTTTGGCCTCGGGTTGTCGGAATGCTGTGGGCACGATAACAACCTCCACCACACTGCCAATCCGACGAAAGCTACGCTTCAGCGATTTGGTTGGGGAAACACTGCAACATCCTCCGTACAGCCAGGATCTTTCACTGTGTGATCTTTGGCGACCTGAAGAAAGATATGCGTGTACGTCGATTGCAGTCGGGCGAGGAAGTGCAAGAGTGGTTGCGGTTGTGGAGCCGTCAGCTGCCGACCGCATTACTTTTGAATGGGGCCATTACATTGTCCCGTTGGGCGGGTGTTCGATTTTGATTAGACTGCCCCTCATATCTGCCGAAACACCAGACAATACGCGCCTGACGCGTTTTAGGAGTGACACGCTGTATATGGTAGAGGATACCTTGATCCAATGCCTTTCGATTTCCACCTGAAAAATGATGCGAAGACAAAATTACTGTCTATACGCTTCCGTACGAACCCTCATTTCTCTTATCTTGTCTTCGTGAGCCTTACGCCAGTTGTACGTTGGTGGCTGTAGGCTCGTTCTGCAGACTGTCATAAATGCCGGTTCTATGAACTTTCTCCGTAGTGTTTAGCAAAAAGATCTTCTCTCCGGGTTCCTGTTTGAGTTCATAGAGGATTTCGGCAATACTCGCGGTTTATCGAACATACCGGTTACAAATCCAGCAGCACGCATCTTAATGGCATCGATGCCTTCCTTTAATCCGACCTGATGGGATCGCAAACACTCGAGCGATGCTCGAGAATGGATCCACAAGTATTCTGTAAGTGGTCGTCTTTGGGGATGAGCTACACATTCGTATAAACCAGTAAACCGAAGTCGACCATTCGCCTCTCCTACAACTGACCTTACGTACTTATACCATTTCATGTCGCTATACAAGGTCACTGTGTCACGCAGCACTCCATTAGTACAATAATCCAACGCTAGAGAATCGTTCTCACTACTCATTTGCATTAATTTACATTTGTACGCATATTGAGCAATTTGCCATTCACCACACCAAATGGAAATTCTATTCATGACATCCTGTATCCTCCCGCAGTCACCTAAGGACGACATTTGCCTGTACATTATAGCATCGTCAGTGAAGAGTCAAAGACTGCCGCTTATCCTTTCCATCAGCTCTCTCACATGTAAAGAGAACAGGAGCGCTCTTATCACACTCCCCCTGAGCACGCGTGGCGACACCCTTGTGGCACTGTGTCAAAAGTTTTCCGCAAATCTAGGAATATGCACTCCGCCTGTTGGGTTTCATCCACGGTTTGCAGGGTGTCGTGCGAGAAATAGGCAAGTTGAGTTTCGCACGAGCGATGCTGTCTAAATTCGATTTGATTTGTGGACAGAAGTTTTTCTCTCTGAAGAAAATTTACTTTACACGAACTCAGAATATGCTTTTGGTTACAACTCCTCGTCGTACACAGTGTGACATAAGTCTTTGTCACCCTACACCACACGAGAAGCCAATGTAGTCCGGCACGTGTGATTATTTTGACTCTGAATCACTGGCCTTCGCGGTCTCTAAACACGTACACCCGGCCAAGTAAGCTGGCACAGCCTTACATCTCGACAACAGACCGGCTGGGCGAGATTAACTCTGCTCCGCCGTAAGAAAGGCCGACGGAGACCAAGTTTCTTCAATGATCGAATCGGTGCTCAGGGTCTGTACTACTATAACTACTGCCGCTTATGTTTTATCATCTTCGTTTTTAGTTACTTTGCTTTATATCTGTCTTCGATCCGCGAGAAACATCTACTATACACTGCTGATGTTGCTCCTGGCGATACGTAATTTTCAGCAGAACCTATACTTAGATAAACTACTTTTTAGTGCATGATTTAATTCACGTGATATCATCTGCAGCAAATCCTTGAAATATGCACAGTCTGAAGACATACTCTAATTACTTTTAGCGTTTATTTCCTTTCTTAACTACGAAATTTCGATGTGCTCTTACGTAGTCCGGCATGTTCAATACGTAGCGTGTACTCACCCAGATGTTTGTAATGTTTGTTGTGCGCCTGCAGCAGGATTTTTATTCTGTCAAGAGGGGCAACGGCGGTCTTGGAGCACATACCAGCCACTCCTGCAAAGAAAAACACTAGGGTAAAACATAACACGAATGAAACTTGCGGCACCTGAATAACGTTGAACATCAGCTTTCATACCACATGAAAGTCAGAAAAAAGGAATGGTAACTTTACGTACTACACAGTATTAATGTCTTACAAATAAGTAGTGAAACTATCAACAATAACAAAGTAGTGGAAGAATGAGATTTTCACTCCGCTGCAGAGTGAAAATCTCATCCTGGAAACATCCCCCAGGCTATGGCTAAGCCATGTTTCCGCCATATCCTCTCTTTCAGGAGTGTTAGTTCTGCAAGGTTCGCAGGAGAGCTTCTGGAAAGTTTGGAAAGTAGGAGACGAGATACTGGCAGAAGTAAAGCTGTGAGGAGAGGACGTGAGTCGTGCTTGGGTAGCTCAGTTGGGCTCAGTTGGTAGAGCACTTGCCCGCGAAACGCAAAGGTCCCAAGTTCGAGTCTCGGTCTGGCACACAGTTTTAATCTGCCAGGAAGTTACAACAAAGTAGTAGTTTTGAAAGCAACCGGTACTAAAGGGCAATCTAAAAGTTTCCGTTCGGAGGCCGTACAGTCCAGAATGGGTATGCCAATCGTGCAAAATCGCCGCGAGCCGTGAGGCAATCATCCCACCGACACACCAGGCTGAAGATACCGGTCTGGTAAAGCACCGTGCTCTGCGACGTGAAGAACTCCTTAACTGCCTGCTCCACATCCTCATCCGTCCACAATCGTCGACTCTTCAAGGCCTTTTTTAAGGGGCCGAAGGCAGACGACCGCATGGGGAGACATCAGAACTACAGGATAGCTGCGTTACGACATTCGCGATATGGGGCGGGCGTTATTACGAAGCAGCAGAATTTCTTGGCGCACAATTCCCAACGGTGGTTATAGATAGACATACTGCCTTATACACGTTCTTCCTTCTCCGATGGATGTTTACCGTCGTTTGCCTTTGCCTAAAGGTCGACGCTTATATAAGGTGAACAGTAAGAAAACCGAGAAACTGCAGGACGGATTCGTGACTGGAAATGGGGAAAAAAAAGGCCCCCTGAACATGTGTCCGGAAATGAATCGTTGCTACGGAACAGCACCGACGAAAGACAGTTCCTCTGACCACATGCCGTTTATTTCTTGTGTGTTGCAGGCTGTGTGATTGACGCAGCGTACTGTAAGCAGCAGAACGGTCCGTTATTCGTGTCGGGAACAATCCGAGATGGTGTTTGTGTACGGCCGAGTAAATGGATATCGCCGAGAGGGAGGAGCGCTATACTAAAATAAGTACTCTGGCAGACCCAACCGGACCATAGAACATTTCAAGCCCTCTGTGGGCGTTTGTGTGATCGTCGGTCCTCTCAGACAGAACGTGCAGTGAGGCGGCGGACTGCGCGTGCACCAGATTTGAAGGACAGGGTTCTACAAGATATTGAGACGAACCCCAGCATAAGCTCTAGGCCAGTGGCCCGCGAACATGTAAGCCGAAGTATGATTGTGTATCCTACATGACAACCACTACTGTTCACCTGCAACACACTAGGCACACACGGCACATGGTCGGAGGAAATGTCGCTCGTCAGCGCCGTCTACCGTGGCAACGATGCATTTTCGGACACCGTTTCTCCTCCATTTGCACTTACGAATCCGCCCTTGTAGTTTGTCAGCTTTATTAATGTCCAACCTGTATACCCACACCCAGTTGCGCTACGTTTCATCCGTATCGATTAATTGATGACAGTATAGTAGGAAATAATCTTACAACGTTTACGTGTTAAGAAGTAATGCCGAAGTGATTGAATATGTATTTTCTAGATGTGCCATCTCATCAAATATCCGTACACTTTCTTAAAGATACCTTGCTTCTCAACTTTCTGCATGCGTAATAAGGTGTTTTCCTGCCGGTATGCACAAGATATTACCAGTTCGACAAGTGAACATACAAACATAACGACCAATATTTGACATCACATATCCGTACCTGTTTCGCCTCAACGAAGCGTCTGAGCTAACGGCTTAGACAGGCAAGTGATACAAATCAAACCAAACGTATAAAATTTACAACTAACATTGTTGTTGACAGAAGACAAAACACATGACCGTTGCAACAGATAGATGGGCAACTTTTCAAAATCGAAGTCAAACAAGAAAATAAAATAATACAAAGTTAAACAGTTTACGAAAGAATATGTATAGAACGTATGAGGGATGCATAGCGCGAACAAAAAACACGATGTTCAGAAACTGTAACTAAAACGAAGAAACTATGGACGCAATGGCATGAAAAATGAGGCTTTAATAATAAAGGAAAGTAAATGTCATAGGCATTTGAGGTGGATGAACAAATTTCTCGAGAAAGTTATCAACGAAAAAGTGAGACAAGCAGCAACGATGGACTTGTATCTATGGGAATACACATAATGCTAGTACTTATTGTAAACTGAAAAATCGTTAGACATATGAAGTGCTTATGACACATTTCCTTCGTTTGGAAACACTCTGCCGAACCCATGACCAGGTGAAATTCAGAAGAGAGTCAGAAACACCGAGTCCAGCATTGCGAACTACAGCGACGTAGTTTACGGCTTACACGTTTTGTCTCCATTATGCCTTTGCTTATCAAGGCTATTCAAGAATGTACAGCGTGAGGTCGGACAGTTCTACACGTTGGTCAGAAAGCGCGTATTTGGCTGTTTCGAAGCTTCAAAAAAATGGCTCTGAGCACTATGGGACTCAACTGCTGTGGTCATCAGTCCCCTACAACTTAGAACTACTTAAACCTAACTAACCTAAGGACATCACACACATCCATGCCCGAGGCAGGATTCGAACCTGCGACCGTAGCAGTCACACGGTTCCTGACTACGCGCCTAGAACCGCGAGACCACCGCGGCCGGCTCGAAGCTTCAGTTCACTGCCAGAGTGACATATAGGCGGTTCACTCTCTGCTGAATAAACTCCCAGTTTTATCAAAATAATTACCGCCTTTAAAAACATGCCTTCGGGTGTTCTGCCCAGTTCTTGTTTCTATTTATTCGCAACATTTCGACAACCGACCCATCCGTCTTCTTCAGGGGCTGCGAGTGTGCTCGCTGCCTGGACACCTACCACACTGCATTATTGTTGGTCTCCCGCCACTATTTATTCCCGACTCTCACTACACCTTTTGATGGTGTTTTTGTTTTTCAGATCTCACGCCGATATTTCCGTGATTCGTGAAACGTGTATTCTTTGAGCGTTTTCCAACTGTGGGGGCTACGATGGCCGACGAAATTTTAATAAGTTGAGTGCAGACTCCAAGCCGGATTTAAAATGAAACCTCCGTCCCTGTTTAATAGGTTTTCTGATATCCTTATTTCGATATCCTGTCCCAGAATCTGGCGTTTGCACCATGATACTGGTCTCTTCGAATTTCATTTAATTATACTATATTGAAGGCACTGCTCGGCGGCAGCTGATTTGCTTGCTTGTTTTAGTCGCGTACGTTGCTGATGTTCCTTTGCATCTCTCCTCGACTGTCCTGACGGTCTGTCTCATGTAAGACAAGTCACTTTCTCACGGAATGCGAAGCACACCCGACTTTCGGAGACCTACATCGTCTTTAATACTGCAAAGGACACTTCTTGTACTAGTTGAAGGGAGCGAAATACACTGAATGCCATGTTGACGCAGGAGTCTATCTATCTTTCTCAGTTTCAAGCTCTGGTATCCAATCCCCTCGTAACATTATTCGTATGTGTTTTAATCCTTCGCTGAGGATCTCTTTGTCTGAAAAGTGTCAGAGCCCTGTGGACCAGAGTCTCCTACACCGATTTTCTTTGTGACAGATGGCGATGGCATGAGGCGTGGAAACAGGAGTCAGTGCGTGAAGGTTTTCCGTCTACATTTTGATCCAGGATACATCCGTTCTTTTCTTAACCAGGCGAGAATGTGGTGCAAAAAGGGTACATCAAGAATATGGAGGGTCATATTGACCCTGTTTCTTATTAATATTTTTTAAGTGTTTAATGGCACTTTGTAAAAATCGATGGGAGTTAAATTTGTGACTTATTTATTAGCTATGGGATTTTCGTAAAAATAAATGCCATTAATGGTACAAATGCTTTATTACTTAATTATTACATGAAGTCTACAAAACAGTCATTTTAACAGGTCTGAACGTTACATTTTTTTTTAAATCCACAAAACCATACATTCTCATAAGTAATTTGGATTTTTTGCTAATTATTTACGAGATAAATTTTCTTTGAACACAAAATGAACAATAAACTTTTGACATGAACTGTTAATCATCTCTTGTCATAGCACATTGTTGGCAGAATCGAACAATGTATTATTGACAAACGAACTTATGACCACCTTCACGGCCGGTTCTAGGCGCGCAGTCTGGAACCGCGCGACTGCTACGGTCGCAGGTTCGAATCCTGCCTCGGGCATGGCTGTGTGTGATGTCCTTAGGTTAGTTAGGTTTAAGTAGTTCTAAGTTCTAGGGGACTTATGACCACAGCAGTTAAGTCCCATAGTGCTCAGAGCCATTTGAACCACCTTCACAATCATAAGTGGGGACACTCTTGACGTCTTTTTCGTACAGCGGCAGTCGATCCTTGTGAAGATACTCCACTAAATTCTCTGTTTCTCTTACCCAGAGTGCTTGACGGTTGAGGTATTTCTTGTCTGGCACTCGAGTGTTCACTGACGAGCACACAGCCTAGAGTTTTTATGAAATTACGACGCTTTTGGTTTTTATTGTCATTTGATCGCTGAACAATAGCAGAATTTATGCTGGCCATGTTCATTATTGCGTAGAAGACAGTCTGAGGCCTTTTTTTTCTTTTGAGTTGCGGATTACATCATAAGTTGCCGTCAGGTTATCTGCAATCTCAACTCCACCTTTCGTAGAATCATAAAACATGTTTCTATCTGGTTTCTTTTTATCTCCTGTCGATTCATCAATTTCAGCACTGTGGTGAAAACTAGACATGAGCAAAACAACTTTGTTTTTCTTTGGTACACGAGAAACAAGTGCAATATCCTTTTGGAAACCGAACTTAGATGAGTAGATTTCTCTACCACAAGTTTTGCAAAATTCAGGAGGGATTTGTCTCTCGCTATTACGCACTGTTGCTACAGAAGTTAGCCTCTTTCTTTCAGTGGATGTGACACTAGTTCATAGCTCATAAACCAATTATCAAAAGTCACATTACGGCTTGTTTTAAAATGGGTTGCACCAGCCGATTCACATCAAATGGTTTATTACTTAGTGGCTGCTTCCCAGCACATATTTTGAGGTTGAAGATACAGAAACTCTTTGCGTCAACTGAGACAAATATTTTATGCCATATTTGGCCTGTTTTGATGGAATGTATTGTTTAAATTCGCATTTGCCTCTGAATGCAAGCAGCATTTCTTCTATGGTTGTATATTCTCCCAGTACATAGGCTTTCTTGCAGTTTTCAACAAATATTACAAATATCTGACGTACTGGTGCTAAGTTGTCCAGCTGGTTTCTTTCTTCACGTGTGGATTTATCGTCAAAACGAAGACAGCTTTGTATAAAATGAAAACGTTGCCGTGTCATGCCCTGATGACCAGTGAAGAGGTATCTGGAGATGGGCCAGACAGCGGTGGGATACTAGCTTGACTCTCGCCCGCAATACCGCTCGACATCCAGGAGTGATGGTCTGGAGTGTCATTACATTTGGTTGTCATACTCGTCACCCTTACAGCACAGCGGTACGGTAAAGATATTCTACACTCCGTTTGGTTGCCCTTCATGACAAGACACTCTGGGCTTATATTTCAGCAATATAATGCCCGCCCGCACACGGCGAGAGTTTCTACTGCTTGTCACCTTGGCCAGAAAGGTCGCCGTATCTCTCCCCAATTGAGAACGTTAGCAGCATTGTCGGAGGACCCTCGAACCATCTCGGGATTTTGACGATCTAACGCACCAACTGCACAGAATTTGACACGATATCCCTCAGGAGGCCATTCAACAAATCTGTCAATTAATTCCAAGCTTAATAATTGCTTGCATAAAGGTCAGTGGTGGACCAACGCGTTATTGACCTGCTCAATTTGTGAAACTCTTTCTCTTGAATAAATCAACCATTTTTTTCTGAAACTGTAATATATTTTTTTGTTTGTACATGCACATCACATCTATCAATTTCCGTCCGATTCGGGCAAGTGCTTGGTGGTGCGTCTTTTTTTGTCTTGGAGTGTATAAATAGAACCTACAAACTCTGACCTGTGTCTCTACATCTCGAGCCATCACCGTCCGTCACAAAGATATTCGGTGTTAAGGACTCCAGTCCAACGAGCTCGAACACTTTCACACAAGGGGAGCCACTCCGAAGAATTGCAACGAATAGGGTTCAGAAGGGTTGGGTATTTATGTCATCAAACTGAAAGGGCGATGGCCGGCCGGAGTGGCTGTGCGGTTCTAGGCACTACAGTCTGGAGCCGCGCGACCGCTACGGTCGCATGTTCGAATCCTGCCTCGGGCATGGATGTGTGTGATGTCCTTAGGTTAGTTAGGTTTAAGTAGTTCTGAGTTCTAGGGGACTGATGACCTCAGAAGTTAAGTCCCATAGTGCTCAGAGCCATTTGAACCATTTTTTGAAAGGGCGATGGAGTCATTAAAATCTCGTCGGCAATAACGTCCACCAGAGTCGGAAACCACAGACAGTTTGCGTTCCGTGAGAGTTCTGAAAATTAAAAGAGCGTCAGAGGCCGTAGTGAGCACCAGGAATCGAAATCTGCTATAATTAGTAGCGTGAGACCAACAATACTTCACAGTCTAGTAGGCGACGAGGCAGCGAGTACACGCAACAGGCAAACTTACAGCACGTGAAGAGGTCGGCTGTGTCGGTCGTCGAAATATTGTTCATAAAATGAAAATAACAGCAACCCGCCTGAACACTCGGAAGCTCACTGATAATCAATTGCACCGAGGAAACCTGAGAGATCACAACTGTCGCCTTTAATTTTCAAGTAAACTGGAAACAGTGGTACCATTCATGTGCAGCCTGTCATCTTTATGAAGTTTTATCTGCCAAAGCTGAATACAAAATACTGCGACGAATTTAGTTCCCTTATATTCGCCGGTCATATAACATTGCTTATCGTTATCTTTGTTTCATTTTCACAAAATTCAAGCAGTATGCAGACGCCAGACTGAGTGGAGATACTAACACTCAAAAAATTTTTCCATACTCAACCTTTTTAGGGTTCCGTACCTCATTCTGCAAAAACGGAACCCTTAGAGGATCGCTTTGTTGTTTGTCTGTCTTTCCGTCCGTCCGACAGTTAAAAATCAGTTTTTCTCAGGAACATGGAGACGTATAACGTTCAAATTTATGTAAAATACGAAGATGGTCCATGGTCCCTTGGAGGGGTAAAATTTTTAGGTTTCTAAGTCACGTCAGTCGAAAGACAAGGGCATTTATGTCACATACTTTGACCTTCGAAAAGTCGCCCATGTATAAGTTGCTTTCCTTATGGAATTATGCGAGAAGCAAGGTTTCACAATACAAGTAACGTAACAAATGCGAATATAATTAATGTGTAATTGTACCACACGAAAAAAAATTTCTCGTTTTTATCCGTCTGGCTGTTAGTCTGTCCGCCTTTTAAGACCCTTTTTCTTTGGAACAGTTTTTCGTATTAAGTTCAATTTTATGTCACATTCTAAGGCCTATGGTCTCTTGGAGGTGTGAAAATATACGGCCATCTATGTCTCATATTTTGATACTCGAGAACTCACTCATCAAAAGCTATAGGGTACTTCCCCTTGACCTGGAGTCAAGAAATGCGGCAAGACACAGGATTTCACACTGCAAATAACGTAATAAATCTGAAACTCGTTAAACTGTAACTATATCACGAAAAATATATATTGCCATTTGAGCATACAATGCATTCATAATCCGTCAAAAGTATAATAGACGAACATTACTGCATGCAAACAGAAAACATAAATTGTAGACATGTGCTAGTAAGTAAATAAAAAATGTATTATTAAATCTTCTCTCTCTACATATACAAACTTAAATCCCCTGCTCGCTTCTTTTTGTATGTCCAGGCTTCTCTGCGGAAATCCTGTACAGATTTTAATACAGTCTTTTACTTCTTGAGACCAACAACTTGCCAGTATCGATAACAAACAAAAATCGTTGAGACCTTCCATTCCAGGATGGATGAACTTTTAACTTTGTACGGAACTCTTCGTGCGCGAGTCCTACTTACAATTGGCCAATTTTTTTAATAGGAAGATAAGCAACCTTTTAAGTATCATGGCTCCCTTTTAAAGAAAAAAAATATGGACTGCAGTAATACAGTATTAAGATACACTAAATCCAACACTAATTAACCACTCACCATGGAAACAGTGAGCTGAATATTTTAAGTGTCGTAATTTAGTTTTTCCTAAGGACTTTTCTCAAAACAATTGATCGATTTTAATGTACGACAAGGTAACAGATAAAATTATTTTACCGGTGACGAACCACGTATTTGTGTCAACATTGCCAGAAACTCTGAAGACTTTCCCCTCTGTATCTGCACGGGGAATAGCCGCAGCAATTTCGTTTCTTAGAAATGGCATTGATGATATACATCACAGTTGTAAATGCACCACCACTACCACCACCACCAGCACCACCACCACCATCATCATCATAAACAGTGGCAACTGATTGGAAGGAATAATTTTCGATTTCAAGTGAACTTTCGTAAAATGAAGATACCTCTTAACTGTCAAAGTATAGAACAACCTGCTACTGATTCCGACAATGTTCTAAGCAGATCATGCAAGAAAGACTTATATAGGAAACGCAAGATTCTTGGTACACGTTTAGCTGGACTAATTACTCAGGGGCTGCCTTGATAAGTCCATATCGAGAAACATATTTTCCGTGGATTACGACGCACATACACACACCAAAAAAAAGTTTTGCATCTCCTCGGTTCCGAGAGTTCTGAAACCTGTACAGAAAAGTTGAATAGATACCAACAATAAACATCATTTCCCCCCTTTTTATTGCTCATGAAAACCATACCGTGCATGTTGTACCACCATACAGCGAGACCTTCAGAGGTGGTAGTCCAGATTGCTGTACACACCAGTACCTCTAATACCCAGTAGCACGTCCTCTTGTATTGATACATGCCTGTATTCGTCGTGGCATACTATCCACATGTTCATCAAGTCACTGTTTGTCCAGATTGTCCAACTCCTCAACGGCGATTCGGCGTAGATCCCTCAGAATGGTGTGTGAGTCACGTCGTCCATAAAAAGCCCTTTTCAATCTATCCCAGGCATGTTCAATAGGATTCATGTCTGTAAAAGATGCTGACTACTCTAGTCGAGCGATGTCATTATCCTGAAGGAAGTCATTCGGAAGATGTGCACGATGGGGATGCGAATTGTCCATGAAGACGAATGCCTCACCAATATGCTGCCGATATGGTTGCACAATCAGCCGGAGGATGGCATTCACGTATCGTCCAGCCGTTCCGGCGCCTTCCATGACCACCAGCGGCGTACTTCGGCCTCACATAATGACACCCCAAAACAACAGGGAACTTCCTCCTTGCTGCACTCGCTGGACAGTCTGTTCAAGGTGCTCAGCCTGACCGAGTTGTCTCCAAACACGTCTCCGATGATTGTCTGGTTGAAGGTATATGCGACACTCATCGGTGAAGAGAACGTGATGCCAGTCCTGAGCGGTCCATTCGGCATGTTGTTGGGCCCATGTTTACCGCGCTGCATGATGTCTTGGTTGCAAAGATGGACCTCACCATGGACGTCAGGAGTGAAGTTGCGCATCATGCAGCTTATTGAGCACAGTTTGTGTCGTAACACGACGTCCTGTGGCTGTACGAAAAGCATTATTCAACATGGTGGCGTTGCTGTCAGTGTTCCTCCGAGCCATAATCCGTCGTCCACTGCAGTAGTAACCCTTGGGCGGCCTGAGCGAGGCATGTCATCAACAGTTCACGTCTCTCTGCATCTCCTCCACAACGAGCCGTGTACCTCCTTCCTAGTGGAATGACTGCAACTGATCGGCTGTCGGGCCCCCTCCGTCTAATAGACGCTGCTCATGCACTGTTGTTTACATCTTTGGGCGGATTTAGTGACATCTCTGAACAGTCAAAAGGACTGTATTTGTCATACAATATCCACAGTCAACGTCTATCTTCTGGAGTTCTGGGAACCGTGGTGATGCAAAACTTTTGTTGGTGTGTGTATAATACAAAGCAAGATCGTTCCACTTGGCAAGGAACATCTCTCACAACTGAGAGGGAGCGTTGTACAAAATAATAACTATTGCAGACCAAGTGATAGAAGACCTCACTGAACTCTCCATACAATAGCTTTCCGCGGCCCAATGAGAATGAAACTCCCAATTTGCGGCGACTGACATTTGACATGCAGTGCCCAAATGCATCATCATGCACAACACTGTTCCACAGCCAGGAACATCGTTCATATAGCATGATTATTTCTGATAACACGGTTAGTTTAAGTAGATCAGATGCCAATCTGTGACAGAAACAAGAAACATTAACTTTCAGGTGACTAACAACTCAATAGCTTCTCCTAAACAATGCTGTACGACTTTGTCTTTTGCTAACACTGAACTAATGGTCGAATGGACTTCCGTCATATGGCCAGAACCGGAGTAATTGACAAAGCAAATGTGTACGAACCTGTGAAGGTAGGAGCGCACCGCAGGTGGATTCCATTCCCCATGTGTGGTGAATTAGTTACTACGCGTAACGCTATAGAACCTAAGGATATTTAGGTATGCAGTAACTGCAAGTTTATTAATACTGCTAAATCAATTCTCACACACGTAAGAAGTACACGTTTCAAAAAATACTATTTCTATAGTAACGCCTCGTACCGCAACTGTAGTTCCCAATTCTTGTATTTTTTTTCTAAAATGTTTATAGTATCTAAGTTTGTCAGTTATTCTGAAGATGCCTCTTTGTGACATTACTAGCATACTGAATTAAATATTAGATATTTACTGTGATCTTTCACACGACAACACACAAACATGAAGCAATATGTTAAAACCCTGCTTTGGAAAGAATGATGTCTTAGAGAGCTTACGGGGTTTTTATATCGCAACCCTCGGATATTTTACGAGCTGCCTAATGATGAGTTACTGGTATTTCTTCTCCGTTATGCATTTAGTCAATAAATAGGTCATTTAGTTGTAATCTTCGCAGCGGGTGGTGAAAGGCCATGTTAAATGTCAGGGCAGTGCCGGCCAATCCACGCAAAACACAAGCATAGGTGCGAATAGTCTTTTGTGCTTCTGTGGCTTATGCCACTTTCGTGACCCACACTATACTGAAACAGTCTTATCGACAGAATCATCTACAACACTTGAATCATTAACGACTGAACAACCAGATCTGGGCGTTAGCTTACAGCACACTGCTGTGTTGAATATTTGGAAAAATCTGCCGTATATCGTAATATTTCTGCAAATTTACATTTGCTTCTACTTCTGTCCAAAACACACAAAACTTGATATCAGCTGAAGATATCATGGATATTCCGCAAGTCACACTTAAATGCCTGGCAGAGGGTTCAACGAACCACCTTCACACTAATTCTCTAGTATTTCACTCTCGAACAGCGCGCACAAAAAAGAACACCATCTTTCTGTGCGAGCTCCGATTTCCCTTATTTTATTATGAAGATAATTTCTCTCTATGAAGGTCGACGTCAATAAAATATTTTCGCATTTGGAGGAGAAAGTTGGTGATTGAAATTTCGTAAGAAGATCCCGTCGCAACGAAAAACGTTTGTGTTTTAATTGTTTCCACCGCAAATTCTGTATCATGTTCGTGACACTCTATCCCCCATTTCTCAGTAAAACTAAAAGTCCTAAATGTACTCCGTTAATTCTCTCTGGTAAGGAGCCCACACCGCGCAACAGTACTCCGAATGATGACGGACAAACGTAGATCGGCATTTCTTTAGCAGATTTGTTGCATCTTCTAAGTGTTTTGCCGATAAATTCAATCTTTGGTTCTCCTTCCCCACTACGTGTTCTCTCCAATTTAAGTTGTTCTTAATTGTAACTCCTGGCCATTTAGCTGAATTTACGGCCTTTAGGTTTGATTGATTTATCCTGTAACTCACGTTTAACTGATTCCTTTTACCATTCATGTGAATGACCTCACAGTTTTCACAATTTGGGGTCAACTAACAATTTTCGCACCATACAGTCATCTTATCTAAATCGTTTTGCAATAGGTTTTTATCTTCTGATGACTTTACTAAACGATATAACGACAACATCATCTGCTAACAATCTACGACGGCTGCTCAGATTGTCTCCTAAATTGTTTATCAAGATAAGGAACAGCAGAGGCGTATAACTATAATACCACGTAGGGGTGCGCCAGAAATGACTTATGTTTTACTCGATGATTTTCCGTAAATTACTACAAACTGTGACGTCTCTAACAGGATAATACTAATCCAGTCTCATAACGGAGACGATAACTCATAAGCACGCAATTCGATTACAAGCCGCTTATTAAGTACGGTGTCAGAGGCGTTCTGGAAATCTAGAAATACGGAATTGAAATCCCTTGTCGATAGCACTCAACACTTCGTGTAAGTAAAGAGCTAGTTCAGTGTCACAAGCGCGACGTTTTCTATATCCGTATTGATTGTGTGTCAATAAACCGTTTTCTTCGATGAAATTCACAATGTTCGAGCACAATGTATGTGTCCAAAATCCTGCTGTATATCGACGTTAATGATATAGGCCTCCAAAAAACAGGATCCCTACGCTTTTACATGGGCGGTTATACGTACATTTTCTTTCAGTTAATTCGAAATGCTCTTGATTTATCACTATGTGTTGTTGGTCTCACTTTTGGATACCTGCTGAACCCACTATCCCTATAACAGTCTAACATTCCTTTCACTTCCGCCAAAGATGTTTGTTTTTGTAATTGGCTCCAAATTGAGATGAATGAGGTACTAGCATGTCATCCAATATTCTGTGAGTATTCCCCCTCCCATTTCTACCCTCAGTCACAAATCCCAGCACATACGGATTTGTTTTCTTGTTTTTCTAACACATCGTCATCGCGCATTTTATCAGTCCATATGAATGCCAGGCATATCAAATGTTCTCAAGTTCTTCGAATGTATTTATTTTGCACAGTACATTTTTTCTTTCCAACAAATTATTATTTCATTAATACGTTTGTGACTACTAGGGCACTGTTTGAAAAAGAACGTTGTCCTCCCCAGTCCCACTTAGCTCTTAATTTTACGTTGCTCGTGTGAACTTTCTTTCTAGACATAAGAATTATTTTCACTGCCGTAGTTAATGCTTTACAAAGCTGCAGTGTTATCCTTTCTCACCTGCTGTGGCCTAACAATCAACCGTCTCAATCATAGCTTTCACGGCGTCTCTACGGTATACACCCCGTTTTTAATGTTCATTTTCACTTTATCGCACTTCCCACTGTAACTTAACAGCTCATTCTTCATATGATTCCAAGAGCTAATTTAGTTTATCATTCACACGAGACTACAGCTAATTCACATTGTTTGATTAGCTGTTATGTCGTTAGGTAAGACTCACGAAGGTAATTACCCCTTTTGAACACCGAAATGTAATTTTCAGTAACATCATTTGAAAGTACTTGTCAATATTTCATCCTTCTATTGCCCAGAACATGTATAATCAATTCGCTTAGTTACAATCAGAACAGTTTAGTTACGAACAATCAGATAATGAAAGAGAATTACAGATACTGTTTTCAGAATGTTTGAAACTTGTAACAACCCTAATTAACGTACTGTCAGCTTACCATTAATCCCATAACCATTACAACACCTAATTTCTTAGTAATTACTGAAACAAATAAAACGAAATCTTATTGACGATTTAAACAAAACGATTATTTCGACTATTGTAGCATTTATTGAAATTCTGTTCACACCAAAAAATAATGTATGTATATTTGAACCCAAAAACATGTTATGATGATTTGGAATGAGTAGCTTCTGTGTAATTAACAAAACCATAGCCAGCGTTGTTTATTCAAAGCATTTCGATATCAGATTCTATGCATTCCTTTTTTAACTTCCGGACGATATTTTTTTGTAACTGCTGATAACTATTGTAATTGTAATTGGCGAATTTTCTGTGCGTAATAATGTATTGAATGTTACGAAGAGTGTAAGAGGGGGAGTAAGAGCGGGGAGCACGATGTAAGATTTCTACGAGGACTCTGACATAATAAATAGTACACCTGAAACAAAAACTGCCTACACCCGATTACAGAACCATGCAGTTCTCCGGCGAGTTTACATTTCTAAAAAAATCTAGGAATCAGCATCTGCAGCAAAGCCTCAAGAGCAGGAAGAGCAATATAAGTTAACGACGTTAATTATTATTAATCTGAAAATACACTCGCCAAATTACAAGAATTTTATTTACAGCTGCCATTAACGCTACGAAAAGGCAATTAACTTTCCGTTTATTCTTTTTTTGGGACAACATTTCTTTTATTCCAAGCGTTGCAGTTACGTCGCACGTCCACTCTTCAACACCCTTCTCTTTTCCTTCGCTTTCCTTACAGCGAGGAATAAGGAGTGAGGGTGGGAAGGGAGGGGGGGGGGGGAGAAACTGGGCGGAAGGAGGCAGAATATGTATGTTTAAAACTGCTGTGAATAATTCAACAAACTAACTTCCTAGCCAACTCATTAGTACTGCGGGCCAAATCGAGCGCTATCTCAGAGGATGCTGAGCTGTCGAAGTGAAAACACGGGCCCTATCAGCTCCCAGTTGGAATGGGGCCGCGATATTTACGTAGAAGCCACAAGGGGCACTTTCACGTCTGGCTTCCCAACTGACTCTTGCGGCATCCTGGTCGCACAAACAATCCACTCCCAGCCTTGTGGCCAGGGAACCACGCCCTTATAGTCTTCCATTGCCAATAGCAGCATCGTCACGCTGTCTTGTCACATGATCACCATCACCAACCATTTGACATCCACTTCCCGATAATTTCTCGTCTCGACGTTTCTATGCATTAGGGACACTGATTATACGTATCCCGCTTGCTCCCGCTTGTTTTACAATGCCATCCAACGGGCTTCCATTAGGTCGACGTTTTAAGTTTTTAAATCCGAAAAATAATTTACTTGGCCCATCTACCATCAATTCGCTTAGCTACATGTGCCGTCCACTTAATTTCATTTTAATTACAGTTGTAATCAAACATTCCACTCTTGTCTGTTCTCTGATCCATTACTTGTTTTTCCATGTTTTCTAGTGATTTATAAGCATCTTTCGAATGCTTACTTAGGCACTCTCAGCGTTTCAACGATTTTCTAATTAAAAGTAAATTTCTCAACGTAGTAACTCATACCTAGCAATACTGTTGTTGTTGCTGTTGCCTTCAGTCCGAATACTGATTTGATGCAGCTCTCTATGCTAATCTATCCTGTGCAAAACTCTTCGTCTTTGCGTACGTACCACGTCCTACATGCATTTGAACCTATATTCAAGCCTTGTTCTCCCTCTGCAATTTTTACCCCCCTCACTTCCATCCAATGTCAAATTAACAATTACTTGACACCCCAGAATGTGTCCTATCAGCTAATGCCATCTTTTAGACACGTTATCCCACCAATTTTTCTTTTCTCCCGAATTCGATTCAGTACCTCCTCGTAAGTTACACCTACCTACCCGTCTAATCTCCAGCATCCCTCTAGAGCACTGCAGTTCAAATGCTTCTCTTCTCTTCTTGTCTGAACTTCTTATTATCCATGTTTCACTTCCATAGAAGACTGTATTCCAGACAAATACCTTTAGGAAAGACTTCCTAACACTTAAGTTTATATCAAAAGTTAACAAATATCTCTTTTTCAGAAATTATCAGCCTCCATTTTATGTCCTCTTTGCTTTGTCCATCGTCAGCTATTTCACTACTCTCATTTTGTTTGAAAGTTGCTTGCAGGCACTTCAGTATTGTATTTATCCATCGACACTTGGAGATTTCTACACGATGACTGCCCAGGGCATACACACATCAAGAGCCACTCTGCCAGCCGGTTCATTACAAGAAATTGTTTCCCAGGAACAAACATCCTTAGGTAGCGATAATAACATCCAGACTGCCCTCAGAGATCGCTGTGGGAACACACTCGCGACTGCCAGGCGTTTAAATCTTCATCGACTTCAACCTAGCGTTTGACCGTGCCAATCATGCATTCCTCAACGCAGTGATGGACTGCATCACGCAGGTGATTACGTGGCTCCTTCAAGGGGCAACGTCCAGGCTTCTCAACAATGGCAGACTGACAGAACCTAAGCGGATCGTACGCTCAGTACGGCAGGGCTGCCCACCGTAACCGTGCGTTGTGCCATTGCGATGTAACCACTCATCTGCGGGTTACAGCGACGCTTGACGGGTATTCCACTCCGGGACCCCGTGTTCCGCTGCCGAGCCGACGCGGAAGCCTTGGGCCTCACCGTACTTCAGCGGCCGACCTACAAGCTACGATGCAATGGATTACCCGTTGCAGTGCAGGGGCAGGGAGCGCTATAAACGTCGCAAAATCATGCGTCATGAAGCGGAGGACACCCTTCGCTGTCTCGGATTGGTGTATATGCGAGTCATTCGCCGCACCTCGGCGATCAGTTTTCGGGCGCTACTGCAACGCATCCAGGCAGACGTACAGAGTCACCACTGTGCCAGCTGAATATGTGCCAGAGAGTCACCTTCGTCAGTACCTATCTGGCAGCCCGGATACCGCAAATCGCGCAGATTATGCCGATCAGTGCGATAACGGCGGCCAGACTATAGATGGCTTTCAGGTTTTTATATGTTCCGGACACGTCTTCAAAGCCCAGTATGTTTCCCTCACCTTACCGAAGCGGGATGGTGGCCTCGATCTGGTTAACGTGAGAGCTAGGACCACAGCAATTTACACCGATATTATGCTCCAGTTATGGAAAAGCCAAAATAATATAGCTTCACTAGAATGTTGTCCACCGGTTTCGCACCCGTTTCGAGACGCCTGCCGACGTCTTTGGTACATATCCCACCTCAGATATCACACATCAGCTGGTTCTTTTTGGAATACAGCTATAAATGCACCGAGCTCCTCAGGACCAGGAAGATGACCACCCACGACATCTACCGCCTTCCCCGACCACGCCCACCCCGAAACCCCGTCGAAGCACGTCATCCCCAGATGTTAGGTCCCATAGTGCTTAGAGCCATTTGAACCAATTCGCTGGTTAGTTCGCGAAAGTGGCCCGATAGTGTCGATGTCGATGCAGAGAGAGGTGTTGTGCTTGGAGACATGTCTAGAAGTCTGCCAGTTCGACGATGTCGTCCCAGAAGAGATAGTTGATATCCATGCCACTGATTCAGATGATGGCGTGCCACTTAGATGACTGAAAGTAGGTCGTGAAGGGTATGTCAGCATGGAAGGAGAGACGTGATGGGGGGCTACTCTGTAGTCGAAAGCCACGATCGTCTGTACAAAGATTCAGACCGCTGTTGCTGTGCCGCACTAAAAATTGGGTAAATCTGTATCTTCGACGTTGCACTTGAGCACAGGGGTGAGTCCACCAGCGTGACGCAGTGCAGTTTCTGTCTTGTAGTATATTTGCTGTTGACGAGAAGGTACCACGTCGCGGTATTGCCAGTGATGCGGTGTGGTGTGGTTGATGGATCGTTTTCCAAACTGTAGGCAACTTATACGTCAAATTTATGTAGGTGCCCTTCGATTTTATCAGAAGTTGCGCCACGATACATTTTGACAAAATTACACTTCTTCCTTGGTTTAAGTTCGTGCTAACTGCGCTTTAATTTACTGTATATGCGTGTAACCATAGAATTGTCGTATCCCTTTGTTTCCACAGTCTGCTTCAATATCTCGAGCTCCTTATCTAACTCGTTCTGTGCCAAAGACAGTCGTGTCATTCTTTACAACTTAGATTGAAAATAGGCCTCATTACACCGCTTAGGATGGTACGATTTTGCATGGATTACAGTTCCGTGAATATCGGTTTTCTGAAGATGCCGAACTTGTCTCCTGTTCGCATTTGAAATGGTTAAGTCAAGATAACTGAGGATATTATCGTTCTGTTTCTAAAGTAAACTGTCTTTTAGAGTGAGCGGTACACATTTTCTTAGCCATCTGCTTCATGTCTTCCTCATTCCCATGAAATAAAATTATGGCGTCATCGGCATACCTCTTATAGCACTATATTACTTTACTATTTGCATGGATAACTGTCCGTGTGTCACAATAATCTCTTTAACTGCACAAACATTTACAGGAATCCAGTGCTGCTTTTACAATTTTTCTGTTATTTGTTACTTGCTCCATATGTCATCGTAACTGATATCTATTGCCTACCTGACGTTTTTCTATTCTGTATTCTTCATTCTGTTATTCATTTCGATTGTTCATCTTACCATATTTTCATTACATCTCAGCGTCTTACAATTTGATATCTGGACGAAATACAACTCTTATTACACAGTTTCACAACCGCCTAAGGTTGCTCGTGCAGATGCTTACGTAAGGACATCATCATTTTTAATATGACCTGTTACACGAACTGACATAATAATGTGCTAATGCTCCATTTTCGCAGTAAAATCATCTCCCCCTTTAAATCTTAAAAGCGGAGGCAACATAAACGTCGTTCGTGTTAGAACTCCAATTGACGATCGATCGCAGTCTGTTTGCTTTGCCTGATTGCTGTAGGCTGTATTTGCTTCGCTGTTTGAGTGCTCTCGTTCCCCGGCCTGGTTTACGAGAGTTCGGTCACGTGTCACATGGCCGTATGGTACTGGAAATTTCCGACATACGGTGAGATTCGCGTTAGTAGGGACGAGTGAAATGATACCATACACTGTCTTTTTTTATGAGAAGACTCCCAAGAAACTTCAAAAACAGAAACTACAATAACTGACAAAATGCACGTTTGAAAGAAAGGAAGATTCTGTCGACAAGGAGGTCATTACGGACATTGAATACGGTAGGGAAGAACAACACGAGGAAGGAAATCAGCTGTGTTTGTTTATAATAACTTACCCGGAATTTTTCTTAAGAAATTTAAGGAAGCGATTGAAAACCCAACTCTTCATGAACGTATGCGGATTTGGACCTTCCTCCTCCACACTGAGTGCAGGGCCGCAACTATTGAGTCATCTTGACCAGTCACGCGGGTAAAGAAACGTTGCCACACTACTGGAATTAGTCTGAAGATTATTTTGCCGACTATTGCTAAAGTCCTGCATTGTGAAAATATTTCACGAGTATAAAGGAAGAGAACCTCTGACGAATATAGTCTGAAATACCTAGCCAAGTCCTTATTTCCTTGTTTTCGTTTCTTGCAGATCGTAATTATAACAACATAGTTTTGCATCATCTGCAGTCCCATAATAGTGCATTCCGATCTCTTGTTGTAGTTGACTCCCCATAGCTTCAGTTTTACATTGCCTGAGTTGTTATATAGTTCTTCATAGTTGGAGAGACTCACGGACGCACACCTGTTTATGGCTATAGTATAAATTTACCGCTGTCCAGAAACAATAAGAAGCTGTATTAGCCATGATCGGAAGGCTCCATGCTACTTTTCTGGATTACAGGGTTGTGTTGTTCATGCGCCTGTTGAGTAAAAATACATCTGGTGAATCCAGTGTTCCCTGAAAATGCTGATGGCACTGCGCCTTCTGATATGTATATAGCGTAGAATGTTTGTGCATGAAGATGGTGATGAGTGGAGAGTTTTAGGTTCGCAGATATCTAGGCAGAAGAAGTAACAGGCTATACGGCTGCCCTGTTATGCTTTAGCAACAGGTATTAAGTATTGACGACTATTGAGACAGCGTCTGTGCTAGAAGGAAGCGCCTCGTTTTTGGGCCTATGGACGACTTTCGTTCCAAATTCGAAACTGGACAGAGGTGCCTAAATGTAGCAGTACACAACATCATCGCCGCGTGGAATGGCCGCGAGGTTTGAGGCGTCATGTCTCGGACTGCGCGGCCCCTCCCGCCGGAGGTTCGAGTCCTCCCTCGGGCATGAGTGTGTGTGTGTGTGTGTGTGTGTGTGTGTGTGTGTGTGTGTGTGTGTGTGTGTGTGTGTGTGTGTGTGTTCTTAGCGTAGCCTAAGTCAGTTTAAATTAGTTTAAGTAGTACGAGTAAGTCTAGCGACCGATGACTTAAACAGTTTGGTCCCTTAGGAATTCACACACATTTGAACAACACCATGTGGCACAACCAGCACCATTCCACGCAATGTAAGCAACCACCGTCGCCGTAGAGACGTCAGCCGGACGCATCAAATTTGTTGCAGCAATAGACCAGAGCAGACCTCGGCAGCAATAGACCACGCAGAGCAGACCTCGAAGTGGCTCGCGCTAAAAGCTCTTCTCTCACCCAAAGGCAATGTCTTGGTCGAGAGTGACTTCATCACAAAGTATGCAACGTGACACTCGCGGCTCATCAACAACAGTGAGTCGCGGCTTCTCCGTGCAACAGAGGCGACTGGTGCGAATATCGCTGTCACCAACAAGCTACACAAAAGCAGGCCGTCATCCAGACGCACTTCACGTAGCGCTTGTGAAGCATCTTATCGGAGCGACTATCTGCAACCCGCTATCCTCTGACCATATACTCGTTATTTTGGACCTTTATGTTGCCGGGACGCTACCCCAACGACAATACTTCGTCTAACAGCATACCAGCTGGGACCACTAGTCGGAGATTTCTATGGCCACTATCCCTCAGCGGAAGAAGTCGGCAGGGACATGAACTCCCGACATTTTGTCGAGCAAGTCCCATAAGCTGCGCGACTTGCAGCTCCACCTCCCACGAGAGTTACACCGGACCAATCAAGACTGTTGCCTCTACACTCGCTGGAAGCCGTAAAAGAAGAGCAGTCTTTCGTCAGTGACAGTTAACTAGTCAATCGCAAACTAAGCAGCTACTAAATCAATTGTCAGGAAATCAAGGTCGCAGTCATTAAATATCAATGGCAATCCTAAGGGCGAACGATGACTCCACTTGAAAGGCCACAAAGACCTTCCTTCGACACAGGTACAGGATTGTCTGCAAGTCGTCAGCGAACGTGTTACCAAATCAAATGCAGTGGTAAATATTTTTGAGGCAAATTTTATGCCTTTTGAAGAGCCCATGGATCAAGACTAAACTGCACTAGTCGTAATTAGGCTTGTTGTCTTCTTGTCAGCACATCCCTTTGTTGAAGAGGACACCGTTGATGGGATTAGCCCAGCTGAGGTTGCGCAACACCTCGGATGGCTCAAAGTTAGAAAACCAGGAAGGAATGGCCTTCTACGCCACCTGCCACCACTGATTATATTGCAGCAATGTTTAATCAGGTTCTTCACTCAGGTATCTAACCAGAAGACTGGAAGGAGATGGAGGTCTTCAGACGACATTACTTAAGGTGTCTTCTACAACCCGTTGAGACATGATGCTGCTCCCAAGCGAACAGTTCACTTCCAGTACCACCACATGACACTGGATCAACTGCTCCAATTTGGAGGCGTTGGATGCAGCTGAATGCTGGAGTATTTTAGAGCCATACTCCCAAATGTGTCAAGAGTATTTGACTCCTTCTGGCACCAGGGGCTTCAGTACAAGCTTCTCTAGAAAGGAGGTCTCTTTCTACATATATTCCTCCTCCAATCATACATCACTGGAGCAGAAGGGAAGTCTTCGGAAGCGCACCTGTGCCGGCATACCGCACAGACCCATCCTTGGAAACTTCTGTACACATTATACACAGCAGACACTGCCAGGACGGCCCATAAGTCCAGACAACAAGTTCCGACAACACAGTACACTTAAGTTGTAGCGTGAGTGCCATCTATCCATAGCACTAAGTGCAACAAGCTGTCGAGGATTTGTTGTGGTGGCCCACCAGATGGCACCTGAAATCCAACAGCAAAAGGACATATGCCACTGTGGTTACTTCATGACCAATGCAGCAGCACTACCACTCTACCATCCAGAGAACGGACAACATCGGGACATCTCGGTCAAATACCTGGGCATTACCACTTGGAATCAACATACTGAGAGCCTCCTCCACACAGTCTCAGAAAGGATATGGTTTCTATAGTTGTTCCTAAATCGTCAGACCACGCCTATCCCTCATCAGAGCTTCGCTACCTACATGAAGCTTGTGCTTTCAATTGTTGAAATGCACAACACACGCGCACATTCATTGGTCGTCTACAGAGGCTTCAGAACTGTGCCCTCCGCTTAGCACTACACCTGCGAAAACACTTTCGACTGGGGATCTCTAACGGATCAGTGAGTTACCGACCCTTTGCGAGAGGCCTCCCTACTCTAACTGAAGACTGCGTAGTCTAGCAACCCCAAGTGCGTACTTTAAGCAGAGAATGAACTCAACAAGTTGGCCACACCTGCTGAGCAATTGAAAAGCTGCTGGCATGAGGGGACATCAAGACAATACTTCAGGAACTCACCAAGAACGATCAGAGCTCAACGTGTTGGTTCTCTACCATGGCACAGGGAGAGAAGAAGTCCTGGAACACGCAGTGCAGCGGAGTAATCATAGAGAGACGCCGACCGCCCACATCAGAGAGAAGAACATTCGTCGTTACACATTACAAAGACAAAATGTTAAAAGCAAGAACGTCTGTGGTATGGTGCCAGACAGTCCGCATATTAATTATTTGGAACAGTAAGGTGGCTGAAACCAGAAATAAATAGCAGCGAAATCTTAAAATTTAAATTGAAATTTGTACTGGTTATTAAAATTTCTATACCAGGAAGGATAGCTATTAACAAAAGTTTATTTATTGTATCTGTACATTATAGTAGGAGGAACACACGATTAAATTTGTAGGTGATTTTGGGTGTACAGAATGCCAAAATATAGTAAACAGACGGGCCAAATTAGCAACAATGATTCTAACATGGCTGGGTCGAAACAAGCTTGGATGACAGTACAGGTACGATATCCTAGGCTCCTTCTGGTATAGAGTTCAATTGCTGTGGCTGGCGAGTGGAGTAATAGCACTCTCTTGGCAACCAGTACTAGATGTTGTCTTTCAGTGGGTGACAGACATGGCGAATGTGCTGGAAGAGGCAACAGTCTAATATCCAAGGTATTGTGATATATCAGGCAGCATGAGTAACATGTAGTGTCGTGCTATCTTGTTGGAAGGAAATGTCACGGAGACATTGGAGATATGACAACCACTAGCCTGTACACGTCAGAACTGGAGCAACTGCTCCGAAGTAACGACTATGTGTACCAATCGTGATAGTGTTTGGCAGTACGATGGCCCGCTTGTCCAGAAATGACCATCGACCTTGTGTAAGAAGAAACGTGATTCCCCCATGCAGGCGACATGTTCCCATTGATCCGCAATGCAGACTCAATGTTCCTCTACCCACTGCAATCGTAACTGACGATGTCGTTGGTTAAAATCGGTACACATGGGGGATAGTCTGTTGTAGATACCCATGTTGACCAATGTGCGGCCAACGATCGGCTCTAAAACACTTGTACCTACGCCAGCATTGCACTGTGTCGTCAAATCTGTCAAAAATCGCCACCTAACCTGCTCTAGAAAGCAGACAAGCATCCAACCTCCCGGAAACGCGCAACCGCTGCGGTCGCAGGTTCGAATCCTTCCTCGGGCATGGATGTGTGTGATGTCCTTGGGTTAGTTAGGTTTACATAGTTCTAAGTTCTAGGGGACTGATGACCTCAGCGGTCAAGCCCCATAGTGCTCAGAGCCATTTGAATCATTTGAACTACACATACCGCTGCGAGTACACTTTGCCAGAAACTGATTGTTATTACCTTCGTCGAAACGTCGCAGTATTGCAGTGCTGTCACTTTATGGCTGTATAAAGCTGGGTAGATCCACATTCACAAATGTGGGCATTCCTAAGCATTTACGTTTACCAGATCACACGGAAATGCGGAATAAAATGCGTGTTACCATGACCAAAACATCTTTTAGGTACGGATCTTGCATTCAGCTGTATGGTAGGAATACGGTTTAAGTACATGGTATCTACGAATGCGGAAATATAAGAATACCTGCAAACAGAAGATAGATGACCTAGAGTACAGTGATTTCAATTGTATTTATTTTCAGTCGAAAAATTTGCCCTTTCGCATTTGTATGTATTAAAACACTTTTGTGGCGGTTTTCCATCGCTACGTAGCTGGTTCTGAAAGTATTTTTCCCATCACCATTTGCACCTCTCATTCATTTCACCAAATGGAAATTTAGTCAAACTGCTTCGACATTTCCTTTCGATCGCCCGACATTACATTCCTGTAGGAAACAGAATCATCAGCGAATGATCAGTAATCCTATCTGATTAATCATTTAATGCATATCAGCCACTTTGGAAGTCCTTTTTCGTCTCTGGTATTTGTCCCTGGACATTGGTGTTGTACTGTACGCTCACATATTATCCCCCTTAGTTCTGCCTGCTTCCCAGCACAGATCGTCTAAGATTAAGTACAGTTTTCATCTTGGTGCTGGGGAAACCGGGCATGACCTGATGCACGGTATACGATTAAAATAATGCTGCCCCTTCAACGACAAAGTTGAAAACTGTGAAATTAATTAAGCATCCATTAGTTGATTTTTCGTATGTGATGCAGGAGTAGGTAACTAAAAAAAAAAACCGTCACAGCACTGTACCGCCAATGTCAGCTAGCAACATTAGATGCGGCATCCACTTTACTACGCACGTCAGCTTGGAATATTCCCATTCCCAGAGGCCTTGGCAGGGAGTTGAACTATCGTCACGACTGTGTCCACGGTAACCGCGAGTGGCAAGCTGATAACCCGTATCGTAGTAAACACAAGAGTAACGATCGTTTTCTGAGCACATATCTGTACTACACGCATGCAATTGCTGTTGTACAAGGGAACAGGTGTGACTAAATCCACAGCCGATAATCGCTGCCCGACTTCACACAGGCATTTTTGAATTTATTTTGCTAGTTTGAAGCGGTCAATTTTGCAAGACACAATCTGATTTTTTCCGCTTTCTGTACCGTTGAAATACGTGTGTGCGTGTAGTCGTCAGGTGGGATTTGAAGAACTTTGTAGTGAGTAGCCGGTACGTTCGTGTGACTGCTGCTAGGGCACGAAACAGTTCCATCCGTTTCAAGACGTGGCCAATTTAGCTAAACCAAAGGGATCAATTCATGACTAATGACAAGAAAATCAAGTAATGCGAAGAAGCCGTGACTTGCACCCAAGAGGACGACGTTATTTCATTTGTTGAAAACGTTACTAACAATGTTTTCCTGTAGGCAAAATGGATTCTTTTCATTTAATACTTTGCAAAGGATAAAACAACGGCTCGTGGATACTATCGAAGTCAACTGGGCCAACTGGATGAAGAAGTTTCTAACGAAGGCCAAAGTTTTCAAAAGAAAAAAGTCCTGTACGTCTAGACAATGTATCGACCCATATAAGTGTTTTGACATTCTGAAAACAGAGGAGTTTGGAGTACAAACTTTTAGAACATACGCTCTGCATCCAGCATATTTCGTACCCTTCGACTTGCACGTAAAAGTATTTGTGGCTGTAGAACGTTTCTGGTCCAGTGAATAGGTTGTTGCAATCTTACACTAGTGTTTAAAGCTCTTCTAGTATCACTCCACTTCATGGGCGGAACCTACACGCAGAAAAATGTGGAATCCGGTATATTGTCCTAAAAGATATGATGTACACTTTCACGCAACAAAAAACACGGTCCCTCATTGACAGACCGAAGTGTTTCCTCTTTGAACTATTATATGCACTCTACTTTATATACCACTGTTTTTAGACGCCACTACATTCTTCTATTTTTGAACAGAAGATTGAAGCTGCGTTTTGTGCACCACACATCCGTCCGAAGCCAGAATTTTTTAGGTTTCTCAAAATGTTTAAAACTGACACGATATTACCTAGGTCAGCTAGTAAGGAATACCTTACTTGTTGATGATACTGGATGAAATATTGGGACTGACAACATAACACGAATTGGAAATTCTAGCGGAATTTTCAAATACACCTTTTAGTTTTTCGTTCAAATGCCCTCTATTTTGTGTGCCATATTTCGGTGCCCTGAAACAACATCTCCCTTTTCGAGGTATTTATGTATCCTGTCCATATTTTTATAACATCTTTTCTTGTACTTGGTCATTAACTGCAGCTGCTTCGTTTCTTCTATTACTAGTAGTTTGAAGCTTCTCTGTATTCTTGATATCATTTGTCATACTATTTCTCATGTTTACTGCAACACTTACATTTCTTTCAAGCTATTTCATATCTTTCATAAAGATGAAGTGGTTGAATAGAATATCGTGAGTTAAAAAAACTCTGCGTTTGTCAGATCCATGAGTGCGCTAATTCTGTACAAAACAGATCAAAGATTCTATACCCTAACCTAAAAGATGTGGTAGACAGTAAAAATCTCTGTGCGTTGTGTAGTAGCATACATTGTACAATTTTAATGACGTTTTAACTTTTTCCGTATTACAATGTTAGCTGGAACTCATGAATATAAATTGTAAGTAGATAAAATTAATAATAACGTACAATGTTTGCACGGAATAAGGGACGATGTTTGTGACAAGACCTTCCATTGTTTGCTCCTTGATCAAAGAAAACATTTTGTACTGAAAGTGACAAAAATGCACACACGTTACATTAAAAGTAAGCAATATGAAATTGAAGCGTCAAATTTGATCAGATATAAAGAGAGAACATTTTCAGCTGACGGCTTACGCAGTTACCCCAAATGTTGAGAAAAACATTCTTCGTATGTAGACGTCTACATTGTTAAATTCGGAGAAAATGTGAATTTCACTCTCATACTACGTTCCACCCAGTATCCTGCATGACTGTCATTGTGGTAAGCTCAAATTTATTGCAATGGGAATGCGCACAATTCATCTTGTAAATAGTAAGTAAAATTGCTCAATTCCTTAATGTACGAATAGAAGGCAGAACAGTAGAGTGCGTATGTATGTTGAGATTCAGCTTATTGCCACCGGTACTTGGTTCACTCAGAGCCGTAGATGACAGTTTAAAGCAAGTCGTAATTCTTAGTAAACTGACTTTCTTTATCAGTAAAACATACTGTCAAATCAAAAATTTGCGTATAATGTCCAAATCCGCATTACACCGTGCTCTAAACAACCAGATGTTTCAAACACAATATCGGCGTTTTATGGCTTTGGAGCACTTATTATATTCAGCTTACAATTCATCAAGTGGAAGAGCAACTCGAAAAGTTTGTCTCACAGGTGTTCTTCACACGGCACGCATCAAGTCGATAATAGAGTTCCTCTAAAACCTTGATCAGTGTGACTAGAGTAATTGTTGCAACAACAGCTTCAGTCCTATTTCTTAGGTCGTGTAGATCAACTGCTAGCGGAGGCACATACGCATGATCCTTTATGAACCCTCAAAAGGTAAAAGCCGCATGGCGTCAGGCTGGGTGAACGTGGAGGCCATGCGAAACAAGCTCTGTCATCCACCCTCTTGCGGCCAATCGAGCGGTCGGATACAACGCCGTGTAACCAGACGCGTACTGAGATACGGCAGTGAGGCGGCGCATCATCTGCTGCCAAATAACGTTCTGTGGTCCATCTTCTAACAATTGTGGAAAGAGCCAGAGTTCTACCTCATCAAGATAGGAAACACCTGTTACAGTTGCCTTTACCGGAAACGAAAGGTCTTTAAACTTTCTGCCGAGCTATGACACAACACACATTCAATTTATTTTTATTTTGTTTATTTTCCTGATCTGACTGGGGCCACCATGCCCTCTATTACGTCGGACCAAGGTTTCACGCACACAGTGCCTGTAGCGACAATATGACTCAATAACACCGACTATGAACTAATAAATTTAAGACTGACAATACTACTACTACTACAACTACTACTACTACTACTACTACTACATCTTTGCTCCCATGCATTGTGTGGTGGCAGTGTACTTCACTGAACATTCTTCTTTTATCACTGCAAAGATACAGCCGGCCGCGGTGGTCTAGCGGTTCAAGGCGCTCAGTCCGGAACCGCGCGACTGCTACGGTCGCAGGTTCGAATCCTGCCTCGGGCATGGATGTGTGTGATGTCCTTAGGTTAGTTAGGTTTAATTAGTTCTAAGTTCTAGGCGACTGATGACCTCAGACGTTAAGTCGCATAGTGCTCAGAGCCATTTGAACCTTTTTTTTTTTTTTTTTTTTTTTTACATTTCTATAGTGAGTGTGCAAAATCTTCAGATCACTGGAAAGGAAGCAGAACGAAACTGTGCGAGATCCTCAGAACATCTACGTCTCCACAGTACTGAAGTTTATAACTTATCATAATAGTTACTGGTTGTGTTCCACACTTTTGCTTCCACTGTCTTCGAACATAGAGACCATTCTTACCATACCATACTTAAGCACATCTGTTAAAAGTATGATACTAGAAGTTCAGATTTATTTCGGTCCAACTTCCAAAAATGTTACACAAAGATCGAACAGTGCTGTGCGTATACAATTTCGGCATCCTCGTTAGCATCAAGTAGACGGTCTCGATGTTTTCGTGGGAGCTCGATATGGTCGACAGATACCTGGATGATGCGCAATGTTCATATACGGAGGTGACAAAAGTTATGAGATAGAGATGTGCACATATAAAGATTGTCGTAGTATCGCGTACACAAGATATAAAAGCGGAGTGCACTGGCAGAGATGTCATTTGTACTCAGATGAGTCGTGTGAAATTGTTTCCGATGTGATTACGGGCGGCACGACAGGAATTAACAACTTTGAACGCCGAATGGTAGTTGAAGCTAGACGCAATAGACATTCCATTTCGGAAATGTTTAGGGAATTAAATATTCCGAGATCTACTGTGTCACGAAAGTGCCGAGAATCGTAAATTTCAGACATTACCTCTCCCCATGGACAATGCAGTAGCCGATGGCCTTCGCAAAACGACCGAGAGCAGCGGCGTTTGCGTAGGGTTGTCAGTGCTAACAGACTAGCACACTGCGTGAAATGACCGCAGAAATCAACGTGAAATGTATGACGAATGTATCCGTTAAGACACTGCTACGAAAATTGGTGTTAACGTGTAGACGACTGACGCGAGTGCCTTTGCTAACAGTACGACATTGCCAGTAGTGCCCCTCATGGGCTCGAGATCATATCGGTTGGACCTACTGGAAAACCGTAGCCTGGTCTGTTGTGTCCCGATTTCAGTTGGTAAGAGCCGATGGGAGGATTAGGGTGTGGCACAGACATCACGAAGCCATGGACCAAGTTGTCAACAAGGCACCGAGCAAGCTTGTGACGGCTCCATAATGGTGCGGGCTGTGTTTGCGAGGATCATTGATTGGAAATGGTTATGTTCAGCTACTTGAAGGCTATTTGCAGCCATTCATCGTCTATGTTCCCAAACAACGATGGAATTTTTATGAATGACAATGAGCCATGTCACCGGGACACAATTGTTCGCAACTGGTTTGTAGATAATTTCTGGAGAATTCCAGCGAATGATTTGGCCACCCAAATCGCTCGACATGAATCCCATCGAACATTTACGGGACATAATCGAGAGGACAGATCGTGCACAAAGTCCTGCATCGGCAACACTTTCGCAGTTATGGATGGCTGTAGAGACGGCATGGCTCAATACTTCTGCAGGAGACTTCCAACGACTTGTTAAGTCCATGCCACGTCGAGTTGCTGCACTGTGCCGGGGAAAAGGAGGTCCGACACGGAATTAGGAGGTATCCCGTGACTTTTGTACCTCATTGAAGTATACTATATAAATATCAAACGTGGACAATCATGGGCGAATATGATCATATCCTTCTGACAATACACTGTTCTCTTTCCATGTTTCGATGTAAGAAAGCGAACATTGCGTATAAACAATTTATATCTGCGAGTATATCCTAGTTCACAAAATTCCTTTGATGCCTCCGGATGTGGCTGATTTGTGTGGCTTATACTAAGTACTAGCACTTCTAACTTTTTGTCCGAGTTCTGGAACTTGGAACTGAGTCCATGATATAAATACTACAGATGTCTGTAACGTCCAATGAAATAGATTTTAGAGGACAAGATGTTAGGAATGAAGGAGTCTTACAGAAACCACTTGCACTGTTGCCATTGGATCAGCTCTCATTTCGTAGCACCGGCTCGGGAAATCCGTCTATCGTGCTTCAGTTGCCTGATCTAGGAAACGATCACTGCGAATGTTCTGCCATTTAGTGGCTACGAAAGGAAGATGCGTTCTGTCTAAGTTTACTGTGTTCGTTAAAATCTGCACCCAAACTTCGGCAATACGCCCTTTTTGAACGGTAAGAGGACGTCGAGATGAAACACACACACACACCCACACACACACACACACACACACACACACACACAGAGAGAGAGAGAGAGAGAGAGAGAGAGAGAGAGAGAGAGAGAGAGAGAGCTAGCTTTTGTTCTCTACTGCGCAGAGCCGTCTGCTGACTGTTTCTCAGTGGGCAGCTACTTTTCGTGTAGTCCCTTTCCCCATGCTCTCTTCAATCGTCCATCTGAAAGTCTTGGTCGCTGTGTAACTAAGGTTACATGTAGTACAAGGAATCTGTGCTCATCATCAAGTACCATCGTGCACATTATGTTAATCTTACTGTCGTGTATTTTATGTGAAAGCCGAGAAAGCCAAATTCGTGCGGGTACTTCAGACCAGAATGAGATTGTTTACAGATACTGCAAAGAACGTGATTTTCATATCGAATGATTTATTGCACAGAAATGTCAACAAAAAGCATGACACTTCACCGTTTCAATTCCACAGCACTAGTTGTTCAGACCGAGCAAGTGAAGTACTTCACATTTTGATTATAATAGCAAATGTAGTTCAAATAATTAATGTTGTAACATTTTTACTCGGGAGCTACAGTATTTCCAAAATCTTTCAGCTGTTTATGATTTATCGGTGTCTGCATGTTTCACGGCCTTTTTTGCAATGTGATACAGTTAGATGATGAGAGGAACAGATAAAACTACATTCTGATGATATGCCGTCGCATGCTGTGGCGATTCGAGGGCGCATATCGTGTGGCATAGTTGAGGCTTCGTGACAGGCTTTACCTTTCAGTGCTGGCCATCGAAAGAAATCACTATGGAGCACCGACTCGCGGTCACATGGTACGGGGATGCCTACGGTGTGTAACCGTGGGTATGTAGGTGCGCCGTGGTGAACATTTGGTAACCAAATTAAAGCAGCAAATTGTTATTTCTTTCGGCATTACGGGGCAATTGAATGATGAAACAACTTACATATCCACTTCATCAGGCTTCTTTAAACCCATTGTCTTTTTGGAAAGTGGAAATGTGTGGTAAGCACTTATGGGACCAAACTGCTAAGGTTATCGGTCCCTAAGCCTACATACTACTTAATCTAACTAAAACCAACTTACACTAAGGACAAAACACACACACACGAGGGAAGACTCGAACCTCCGACGGAGGAGCCGCCCGGACCGTGACAAGGCGCCCTAGACCGCTCGGCTACCCCACGCGGCCATTGTCTTTTTGAAAGGTAGATGAGACGATTTTGAAATAAGAAGTGATGACAGAGACAACAAAAAACTGGATTAGCAATGTGTTAATCGAACTTCTTGTATCGGAGCCTTTTCGGTTGATGTTCACGAAAAATATTCATTTAGACTCGCAGCCATGAATTTACAACGGTTGCGTCGACTACTGGCTAGAAGCTAAGTCTACACCTGTTTCATTTCTAATCGTGCCTCGTCGTTGTAATGATTCTTTGAGAGAGGGGAAGGAACCACGACGTAACCCTTGCTTATGGTAGTATTTTTGTAAATAGGTGTTCAACAGCTTCCAAGTCCTCTGCAACGTGCGTTCCGCGTAGCTCTGTTTCACAGATGTCATTAGTAGCTTTCTGATGTATCTCGCTTCTCCGTGCTTCAACAGCCACACGTATGACCAGAAAATCGTCTATCGAGAGTAGCGCAGAGTAAGACACGATAACAAACCTCGCAGGAGATAAGAATACTACACAAGCTTCACGGTCAATGTCGGCGTCTTTATGTCATGCGACGTGCACGTGAAAGGGATCTCCTTCTAGTTGTGCTTATGTGAGACGCTTAGGATGGTATGCTGCGGAGCTACAGTAGAAACTGTAAGTGGAGCAGTCTTTCCCAACTGCATGAGGAACGTGACTTTGCAGACCAACCTATTAAAAGGATGGAACATAGATCAATGGATTAAGTGTTGGAATAATGCAAACGTAGGATTTTGAAGTATAATATCCCTTTTAACAAGCCCATGCAGCTCATTCGACCGTAATGCTAGGGACATTTAATAAATAAAAGACAAACTGATGTAGAAATGAAACAGTTTGTATGAGGAGTTTTGTTCTTTCATGACTTTAGGTTGGCGTCACTGTGATGGCTAAGAACAGCTAACGGATAAAAACTGTTTCATTTATAACTTCAAAATTGCATTTAACGATTGTGCGTCCGCTTTAAATTTCCACATTAGCTGAACAATCTGGAGTGACCCGCTTGTTGCTTTCTGAAGGTGCAAAATGGGCAACAATCTTCTCTCGAATGATTTCAATGAATCATGATAGTTTTATGAAGCGCGGGAATGTTTTAATTTTGTAGAACGGTTCAAAGACGATCGAACCTCAGTGGTTGACGAGCAACGTCCTGGACATGTCAGCTCCTTCACTTGAAATCCCGCATTGAGGACATCATTTGTGAAGACTGACATTACAGCTGAATATGTAGCAAAAACATTTGCGATAAGTGTTGGCACACTTCCTAACGCTACCAGTAACAATTTCAAGTAAGCAAAACTAGTGCAAGATTGGTCCCGAAACAATTAATACAACAATACAAGGAAATAAGATTCGAAGTGAGTACAGACTTTAGAGAACGGTACGAAAGAGAAGGTGATCCTTTTCTAAACAAGATTTTAAGGTTTGATGAAACAGTCCACTCAAAGAGGCCATTACGTGAAAGAAGTTTTGGGGAAGTGGCTCAACAACAAGACAGGCTTCTTCATATCAGATACAAAAAGCTAGTTCACCGTTGGGACAAGCATATTGATATTGGTGGAGATTATGTTGAAAAATAGTAAAAGTCTCATTTGGGAAAAATACAGTTGTTTCTCTACATCATTTTCTCTCTTCACTTGCTAAATGCCCCTCATTCAGATTGAAATATCTAACCGCTCTAGAGAACGTTGCGAAAGTATTGTTAGAGTTGGAAGACGGTACAGTAAGTTGCTGATATTGTTTTCCCAAATTTGTACAGGAAACTACGGATTCGAGCGTTGTCCTTGGTCTAGTAAGCTCTACGTTGGTGGGAACTCTAGTCTGCCCACTTTCAAAATAATTATTTTGTTCTGCTACGATAACCTCTCAGACTCACACTACAAAAATAAAAACGCTACCCAGCTTCTACCACGGAAAACTAAATCCGTACTCGGAAACTAAAAGAGAATGATCCGTCTTGCCTGTAGAGCTCGCGCTTAGGTTCTTCAGCGTGAGTCATCATCATCACCTCTTCCACCAATCATACTATCAAGCATAAAAGGAGTACTCGGTATTCGTAGCACTGTAGACAGATACTTCATTAGTTTAAGTCTGGCAGATCGAAATAAATATTTCAAAATTGAATGAGACATGGCTATATCAGAGAAAATGCGGCAGTCATATGCGTTTCCCGCAATTATTCTCTAAAGTGAGAGATAATGAGAAAAAAATCGAGGGTACATCTTGAGGTGCGCACACCTCGTGGTCACAAGCGCACGCTTCATTAATACAGTATTTGTAGCCCTGCGTAGTATGATCCACACATAAGAACCCAACTAATCACGGCATTTTTATAGTCTACACAATATCGCTTATAGCTTACAGTTGAAGTCTGGTCCCTTGTTAATTTCCTTATCCGCAAACAAATCTTAAAGCAAATGAAATCCGCAATAGCCATAATTTTGAGTATCCGCTTATGGCCGGTGCCCAAACTACTTCCCCAATATTTCCTGGTGTTTTTACTAACGTAAGTGACTGCTACAGACGAATGTTGAAAATTTGATGGACTGATAAGGTACAGGATGAGGAGGTTCTGCGCAGAATCGGAGAGGAAAGGAATATGTGGAAAACACTGACAAGGAGAAGGGACAGGATGAGGGGCATCTGCTAAGCCATCAGGGAATGACTTCTATGTAAAAAGAGGGAGCTGCTGATGGCAAAAACTGCAGAGGAAGATAGATATTGAAATACATCCAGGAAATAATTGAGGACGTTGGTTGCAGGCGCTACTCTGAGATGAAGAGGTTGCCACAGGAGAGGAGTTCATGGCGGACTGCATCAAACTAGTCAGAAGGCGGAAGACTCAAAAAAGAGATTAGTAAGAATGTGGCTAGCCGTTCAGATTTATGGTGAGTGCTTTAAAAACAAGTGAAGTTAGATTTTTGGGAAACAAATTTGAAATAATTGTTCAGTGTTTCCTGTGATCCTTGTAACATATATCTCTGGTTTCAAGTTTATGAAGCCATTATCTCCAAAACCTTTACGGTACCATGTTCTACTGAATTATATAATTCATGGAATGACGATGTGATCATACTTTAGACAGGTTCAGCATCCTTTTTCATCGAATCCCCTTAAACGCCATCCCATACACTGATAGAAGCAGCGAACATAAGTAAATAACTCAAGGCGCCTCAAAAATATACTCCTGGAAATTGAAATAAGAACACCGTGAATTCATTGTCCCAGGAAGGGGAAACTTTATTGACACATTCCTGGGGTCAGATACATCACATGATCACACTGACAGAACCACAGGCACATAGACACAGGCAACAGAGCATGCACAATGTCGGCACTAGTACAGTGTATATCCACCTTTCGCAGCAATGCAGGCTGCTATTCTCCCATGGAGACGATCGTAGAGATGCTGGATGTAGTCCTGTGGAACGGCTTGCCATGCCATTTCCACCTGGCGCCTCAGTTGGACCAGCGTTCGTGCTGGACGTGCAGACCGCGTGAGACGACGCTTCGTCCAGTCCCAAACATCCTCAATGGGGGACAGATCCGGAGATCTTGCTGGCCAGGGTAGTTGACTTACACCTTCTAGAGCACGTTGGGTGGCACGGGATACATGCGGACGTGCATTGTCCTGTTGGAACAGCAAGTTCCCTTGCCGGTCTAGGAATGGTAGAACGATGGGTTCGATGACGGTTTGGATGTACCATGTACTATTCAGTGTCCCCTCGACGATCACCAGAGGTGTACGGCCAGTGTAGGAGATCGCTCCCCACACCATGATGCCGGGTGTTGGTCCTGTGTGCCTCGGTCGTATGCAGTCCTGATTGTGGCGCTCACCTGCACGGCGCCAAACACGCATACGACCATCATTCGCACCAAGGCAGAAGCGACTCTCATCGCTGAAGACGACACGTCTCCATTCGTCCCTCCATTCACGCCTGTCGCGACACCACTGGAGGCGGGCTGCACGATGTTGGGGCGTGAGCGGAAGACGGCCTAACGGTGTGCGGGACCGTAGCCCAGCTTCATGGAGACGGTTGCGAATGGTCCTCGCCGATACCCCAGGAGCAACAGTGTCCCTAATTTGCTGGGAAGTGGCGGTGCGGTCCCCTACGGCACTGCGTAGGATCCTACGGTCTTGGCGTGCATCCGTGCGTCACTGCGGTCTGGTCCCAGGTCGACGGGCACGTTCACCTTCCGCCGACCACTGGCGACAACATCGATGTACTGTGGAGACCTCATGCCCCACGTGTTGAGCAATTCGGCGGTACGTCCACCCGGCCTCCCGCATACCTGCTATACGCCCTCGCTCAAAGTCCGTCAACTGCACATACGGTTCACGTCCACGCTGTCACGGCATGCTACCAGTGTTAAAGACTGCGATGGAGCTCCCTATGCCTCGGCAAACTGGCTGACACTGACGGTGGCGGTGCACAAATGCTGCGCAGCTAGCGCCATTCGACGGCCAACACCGCGGTTCCTGGTGTGTCCGCTGTGCCGTGCGTGTGATCATTGCTTGTACAGCCCTCTCGCAGTGTCCGGAGCAAGTACGGTGGGTCTGACACACCGGTGTCAATGTGTTCTTTTTTCCATTTCCAGGAGTGTATTTTAAAGTGGTCTCATTCACATTACTGTCATCGCCCTGTTAATGAGCTAAATTCCTTCACTATTTTTATTCCTAAAAGAGATTGTGTAACTTCACAGATTCTTTTGATTTAGTAAACAGCCGCGATTTGTAGCGAGAAGGTCCGTTTTGTTAAGTGTTAATTTAAGTTTTTCAGCGACTGAAGCCTGATAAGAGTCTCCATATGGGTGAAATATTGTCAGGGTCAGACTGGACCAAGAAGAGTAAGTGGTCCCGTCACACTGCAATGAATAACATTCGAAGTCACTTGTAATTGCTGGTATGCTCAGTCCCTGATAACGACTGTTAAGTTCAAAATCGTCCATTTCCTTTCATATCGGCCACAATCATGAGCAGCTATGTTATCAATGTGTTAATACTTGAAGACCTTGGAATTATTCGTAATGCAGTCCTGTCACATGGAGGATGTTATCAATGTGTTAACACTTTAAGACCCAGGAACTATTCGTAATGCAGTTCTGTGACGCGGGGGATGTGCGCAACATAGAGTACTGTTCTAGGAGCCGGTATCTAAAATGTTTGTTGGCCAATGACACAAATGCATCTGACACCACGGACTATGAGTGTAGGCGAATATGCTGTCTTCCAAGTTGCGTGAAAAGTTCGAGAAACTTACAGCGATAGGACAAATTCAAAGAAGTGTCCTTGGGAAGTGTACTAAATCCTAGATGAGCGCAGACCTATGCACAAAGCCAAAGCGGTGAATGGCTATCACCCATGGGGAACATGGCAGGCAACGTAAGGATACGCTTCCAAGGCAGTATATGAAAGCGAACTTTCGGAGGCAAGAAAGGAAGTTGCACTTCGCATATTGACGGTCAAGAGAATTATCAAGAAGGTTGCACAGACAACATATGTATCTGGTGAAGAGAACATAACGCCGGTATGGCAGCGGTAGTTCAACAGCGTCTGTATTATGACTCATAACTGGGCTAGTGTAGAATACTCCAGTGGCTAATGTGTGCCTCAATGATGGATTGTATTGACACGGCGTAAAATACACGGTCATGCAGGTGAGTAAGCAAGACACCCATAGTCCATTTTTTTTTTTTTTGATCAGACAAGGGGTTGGTATGAGTGGAGGAGAATTTTCCGATCAACGCCCCATGAAGTACCGTTTAAAACACTTAAAATATTCAGAGATTGGGTACAGTGTGCTGATAGATAAGATACAGGGGAGGACAAACAGTTTCTTATCAAGCGTGAGCCCCAAAAAGTTGGTGGTTTCGACAAATGGAAGAGCAAAACGACCGAGATTTGAGGACAGTGGAGGAAACTCGTTATGCTGCCAGAAATTCACACAGTCTTTCTGTGGAACATTGTACGCCATTGTCGACGCTCCACAAGTAAAGACGGTTGAGACATTGCTGAAGTCGTCGCTCAACTAAACAGGTCCGTTGAGAGCTGCAGCAGATTGCAAAGTCATCGATGTAAAGAGAGCTCGAGATGCCTGGTGGGAGACAGTCCATGATGGGATTAATGACTGTGACAAGTAGGGCTACGCTCAGCACAGTGCCCTGAGGCACCCAGTTCTGCTGAAAAAAAGTGTTCGATAAAGCTGGACCCACATGTACCTTGAAAATCTGGTAATTTAAAAACTCCCAAATAATAAGGGGAAAGCGACCTGGGAAGCCCCACATGTAGATTTCATTGAGGATGCCTGTCCTCCAGCAAGTATTGCCTTCTCAAAATAAAATTTTAAAAAAGGATCAGAAAATTGCTCATAATGTGAGTTGACAGGGCGATGAGATGATCAACTGCAGAGCAGTGCTTACTAAATCCACAATGAGCATTAGTTAGCAAATTCCAAGACTTAAGCCACCATACCAGCCGACCCTTGATCATGTGTTCTATCACATTGCTGACACAGTTGGTGAGGGAAACTGGGTGGTAGCTGGACAGAAGATATTTGTCCTTGACAGGCTTGTTTGAATGGGGATTATAGTGGCTTCACACCAACAACAGGGAAACGCATCGGCTGTCCAGATGTGATTATACATACAAATGAGAAAGTGCTTGCCATCAAGAGAGAGATGCTGCAACATCTGAATGTGAATATCATTCAGTCATGGAGCAGAGAATCATGGTGAGGTAACAGCATGTTCGAGCTCCCACATAGTAAAAATGGCATTGTAGCATTCATGATTCTGTAGTGGGTGGGACTCGAGATCTCTGCAAAGTATTGAGCCAAGGTGTTGGAAATATAGATAGGGCCCACAATAACATCATTCACTACAGTCATGCCAGGAATTGAGAGATATACCTTGTTTCCAGAAATCCGACATAGGTTACCCCAAACAACAGAAGAGGGAGTTAAACAGCTGAAAGAAATAGTAAGAAATCCAATTAGGTTTATAACGAATACAGTTCTTCTGTAAAGGATTGTGTTCAAAGACATGGAGAGCACATCTCTGCATGCAGACTGTATTGGTGGTGGTGGTGGTTAGTGTTTAACGTCCCATCGACAACGAGGTCATTAGAGACGGAGCGCAAGCTCGGGTTAGAGAACAATTGGGAAGGAAATCAGCCGTGCCCTTTCAAAGGAACCATCCCGGCATTTGCCTGAAACGATTTAGGGAAATCACGGAAAACCTTAATCAGGATGGCCGGAGACGGGATTGAACCGTCGTCCTCCCGAATGCAAGTCCAGTGTGCTAACCACTGCGCCACCTCGCTCAGACTGTGTTGTGGCATTCCTCACTCCATAGCATATTGGGACACATCGCAGTATGAAAGAGTTTCGGGAGATGGACAATCTGCAGTGGTAAGGATAACATTCATAAGGTACTCTATCTGATCATCACTGGTGTGGAAATGTTGTTCATCGAAGACTGCCGCCGGCCGCGGTGGTCTAGCGATTCTAGGCGCGCAGTCCGGAACCGAACGACTGCTACGGTCGCTGGTTCGAATCCTGCCTCGGGCATGGATGTGTGTGATGTCCTTAGGTTAGTTAGGTTTAAGTAGCTCTAAGTTCTAGGGGACTGATGACCACAGATGTTAAGTCCCATAGTGCTCAGAGCCATTTGAACCATTTTTTTGAAGATTGCCAGTGAAGAGTAGGGCCTCCAGTAAGCTTTAGAAAGATGTCATATGGCTCTGCACATAGATGGGACATGAGTTGGCAGACAAAGAACACAAAGAAAATCGTCGCTTGGGAAATGTATCTGGGAGGATGGACCACTCTAGATGGTGGGCAAGTTGTGCATTTTAGAACGAGAGATCCAGGTGCGAAAAAGTGTATGTATCATCTGAAAGAAATGTGGATTCACCTGTGTAGAGAGAAATGAGAGTAAGCTGCTTGAGAATATCTGCCAGGAGAGAGCCTCTTGGGCAGTTCTCAGAGCCCCAAGTGAAATGGTGGGAGTTGAAGTCAACAAGTAGCAAAAAGGTTTGAGGGAGCTGAGTGATAAGCTGCAGCATGTATCTCCTGGTGAGATCAAATGATGGGATAAGAGAAATGGCATAATTGGGGAGAGAAAGATGGACAGCAACAGCTTGTAGCTGGGTGTTCAATGAAGCAGTTTGGCTATGAATGTCATCCCAAATGAGAATCTTGACTCCTCTGTGAGCTGGAGTTCTTTCTTTGGAATAAAGGTCGAAACATACTGGAGTGAAGTGTAAGAAAAATTCAAATGGCTCTGAGTACTATGGGACTTAACATCTGAGGTCATCAGTCCCCTAGAACTTAGAACTACTTTAACCTAACTAACCTAAGGACATCACACACATCCATGCCCGCGGCAGGATTCGAACCTGCGACTGTAGCGGTCATGCAGTTCCAAACTGTAGTGCTTAGAAGCGCACGGCCACACCGGCCGGCTGAAGTGTAAGAGATCAAAGAGGTCTTGAGGGCATAATTTCGTTTCTTGGAGGCATAAACCAACTGAGGATTGTCATCACAATAATAGCTGTAACTCTACCCTGTGTGATCTGATACCACGAATTTTCCATTGGAGAAAAGCCGTATTAGATGATAGTAGATATTTCTCTTAAAAGGAGCAAATACTTCAGAGGCTCCCGAGAGCCAGATTTCAGCTGTGAACTATCACAGGGTGCTCCCTGCCGCCGTTGGATAAGCTGCTGCAGCAGCAAGTCGTATAACCCTAGCTTACTTGTTTGTTAGATAGTTTAATTAATTTCTTTGCATGTTTTTGGGTATTTGCATTGTTTAATTCATATATTTAGGGCGTATTATAGTATTTGAGGGTTGTAGCATCGCGCCTTAGTACCTGAATAGTGCAAATTCGCGTAGTCGTCTGTCTTCTGTTTTTGTTTTGAACAGCCTGTGTCGGTTGGTCACAGCCATTGTGCTCCCTGCCGCCGTTGGATAAGCAGCTGCAGCAGCAAGTCGTATAACCCTAGCTTACTTATTTGTTAGATAGTTTAATTAATTTCTTTGCGTGTTTTTGGGTACTTGCATTGTTTAATTCATATATTTCGGGCGTATTATAGTATTTGACAGTTGTAGCATCGCGCTTTAGTGTTTACTTCGTAGATTCTTATTTAAATTGCGTGTGAGTTTCGTATAGGAGGTGCAATTTCGAGTTTTAGTTACTGTAATCGTAAATTCAGCAGATTGTAGCGCAGTCGTTAGGCATTTGTACAGGTTAGTTGATACCTTCTTTGCGTGTTCCGCTTGCGTTATCTAGGCACGTTCTCGTGTTTCGGTAACTGTTGTTCAACATCGATTAGAATGGACAGGGACTGCGATTGCTGTGTTCGGATGAGGGCTGACTTGGCATCCCTTCGCTCACAGCTGCAATCGGCGCTGACTTCGGTCGCACAGCTTGAGGCTGTTGCCAATGGGCACCACTGTGGGGAGCCGGACTTGGGTATCACGGGGATGTCAACCTCGTCCCGTCTATCCCCAGATCGGTCTGCCGCTGTGGTTGCCCCGGTTGCTGCCCGCAGTGGGGCTGAGCCCTCGCCTGTGGTTGATTGGGAGGTCGCTCCAAGGCGTGGCAGGCAGCGAAAGGCGTCCCCGGAGGCTGATCAGAAAGCCTCCCCGGTGCGTCTGACAAACCGGTTTCAGGCACTGTCTCTGGCTGAGCCAGATGCAGCTGCCTGCCCTGTTTCAGAGGATCATTCTCAGCCTTCAAGGTCCGGACAATCGCAGAGGGTGGGCTTACTGGTAGTTGGGAGCTCCAATGTACGGCGGCTAAGGAGGGGAAGAAATCCAGTGTGCACTCCGTGTGCATTCCGGGAGGAGTCATTCCTGATGTGGAAAGGGTCCTTCCGGATGCCATGAAGAGCACAGGGTGCAGCCAGCTGCAGGTGGTGGCACATGTCGGCACTAATGACGTGTGTCGCTTTGGATCTGAGGAAATTCTCTCTGGATTCCAGCGGCTATCTGATTTGGTGAAGGCTGCCAGTCTTGCTTACGAGATGAAGGCAGAGCTCACCATCTGCAGCATCGTTGACAGAACCGACTGCGGATCTTTGGTGCAGAGCCGGGTGGAGGGTCTGAATCAGAGGCTCAGACGGTTTTGCGACCGTATTGGCTGCAGATTCCTTGACTTGCGCCATAGGGTGGTGGGGTTTCGGGTTCCGCTGAATAGGTCAGGAGTTCACTACACTCAGCTGGCGGCTACACGGGTAGCGGAGGCTGTGTGGCCTGGACTGGGCGGTTTTTTAGGTTAGAAGGCTTCGGGAAAGTGCGGGATGGGCTGCAATGTCAAAGGGTGCTTGGCAATTACAGGACGTGCTTGGATCAAGGAACAGACGGAATTATAGTTGTAAATTGTTGTAGTTGCGCTGGAAAAGTCCCTGAGCTTCAAGCGCTAATAGAAAGCACAGAAGCTGATATCGTTATAGGTACAGAAAGCTGGCTAAAGCCTGAAATAAATTCTGCAGAAATTGTTACGAAGTCTCAGACTGTGTTCAGGAAAGATAGATTAGGCAGAATTGGTGGTGGCGTGTTTGTGTCTGTCAGTAGTGGTTTATCTTGTAGTGAAGTCGAAGTAGATACTCCGTGCGAATTGGTATGGGTGGAGGTTATACTTAACAGCCGAATTAAGTTTATAATTGGCTCCTTCTACCGACCCCCAGACTCCGATGATACAGTTGCGGAACAGTTCAGAGGAAGTTTGAGTCTCGTAACAAATAAATACCCCACTCATACGGTTATAGTCGGTGGGAACTTCAACCTACCCTCGGTATGTTGGCAAAAATACTTGTTCAAAACCGGTGGTAGGCAGAAAACGTCTTCCGAGATTGTCCTAAATGCTTTCTCCGAAAATTATTTCGAGTAGCTAGTCCACGAACCCACGCGAATTGTAAATGGTTGCGAAAAAACACTTGACCTCTTAGCCACAAACAATCCAGAGCTGATAGAGAGCATCATGACTGATACAGGGATTAGTGATCACAAGGTCATTGTAGCTAGGCTCAATACCATTTCTTCCAAATCCATCAGAAACAAACGCAAAATAATTTTATTTAAAAAAGCGGATAAAGTACCACTAGAAGCCTTCCTAAAAGACAATTTCCATTCCTTCCGAACTGACTATGCGAATGTAGACGAGATGTGGCTCAAATTCAAAGATATAGTAGCAACAGCAATTGAGATATTCATACCTCATAAACTGGTAAGAGATGGAACAGATCCCCCGTGGTACACAAAAAAGGTCCGAACGCTGTTGCAGAGGCAACGGAAAAAGCATGCGAAGTTCAGAAGAACGCGAAATCACGAAGATGGGCTAAAATTTACAGACGCGCGAAATTTGGCACGTACTTCGATGTGAGATGCCTTTAATAGGTTCCACAACGAAACATTGTCTCGAAATTTGGTAGAAAATCCGAAGAAATTCTGGTCGTATGTAAGTACACAAGCGGCAAGACGCAGTCAATACCTTCGTTGCGCAGTGCCGATGGTACTGTTATCGACGACTGTGCCGCTAAAGCGGAGTTATTGAACGCAGTTTTCCGAAATTCCTTCACCAGGGAAGACGAATGGAATATTCCAGAATTTGAAACACGAACATCTGCTAGCATGAGTTTCTTAGAAGTAGATACCTTAGGGGTTGCGAAGCAACTCAAATCGATTGATACGGGCAAGTCTTCAGGTCCAGATTGTATACCGATTAGGTTCCTTTCAGATTACGCTGATACTATAGCTCCCTACTTAGCACTCATATACAACCGCTCGCTCACCGATAGATCTGTACCTACAGATTGGAAAATTGCGCAGGTCGCACCAGTGTTCAAGAAGGGTAGTAGGAATAATCCATTTAACTACAGACCTATATCATTGACGTCGGTTTGCAGTAGGGTTTTTGGAGCATATACTGTATTCAAACATTATGAATCACCTCGAAGGGAATGATCTATTGACACGTAATCAGCATGGCTTCAGAAAACATCGCTCTTGTGCAACGCAGCTAGCTCTTTATTCGCACGAAGTAATGGCCGCTATCGACAGGGGATCTCAAGTTGATTCCGTATTTCGAGATTTCCGGAAAGCTTTTGACACCGTTCCTCATAAGCGACTTCTAATCAAGCTGCGGAGCTATGGGGTATCGTCTCAGTTGTGCGAGTGGATTCGTGATTTCCTGTCAGGAAGGTCGCAGTTCGTAGTAATAGACGGCAAATCATCGAGTAAAACTAAAGTGATATCAGGTGTTCCCCAGGGAAGCGTCCTGGGACCTCTGCTGTTCCTGATCTATATAAATGACCTGGGTGACAATCTGAGCAGTTCTCTTAGATTGTTCGCAGATGATGCTGGAATTTACCGTCTAGTAAGGTCATCCGAAGACCAGTATCAGTTGCAAAGCGATTTAGAAAAGATTACTGTATGGTGTGTCAGGTGGCAGTTGACGCTAAATAACGAAAAGTGTGAGATGATCCACATGAGTTCCAAAAGAAATCCGTTGGAATTCGATTACTCGATAAATAGTACAATTCTCAAGGCTGTCAATTCAACTAAGTACCTGGGTGTTAAAATTACGAACAACTTCAGTTGGAAGGACCACATAGATAATATTGTCGGGAAGGCGAGCCAAAGGTTGCGTTTCATTGCCAGGACACTTAGAAGATGCAACAAGTCCACTAAAGAGACAGCTTACACTACACTCGTTCGTCCTCTGTTAGAATATTGCTGCGCGGTGTGGGATCCTTACCAGGTGGGATTGACGGAGGACATCGAAAGGGTGCAAAAAAGGGCAGCTCGTTTTGGATTATCACGTTATAGGGGAGAGAGTGTGGCAGATATGATACACGAGTTGGGATGGAAGTCATTACAGCATAGACGTTTTTCGTCGCGGCGAGACCTTTTTACGAAATTTCAGTCACCAACTTTCTCTTCCGAATGCGAAAATATTTTGTTGAGCCCAACCTACATAGGTAGGAATGATCATCAGAATAAAATAAGAGAAATCAGAGCTCGAACAGAAAGGTTTAGGTGTTCGTTTTTCCCGCTCGCTGTACGGGAGTGGAATAGTAGAGAGATAGTATGATTGTGGTTCGATGAACCCTCTGCCAAGCACTTAAATGTGAATTGCAGAGTAGTCATGTAGATGAGGCTGGAGCATCCACTTCCATTAGTTCTTCAGAGGTACCAGTAACCTTCCTTGGTTGGTCAGCTAACCCCATAGTGGAGAACTGGTTGGTGATGTGCACTGGTAACACAGAGGTCAGCCAGACAGAGGTGTCACTGTTTTAGAGGATCTCTGAGTTGGAGCAGGGGAAAAATGTTCGTCTTTGTTTGACTTCTTAGTACCTTTGGTCCGTCAGAGGTGGTCCCAGACATTTGCTGACTTTCTTCTTTCTAAATTTCCGTTCTGCTCATTGTGTTCCAAGTGGCTTCACCAGTATGGACAAACGTTCTTTTTGTGTGTTGAGTCAAAATAACTGTGGTGCACACAGGTGAGGACATAACTGTAGCACTACGATATTCCACCACCACAGCACAGAACTGGAGGTTGCAGGTCTGCCTGGGCATATCTTTCATGCATAGTGACATAGAAACAATGGTACTGTAACTGCTGCATAGTGGTATGCAAGGCTTTCTGCTAGTTAACATTTTGTAGGCAACACTAAGAGTTACCTTTTCCTTCACCCAGATCTCCTGAATAGCTCACTGACCAAGGTACACAGGGCATTCATGGGATGAAGCAGCATGGTTGCCAGTGCAGTTGATGCAGTACGGATAAGGAGGTGGGCCATCTCATTCATGAACATCCTTGACACTAGTTGCATATTTGGCTGTTTTTACAGGACATGCGATTATCGTTATAACACTGACATTTAGTAACAATGCATTGAATATATTATATAGGTCTGATGTTGATGACTTCATAGCTCGCCTTGATCTTCGACGGGAGCTCTACTCGATAAAATGTTAAGGAAAGGGTACAGTAGGCACTAATTCTGTATCAACCATCTTCATAAACCAATGGACTGCAGTTACACCCTGATCAGAGAGATAACGTTCTATATTGCCCTCAATAAAGCTATCAAGCAGCCGAGTGTACACGACACTATGCGAAGAATACAGTGCTTGATGAGCCTCTACAGAAACAGGGTATCTGTGGAGAAGCATAGCTGTAAACAGTTTTTGGGCTTGAAAGGCACTGTCTGTCTTTAGAAGCAAACCTCCATTGTGTAAGCAAGTGCAGGATTTAGGTGGGCCTGCAATTATATCCATATCTTTCTGAATGATGAAGAGGTTCACTGTACAAATGTTCTGACCTCCTCCTGAGCATGAGACCATGATATCAGGGTGTGACTGCAAGTTTCATTCTGTCTTTGACCTCATTCCATTCTGTTTATTAGGTTGCATTCATGGAGTTGAAGTACTCATCGAGGATGAGTCCCCAAGATTGCTAGTGTCTCTGATTGAGTGCCCCTTCCTTCTGGGGGTCCGCACAGAGAAGAGCACAGCCACCTTTGGTGACTTTTCAAAAATCAGGTCACACCTCCTGAACTCCAGACATAGAGACCAACCAGCAATTGGGAAGGTAGTCCCCATGGGAGGGGACATAGAATAGGAGGAGGATAGACATGCAGCACAGAAAAGTAAGAAGTACTGCAGTGGTTGGGGGCCCACATGTGTCACGTGTGCGACTGCATGTGTGCAAGTTAGTGATTGAAATATTACTGTTGCAATGTTCTACCTGTAAGTTTTCTACTGGAAAGGAGACAAATCGATGGAGACATTAGGTTCAGTTATACTTTGGCCTATTCAACAGGGGCAGTTATGCACCAACATTTGTTTACACTTCCGTTGCCTAATGGTCTACAACAAACACTGCAATGTACTAAAACCCTTACTGTTGAACATATAATAATACAAATCATTCAGGTTCAAATGAATGTCTACCAGGTGTCAGGTTCCAGTGACTATACTTGTGCGCAAAAGGTAAGGGTGAAAATAGCTTTCAGATTATGTCACTGTCAAGTAACTAATTCAATCAAGCTTGGACCATACATAGAAGAACTACAGTAGTACAATACAGTACAGTATAGTAACTGAAAGAAGCACACAGTGAAATGAAGAGGAATGACACTGTTGTTCAAAGACAATAATTGCACTGAATTCACCATGATTCATGATAGTCACCTGGACATTACAAATGGTGTGGCATGGTTCGTAATAGGTTGTATGATCTCCATGGACAGCAATGCATACTCTGAAATGCTCCCCCATGCTAGTCATAAGGCAGGTAATGAGTTTCTTGTGGTAGGCGATTCCGTTTTTTCACCAGTGGGGTTGCTGGTTAGTTGTTGGTGCATGTGGTTCGAGCTGAATATATCTTTCCAATGCATGCCATATGTTCTCATTGGGATTTTAGTCAGGGGAACAAGCAGGCCAGCCTATTCACTGAATATCCTCTTACTCCAAGAGCGTCTCTACCTGCACTGTTTGATGCGGTCGAGGATTGCCATCCACAAAAATGAAGTCAGGGCCGAATGCTCCCCTCAAGAGATGCATATTGGGAAGGAATCAAGTGTCAGTAACGTTGATGAGAGAGTGTTCTATATTAAAAGATTTGGAGGTAGGTACGCTCATGGAAAATTATGGCTCCCCACACTGTAACATCTGGATCAGTAAAATTGTCAAGGGTGCATTTGGTACAGATTTTATTTTTACAGATGACAACACAAGACTGCACTGAACAGTGCATGTTGAGGAATTCTTTGAACTAGAGGATACTCGGTGAATGCACTGACCTGCCCATTCCCTCGATTTAAATCCCACTGATCATGTTTGGGATGCACTGGGTGGGCATACTGCAGCATATCCACATAAACAAACAACCATCCGGCTCCTTCACTGGTGAAAAACTGGAGCACACCAACACAAGACTCTGCATCAGTCTTGTGCCCGGCTTGGGGTTACATTGCAGAGCATGCACTGCCATTCATGGTGATCGCACACCCTATTAAGAATTGCGTCCTGTCATTTGCAGTGTCCAAGGAATCATCATGAATCATCTTGATTTTAGAGTAACTACTGTCTTTGAATAACATTGTCATTCTTATGTGTCTCATGGGGTATTTCCTTCAGTTTTCCTTCATACTACACTGTAGCAATTCTTTTTTATGTACAGCCCAAGTGTCATCAATCTATGCTAGCTGGCGGTAACATATGAATTAGGTTCTGGAATGTACTGACAGGGATGTTGAGCTATGCCGACTCCATTTCCTTGGTTGAGGACCCATGGCATGAAGAGCCAAACAAGGTGTTCCCACACACTCTCTATTGGGTTTAAGTCCAGAGAGTTTGGTGACAAAAGGAGTATGGTAAACTCATCCTGATGCTATTCAAAGCATGCACATACACTGCAAGCTGTGTGATGTGTTGTATTGTCCTGCTGGCAGACGCCACTGCCAAGGGAAACAAACTGGATGTAGGGGTGGGTACGGTCCCCAAGGATAGGTGCATGCTTGTGTTGATGCACTTTGCCTTCCAGATTTCAAGATCACCCTTTGAAAGCAATGAAAACATTCCACAAACCATACTGCACTCTCCTCTAGCCTGGGCTCTTCCGACGATGTTTGCTTTCAAATGTTTCACACCATACACACCTACATCCACACAACTGAAATGGCCACATATCACTACTCAGTGGACATCCAGTTGTGATATTGGTGTGCAGATTCCAGCTTTCTTCACCAATGAATGGTAGTTGGCATGAGAACATTAACCACCACCTGCTGTGGAGACCCAAGAGCAGCAACATTCAATGAACAGTCATTGAGGAGGAGATTGGTGTTTAATATCCTGGTGACAATGAGGTCACTGGAGACGAAGCACAAGCTCAGATTAGGAAATGATGAGGCAGGAAATCTGATGTGCCCTTTTTTAATGGAACCATACTGGCATTTGTCTGAAGTGATTTAGCAAAATTATGGAAAACCTAAATCTGGGTGGCTCCATCCGGATTTGAACCATCATGCTCCTGAATGCATGTCATTGAGGAGACCCTGTTGGTAGCCCCTTGGTTCATCTGGGCTGTCAACTGCTCAACAGCTGCACATCTATTCACCCATCAACCATTGTTCATCTATGACCTATGCCACATTACAGTTACCTTAGAGCCTGTTTTGGATGGTGCCATTTTGCCACACATGGCTTGCTTTAACCACAAAAAGTTTACAACTTAACCATTTTGGAAATCCTTCACCCTTGGCCCAAAATCCAATGATCATGCCCTTTTGGACATCAGACAAATCACTCCATTTCTACATTATGACAATGGCTACACTGTTTTTCTGCATCCTCCTGACATGATTTGTATACCCTCCAATGCTACCATTGCCACCAGGTGTTTATGAGTGGTTTTTGCATGTTAACATTGAACATAGGTGGTGGTCACATTAATGTGACTTGCCCTTGTATAGCATATTGTTTTCAACCAAGCATATCAATAGGTATTTCTATCTGTGAGAATAAAGTGTTGCTACAACCTTAATATATTTCTTCAATTGGGGCTGCAAAGTAGTACATGGAAATAAAATTTCAGGAGTTATAGTTCATATCCTGGAAAGTAATTTGCAGCACACTAAGCCGTGTTACCGCGACAGCCTTCTGTCACCGTCTCAGTGAATGTTCACTGTTTGCACAAGCTGTTCGTTTTTTCCAATCATGCACACCTTTTATTTATTTTAACAAAAGTGCACTTTCTTGCTATTAGCAACAAACTTGGATAAGAATGTCAGGTTTAGTTGGCTAGCTGCTGACAAGATAGAGAAGCACAAATTATCACCTACAGACAGTTTTAGTTCTCATTTACAGCACTCGGTAATCACGCAATAGATCTTTCAACAACGCCTGAGGATTGCAGTTATGTATCATTATGGATTGAAGTATTCACAGGTCTTCATCATAAGTAATAATCTTCATGAAAGTGATGAATGGCTCACACTGATGTAGTTTTCTTTTGAATGACATGCTTTCATCAATGGTATTCTCATTTGCAGCAGAAATGTTCACGCTATCAAAGTAGGCACTAAATATTCAAGGTGATGTTGCATTAAAATGGCCAACATAGCAAATTGAGTGTAAAACATGGTCCCTTTAATCATGGATGGAAATCACACAGACTGATGAGTCGTGGTATGTGTTGACATGTATCAGTGGGCACATTAGAAGCATTTTGAAACCTGTAAGACAACGGACTAATAGTAATATTCAATTCTGTCGGCTATAACCAGTGAAGCAGGAAACATACTATAACCAATGAAGTAGAAAACATGCAACTAACTTTACAAACAACATGGTGACTATAATGTCATATCAGTGGTGATTTTTTTTTTTCAAACGGGCAAAGCTATAGCTCAATCTGTCAGCACAACCATGTTTTTTGCTTTTACATTTGTTGGCTTCACCAACGAACAATCAAGCCGTGAAGATACACAAGGAAAGGTGATGTCACATCAGTCACTGACATAATGTCTCTGGTCAAAGCAGATGTCTACAATCTAATATTCTCCTCGTAATCCATGCAATGAACCCAACTTACTGAAAATTAAGGTAAGTCATGTGATTCTCATGTGTGGTACGTTTATATCCAATAAAATTGCGTCTTGTGTGCCTTTCATCATCTCGCTTCCAAAAGATAGAGAAGCATACTGTCCAACTAAAATATAGATCAGGGCCCATGACAGTCACACCAGTGTTTCTCTACAGCTCGTAAGTTGTTAACATGTCACTTTCACCTAAGTGATATGCAGGAAGCCACTTTCAGTTAGACAATGCACTTTTCACTCACTTTCAAACTGTCAGGATGGTATCCGGAACACTCCACAGAGATGTTTTTGTGCCCCAAAGTCACTTGATATGAGTCCTACTGAACATAAATGGGACACATCAATCTGGATGTTCAGCCTTGAACCCAACTAGTCAATGTCTGTGAGCTGTATACAGCAGTTGAGTTTATGTACCGTCATAGCTCCGAAATACTTCTGGTGTCTCATTTACTCCATGCTATGATGTGTATCCAGCCATCAGGGTGAAAAGGGTCACTACACACAACTAGGCACATATGTAAATTAATTGCTGACAAATGTATGATTGTGCAAATACATGTCTACTTCTGTTGACTTTTGAAGTAATAATTAACATGTAAAAAATATTCCGTTTTTGACTTCAACAATAACTTTCAACTGACTTCTACTGGAAGTTTAAAAGATACTTAGGTTATTTCATTGAAGGTGCACTGTTGTGTGTAAGAACTTAATGAATAATGTGAAATCTTCAGTATTATCTCTATATCCTGGGTATGTTTGACATAGCATCTTATCTCTTCTTCTGGCAGAAGTGTTGCTATGGTTAAGGTATCAGTGCCTCGTTGAAAATGATCTGTATTAGGAGCTTTATTTAAACACTCGGGCTTCCACAACAATCCATGTACTGATGCAATATCTACTTTGAAATAAAGTGGTCTCCTTTGAAGTTTAGGAATGCTGGGGAACCCAATCTTTTCAATCGAACAACATATATATTGAGTGTTACATTTATAAGAAAAGCTGTTAATAAATGCAAAACATAACATTTTCGACTCATGGAAAAGGCAGGAGGGTGGCTGATACTGGATAAAAGATACTTGATAATATCGGCAGATTCTGAAACTACAGATACATAAAATATATGGTAACTCAAGACATTTTATTTGAAGTAACATGGTAACAGTAAAGATGACAACAATGTTTTGCTTTCATGAAATGTAAGAATGCAATAAAAACTGTTTCATTACAATCTTAACAAGTTCAGTCTTAATCTTGAACATATGTCAGGAATCACAGTTACTAATGTAGTTGCTCTTTTCTGCAAAGGTGTCTTCCAGGTGACCAGAACTGAATGCTGCTTTCAGTCAATGATAATAAATAAAAAGAAGTATGGAATCACATCCACTCTACAAAACTGTAAATTATCATGAAGTTTATATATGCACCCATAATGTAGATTTATAGAAAGTGTGATTATAGCAGTCCAGTTTTCTGGAAGAAACAAAATAGAGACGTAAACCTTGAATTCATGTCTGTCAGTCCACTGCAATAATCACTCAAACAAGTGTGTCTCACTGCAGTGCACATCATACAAGCTGGCATGATGATACACTGTAAATACAAGAAACAGCTACAGCTATATCATGAGTAAATGCAAGAAGCTCCAGATGCAATAGCACTATGAACAGCTGAAATTATGTGGAACACCAAAACTGTTAACAAATTCTACAATCTGTTAAGACTACAAAAAATCTAATACTGACTCTTTCATTGTTCACAATGATGTTTAGTGATGGCTCAAAAAATGACTGAAAATTTTTAGATTTTTTTTACAGAATTTCCTATTGTGCACAACCATTGCCGTTTCATTAAATGCCATTTAGCTGAGTGACTGCAGAATAAATCCTCATGGATTTAAAGTCACTTCCAGTTTACAAAGTATATTTATATTTGAAATACTGAGTTGTGTTTAATCTTACTTTCCAATTTAACTACTCACATAGTGCAAATTTCTCAAACTGCCGGCTTAAGGTAGGAACTGTATTCAGATGGATCAGCTAGATCATAATAGAAACTAAACAAGATCTGATTTTCATATGTAACTTTTAGTTTTGCCTTTGTTGTTATAACAATGATGACAGTGTTAAGCTTCCACAATGTAAACAGTCAAAAGGTTACTGCAAGAGAGAAAAAATGGAAGAAAAGAAAGTATCAGAAGGCTAATGTGGCCCTTTAGAAAGCTGTTTTAATGCCAACAACTATTTGCTGTTTTGGTCAAATACATACTTTCTTCCATCAATAATTGACTAAAAAGCGTGGCTTACCTCCCGCTAAGAGTGACTTCAAAATAAATTCCACTGACGTCCCTTGCTCTGTTGCTAGAGCCATTGCTACACAAATGTGACAAGTAAAACGCTTCCACAGAACAGGCGGGCACGCTTGCTTTCACCTCAAGCATGTCCCCGAGTCAACTGACAGCACACCTGAGGAAGTGAAGACGTCCCCGTACCCTCCATATGTCGCGGTCATGACCTACTTCATGATAATTCTGCCCTTACTACAATCCGTCATTTACATTAACTTCACTGCAGCTGCAAAACACTGCAGCGCACGGAGCTTCCCACAGACTGCTGTTACAGTGTACCAGATGATTTTTGCACAGCAAATCTCTGACGTCAAACGCGTACTTGGTATGAATGAAACTGTTGGGGAGGGGATATCTGCTTTGCGTGCACTAGTCACTTTCGCTTTTTTTTCGCTCTGAAAAGTGGGGTCTTAAAACGTAGAATGTTATCTGTTCTTGAAGAGATATGTTGACATAAATCAATTGTGTATTCAGGCAATGCAAAATAGGAAACAGCGTACGACCCTTTCCGAAATTTCTGCTGTTTGGGTGGCGTTTGTACCTTCTGCGAGAAACGAACGGCCAATATACGTAAATATAACTTTCATAATAAAAAGCTATATTGCATATAGCGACTTAACAACACAACTACTTTCCAGTTTCAAACACTAGTATAGGTTAGCTGGAAACCTCTTGCTACCAAAAAAGAAAAAATAGGGTGGTAACAAAAACAAAGGCAGAGTATGTAATGTAATCGGTTGTGGTGGTACGCTTGTTTCAGTGATGGCAGCTGATGAGAGAGCGGCTCGTAGAGAAGCGAGAAGGCGAAGAATTTTAGAAAATTCGGAGAACAGGTTGCAGAGAATAACAGGAAGATATGAGAGCGGGTCAGATGGTAATAAAAACGATACTTCGTTAAGATTTAGCGCTTTGTTTTGAACCCAGTCTATGATTAGCCGTTCATATTTAATGTATGATTCAAAAACGCTTTTATTTATAGCAAAAGCGGAGTATTCAACAACAGGTGAAGAAGCAACGACGTGGAAGAGTAGCATTCAAAAGGATGTGGTAAATGGGCTTGTTAGGCCTATAAAAATCCAGCAGAAAACTGAAGAACGCTATGAGAGTGCTGGAAGTAAATATGCAGACGAAATACTAAGAAGAGTGCAAAATTGCAACATCCCATACAGCAGATTAGACAGTCCAATAGATGAAACTTCTAATGAGGCGACAACAGGAGTTAAAGCAGTGGAACAGCGAACCCACAGGTCACGGTTTTTTGTGTGGAATCTGCATTTTGTTTGTACGGCTGTAATCACAAGAACATTATTTGCCTTTGGACTAGGGTACTTATTTAGTGAGGTAAGAGCAAGGTGGTCTTATTTTCACGTAAATTTTATCATACAGTTCTTTGTAAGGAAGTGTACTGAAGGTATAAAATACAATGAGAAAGAATGACCGTTCATAAAATGTGATATGAGGATGGAAGGAACTGCTGATGTAATGATGACACTAGTAGTACAGTGACAAGTAAACAATTAAGCCTACCTCTCACCGTAAGTGGGTATTGGCATGTGGGTAACTGTGGTGTAATTGGAGCTACTGTAGCCAGAAATGAATCTCGTATGACTTGGCACAGTGGACACCAGAAAATATTTGGCATGTAGCCTTACCAATGGGAAATGAATGTGTTGTTTGGAAATAGTTTTTATTTTTCATCATAAAGATTTTGACGACTGGTACATGTAACAAATGAACTAGGCCTATTGCCACAAATCAACTAGAGGTGCATAGGTTGTCAGTCAGTGTAGGCCTATTCAAAACTGTGGATTCACAAGATTATATTGAACTTACCCAGAAGTAGGGCCTACCATTTTCTACATAAGCTATAAGATGATTGTGATTTTGGGAAGTTAGGCTTAATACTGTTGCTCCAGGCTTTAATGTGTGACCATGGCTATTGCTCAGAACATTGTTACCGATTACCAGCACAATAAAGAGCATGGTTATGCTTCATATTAGAATTACTTTAATATTGTCACAGTTGTCTCAGTACAAATTTGTGCTACTGTGTCGTTGTTACATATGGATGGGTACAATGTTATAACATTGAAGTGAACTAATGGCAACTTTGTCTTGTCTCAATCAACTTATGTAGCTTTATTTACATATATAAGGCAATTATATTATGAAGTAGCAGGAGTTTATTGTAATAGAATTGGTGCTCGCTGTAGATAGTTTTTGATAACTTTGTGGTAGTAATTAAATATTCCTTGGTTTCAGCTTGTGTTTTTACCATTTCTGCTTCTGCTGCTGAGTGAAATACTGCTGACCAAAACAGTTAATAGCTCAAGCACTTACGGCATTTTGGGAGGAGCTCTGATATTGATAGGACTGCCTTCACATTTAGTGACGACTTGTGCCTATTGTGTCTCTGTAGCTTCCCATCTGATTGGTGTTTTTGCCATCTACCTGGTTTCATTTACACTCACTGACTGTGTTATCAACTTGGTGACTTCTGCAGACAGTGGATAGCAGACAGGTGTAATCAACAACTTTTGACTGACTGTGCTGGTAAAATTACTTGCTATTGCTGTGTGCTGTTAATTTGTTTGAGAAATTCAATATATTTACTAGAGTGCTGTTATCATGAACTTTTCTACTGTAAAATTTTGTAATAGACCTTTGAGGCCCTTCAAAGCTTTACATGTTGTTTCACACCAGATCACATACGAGAGAAAAAGTTTTATACCAAAAAGAACTGGATAAAGAGTACACATGAAACTAATGGCATTTATGCAGAATAGATATCGTAAGTACAACATGTTATGGCACTAAGTTGTTGCACCTGTTAAAATACATAGAACATCTATGATGTTTGTACAAAAAGAAATAGTGTCTCTCTCTCTCTCTCTCTCTCTCTCTCTCTCTCTCTCTCTCTCTCTCTCTCACTCACTCACTCTGTAAGAACACCAAAATCTTTGCTAAGTGCTATTAACCTGGTCATTCACTATACCTCACAGCTCTAGAATGTCATTGCTGAGATAATGGAGGATTGGTAAATGAAGTAAAAGAAGAGATGCTGAATATCATATAAAATTATTTGAACATTAGTACAATTTCTGTGTAATATAAGAGTAATTGCAGATTTTGTTGTTTGAGTGTGTGTATTATGTAAATGAATTATTTAAAAAATTTATGTATACGCTTTCCAGGCGGTATGAATTGTCAGTTTTCAGCTTCTATTAAATACATTCTTGAGTATGGTTCTGAGTATCATAAGGTATTTTTGGTATCAAATGAATAAGAATTTTTTTGTGGTTTGTTGTTCTTTTTGTGATTTCTGAAAATAAGGCTGAATGTAACTGTGACTGGTTTGTAAACTTATTAACACCAAAGTATGTGATACAGAGTAGTTAATTTATAGCCTGCAAAGAATATATTTGAAAATGGGTAGAGGAAACCCATTTATGCTTTACAACGAAGTAGATTTGTTAAGCTGTTTTCAAGAAGGAATTCAATTTCACCAGACATATGCAGACTCTGTAGTAATATAGTATCTGTTCTCTAGTGAGAACTTCTAAGATACGTTGTACCTGAGTATTTGTGTTAGGTACAGTGCTGTTTGCTTTTATCATATTAAAAATATTGTGGTCCAGAATATTATTCGTTTAGGTTGCCTATCTACAAGCAACCAAACATAATTTTTCGACATGTATTTTTATATTTTGATTGTTAAATAATAATGCAGAAGCTAATAAATTTTGGAGTCATACTCTGTGTACCCTAAATAGCTCATGATAATCACTTAAGTTGCACCCATCCACATGTTGGCATCACTTCACCCTTCTGTAAGCCTTAAATAGTGAATTTGTTCTCAATTAAATTGTGTGTGATTTGATTATAACTTTTACTTTGCTAGAGCCATGTAAATGACGAGGATTTAACTTGGAACAGATACGCTTTTTTTCTTATATTCGAAATTGAGAACCTGCATGAATATCACTAAACGTATCTTCTCTTACCATGCAGTAGTTGTTGACCTACAGAGGTGTGAAAATTATTAGAATCAAAACAGAGTTTGATATTTCCTAGTTTCTCTCCTCTGGAATTATTCAGCCATGTGATATCGGCATTTTCACTCTATTACATATATATGATATTTACCTTTGCTATTGGCAATATTGTGCCAGCAACAATGTTGACAGGACTCCCTAAGCAATTAACTTGAATCAGAGATAGCATGGCTGCAGTTGTTTTGGAGACAGTTCAATTCAGCTGAGACAATATTTTTGATATCAATAATTCTTTTGTGTGTCAGATATTTGTTGGTGTGGGTCGGAAAAGAGATCTGTCATCAAGAAAAGTTGTTACTATAAAATTGTTAATCGAAGAAACGGTATTCAGTGGAAAATAGCAACCAGGTTATAAATTTCACAAAAATATGTAAGCTGGACTTGTCAGACAGTGAAAGATGGCCTTAATTTCAGTCCTGCATGTCGAGGGAACTGTGGGCGCAAGAGAAAACTGTCACCTATAATTCAGTGCAGTCTTGTCCAGATGGCAAAAGAACAACAGCAGAGTTACTAGTCAAGATTTGAAGGAGGCTCTGGAGAACTTCGGAGTTGATGTTGGTTGCTCCACAGTCCTCGGAAAGCTTATTAGTGATGGTCTTCCAGCTCATCGTCCATGCGAAAAAGGAAAACTTACCTCTGAAATGAATACAAAGAGACTGAGATGGACTCATGAAGATAGAAATCAGTTTGGAGAGGATTGGAGCAAGGTAAATAAAGTTTATTTAAACCAACTGAGAATCTGCATATGTGAAAATTTCTTTTGAAAGATGAATATTTGTTTTCAGCAAAATATTAAACATTGATAAATTGTCCTTTTTTTCCTTCTGTTCAGATGAGCATATAAAATCCGATGTCATGGATTTTTTTGCGCTTAAACTTTTTTTTTTTTCTTTCCCCATCTTCTTTTCTGATGAGTCTATATTCTCCACATGTGAAGGTAATACCCAATATGCCCGAAGAATGGTTGAAGAAGAGTTTTCAGAGTTTTGCGTAGTGCAAACTGTAAAACATCTCAGGTCTGTTATGGTATGGACTGTCATGTCAGCAAAGGGTACTGGCCACCATTACATTGTGGAAGGCAGTATGAATCAAACTCAGCATTGGAAAGTTCTGGAAAAAGAGGCTTTTTATCTCGGGCGAAGGAATGGTTTTCCTACGGTAACTTTGTGTTCATGCATGATGGAACACCTTGCCATAAGACTTAGTTAATTTCACAGTTATTAGCTGAAAACAATGTAGAAACTTTACCATGGCCTGGAAATAGTCCACACATGAACAATATAGAGAATCCATGGGCAATTGTTAATTGGAAGTTGAGGAAGATCAACATCACAACAAGGTTGCAACTCGTCGAGAAACTGATCCAAAAAATATGGCATCATGATGAAGATGTCAAAAATCGAGACTCATAGAAACAATGCCAAGACATGTGGAATTGCTCATTCTGTATATCAGCATTCTTCCAATGAAACAATACAGTTTCATAATAGTGATTGTGTGTGTATGCTTGAAAGTTCAGTATGCAGACAAATTAATAATCAATACAGAAATTAAGTTGTCATTCCCTACATAAAATATAGTTCAAACAGCGACAGTCGTGGAGTGTAATGGTGAAAAATGTCAATCAAATTCCATAATAGTCCTCTCTGTAATAAGTATGTTACTCAACTATTACTGGAATAGTTATCTCTGCACTGAAGGACTTGAGATATAAGTATTTCAACTTAGTTCAATTCTGTGGTGCAGAATTAACACCCTTGTGAGATCTTTGCTAGGTTAACAATTATATGTCCTGAAATGATCCCCACTTCTGTCATCATTCACCTTTTCTGGTTCCCTCACTTTCTGTAATCTGTTCAAGAGTTATCTCCATCTCTTGTCCTGCTGCCACTAATATGGCTTTCCTTCTAATTTTATTCGGTTGTAGTTTCATTAAGATGTAATTATTCACACTCTGTTTTATCTTTTCCTTTCTATTGTGGAATTACACCATACATCATGTTTGATCTGTTATATGATATATCTTCCCTTTTAGCAGATGACATGCGCTCAGCCGATCACGTCCTTGAGTGTATCAGTTCTAGTGAGATGACATTGGTCATTTGAAGCTCTTTTTTGGGACCCCCCCCCTCCCTTCAATAGTAGTTTTCTAAGATTTGCTTCCGTTTTTAGTTTCCCCCCTCCTTGAGTTTCGCTCCCATTGCTGTTGATTTAACATTCAGTATTTTACTCTTCTCAAAGCCACAGAACGGGTGCTTATGGCTATAGCAATTTTGTACCCTAAAACCATAAATTTTTTTTAAAAAAAACATGTTTAATAAATCTGTGTGAGTGCATATTGGAAGTTTTATGTGGCTGAAGGATTACATGCCTCCAGTAAATCAAAAAGCAAAGCTTGATTGTTACTCATTAGGAGAATAATATTGGAAGTGTAATTTATATATGAATGAAGTACAGTGGAACCTCACACAGCAAGCCTAATTCGTTCCAGCATCTTACTTGTAGTGTGAAACACTCGTTAATGCATTCCATGCAGAAAAAGCAGTGAAAGTTTTATCTTATTCATGCCATTTATTCAGAGAAAATTGTACATACAGTATTAAGTGCTTTATGATATGTAACTTAATTCTTTCTTACTGGCAAGCTGTCTATAGTCATTCTTTTCTGCTGAAATTTCAACTCTTGCCGAAGATTGACACCATTATCGTCAAATAAATTTGTAGTGCACGTGACGCCACTGCTTTATTGGGGTGATGATTTACAATGTACAATACAACCAATTCCCATGCTTTCAACATTTCTCTTATTGCAACAGAAGATTGCTGCTTCGCTGTTACTGCCTCCTTCTCCTCCTCCTCCTCCTCCTCCTCCTCCTCGTCTGAAGAACTTTTCAAATGCAACTTCCTGCTGTAGAACACATTGCAACTCCAAAAGCTCTTCAGTGGTTATTTCTTGGCTGTGATCTTCCACACGCTCATCAATATTGTTATCCACGTCTAGTCTCATGCTCTTGGCCAAAGACACAATCTTGTTGACTAAAGGCTCCACAGGTTGAGACTCAAATGCCTCAGTCACATTCAACAACATGCTCCAGCCAAAGCTGCTTTCATGCAGAAGTGATAGTCCTCTTGGTAACCCCTTCTCGAGCCTTTTCAATAATTTTGATACAGAAAACAATGTTGAAATGACATTTCTAAAACTCTCTGTGAGTGAGATTGGTAGCTTCCATCAACTCAAAGCAATGCTCAGAAAGTGTTTCAATGTAGAGCTTTTTAAAGTTAGAAACAATCAGCTGGTTCACAGGCTCGAGTAAGAGTGTGGTGTTGTGAGGCAGAAACTGGATCTTGATGAATTGAAATTCTTTGAAGAGGTGGTCCTGTAGGCCTGGAGAATGGGCAGGAACATTGTCCATAAGAAACAAGACATGGAGTCACAGATTAATCTCAAGCAAATATTTTTTTCACTGAAGAGCCAAACACATCATTGATCCAATCACAAAAAAGTTCATGTCACCCAAACCATGTTGTTCGAACTCCACATCACATTTAACATGCTCTTCTGGACTTTGCATTTCTTGGAGGTGCATGGAATTTCTGAATGGTAAACAAGCAGTGGTTTAATCTTCAAATTGCCACAGAATAGCAAAGTGACACGGTCCTTCATTGGCATGTGACCGGGGAACACATTCTTGTCCGTTCTTATAAAGGTACACTTTGGTGACTTTTTCCAGAATAGACCTGTCTCACAATTAAAAACCTTTTGTGGTAGATAACCTTCAGACCCTACGAGCTGGCTGCTTCACTGTGCTTCGCAACGCTGTGAGTATTGGTTCGTTTCTTAAAATTCTTGAACTACCCATGGCTTGCCTTAAAAAATTCTTTAGCTGCTGATGATCCTGGCTTCTTCTTAACAAGGTCGGCGATAATCATTCTCGCGTTCTCAGGAATGATGTTCTCATTAATAGTGTTGCCTTGCAATTGCTTTTCATTTATCCATATAAGGAGCAGCCTTTCAATTTTGTCCAGAATACAAAACTGTTGTTTAGCTACTTGTCATTCCCTTTGAAGTATCTATCTCATTAATCTTCTTGTTCTCGATAATAATGCAAATAGTTAGAATAGACCGATTGTATGTGCATGCTAAATTAGCAACGTTCACAACACTCATGTTTTTCAGTGGTTTTATGTTCAGTGATTTCTAAGATCATTTTCTTTCTGTTGTTGTTGTCTTCTTGCTTTTTTTATCTTTGGAGACATATCTACGGAGGTTGATTTGCTCACAAAAAAACACTGTGGGAACATAAGTTTAGAAAAATGTGTGATCACAGCTGCACTAAGATGGTAGCACAAAGAGCACTAAACCCCAACTGCAGCACATACTAAAGACATTGTTCATATGCTGCTGCTGATAACGAAAGGCATTCATATTGTAAAATGCTTCCCCCACCACATCACACTAAATCCTAAATCGTTATCACTCATTATGTGAAACATTGCTCGTTAAGCAGGTCATTTTTTACAATTTGTTTTGCTCATTATGCAAATTGCACATCATGGGAGGTGCTCGTTAAGTGAGGTTCCATTGTATTGTTGATAACATGTCTGGAAACAGGAGCCCCGGAGGGTTTGGAAAAGGGGAAAGGCAATAACATTTTGCAAGTATTTTCAGAGACTAGATATTTGATCTATATGAGGACAAAGCAGTTGTGCACTGTTAAAGGACCTGTCCTGACATTTAACTGAAGTGATTTCAAGGAAACTCAGTATTTTGAGTTAAGTAAATTTGAACTTCATTCCTGTAAAAATGATTCTGGTATTTTAATAATTGTCAACCTCTCTAGAGATAGTTTCCTGAGCATACAAATTCTACTAGGTAGAGTCAGAAGCAGAAACAGTGCCCCAGTGTAACATTCACCTCATTGTTGCCCGTTACCAGGTTAAGCAATGGCTGGAGTGTGAGATGGGGGACAGAACCACAATGGTACTGTGGTGAAGGATTTGCTAAAGATGGATGCTTGTTCTCAAGAAATATGTAGTTCAGTAATATGACATGGCTGGATGTAGTAATTTAAGGTATCAGCAATGTCTAACAGCATCTACCTCACATCTCTGAAAATAGAAAATGTTATAAGATCCCTTAGAACTTAGTGAAATACGAAAATATGCACTTCACAAAATGGAAAAGTGTGCTATTCTTTGACTACCGATTTATCAAACAACAGTCAGAGCTACTCATGTCAATAACATCAAGCAGAAAGGTACACTGAAGAAGCGATACAGAGGAAATTTAGTGAAATGAAAATATCTCACACAATCCCTACAAAAAAGGAAACTCGTCACTGCCGTGAAACGTAAAAGTGCTTGGAGTAGTTGATATCTCTGACAAGAAACTAAAATGTTATTTTAGTTATTTGCATGTTTCATGGCTCATAAGTGTATGTGAAGTTAATTTTATTATCTATTAAATTCTTCACATTACTGAGCAAGAGGTCAAAGACTTTTGTGGCTGGATACCTCAGTTCCTTCAGTGCCACTCTTAATGGTGAATGTTGGGTAGTGTAAGTAATTCTATTTATGAATGCTGCTGTTATTTACAGATTGTGTGTTATGGTCTTGTAATATGTAATGATCTTAGTTACACATGTAATACACATTAATTTTTGGTATTTTACCAGACAGATTAAAATATCACATTGTTAGGCCTGTCTAAGAAAGGTGACTCCACATTCTGCAATTTTTGAGAAAATTGTATACTTAATGGTTGTCACACACTAATGTAGTAATGTTATACTTAGAGAATCAGGGTTTGAATGTCAAATGTTTTTCAGCTATATTTACTTTACTCATTCAACATGCTAAAGATTTTAAATGATAAGTATCAAAAGTTAGCAACTTACTTGGGGTATTTTATTGTGTCAGTTACAGTATTCTATTATATCAAGGAAATTTACATAACATTCTATATTAGATAAAATAAGTTTTTTATGGTATACTTACCTGAAGTCATAGCTGGATTCATTCTTACCACCCCCCCCCCCCCTCCCCCCAATGTTCTGACTGGTTTGAAGGAGCGTGCTACAACTTTGTTGTGTTTATCAACCACTTCACCTTGGAATACACCAAATATCCCCACTTGTTTGATGTATGTATTCCAGTCTCTGTTTTCTCCTACAGTTTCTACCCTCCACAGCTTCCTGAGTACCATGGAAGTTATTCCTTGATATCTTAATGCATGTCCCGTCATCTGCTCCAATGAGTTTAGAAATACCAAAGGAATTTGAGAAACAGGATGTATGAGTAACTAAGCACCTTGGGGAGAACTCATAGTGGTGCTCTGTAAGGTTAGATATATACCCATTACAATAATGTCAATGGTCTACCATTTTATTTTAATCGGGGATGAAAATTAGTCATTTTACTGGATGATATAAGCATTATTATCAAACTGAGCAAAGAAGCATCAGCAAGAAAAATAGTAAATGCTATAGTGTTTAAATTTACTGTTTTGCATAAATGTAACAATTTAAACTTTTTTTAAAAAAAACTCAGTTAATCCAGTTTTGTATTGCAAAACAAAAAATTAAAAAAAAATCACACATCCGACTGAAGTACCTAACCTACCAGCAAAAAATAATTAACAGGGTAGGAAGTTTGAAGTTCTTGGGGGGGGATATTGATGAATACGTAAAGTGGAAAAACCGCATACTGGACGCATTAATACAATTAAGGTCAGCTATTTTTACCATTAGAATGGCTGCCAAATTTAGGTGCATAAAAAGCAGCAAAGTAACAGAATTAGCTTAGTTTCATTTACTGACAGACTACCATATAATGTTCAGTGGTAACTTCTCACTCAGGCAAAAAGTATTCAATCAACAAAAAAGTAATTAGATCTATATGTAGGTTCACTCTCATACTGCTAGCAGGCATCTGTTTAAGCAATTGGAAATATTTACCTAAACTACTATGCTTTTATTCACTGAAGACATTGTTTATCAACAATCAATTGCAATTGAGAGCAATGGAGATATGCGCAAATACAGTACAATATGGAAAAATGATCTGTACCTTCCTCCAGTGAATCTAAATTTGGCATAGAAGATAGTGAAATACTCAGCTATAAAACTCTTTTTACATTCTCTCCATGAAGTAAATGTCTGACAGACTGCAGAAGGGGTTTCAGACATACATAACTTGTTTCTCCTTAAATGTTTCTCCTATAGCATAGAGGAAGCCCCAGAAAGAAATAAGTAGTCAATTATAAACATGTAAATGACCATTAAATAACCTGTAAATATAATTCAATTTAAGATGTATCTGATATCTTTTGTTCCAGTGACAACTTCCAAGCATTAACAGTTTTCGTGAAAATGTTCTGTGTAATGTGAAACTAACTATAGTCATTACAATGAAATAAAAAATACCCTTGACCATACACTGCATGGTGACTCTCAGAGTATAGATGTAGGAGAAGTAAAATCTGAAGCCATTTCGCATTATTCAGAAGTATTATCTGAAGACATAGACCATTATCTCACTAGGGGTAAGATAGATACTGCCTACAGCAAAACTAAAGAGACCTTTGGAGAAAAGAGAGCTACTTGTATGAATATCAAGAGCTCAGATGGAAACCCAGTTCTAAGCTAAGAAGGGAAAGCAGAAAGATGGAAGGAGTATATAGAGGGTCTATACAAGGGCGATGTACTTGAGGACAATATTATGGAAATGGAAGAGGATGTAGATGAAGACGAAATGGGAGATGTGATACTGCTTGTAGAGTTTGACAGAGCACTGAAAGACCTGAGTCGAAACAAGGCTATTCACAGCTTAGGAGGCAAGATTTAGAAGATGTTTAACTCAAGCACTGCGTAAATTAAGAGTAGTGGTATGAAACTTATGAAATACGCATCCTGCTTATTCCCCAGAGTAGACAACATTCCATTGGAACTACTGACGGACTTGGGAGAGCCAGTCCTGACAAAACTATACCATCTGATGAGCAAGATGTATGAGACAGGCGAAATACCCTCAGACTTCAAGAAGAATATAATAATTCCAGACCCAAAGAAAGCTGGTGTTGACAGATGTGAAAATTACCGAACTATCAGTTTAATAAGTCACAGCTGCAAAATACTAATGCGAATTCTTTACAGACGAATGGAAAAACTGATAGAAGCCAACCTCGGGGAAGATCAGTTTGGATTCCATAGAAATGTTGGAACACGTGAGGCAATACTGACCCTACGACTTATCTTAGAAGCTAGATTAAGGAAGGCAAACCTCCGTTTCTAGCATTTGTAGACTTAGAGAAAGCTTTTGACAATGTTGAGTGGAATACTCTTTCAAATTCTGAAGGTGGCAGGGGTAAAATACAGGGAGCGTAAAGCTATTTACAATTTGTACAGAAACCAGATGGCAGTTATAAGAGTCGAGGGACATGAAAGGGAAGCAGTGGTTGGGAAGGGAGTGAGACAAGGTTGTAGTCTCTCCCCGATGTTATTCAATCTGTATATTGAGCAAGCAGTAAGGGAAACAAAAGAAAAATTCGGAGTAGGTATTAAAATCCATGGAGAAGAAATAAAAATGTTGAGGTTCGCCGATGACATCGTAATTCTGTCAGAGACAGCAAAGGACTAGGAAGAGCAGTTGAACGGAATTGATAGTGTCTTGAAAGGAGGATATAAGATGAACATCAACAAAAGCAAGACGAGGATAATGGAATGTAGTCGAATAAAGTCGGGTGATGCTGAGGGAATTAGATTAGGAAATGAGACAATTAAAGTAGTAAAGGAGTTTTGCTATTTGGGGAGCAAAATAACTGATGATGGTCGAAGTAGAGAGGATATAAAATGTAGACTGGCAATGGCAAGGAAAGCGTTTCTGAAGAAGAGAAATTTGTTAACATCGAGTGTAGATTTTAGTGTCAGGAAGTCATTCCTGAAAGTATTTGTATGGAGTGTAGCCATGTATGGAAGTGAAACATGGACATAACTAGTTTGGACAAGAAGAGAATAGAAGCTTTTGAAATGTGGTGCTACAGAAGAATGGTGGAGATTAGATGGGTAGATCACATAACTAATGAGGAGGTACTGAATAGGATTGGGGAGAAGAGAAGTTTGTGGCACAACTTGACCAGAAGAAGGTATCGGTCGGTAGGACATGTTCTGAGGCATCAAGGGATCACAAATTTAGTATTAGAGGGCACCGTGGAGGGTAAAAATCGTAGAGGGAGACCAAGAGATGAATACACTAAGCAGATTCAGAAGGATGTAGGTTGCAGTAGGTACTGGGAGATGAAGAAGCTTGCACAAGATAGAGTAGCGTGGAGAGCTGCATCAAACCAGTCTCAGGACTGAAGACCACAACAACAACAACAACAACAACAACAACAACATAGTACCAATTGGCTTCTGGCTCAGGTTCTACAGCTGATGTTTGTTTGATGATTTATGCCTGACATATCTCTTACATGAGCCAGAAAAATCATAAAAAAAATGAACACCAGATGTTCCAACAGAAAATACATCAAGAAGTGGCTGCAGAAGCCTAACAGTTCTGTATGCTTTGGTGATACTTTTTGTTACAGTAGGAGGAAGTGGTCAACATACAGTTCTTTAATTCACATCCTGATACTACCGTATTTCTAACAAGAAATTCAGTGTGCATTGGCAGGTTGTTTGAAAGAATCTGCTATGTAATCAAATATTGTTTCAGAAACGTAGAGATATTGGTGACAACAAAAAGACCTTAATCTATGTATATAGAAATTATTGAGAAGTTATTTGCGAAATGTTGCAGGAGTAACATGACACACAATTTTTCCAGCATTATTGTATATGCTGTGAACAATCTAGCTCTTTAAGCTCCTATGATTCCCAAACTCATTACCGAGCAGAAATATACAGAATATACTAGTTTGTTCATTTACAAATCCCCTTTAGCTGTAATCAGTGGTGGTGCAAATGTAGCTGAACTGAGACACTTCTTAGTCTATGCTTAGATTTCCCCTTTAAGTTTATAGTTGACATGTATTTACAAAAACAATGGACTATCTACTTTCTGGATTTTGTTGCTGGCATGGATTATGCTTAAATAAGAAATACTGGGCTGCAAGTACTGAATCTTGTCAACTGTGATGATATTTACCTGCAACCATTTGTTCTTATTTTAGTAAGACAACTAGTACTAATAATTATTTTCACACTTGTATTATCTGTACAAATGATGAATTTTATAGTTTGTGATAGTGCAAACAGAGGTTTATTACAACTGTGAATTTCCAGGATGGAAACCCTAAGAAAAAATGAGGAAGGGAAACCACTCGTCAGTATCTGACTGATGTGTGAAGCATAGACATGCATAAAAGTACGGAGACATTACTAACTCTTGAACTCCCAGTCTCTGTGTAGTTTAAGTGACACACACACACACACACACACACACACACACACACACACCTGCAATCACAGGTTGGTGCCGAATGTTTATTTATTAATCAACTTCATCCCCATCAAAGTAATCCCCCTTAGACATAATACACTGGTGCCAGCACTTTTTCCAATCTTGGAAGCACTTCTGGAATCATCAATGGTGGCAAAATGATATTGTTTCATGGTTGTCTTCAGCCTTGGGAATAGAAAGAAACTGCATGGGGCCATATTCCCGGAGTACAGTAGCGAAGGCAGCATAATGGTTTTGATTATTGCCAAAAAAATCATGAGCAGACATTGAGGTGTTAACGAGAGCATTATTGTGATGCAATTTATGAGTTGTTTTGCCACAATTCTGGTCATTTTCTTTGGTCTTCCTTACGCAAACAGAACATAACTTATAGTAGTGTTCCTTATTGATCATAAGTCAGGATCTGATGATGCACTGTAATAGAAGAAAACAGTGAGAAGAAACTTCACCTGTGATCAGACTTGTCAAATTTTTTACAGTCTTGTCTCTTCAGGGGATGATTGGGCCTTGGTTTTGACATAATACCCATATACCCATGTTTTGTCACCTGTTCTAACCTTATTTAGAAGTTCTGTGTCATTGTTGACTTCATTCAGCAATTCCTGAACAATGTCTACACTACATTGTTTTTGAGTGAAATTCAACAATTTCAGACCAAACTTTGCTGTTACATACTTCAGGCCCAAAACACCCAAAAAAATTTCGTGACATGAGTCAAAGAATATGCTGACATTATCAGTAACCTGTCTGATGGTGAATTGGCAATTTTCCATAACCATTTAGTTACTTCTTCCACATTGTCAGTAATTGACGAGCTAGGGCATCCAGGGTGGTAATTGTTTTCAGTGTCTTTTTGACCATGTTTGAAACATTTATACCACTCATAAACTCTCATCTTATCATAGTAGATTTTCCAAAAGCCACAGTCAATGTTTCTAATGTGGTGCTGAACTTTATCTCATTTTAAAAATTTGCCAAGCACTCAAAAACACATATAATCTTTTCAACTCTCAAGAATAAACAAAATATTCAAAACAGTTAAAAATACAAACATACATCAGGAAAATGTGTACCAACAAGATAAAACATTTTGGAAATTGGATCTATAAATCCCACGAAATAAAAGAAATGCCTATTACTTTTTGATCACACCTCACATGCTGTTGTGTGTCGGATAGGGTATACTTCGAGAGTGATAGTTCAAAAAGTAGTTACGTCTCTGTAGTGTTTCATGTGTCTACACACAACACACACAGTTCAGCTATAGATGAGTGGTTGCCTTTCCTCATTTTTGTTTGGAGTTGTCAGACAGGAGATTATTAATGCATATTAGAAACAAGGACTCAAGACAGATGCCTATGGTTCATCAAACCTGAATGCTTTAAATGCAGGATGTTTAGCAACATGAGATGAACATGGAATTTATATCTACTTCTCCTTGTTGTAAAGATAGACATCAAGCAGTGATTTTACTATATTGAATATATCCCAGAATATCAAATTTTGCTTGAGGCTATCACAGTTCATACAGTCAAAAGCTTTAGTTGAATTACAATATATTCCCAACAACTATTATTTCTGCTTAGTGAATCTGTTATATCATCAGTATTTGGAAAAAAGGTTAACGAACAACAACAACAACAAAATTAGAACAAGGACAATGGAATGTATTCATATTAAATCAAGAGAAGCTGATAGAATTAAATTAGGAACTCAGACACCAAAATTAATTTAAGGGTTTTCTTGTTTGGGGAGCAAAATAACTGACAATTGTTGAAACGGGCCGATATAAAGTGCATAGTAAGAAAAGCATTTCTAAAGAGGAATTTGTCAAAACTGAATATAAATTTAAGTGTTAAGAAGTTCTTTCTGGAGGTATTTGTCTGGAGTGAAAGTGAAATATGGGCGGTAAACAATTCAGAGAAGAAGAGAATAGAAGTTTTTGAAATGTGGTACCACAGGAGAACACTGAAGATTGCTTTTGAAATATGGTACCACACAAGAATGCTGAAGTTTATATGGGTTGGTCAAATAACTAATGAATAGGTACTGAACTGAATTGGAGAGAAAAGAAATATATGACACGACTTGACTGTTTATAGAACACATCATGAAGCATCAAGGAATTGTCAATTTGGTAATGGAAGGAAGTGTGGTGGTTAAAACATGCAGAGGGAGACCAAGGATTAACTATAGTAAGCAGGTTCAAATGGATGCAGACTGCAGTAGTTATGCAGAGATGAAGAAGCCTCTACAGGATGAAATAACATGGTGGACTGCAGAACACAACAACAGAATGGGAATATGGAGAGGCACTTTAGATTATATGACCCATGGGAAGTACTCTAATATCCAGACTGAGAATAAACTAAAATATTCTCTTAATTTTGGTATTCTACTCAAAGAATCTAAATTCTGTGTGCTTTACAGTTATGCTTCTCTGTTGCTTTGCTAGTGTGCATGCAAAGATGACAGCATTCTTGGAATACTTTCTTTCAGAATTTTCCTATGGTGTCATTTTTTAGAACAAGGAACTATTTGATGAATTTTTAGTTCTCAAGTAGAAGTGATTAGTGTGAAAAGTATGTAATGTTTAGAATCAGTTTTCATGCAAAGACCTCTTCATTTTTCTTTTATGGTCTCTGTATATTTGTGCTATTTGAATCCAACAATGAAAATAAATTTTGAGTAAACTGAAAAATATGCTGTTTTGAGAGCTAGGCTAATGCTTACACATAGTTTTCATCCCTGTCAAGTATTTGGAAAGAGAGGTTATTATTGGCATTGAAATTATGGATGGACTGTCGGATGTATAACAGAAAGATGGGAACTCATGTAAAGTTAAAAAGGAATTAAGGATACAGCATGGCACTGTTTATTCTGAATTTCTGCATTGTAGTACCTGCGAAAGGACTGTGTTTAGTAGCATTAGGCTGCATAATTTTAGAAGTAAAATTTTAAACATATATTTATTTATGTGAGGCATGTATGCTCATAACATCACCTAACATAACATCAGAGAACAAATATGAGCTGGAATATTGTATGAAATGAGAAAAGAATTACTTTTTAAAAAGTGTATTTATTTGATGAAAGGTGAACATTTAAAAATGAAGTAGGTGAAAGGAAATACAAATACTTAAAAAATGAGATTGACAAGAAGTGCAAAATGGTTAAGTAGTAATGACTAGAGGACAAATGTAAGGATTTAGAAGCATATTTCACTAGCAGAGAGATAGATACCGCCTACAGGAAAATTAAAAAGGCCTTTGGGAAAAAGAAAAGCAGCTCTACAAATATCAGGAGCTCAAATGAAAAACCAGACCTAAGGAAAGAAGGGAAAGTTGAAAGGTGGAAGGAGTATACACTGATGTCCAAAATTAAAGCAACAAACAAAAATTTTGCGGGGTTACATTTATTTTGCCGCAAAACAGTATACACAGGTAATAATAAAGTAGAAACAATGTAAAGAATACAGCACATAACATATATAATGATAGACAAAAATGTTCTTAATTTTTTTCCAGTTTAACAGATTTGCACATTCAACTGGTTAATGGCCTCAGTGTGGAGTGTGATCACGTCTGGCAGCAATACAGGCATGACAATGATGGGGCATGCTGTGAATGATGTCATAAATCTCATGTAGAGGCAATAGCGCCCGTTCTTCCTGCAGAGGTGCTCACAAATCTTGGTGAGTGGTTGGTGGAAGCTGATTTAATACAACCTGTCTCCCCATCCATCCCAGACATTCTCTATGGAATTCAAATTGGAAGAGCAAGCAGGCCCCCACCAAGGGTGCAATATCTTCCATTTCCAAGAAAACATCAACCATCTGTGCTCTATGAGTTCAAGCATCATTATCCATCAATACAAAGTCTGGGCCTACAGCACCTTTAAACAACCACACATGAGGTACCAAGATCTTGTCAAGGTACCTGGTAGCAGTTAAACCTTGCCAGTTCATAATTTCGTGAAGAGGTGTTTTTGTGGTTAACATAATCCCTGCCTACACCACTAGAGACCCTCCGCAATATCGATCTCTTTCCACAATGTTTGGGTTCCAAAATCAAGTTCCATGTTCCTTCCAGATGCTAATCCATCAAGAATCACACTGCAGACCAAATTGGGACTTGTCTGTGAAAAGAACGTTGGCCCACTGTTTGACCATCTGGGTGGCATACCGACGACTCAACTCTAGATGTTACCTTGTGTGAAGACGCATCAGATGTACACATACAGCAGGTCTCCGTCAATAAAGGCCACTGTACTGAAGCCTTCTGTACACTTTTTACCTCGATACAACATGTCCAGTGGATGCTGCAGGGTTAGATACCAGTTGCTGTGCACTACATAGGCAGCACTGTCATGCCCTTACAACCAAATAATGGTCCTCTCTTTCTGATGTCACAAATGGTTGGCCCTGCCCTGGTCTTCAGGATACAGTTTTGGTCTTGCTACAACTGAGAAACAACAGAACGATTCACCTTAGGCCATTGGGCGACATCAGTTTTGCAACTGCCCTGCTTCCATTCTTCCACCGCAGAGTGTCTGGTAGACAACTTCTGTGTGCCATACTGCATTGTCTGTGACTATGTACAAAGCAGTCGTGGATGAGGGACTAGCCAGCAAAGCTACCCCTTTTGATAGGTGCCCTACTGTTTTCATTGGCATGGTTGTCCGTTGACCAGAATGCCACCTTCCATGCAGAACATGAATTAGACACAGAACAGGGAAATAGTGGTTTGTTTCTTTAATTTTGGACACCAGTGGATAAAGGGTATCACAAGGGATATGAAATTGAAGGCAATATTATAGAAACAGACGTGCATGTAGATGTAAATGAGATGGGAGATATGATACAGTGAGGAGAATTTGATAGAGCTCTGAAAGATCTAAGATGAAACAAGGTCCCAGGGGTAGACTATATTCTGTCAGAACTACTGATAGCCTTGTGAGAGCCAGCCATGGCAAAACTCCCCCATCTGGTGCACAACATGCATGAGACATTTGACCTACCCTTAGACTTCAAGCAGAATGTAGGGATTCCAGTTCCAAAGAAAGCAGATTTAAATGTTAGGGAGTCTTTTCTGAAGGTATTTGTCTGAAGTGTGGCCATGTATGGGAGTGAAACAGGGATGATAAACATAAAGAAAATAGGAAAAGAAAATAGGAGCTTTTGAAATGTGATGCTACAGAAGAATGTTGAAAATTAGAGTAGTCGACTATGTGACTAATGGGGAGGTACTGAATAGAACTCAGGAGATGAGAAATTTGTGACACAACTTGACCAAAAAAAGAGATTGGTTGGTAGGACACATTCTGAGACATTGGGGGATCATCAATTTAGAAGTGGATGGAAGTTTGGGGAGGGGGGGGGGGGGCAAAAACCATAAAGGAAGACCAAGAGATGAATACAGTAAACAGATTCAGAAGAATGTAGGCTGCAGTAGTCTTCAGACTGGAGACCACAGCAGCAGCAGCAGCAGCAGCAGCAGCAGCAGCAGCAACAACAACAACAACAACAACAACATGATTCAGAGAAATGTTTACAAACTGACATGACACATAAAGCATACAACAAAGATCAATTATCATATAGGAAGTGGGGGCTGGAAACACCACAAGAGGGCACTACAGTCATGAGAGGGCATTGCTGTACAAACGCAGGTGAAGCATGTGGAGACCATTGTGGGTTGGGACTAACATGACTAGCTACATGTATTGCAAAATGGCTGAAATGCATTTGATGTATGGAACAACCCACTGCAATGAATGAGAAGCCATGCAATTGTATCATGAAAAATATCCCATTAGAAAAGTACTGCGCCCAACATTATTCACCACTACGCATTGCCCTTTGTGTGAAACTGGCTCATTCCATGTGCACAAGCTGGATGCTGGTCCCCAGTGAACAACCCGGATAGTTGCAACAGAAGAAAGCATTCTCAAAAAAGTGCAGCATGCACCATCAACAAGTACATGAGGTGTATCCTGCACCACTGATATCCCCCAACCCTCCATCTGGTGCACTTTACATGATGAAAGACTGCATCTCTTTCATTCAGTGTGTGCAGGCATTGCAACTGGGAGTTACAACAAGTGTATGGGATTTGCATAGCAGTTTCTACAGGAATCTGCTGCACACTGAGGCTTCACAGTGAGTGTCCTCTTCACTTATGACTTTTGTGTTCTTACTCGAGGGTGTGATGAATGTTTACAATCTGCGTACATGGCTGGATGTGAACCCACGTGGTACATGTATGCAAGTCTCACAATGCACATTTGCTCTTAAGGTTTGGGCTGGAATTATCAGAGAGAGTTTAATTTGGTCATACATTCTTGTTGACTGACTTGATGGCTGCATGTATCTCGTATTCCTGTGAGAGGTTGTGCTGGACATGTTGAATGATGATCACATGGATATGCATCACTGCATTCAGTTTCAGAATGATGGAGCCCCGTGCGTTCCAGCAAACAAGTTAGGGCACATCTGCAGGCAATCTTTTCTGGCCACTGGATTTATCATTGTGAGCCAGATGTATGGCCACCATGATCAGCTGATCTTTCCTCAATTGATTTTTTTTCTGAGGAGCATATGTAGCGTCTTGTATACAAAACACCTGTTACATTGCCAAAGGAACTTGTGGGTAGGACTTTTGTAGTAGCAGGATGCCTTCGATGTAGACCAGGTATCTTTGAGAAGGTGCACCATTCAATGCAGTGTTGATGTCACACGTGTCTCAATGCATCTGGGCAAAACTTCGAGAATTTTCTGTAGTGGTCAACCATTTGTAGCTAAATAACTGCAGCTCCATTTAGTAGCCACAGATGGCCTTTGTGGCCCCTCATTCCTATGTGATTTCTGAGCCTTGTATGCCTGATGTGCTGTGTCAGTTTGCAAACTTTTTTGAATCACATTATATATTATATTAACTGCCAGCAGTTGTTGAAGCTATTGCTTTTCCTGTATTAACAGTAATGATTTTTATCACTGAGGAAAAAGATAGCACTTGTAAGGACATAAACTAATACAGATAGAAAATAGGTTCTGTTTCCAAGTTGATGCAAGATCTAGGCATAAATAACAAGCAGCCATCTTCCAGCTCTCTGATGGCTTCATAAAAACCTCTATATGTAGCAAGACTACTAACAATCAACAGTGCCTTTCTTTCAAGAGCTGCCATCCTGTCTATGCTACTAAGTCTCTCCCATACAGTCTGGCCACCAATGAGTGGTTCATCTGCAAAGATGAACAGTCTCTTGTTCAGTATGCTGAAGGTCTTACTAAGGCCTTAGTAGACAGGCATTACTCTCCAGTCCAGGTCTCTATGCCATATGCACACTTGCCTAATTCTGCAGCCACTTCCATTAACCAACTGCAAAAGAGCGTTACTAAGTATCACCCTGGAGTGGAACAACTTAAGCATATTCTTCACCAGGATTTTGACTGCTTATTATCATACCCAGAAATGAGAAGCCTCATGCCCTTCACTTCCAATGTGGTATTCTGCCATCTACCTAGTCTACAAAATATCCTGATTCATACTTATGCCATAAATACTTCCAATCCCATGCAACACTGGTCATACCCGTGTGGAATACCATCTCAGATATGCTCTTTGCACCCACTCAACCCACACTATTCCAGCCCCTTCACAGACATATCTTATCCTATCAAGAGTCAGGGCCACATGTGGAATCAGCCATATTATATACCAACTGTGGTATAACTTCTGCATGGCTTAACTGTTCACCCAAATGAATGAGCGCCATCATGTAGCCAAGGGCAGGGAAGACTACCCACTGGTGGAGCATGTTTCTGAGCACAACATGCTCAACTTCAGTGACTGTTCCACAACCTGTGCCATCTAGATACCCTGCCACCATAATACCACCTTCACTGAAGTATGCATATGAGAACTGCCATTATAACTTATTCTTCAGTCTTGCAGTTCTCATGGCCTCAATCTCCATCAGCCCCTATCCCACATCCACCACCATATGTCATTTTTGTAAGACTACTTCTTCAGCAGTACAGATTCAGTTAAGCACAAATTGTGTACAAATAAATTATATAAATAGTTCCTGTCTCTTCTAGAAATACACAAAATGGAATACTTCTGGACTGGTGTACCTCTTGGCTAGTTCTGTATCCTGGCAGTTGGTTGAAATGCAGTAGGTTTGACTGGGAAGCACTAGAATACAGACCATGCTCTCAGTACACCCTGTGCTGTCAGTTTCTTCACCACAGGCACAACTGCCAGTTGAACAGTGAGTGGAGGGAGTACTGCATTAGGCAGCTTGACAAGTCCCTCTGCTAGCCAACCCTATGGCATTAGGTAACAGCCAAGTCCAAATCACAGTCCACAGCAGTCTTTAAATATGCTGTGGGTGTTTTGCTATGGGACTTGCTGCAGGCGGATGTATCCTTTTTTGTCGTACTTAGTGACCTTGTTGGATGTATGCACAATTATCCATCAATATGTCCACTGGAATTGCAAGAGTCATTGTCACCAACTTCACTTGTTACATACTCACAACCCCCTCTTTGCTGTCTTCCTGCTCCTCTGTTCTCTCTCCCTCATTGCAGTCAACTCTTCCATGCCTCTCTCTTCCAGTTATCATGATGCTTCCCTCAAATCTTTCATCCAGTTCATGGCTTTCTTGCTCACCTAATGCACTTGACCCAATACAACCCATCACATGAGCCAAGCTGCAGTGCGAGGACAAAGCAGTCAGCCTGGAGAATGTAACTGTGCAGGTATATGAGTATTTTGACTAGTTACCTTAGAAGAAGGGCATTGGTCAAAAGCTTAGCAACATTTTCAGTCTTGTTTATGTCCTATCAACCACTCAGCACCACCACTGTACAAATGCAATGATTTGTTACCTTTGTTCTTTCCATTATTTATATTCCACCAAGAGTTTTCCATTATGACATTAATGTATCATTTATTTGTTCCACATACACAAAGTTTCTTTTAATACTGTAAGATGCACACATTTTCTGGACTTCACCTGAGTATAGAAAGTAATTTTCCCAACTGTTTGTATATACTCCTGAGTGCTATGCACTACTCATAGATAATTATGTATAAAGAAATAAAATCTCTATGTTAAAGTTTTTTATTTTAAAACCTTGTAAAAACCCAAAGACTAAATTTTTAGAAGTTAACTGCTAAGTGAAGAAGACATACAGTTTCATATTCATTACAGTTTGTGAAAACTGTAAGACCAAGGAGGTTGCACTTGCTAGAAGTGAGTTTTTAGATATGTAAAAATGAACAAGTAGTCAGGATAATGGAACTGTATGTGGTCTCTGACAGAGACTTCAGTATTGCGTGAAGTACTTTCATATTTCAATTGTAGCTTCTAAATGTCATGGTATAAAATCAAGGACGACTCAGATATGATTCTAGGAAATTTACTACACTTGGTTTGTATGGGAGTCCACAAAGCATCTATGGCTGCTGGTGAGCTGTCTGACTTTCACTTTGCAGTGATGTGTGCCCTTTGTCATGGTGAGATTTGTCTGGGACTAGGTCAGTGGTTTAGAGATGGTGTTGTCATTCTGCGGCATCATCATGTTATCATTTTGTGACAGCCAGATGAAAGAGTCATCCTACAACTATAAGTAACTACCCATGATATTGACTGGATACGTGTAGTTTTTTCATGCTGGTGAGTGAGATGGCTTGAACACTCTCCTTCACATAGTAGCAGGAGATCCTTTTCTTCAGGTATCAAACACAACCATTTGTTCTGCTCCAGCTGCTATCATAATGTATGGCAAAACTGGATAATCCACTACAGATTTCCAGGCTTCAATGGACTAGTGACAAACATACCTCACACATCTCATATTGGTGTGCGATGTGGAAAATTGTTTGCACAGATGACAGACCATTCAACTATTTGGGTTGCCTTTTCTGTAGTGCTCATTATAAGTTACATCTCCATCTGTAGAATGACAACAAAGACGATATAGATTTTCCTGATGAATATACACCGTGTGATGCAGACAGCCTGTGATGGCTGGGCATAAAGTGGGATACTGATGCAGTAGGTGCTACAACATCTGAAGTGTGTGGCCACAGCAGTTTGCTTTTATCCTGGTGTCATTCTACAGTTTGTTGTATGACTCTTTCTTTAACAACACTGTTTATACTGACACAAATTAAGTTCCATAAATCATAGAAAATAACAGATCCTCACTCTTCCTGAGCCTAACAAAAACAAAGGCTTCTAGAAGTGGATATATCTTGCAATTAAAGTACTCTGTGGATTTACTGAGGTGTTGGAGTACACTGTATCTTTGTCAGGCTGGGAAGCACTTCAATATGAATCACTCTCTTGATGGACACACACAGTAGGCATGATATTTGGTCAAATGGGAAATAGAGATTGCTCCAAGTGATCTGTCACCAGCAGATGTATCATTCCACACTGTGTTTAGCAATCTCACTGGATATTTGCTCAATTATATAAAATTATCCATCAATATGGCTGGCAGGACTACAAGATGGCTCTCCCCTTGAATCACCCCATACAGCCAGAACCATTCTGGCTGGGGCTGGGAAGAAAGAGATGGGCATCCCTGCTGTAAGGCCTGGGATGTGGCTCCTGATGCTCCTAGTATTACAGGAACCACTCCTGGATCGGGTGCCAAAGATGCAGAAGGCAGTGGTGTGTTGGAGACTTGGATTTCTGCTGGTTCCTGAATGGGCTGTGGCCTGACATTAGACACAATGCAGACTGAAGGTCCACAAGTGTATTGTCCAGATCTGAATCCTTAGAGTTGTTGGATGATGGCTGAAGAACCAGAAATGCCAGATGTACATTGCCTGATATGCCATCTTGGAGCCAGACACACTGTCTGGAAGTTTTGGCCCTAGGAGTAGGTGGGGCAGGTTCCCCCTGCTGATGTGGCAGATCCAAAGGTGAAACTTGCCACAAATAGAGCTGGTTCGAGTGCCACTGTAGGCTGTCTTTAGGTGTAACCACCAGGACCAGCTAGTGGCCTTGCTGTGTGGATACGGAGTCACATATCCAACCAGGCATATGCCCAAATGTCTGTGGCCAGTAGAGATGACCACATTAAAAGGCGTAGCTTCTTCTCCTTGTGCTGATGGAAGCTGCAACAAATCTAGCAGGGAATGATGAGAGTATTTATGCAAAAACTCTGCCTTGCATTGCTCTTGGAATGGTGATGTCCATTATAAGCATAAAAAGGAAATCAGTGCAGAATTCATAGGAATGAGTATCAACAGATTTTGATCTGCATCTTAAATGTTCTCACAAAATGTTTTGCTAGGCAATTAGATGCAATGTGAAATGGAGGTGTGGGAAAATGTTTAATCCTGGGTACAAAACTGCTGTGGAAGTAAAATGTGTACCATTGTCTGTGATGAGTTTATCGTGCTGCAAAGGCCTTTGTAGAATTTTACATCATGCTCGTCACATTTTTATTATGTACGGGAAATGAGAATACACATCTATCAAAATAACCTTATGACCCCATAAACCAGACTGGCAAAATCTGCATGCACCCCAATACCAAGGCTGAGTGGGCATAGGCCAAGGTTGGTAGATTTGGGGCAGTATAGATTGCTGCAACTGACAAGTCTGACATGTTTGAGGTATTCAAGCAGCATCCTCATCTACGCATGACTATTACACATAACATCAGGCAAGATTTTTCATTCTGGTAATGCCCCACTGGGACCGATGCAGGAACTTCAGTGTACGGGAGAGCAGAAGCCCCAGAATCACTAAATGAGACTGGCAATCATCACCCTTGAAAATATGAAGAGCACGACATAGTGGGATGGAAAAAAAAGAACTTCCGCAGAGGTTGCCAAAGGAAGGATAAGAGGACAGCCAGTTTGTACAAACTGGTGGGCATGTCTCAAGAATGGATCCTTAAGTGTGAATGACCAACTCCTTAGATTTCTTTAGTTACTCACTTAATAAACAGATTTACTGACACACTTTTTGTTACAACTGCTGAAACATTTATGGATGTCATGGTAAACCCTTCTACCAACTGTTCTAATTCCTAATCAATATCCAAACAGTCTGTTGTGTATAAAATTCCTCATCTGGATCCATAGGGAATCTAGACAGTATGTCAGGATTTGCATGCTGAGCTAATGAAGAATAATGTGTGAAATACTGATAATTTGATAAGAAAAATGTCCAACATAACCTCTGAAATATCTGTTTGGGTCTCTTTGATGTAGGGCCAAATATGGACAATGACAACTTATGATTCATGACAAAATGAAAATCATTGCCACCGAGTGAGGTGGCGCAGTGGCTAGCACACTGGACTCACATTCGGGAGGATGACAGTTCAATCCCGCATCCGGTCATCCTGATTTAGGTTCTCCGTGATTTCCCTAAATCGCTCCAGGCAAATGCCAGGATGGTTCCCTTAAAAGGGCATGGCCAACTTCCTTCCCCATCCTTCCCTAATCCGATGAGACCGATGACCTCACTGTCTGGTCTCCTCCCTCAAACAACACAACCCAAAATCATTGCCATATAGGAAAATGTGAAAAGTATAATTTCCAGTCCCTCCTTCTCTATCTGCAAATAATTTTCTTGTACTGTGATTAGCATCTTAGATGCGAATGCAATAGGCAATTCTAAACCATACAGCTACTTATGTGATAGCATGGCCCCAATGCCATATGGTATGGTGATACTTCCATGGCTAACATAAGTGGTAAATGACGTTGATGTGAGGTTACATATAGAGCAGCTTGGAGGCAGTGCTTCAGCTGAAGAAATGCTTGGTGACAATCTTTGGATCAGTAGAAAGGGATCCCTTTTCTCCATAGTTGATTTAATGGATGAGTTATCATCACAATTTGGGGGATAAACTGGGCATAGTAAGTGATATTTCCCGTAAAAATCTGCAGATCCTTATGCTGTTTGGTAATGGAATAGGGGAAATGACTGCTACACGCTCTGATATTAGTTTAAGGCCTTCTCAGCTACAGATAGGAGGCTGAAAGAAGTAGTATTTCGACAAGCTACACTCCAGGCTTTCAAAATGACCGAAAAATCTTGAAACATGTTCAATATATGTTTTTCCTGAGTTCTCACTCTCATTGCTGCGTCATTTGGATAATTCATGCATTGTGGAATATGGGAAACAGTTTGTTCTGTGGAAAAGCCAGACAGAGCTGCTTATGAAATCTTCAAAGCCATAGCAGTATGCAAAAGTGAATCTGATAGTCTTAATGCTGGAGCATCAACTTCAGTGTTCAGTGAAAATCTGAGCACCAGATCATTTATTAATGATTCTGCATATGATTTTCAACAAGAACCCATAAACTTATGTAGATGACGCATAATTGTCCGATATTGCCTTATGATGTTTGAGGAACTTTAAACAGTTGGTTACTATCTACCTATTTGCTGTAAAATATTCACTACAAACTGAGTTCATAATGGTTATGTGCAGCACTAATGGCTCAGTTAAAGGAACAAATTTTGGAACAAAATTATAAAGCTATGAATTTGTAGATGAAGAAAAATCTCTCTGTCAGAGCATTAGTATCACTTGCCTGGCAATGAAGTGCTAAATACTTTTCGTACACTCCTACTTCTCTTGAACTTATATAAAATACTGAAAAGTTGAGATCCCTGCAAGCAAAGAAGACATGCTGGATCTCTCAATTTCTGTATGAGGTTGTGCTGCTGACCATGCTGTTATTTCCAGAGCTCAAAATCTGCTTGTTTATCTTGATTGTAACCTTCAGCAAAGTTGCCTGATAATCCTGCTCCAGGAACAGTGTGTTTGGTAATTCCAAACATACTACATCATCACTGTTGTATGTCTGCTTCTTCAACAATGCAAGTTTTGTTGAGCACCAATTAAGTATAAGTCAATCACAGAAAATAGTAGATGTGATTCTTACTAAGACCAACAGAAACAAAGACTTCTGTACATGGATACATCTTGGAAATTAAAGTACACTCAATATTTACTGAAGAATTCAACCATTAGTGCTAGAGAACACTACAACTTCGTCAGGCTGAGAAGCATGTCAGCATGAATCACTTGCTTGTTGCATGCACATGGCATCAGTACACTCACAGTAGGCACAACATGCGGTTCAACAGAAAATGAAGACCACACCATTTTAGGAAAATAGAGATGTTTCTATGCAAGCCAAATGTCAACAGACTGGAATCACAGGGTCCAAACCAGTGTTCAGAAAACAGGAAAGTATCTCAAGGTTATCATAAATAAGTCCACCATAGAGTATGTACTACACATCACAATGTGAGATGAGTAAGGCCAAGATCATCTGTAGCAGTCCTTATGAATGTATCACTCTGTGTCGTGCCTGTTGACCTCATTTTCCATGGTTTATCATGATGGTTCCTTTGAACCTGATGTGGGTGATTTCTCTCACCATTCCTGTGATTTGGAGCTCCATCCAAACAGAAGAGCCAAAGAAATTGGTACACCTGCCCAATATCATGTAAGGCCCCCGTGACCATGTAGAAGTACTGCAACACAATGTGGCATGGACTTGACTGATGTCTAAACTAGTGGTGGAGAGAATTGACACCATGAATCCTGCAGGGCTGTCCATAAATCTGTAAGAATACAAGAAAGTGAAAATATCTTCTGAACAGCAAGTTGAAAGGCATCCCAGATATGCTCAATAATGTTCATGCCTGGAAAGTTTGGTGGCCAGCAGAAATGTTTAAACCCAAAGTCACTCTCTAGCAGTTATGGACATGTGGGGTGTCACATTGTCCTGATGGAATTTCCCAAGTCCAGGGAATGAATAACCGACATGAATGGATGCAGATGATCAAACAGGATGCTTAGGTATGTGTTACCTGTCAGCGAGACATATCAGAGGTTCCATTGCTGCACACGCTCCACACAATTACAGAGCCTCCATCAGCTTGAACAGTCCCCTGCTCACATGGACGGTCCATGGATTCATGAGGTTATCTCCATACTCATGCATGTCCATCTGCACGATACAATTTGAAACGAGACTCATTTGACCAGGCAACATGTTCCCAGTTATCAATGGTCCAATGTTGGTGTTGACTGGTTCAAGCAAGACAAAGCTTTGTGTCATGTAGTCATCAAGGGTACACGAGTGGGCCTTCGGCTCCTAAAATGCATATTGTTGATGTTTCTTTTAATGGTTCGCACAATGCTGACACTTGTTGATGGCCCAGCATTGAACTCTGCAGCATTTTGCAGGAAGGTTGCATTTCTGTCTTGTTGAACAATTATCTTCATTTGTCATTGGTCCCATTCTTGCAGAATCTTTTTCTGGCTGTAGTGATGTCACAAATTTGATGTTTTACCATATTCCTGATATTCATGGTACATTCATACAGGAAAATTTCCACATAATCACTACCTCAGAGATGCTGTGTCCCATTGCTTATGCGCTGAATATAATACCATGTCCAAACTCACTTGAATGTTGATAATCTGCCATTGTAGCAGTAGTAATCAATCTAACAAGTGCGCTAGAGACTTATTGTTTTATGTAGGCATTGCCCACCACAGCACCATATTCAGCCTGTTTACATATCTCTGTATTTGAATACGCATACCTATACCAATTTCTTTGGCACTTCAGTGTATAATGACATCACTGATGGTTAACTCTAATGGGCTCCTCCTCTGCTTGTTTTTGCTTTTCAGTGAATGCTGGTTCACTGACAGACTTGGTACTTTGTACTTACCTTGGCTCTGTCCTAACAGATTGGATTTTATTTTTACTTACCTCAAATTCCCTCTCTTGTGAAACTTCTTCAGCTTGTACCATGCTATAGTAGAACAGAGCTATCTGTGGTTCAAAGTCAATTGTGTGTCCTAGCAGTTATCTTTTGTATGGTAAAATGTGTGCTTCACTGTTTACAACACATTTGTTTAACACTATGCATCTGTCCAATCATGCTTCCTGTGTATTGTGGCATGTTATATTTGCCTCCTTGAAGAATACCATGGACATAGCCAATTGTTCCCTAATGCTGTTGAAGTAAGTCCCATGCTAGTATTCCATTATAAGATAGGGCAGTATCTTTTCTTATGATAAGAAAAGGGTGTTTTGGTAGGGTATAGTGCCTTACATTGTGGATATTTGATCTGAGACTGTGTTTATTGACATGCTAGCTGTTACCCATAATTCACTCACATATCAATAGTTTTGGTATGATGATTGATAGTGGGTAAGTAAACTAGTAATTTTACAACATGTCCACACATTTAGTGGTGTAGAGACATATGTATAAAAAATTGTATGCAGTGCGAGAATGGAGGTAATTAATTAACGTGTTTCCATTATTCTGCTGTATGTCAAATCTGAAAGCATGTATTATGGTGGCTAGATTTTTGATCCATCCACCTATGATGGCAAATTTATAATTAATATAGGCAGTTAATGAATCATAACCAAATGCAGCCTTACCAAAAGCCTCTCATGTTACACATGTAAAGGTATGACTCGCAGTTTGTCATACAGTCCTTAAATGACAATATCATTATGAGTCTTCAAGCGTCGTGAAAGCAGTAAGAATTTTGTGATGCTCAGTGCCTAAAATGCGATGGCCTTGTGACTGATAATGTCTCTGTAACTGTTAAGGCTGCCTGATATTCTGCATCCAAGTTCCAGAGGACATGAGATTGCTATGATGTTTGTTAGGTTAAAGTAACTTTCACAGTTTAAGTCCTCTTATAACTATGCAGTAAATCAGACTTATATTTGCGATGCTTACAGCAGTGGTTTTAAATATGGTTCTCAGGCTTACAATCTGATTTTATTGTTGCATCTCCACCAAAACTCTCCAGCTATGCCAGGTTGTGTAGGAACTCAGTATCAAACCATGCACACAATAACATTTAATTTGAAATGTCACAGAACAATCTATAGACACTAAGAGCTGCCGACCATCACATGAGTGTTGTTTGCATGCCACTCATGTATTACCATATTAAAAATGTTAATAATACTCAAAAAGATACAACTTTTCTGAAGTAGTTCATTTTCTTCCTCAGGGTTCAAGCCATTTCCATACCAAATACCATCGGAATTGGTTCAGCAGTAGAATAGTGAAAATGCAACAGAGTGAGTTACTTTCACAATTAATAATCATGATATTAGTATGGAAGTATGGATTAAATACATTGAGGTCTGAAGATGCACTGTATTGATTACATTGTGCCATATTACAGAGAACATATCAACCAATAAAAGCTTCTTCACAAATATGATAAAGTTCAAAAGTGAAACAGTAAATAGTTTTTTTTCAAAGAGTAAATATTTTCCTGAATTTGCATAACATTCTTCAAACTAATAAATATCTCGTACTACACACTTTGTGAAGTAGCATGTCTTCTTCCACTGGGTTCAAGGTATCTCAAACAAAATTTCATGGATATCCAATCAGCTGTTTACTCTTGAAAACATAACAGACAGAGATAATTTCATGTCTATAATATTTGTGTGGAAGTATGGACTGACATGGGTTTAAAACATTGAAAATTGTATAAGCATTGTATTCCAGCTGTTACCCACAGCTGTGATTGCATATCAGTAAAATGAAATGAAATGTGCATATGGTTTTATTGTCTCTGAGACCCTGGATGGGATGTATGGAAGCTTGGTGCAAGTCTTTTTATTTGACACCACTCCAGTGACTTGCACATTGATAATGATGAAATGATGAAGACAATGCACAAATCCAGATGCAAGCAGGACACAAAACCAGCCCGGTAGGGAACTGAACGCAGGAACCCACAATCGTGAAACAGCAGTGCTAACCTAACCACCATGACGCTGAATGCTCAGGGGCTAAAATGTGATGGGTTTGTGACTGACATCAGTATGGATTAAACATGTAGAGGATTGTATAAACATTGTATTCATTACATTGAATTGTCTTATATAGAGTATCTCAAACAGTAAAAGCAAACCATGGAAAATCCAGGGTGGAATGTAACAGTAAAAGCAGTTTCACGATCAAAAGTCAAAGAGTAAATATCTGTTTCATAGGGTAATTATTGTTCCATATTTCATGTTATATTTTTCAAATCAATAAATATGTTTTACTATACACTTTCAATCATTCAAGCAATCTTCATACCAAATTTTATCAAAACCAGTTCATCAGTTTTGGTATGAAAGTGAACAGACAAAGCTACTTTTGCATTTATAATATTGGTATGGATTTTTTCTGTAGTTAACTGTTATAAAATTCCTTAGCTTTCTATCCTTATTTGGGTCAATTGCACACAACCATGTAGCAAAAACTTTGTTTTTTGTTTTCATTTATTCATTGTGCTCCGTAGTTTGATTAAGAAGGAGAGCCTTGGGGATGTGGAACAAGTCAAGGTATACATTAACAAATAGAGTTACTACTGTCAGAACTTATAAATTATTAATATACTTCTTAATTCTTATTTTATATATGGATCTAATTTTAATGTAGTAAATTAGCAGGAAAGCCACTACACTTAGACAGAAGCTGCTATTTTCTAGGTAATATTAAACAGCTGCTGTTTATATCCTACTGGAAGCTTAGCGTTTACATGAATACATTACTACTTACTGAAGAAAAGTTTCTAACATCTTTCTTTTGAATTGGTAGAGAGTACAAATTTCTTCCAGTATGGGAGCTTATTGAAGACCCGTGTGTACCAAGGTATATAAATTCACTCATAACCCTAAACAAGGAGATGAAGTCTACATGAAAATTAATTTTATATTCTCTATTATGAGTGTGCAAATTACAATTGAGCTTTACTGAATTTATTACCAGCAAAAATTATGATTAAAGAATAAATATACTGAGCAGTGAGTAATATCTCAAAGCTCCTTAGAAAAGCTTGTACAGGATATGCAGATGTCTACCATTTACAATGCCCACTGTTATACATGGCTGCACTCACATCTCAGTAGTTTTGTTATGATGAGTGATGGTGAGTGAATAAACTACTGTACATGCAATAATGTCAGCTGCGTTTTGCTTGTTCAGGTAAGCATAGCTTGTGATGTGCATCGTGCTCTCCCCTTCTGAAACTGTTGCCATGCACTATGTGTTGGTACGTGTACCACCACAGTTGAGCAGTGTGTACAGAGATGCACAAATGGGAGCATACATCTGTGTATCATGGTACTGAAGTAACTATATATTATACAATGTACACAGCATGCAACAAATAATGTGGAAGTATGGATTAAACACATTGAAGCCTGTATAAAAACTATATTAATTTACTTTTCATTGTATCATGTAGCACGTATCAACCAATAAAAGTATTTTCACGAATATGATAAAAATCAAAAATCAAAGGGCAAAAACTTTTTCAAAGAGTAAATATTTTCCCCAGTTCACATAATATTCTTCAAATCAATAAGTATCTAGTACTACACACTTACTAAGTAGCCTATGTTCTTCCCAAGGGTTCAAGGTGTCTCCATACCAAATTTCAATGAAAGTTGTTTGCTAGCTTAGCCGTGAAAATGTAACAGACAGTTATGGTACTTTCCAATTTATAATATTAGTGTGGATTCTTATTGCTTGCTTGTACTGAATAAATGATTTGTTTCCCTTAGGCACATTGTTCTAGAAGAGAATATTGTGGGGTAACTGACAGTGAAGATATCAGCTGGTAGAGAACTTAGCTGCAAAAGGCAAAGGTCCCAGTTTTGAGACCCTGTCTGCCACACAGTTTTCATGTCAGGAAGTTTCAAATCAGCATACACTCTGCTGCAGAGTGTAAAATTTTCTGGTTGGAATTCCCAGTTTCTTGCTTTATATTAGACAGGATCTTGTTGCATAGCTTTAAACTAGAGCACATGACTCAGCTCTGAACTGTAGACATGGAAGCAAAGTCTACATGAAGACTGTTGTGTGTTGTGATTGTACAAATCAAAGTTCATCTGAAATTGATTTTTATTGCCAGTGACAAAAATCATTAAGGAGTAAAAGTGTTGGGATATGATTGTAATAATTACAAAGTCAATAAGAAAGGCTTCACAAGATCTGTGGTTATTTACTTAACACAATATTCTTACTACATATGCACTACCCCAGACGTTAATTCACTAAGAAAATAAGAAGTGGAAATATTCAAAATGAATCACAATGAGAGATGCTTAAAAGAACAAAACATGCCCAAACTGACTTGATTGGTTTATCTGCGTGTTTACTCTATTTTAATTTGTTGTCCAAGCCGATTCCGAATGAGTTTACACACAGTGTATCATTTATTGTGTGACCATTAATGTCTATTTACAATGCTAGTAGATCATATTTGCTTGTTTGGAACTGTTTAATATGAGCCTTTATGTGATTAAGACTTGTAGGTCTGTTCAGTTATCATCTGAGCTGTGTCCAATAAGGCTGAGTTTGGGCTGTGATTAGTATGCTTGTTCCATCATCAAACATTACAATGTTTGAAGAGTCTATAAAATTCATTGGAAGATCATTTATGTAGATTAACAAGAAGAATGCACACAGAACTAATCCTTGTGTGTCCCCACATGTCCTGTGGTTCATTTCACACCTGTTATACAATCAGTCAATAAGATATTCTGCTTTCTGATGTGAAGAGTGTACGATTCCATCCATACAAGAGGGGTGCTATCCATGACACAATATTTTGTTTTGTCAAGTAGATTTATGGGACCCAAACAAGCAAAATCTTTGGCAAAGTCACAACAAAAAGACATCTACTTTGAATAAAGCTACTGCTTCTTCTATCTAACAGTTTAGCTGCTGTTTTTAACTAATTTGGTAATTTATTTGCATGAGACATGTAATACTTCAAGCAAAGCATTTATATAACTTCAAGCAGGTCACTTATTGCTAAAATATGATCTGCTTAATTCAAACATTGAACAATGGAAACTCCAGGTAGGAATATTAAAAGTGAAAAGATAGATTGCTACTTACTGTAAAAATGACACATTAGCTTGCAGACAGGTACAATTAAAAGAACTTACACTTAAGCTGACAAAGGACTTAAGCTGACAAAGGCTGTGGCTGAAAGCTAATGTGTAAGTGACTTCTAATTGTGCCTGTCTACAACTTAATGTCATCTTTAGAGTAAGTAGCAATCTATCTCGCCCTATATTGTTAATACAAGCAGTAGAATTATGTGGAATTTATATTCTTGAGTCCAGATGCCCTGATAAATTACAAAAGGATTGGCTAATAAGGTACTATTTCTTTTGGTTATCTAGTGATTTTTTAAGCTTCCTGCTTCTTGTCTACCAGCAACATACTACAGATTTTTTGTACCAGAGTATGAACATGATTTTGAACTCCACAATGGACTCATAGTCAATATGGAAATTATTTATAGTTCTATTAATTACTGTGGTTGTGAATTTCACAGTTCATCCTAAATTTATTCTACACTTAGTTCTTGTTCTTACTGGTCCCTGTCTGTATAAAAATAGTATGTGAATTGTGGGTGTAACTTGATGCAAACATTTTGTTAGCCCTCCATAAGCTACTTTGATGAGATCATGCCAGCAGCATTGGGCTTCCTTTTGTTCTAAAACTGATGGTATATAGAACTGTTACACAGTGGAACATTAATTTAACAAAAACAAAAAATTAATACATTGCATAACATAACAGTTCTTTATTTCATGAGTTACAGAATGAAAAACCCAGAGGCTTCTTAAAGATGTCTGATTATCAGTTTGAAAACACCAATTAGCAATTTGAAAACAATATTCTTACTGTGTAATTCTGTGGAATAAATACTTTTTTGATTCTGGCTAAATTTCTCAGAAGATTATTCCAAGGACAATACTGGGTGAAAGTATGTTAGCAGTTCCCTATTGAGATCAACACTGTTATACTTGTTAATAAAGTTGGCAGTGGTACCTTAGTTTAAGTCACAAACTATATTGTATACTTTACACTTCCTATGTTCTTTGCTGTGTTGTTATTGTATGTATAACAGATTTTGTCTGTGTGTGCAAGCATTTAGATACTGAAATAGAGTGTGTTGTTTTATGTCTGAGTACTACTGAATAATCTAGTACAAAACGTAACAGCTGGCAATGAAAAATCAAAGAAGCATTCAAGATAAGTGTCTGTGCATATTAATTTTCACCAAGAAGAAATTTCACAGTTATCTGAATTAACCACTGACTGTATCTTGTTGGACATCAAAAGCAAACATGAGGAGGAGGAGGCAGCAGATAAGGTTCATGTGTCTGTGAATAACCCCAGTACAATCTCAATACCTGAGAGCACAAGAAAATTGCAGAGGAGTGCATGTAACTACATTATGAAGAAAAATTTCCTTGTGTACAAGTTTCTAAATCATCTGCAAACCATTTGTCTTTGGGGTCTCATTGGCTTTCAGGATAAAACCCACATCATGTACCTATCATATTCTCAGAAGCCAGACTTTTGAAAAATAGTGAAATTAGTGAAATATCATGCATAGCCAGCACCTTCAGATATTGTGGCTTAATAAATGAAGTTATTCAAAAGAAACTGTTTGGAGACTGCAAACTGACATTCAATAAATGTCAAGAAATAGCAGTTATTGCGAAGAATGCTGCAACTCATGCAGAAATCACTTGTAATGGATATAATGAAGCTCCATCAAGCATGTGTATTGAGTAAAATTCAAATCTGGAAACTCATATTGTTATTGTTATGGGAAAAAGGGGTGCATTGTATTGTATTGTGTGTTAACTGGGAGCCTAGAAATGATGGAGAGGCTCCATCTCAGCCACAGCTGCAGTGGTCCACAACCCCACGATGACTATCACAGTCCACTTCACCTCTCCACCGCCCCACACCAAATTGATCTTTCAGGGTAATTGTGCAGTTCAGCCCCTGGTGTCACCGCTGCCCCCCCCCCCCCCCTCCCCCTCTCCTGGAACATCTCACACCATACGAGTGTAACCCCTATGTGTGGTAGAGTAATGGTGGTGTACGCGCAAGTGGAGAACTTGTTTGTGCAGCAATGGCTGACATAGTGTAGCTGAGGCGGAATAAGGGGAACCAACCCACATTCACCGAAGCAGATGGAAAACCCCCTAAAAACCATCCACATACTGACTGGCTCACAGGACCTCACAAGTCCGCCGGGTGGGTTTGTGGCAGGGACCATGTGCTCCTTCTCAATCCGGAAGGCGTGCGTTAGACCGCACGGCTAACTGGGCGGACAAGGGCACATCAAACTTCACTGCTCACTTATAGGTTCCAGTTATAAAATTTGTTAAATCCAAGAGCATGTTTCAAAGCATGTTGCAGAAAAAGCTCTATCTCCAAGCAGTCAAAAGTCAACAAACAAGGGCCCAAAGGAACCCAGTAAGAGAAAAAGAAAGAAGACATGGCAGGGAAGAAGAGGAAAACTGAGAAAGTATACATGATGGTGTTTAGATGATTTTGATTTATAGGAAGAAAATTCAAACAATGGGGAAGAAGAGGAGCAAATATCACTAAAAATAACATGTTGAGAAAATTGTGCCTTCAGACAACTGTGTACCGAAAAAGTGTGCCAAGAATGTTAGTGTTGATGTGTGCTCCAATGTGGCAAAGCAATTTCTAGTGTATGAAATTGCTCTAATTAAAGAAGCTGGTGATGATGCCTGGATTGTAGCACTAATTGTGGACATAAATAAAATTCCCTTTGAGTTGCATACAGGTAAATGTACCACTTGTATTACCTTTTAGGAGTAGTAAAAAGTTTTCCTTAAGATAAGTTATACATACTCAATACAACAGTTATTCAGTATGGTAACAAACATGTGAAGGGCACTGTATATGTTGCTTTTGGAGTTGACAGAGTAAGTTATTCATTTATATATTGTAAAGTCATCAGCTAACTCCACTGTAGTGGGAAGAAATTGGCTTAGAGCCATTCCACTTAACTAGGAAATTATTGAAAAAATACATCAGGTGAAACAATTAGAAGTTTTCTGCTCAGAAATAGATTCAATGAAAAAACTTGTAAAGGCATATCCTGAGGTTTTTACAAAAAGACCAGGGATCTTAAGAGAAGCCAAAGGCACCCTAGTCCTGAAAGAAGGAGCATAATTCATTGCCCTTCTTTGCAGGTCAATTGTCATAGCTCTCCAACTTCTTATAAAAACTAAAATACTAGTTCAGCACATGGTTATGAAAAAAAACCTGTCAAGTTATGAAGTGTAGATTTAGCCAATGCCAGATGGGCTATGCCTATTGTGCTAACTATTCTGTAGGCTAAGAGCCACACATCTAAAGTGAGAATTTGTGGATTTTTAAGGTAACTATTAACCCTACCCTTATCATTCACCAATATCCCTTACAAAAGCCAGATAAGAATTTCACTAAGCTAGAAGAAGGAGGGAAATACACCAAACTTGACTTAAATAAAGCCTAATTACAATTAGAAATGGAGGGTCATCACAAGATAATGCAAGCCATTGTCACTCCTTGGGGCTTATGTATGGTTACTACACTTCCTTTTCGAGTTGCCTCTGCCTCATCTGTATGGCAAGTGAAAATGGGTAATATCCATGTTGATCTTAAGAAAATATGCTGTTATCTTGATGATACGTTTTTGGTTGTGGTACATGGCTTGCTTATAAGCACAATACACTGGTTTCACAGAACACAAGACAATACTCAAAACTATGTACAGGAGAGGTGTGGCTGATGAGCTGTAGATGAGACTCCAGCCAACACAGTAAACTTCACAAAGTTCAAATCTGTTGTTGTAATTTTCATATGAATAACAGCCAGATTGCAGTGCCTAAGCATCAAAGAGACCAACATGCAACTGGTCATTTCTAGACATGTTGCCAACATTATTGTGATCCAGAAGAAGCTGATTGGTGTCTTACTTGCCACTAGAAGCATGTTCTTGGCTTGTAGCACCACTTGTGGTGTAACTGAGGAAATTTGTACATGGCTGGTGCTAGGACTATGCAAATCTGATTGTATGCAACCTGGCTCCAACATGGAAGGAAGAGACTACCTCTATCTCAACACCTCTGTTTGGTGAGGATGGGCACTGAAGGAATTCTGCTGAACCTGTCACCCAGCTGTGTGACAGTACTGCTAGGAGAAGTGTCAAGTCCGTGCCATCATTGCCTTGAGTGGGGAATGGGTCTATGGTTGTCTGCAGAGGCTGCTGATTTTTGTTGTGAAGGTGGTGTGGGGAGCTAGCCCATAGCACCTGTAGAAAACCAATACCCTCACAGTACTAGCTGCTGAAAAGGATATGTTGTGGAGGCCAAGTCATGCAATTGTTAGACTTGGGTTGCAGGTGGTATGACATGGACCATCCTGGGGGTGGGTGGGACGAGGTGGCTGGTCTTGGCTACAGCTGATTTTGATGGCACTGGTAGTGGTGGCCACCTGTGTTTATGTCATAAAGCCGGCATCACTTTGGGTGCTGATAAAATTAGTGCCCAGCCTGGCCACCTGGCAAACATTTGTATCCACACTGTGGCATGTGTGCAGAACTGCTGTCATGCTGACATTCTCTCTTGCTGCTGTGGGCAGAGGAAGTGGAAGAGGGTCCTATGTCTTCTCCCATGCAGGAACTTTGCAGGACTCAACCCACCAATGAGTTTATTCCTGTAAGTACTCAAGAAAGCTTATTCTGTGGGGTTGACTGGAACACTACCTTGAGTTTTTCTTTGAAGGTATTGGCTGTTCACTCTGTTGTGGTTGGCAGGAGAGCCAACCACTTGGTACTAAAGGAGGCCGAAATGCACGCGTGTTAGCTCACGCAGGCTGGCGTGAGGTCTGGAACATGACAAGGGAATTAGAATTGAGAAAAACGGACGTAGCTGGTGGAATACTTAACTTTAATCCATTCATGGAGAACGTCGCTCTTTATGGTACATGATTCACAATACCAATAGTACAGATACTGGCGCCTTGTTAGGTCGTAGAAAATAACATAGCTGAAGGCTATGCTAACTATTGTCTCAGCAAATGAGAGCGTAGAAGTCCGTGAACCATCGCTAGCAAAGTCGGCTGTACAACTGGGACGAGTGCTAGGAAGTCTCTCTAGACCTGCCGTGTGGCGGCGCTCGGTCTGCAATCACTGATAGTGGCGACAAGCGGGTCCGACGTATACTACCGGACCGCGGCCGATTTAAAGGCTACCACCTAGCAAGTGTGGTGTCTGGCGGTGACACCACATTCCTCCCCCGCAAATCGGTTTACGGTTGTGGAATAAGGCTTCCACCCGCCGTGGGGAGGACCCCATGTTGACGTATGCGACGAGGCGGGGAGCCTAACAAGAGGCGAGGCTGTGCCACCCGCACCCTGCCATTCGCACCGCGGGGAGCGAGGAAACCCTGAAAACCTGCTCCAGGGTGCACGCCAACATGCGGTGTATGCGCCCGTAGAGAGACTGGAGGGGCAGAAGGGTCGACCTCCATCGGGCCGGGGCACCCGACGAGCGAAGACGGCACATAGTCCGGAGCGGGCAAGAGTTCCATCGCGGAGGACAACTGGTCCCGGGAAGCGATCGGCAGCGCGTGACCCAGGGAGGCGCCCGGCGGTTGCAGCAACGCGTCCACTGCGGGTCGTCGCCGGCAGGAAAACAGGCGGCGGCGGCGGCGCGTCGCCATGGGGCAAAATGGAAGACAGCGTCGGTAATACCTGGGGCTGAGGTGAGCCAGTAGATGGGTCCCCGGGGCGCTGACCGGTCGGCACCGTCGCTGAAAGCAGACGGCGAGCGGCAGATCCCGAGCGACGACAGAGGCGCAGCTGATTGAGATGCCGACGCACCTCACCGGAGGCCCCCAAAACCAGATACATAGCGCGTCCGAGGCAGCGAAGAATGCGCCTTTCGAGCCAACGCCGTGAACCTCGATAGTGGCGATAGTAGACAACGTCACCTGGAGCAAAAGCAGGCGTCTGCCGCTGCACAGGAACCTGATGCGGCGGATGCAGCAAAGACAACAAGGTTCGATGACGACGACTGTGGAGCAACTCAGCCGGCGAACGACCATCTCGGGGCTGAGAGCGATACGAGGACAAAAAGAGCAATAACGCGTCCTCTCTAGAATGCGACTCTTTCAACTTCAACATCTGTGACTTGAAAGTCCTCACCAATCGTTCAGCGGCACCGTTTGACTGGCGAAAACGGCGCGGACGTCAGATGTTGAATACCATTGGCCTTGCAGAATGACAAATTCTGCGGACATGAATCGTGGGCCATTGTCGGAAACAATAGTCTGTGGAAGACCTTCAATGCATAAGATAGAGGATAACGCTTGGATGGTGGCAGATGACGTCGTGGAAGACATCCGGACAACAAAAGGAAAATTACTGAATGAATCTACCACAACCAACCATCGAGCATTCCAGAATGGACCAGCAAAATCGATGTGTAAGCGTTGCCAAGGGGAAGTGGCTTTTGGCCATGCAAAGAATTTCCGCGGTGGTGTTGATTGTTGTTCGGCACACACCATGCAAGAAGAGCACATATTCGTAATCGCGGCATCGATTCCGAACCAAGTACAGTGCTGACGAGCAAGTTGTTTCGTTCTCACTATACCCCAATGTCCTTGGTGGAGAAGCTGTAAGACAGAGGACTGTAACGAACGTGGTACCACGACCCTGGACTGATCATTATCAGAACGCAACAGCAAAACACGTCGTTCAAAAAGTCTCTCCTTGTGAGCAAAAAATCGGCGAACCAACGGGTCCCCGATCCGTGACTTTGACAAGGGCCATTTCGTAGCAACAAAACGCAGAATGATAGCAAGGACAGGGTCGGCAGCTGTGGCTGTAGCTACACGACGAAAATCAATCGGAAACGAATCGACCACGTCATCGGTTTCCGCATCAATGAACATGCAAGCAGGTTCGGAGGAATCGAATGCCCTATCCTCAGCAACAGGCAAGCGGGACAACGCATCGGCGTTTCCGTGCTTAGCAGTGGACCGATACAAGATATCGTAGCGGTATTGCGAGAGGAAAATAGACCAGCGAATGAATTTCTGCGCTGTACGTGGAGGTACAGGCTTGGTCAGATGAAAAAGTGATGTCAAAGGTTTGTGATCTGTATTATGGTAAAGTGACGACCATACAAGAAATCGTGAAACTATGTAACACCAAATACGAGAGCCAATGCTTCTTTCTCGATCTGTGAATAATTTCTTTGAGCAGACGAGAGCAATTTGGACGCAAAGGCAATAGGGCGATCGTGCGATCCATCTTTGTGCGCAAGCACAGCACCGATCCCGAAATCCGATTCATCCACCATCAACAAGAGGGGCTTCTGGGGATCGAATGGCGTAAGGCAAGTATTGGAAATCAACCCTGATTTCAACTGGCGAAAGGCGCGTTCGCATTCCGTCGTCCAGACGAACGGAACACCCTTACGGCGTAAGCGATGAAGCGTAACTGAAATGGAAGAGGCCTGTGGCACATAGCGATGGTAGAAATTTATTTTTCCCAGCACACTCTGTAGCTGCTTCAAATTCTGCGGCGAAGGCAAGTCTTGTATGGCACGCAGGTGCGTGGGACTGGGATGTATGCCTTGGGCATTGATTACGTGTTCCAATTATGTCCCGAGCAAAAAACACACATTTGTCCTTCCGCAAGCGAAGACCATTTTGTCGCAAGACCTGAAATAATGTTCTGAGATTGGCCAAATGTTGTTCTTCCTTTTTTCCGGAGATCACAATATCGTCCAGATAATTTGCTGCAGTAGGGACCGATGCACAAACAGTTTGTAGATATTGCTGAAACAATGCAGGGGCGGATGCACATCCGAACGGCAGTCGTTTGAATTGATACAGCCCAAGATGCGTGTTAACCACCAAATCGCGCTGGGATTTTGCGTCTACCGGTATTTGCAAGTACGCATCTGCTAGGTCCAACTTAGAAAAATATTGACCCGGGCACAGTTTGTCAAAAAGATCTTCCGGGAGGGGTAAAGGAAAAGTTGCAATCACTAGTTGTGGATTCACTGTTGCCTTGAAGTCCACACAAAGTCTCAATTTGCCGGAAGGTTTTGGCAAAATGACTAAGGGTGATGCCCAGAGAGAAGCCTGCACACGTTCAATTACACCTTGTGATTCCAAATCGTGTAAAGTTTTTGCGACCTCGTCACGCAGTGCGTGGGGAACATTGCGCGCTCTGAAAAATTTCGGTTGCGCGTTTACTTTCAGTTCCAAATGTGCTTTATAGTTCTTAGCGCAACCGAGACCCGGTGCAAAAATGTCTGCAAATTCTTCACATAGACGAGAAACACTGTCTTAAGGCACAGTCTTGTTCACTGATAGGGCCTTATTTACTATAGACAAGTTAAAATACTGAAATAAATCGAAACCAAACAAGTTCACTGCAGAAGAACAATGAAGGACGTAAAAGGACAAGTTTTGTTTGTCCTTTGTATGTTGCAAGAAGGCTGCACTGTCCCAATACAGGGATCCGTTGACCTGAATAGCTGCTTAGCGTAACGTTTGCGGCACGCAACGGAGGTGTGCCCAGCAGTTTGTAAGTGTCTTGATTGATCATTGAAACTGCAGCTCCGGTATCGAGCTGGAATGGTATCACTTTGCCGTTAATGTCCAAGTCTACAAAAAGTTTATTGTCCTGCTGACGACAAGAGCGACTGTCTCGTGCAGCGTGAACACACTGGTACATAATCACTTGCGACTTGACAGAAGTTCCGGCGATGTCGACGCACACTATTTTTGGGACGAACACAGTCACTGTTAGAGAGAGTGGCACTGGGCGGAGTGGAATGAACTACATGAATTTCCATGGGCGAAGTTTCGCGAGCCTGGGTGTCCTTGGTTCGATTCCGATTCCGGCGCGACGCAAAGGGCCTGGAACGGGTTTGAGCTTCCGATCTGAGCTTTTTCTGGCAAACACTCTGAACATGTCCTTTTTTATTACAATAAAGGCAAACAGCTTGGCGTGACGGGCAATTCTCACGCGAATGTTTAGTAGCACACCGCGGGCATGATTTGATCACTGCATTTGCTTGCCGGCGCGCTACACGTGGCTGAGAGCCTGGCGGCAGCGGCGCGGCCGGGCGCGAGGGGTGTTTACTGCTCTGAGCAGCTCACCCGGCGGGCCGGTGAACCTGACACACTGCTGGCGAAGTTTCAAATGATTCCTGAGCAAAAGTCAAGTGTGTCCTGCCGATCCAATATGTCCATCACTTGTTGAAGGGAGGGATTTACTAGTTTCAAAATCTGTTCCCTTATACGAACATCAGAAACGTTCTGTGCAATTGCATCACGTACCATAGTATCTGAATAAGGTAGTCCACATTCACACTCAAAATCACAATCCCTAGTAAGGCCTTGCAAGGTTGCAACCCACTCCCGATTAGTCTGACCTGCCGTACGTTTTGTACGAAAGAAGGTATACCGTTTGGCAACTACATTGACTGATTCTTTGAAATATGCATCTAATGCAGACAAAATTTCTTCGTAGGACAGAGTTGCTACGTCGCGTCGGGGAAATAATTTGACTATCACACGGTACGTATGTACCCCAATGGAGGAAAGGAGGGAAGGCTGCCGCTCGTTACCTTGAATTCTGTAGGCGGCGAGATGGAATCCAAATTGGCGTGACCACTCCGTCCAGCTTTCCAGTGCAGCATCAAAAGGTCGAAAAGTGGGCACAACTGCGTGTTGTAGCTGCGTTAGCGGTGAAGCGGCTGCTGCCGCATCGTTTTGCATCGCACGTTGACCCTGGACGAGCTGTCCAAGGCCATCCAGTAAGGCCTGCGTCTGCTGATTCTGTAAGCGATAAAATTCGGACAGCACATCTGGAGATTGTGGCGAAGCCATTACACAAGTAAATCAGGGCAATATCGATACGAACGCGGTTTTGCTCGTCGCCAAATGTTGTGGTTGGCAGGAGAGCCAACCACTTGGTACTAAAGGAGGCCAAAATGCATGCCTGTTAACTCACGCAGGCTGGCGTGAGGTCTGGAACATGACAAGGGAATTAGAATTGAGAAAACGGACGTAGCTGGTGTAATACTTAACTTTAATCTATTCATGGAGAACGTCGCTCTTTATGGTACATGATTCACAATATCAATAGTACGGATACTGGCGCCTTGTTAGGTCATATCAAATAACGTAGCTGAAGGCTATGCTAACTATCGTCTCGGCAAATGAGAGCTTAGAAGTCAGTGAACCATCGCTAGCAAAGTCGGCTGTACAACTGGGACGAGTGCTAGGAAGTCTCTCTAGACCAGCCGTGTGGCGGCGCTCGGTCTGCAATCACTGATAGTGGCGACATGCAGGTCGGATGTATACTACCAGACCGCGGCCGATTTAAAGGCTACCACCTAGGAAGTGTGGTGTCTGGCAGTGACACCACACACTCGACTTCTCCAGTGGGTTGAGAGTGGAAAGCAGGAGCTCAGAGGTGCTGGATTTGGTTTTGACCATAAAAATTCTTAAAAGTGGATGAAGAAAATTTGGGACTTCATCTGTGACTGCTGCCTGTGTAAGACCCTTAATGGTAAAAATTTGTGTGGTCTCATTGACTGTGGTTTCTGTTGTTGTACACACACCCTTACATAGAAGGGCTTAGAAAAAGCATCTACCACTACAAGCCACATAGCATTCAAAAAATCTCCTGCAAAGTTAATATGTACTCAGTCCCAATGAGCAGATGATTGAAATCACAGGGAAAAATACTTAGGGGGGGGGGGCAGCCTGGTGAAATGCACACCCTGAATAGATATGGGCCAGGTGTTTGATTTTCTTGTCCACTGCTGGCCAATAAACATGATGATAGGCCAAATTCTTCATGTGTTTGATGTCCCAGTGTCCTGCATGAAATAGAAAAAGGAATTGCTACATAGTGTAAGTGGAATGACTTGCACATGGGACTTATCTTCCATACTAGAAGTAGCATGTTGTCCTGAAATGTTAGATGCTGATTTGGGGAAGAATAAATTCTCAATAACAGGTCGACCCATGCTGATAGGTGGTCAGGCTAGCTCAATATCACCCATTTTATTCTGCTGTAATCACTGATCCAACATTCAAGAACTATTCCACAATGTGTCATGTTTTGGCATCAATATTGAAACAAATGACCTCCTACTCTGTGTGTGGAGCAGCTAAGAGTCTGGTTAATGCTTCTGCATTGGCATAATACTAGTAGGCTTGTATACAATGAGATAATTGTACACTTACAGGGCCATGGCCCACTGCTATAGGTGCTGGGCTGTTTTATCTACTAGCAATGATCAGTGACCAATAATGCTGGCAGAAGTTTGTGGTCAGTTGCTGGATGAAACTGTACCCCACATAGATATGAATGGAACCTGTGAACAGAATAAATAATAGTCAAAGCCTTCTTTGTCATCTGAACATACACTCCTGGAAATGGAAAAAAGAACACATTGACACCGGTGTGTCAGACCCACCATACTTGCTCCGGACACTGTGAGAGGGCTGTACAAGCAATGATCACACGCACGGCACAGCGGACACACCAGGAACCGCGGTGTTGGCCGTCGAATGGCGCTAGCTGCGCAGCATTTGTGCACCGCCGCCGTCAGTGTCAGCCAGTTTTCTGTGGCATACGGAGCTCCATCGCAGTCTTTAACACTGGTAGCATGCCGCGACAGCATGGACGTGAACCGTATATGCAGTTGACGGACTTTGAGCGAGGGCGTATAGTGGGCATGCGGGAGGCCGGGTGGACGTACCGCCGAATTGCTCAACACGTGGGGCGTGAGGTCTCCACAGTACATCGATGTTGTCGCCAGTGGTCGGCGGAAGGTGAACGTGCCCGTCGACCTGGGACCGGACCGCAGCGACGCACGGATGCACGCCAAGACCGTAGGATCCTACGCAGTGCTGTAGGGGACCGCACCGCCACTTCCCAGCAAATTAGGGACACTGTTGCTCCTGGGGTATCGGAGAGGACCATTCGCAACCGTCTCCATGAAGCTGGGCTACATCCCGCACACCATTAGGCCGTCTTCCGCTCACGCCCCAACATCGTGCAGCCCGCCTCCAGTGGTGTCGCGACAGGCGTGAATGGAGGGACGAATGGAGACGTGTCGTCTTCAGCGATGAGAGTTGCTTCTACCTTGGTGCCAATGATGGTCGTATGCTTGTTTGGCACCGTGCAGGTGAGCGCCACAATCAGGACTGCATACGACCGAGGCACACAGGGCCAACACCCGGCATCATGGTGTGGGGAGCGATCTCCTACACTGGCCGTACACCTCTGGTGATCGTCGAGGGGACACTGAATAGTGCACGGTACATCCAAACCGTCATCGAACCCATCGTTCTACCATTCCTAGACCGGCAAGGGAACTTGCTGTTTCAACAGGACAATGCACGTCTGCATGTATCCCGTGCCACCCAACGTGCTCTAGAAGGTGTAAGTCAACTACCCTGGCCAGCAAGATCTCAGGATCTGTCCCCCATTGAGCATGTTTGGGACTGGATGAAGCGTCGTCTCACGCGGTCTGCACGTCCAGCACGAACGCTGGTCCAACTGAGGCGCCAGGTGGAAATGGCATGGCAAGCCGTTCCACAGGACTACATCCAGCATCTCTACGATCGTCTCCATGGGAGAATAGCAGCCTGAATTGCTGCGAAAGGTGGATATACACTGTACTACGGCCAACATTGTGCATGCTCTGTTGCCTGTGTCTATGTGCCTGTGGTCCTGTCAGTGTGATCATGTGATGTATCTGACCCCAGGAATGTGTCAATAAAGTTTCCCCCTTCCTGGGACAATGAATTCACGGTGTTCTTATTTCAATTTCCAGGAGTGTACTTTTGCTAAGCCAAGCTCAAATTCTTTGAGACAGATACAATCGGATGTATGGATATATCTTCCTCATTGTAGAATGTAGGGTAAAACTGCTCCAGTATCATACTGCAAGGCATCCATAGCTAATATGAACAGCTTGTCTGTGGAGTAAATGACAAAACAAGGTGCTAACAAGAGTTCCTATTTTAGGGTGCAGAATGCCTTGTCACATGCAAAAGACTACACTCCCTTCTTTCTCAGTGAATTCATAGGATGCAAAATTTATGCTAGATTACTATAGCATTTTGAATGTATTCACTCAAAAAGTATGCCAGGGTTGAAGTGCGTTGCAGCAGAGCTAGCCACAGGCAGGCAAGAAGGTTATGTGTTGTGAAACAAAACCTGGCTGACAGGCATTGCAAAGGACAGCCAGCTGGGCATGGTCAATGTTGCAGTATGCATATGGAAGGATGAGAGCCTTTCCTCACTTGCCACCATGTAAATTTTTACAGTACTTGACTTAAGCCGTAAAGAAACATAGTCTAGAGCATATAATTACTCAGCCATTTGCATACTAAAATATTTGCATCTCAGTATCACAGCCTATGCCACAAGCCTGTGACACCCAGAATAACATCCTGGAACACAGTTTGGGTTCCACTGGTCGACACAGAACAGGGCAGCCTGCTCTGAGTCATGAGAAAGCTGCCACTGGAGCAAAGAGCTGTCCAATCACTGGAGGTAGGTCATGGTCACCTCTGTGGTATTGACAGCTGTGTTGCCATGCTGTCATCACAGTCACAGCCTGAGACAATCCTGACAGTAGCATTTGAGTGATGCCATGCCTGGCACCGCTCTTTGTGCTGTCAGCAATGACATCTATCATTTTACATGACAAGCAACTGGCATATCCGTCAAGGTGTTCCTGACCTACTATAGCTGATAGCCACAATAAAGAAGTTAATTAAACAAATATGCTGTCATCTTGACGCCTCATTTCACTCACCATGGGTGATGATCTGTTTGTGAGCTAACATTGGTGCCAGATCAACAACATCACGTCTGAACCTACCACCTATGGTATGACGAGTTCAAAAATTTTGGTCATGGAGAAAAGGTTTTCTGGTTATGCATTTTATAAAGTAGATTTTGTTGCAAGTAGAGAACCAGTGGCTTTGTCTAGCTTTAGAGGTAATGGAAGTCATGATTTGTTAGAGCCTGTTAGATGTGCACAGTGTATCATTGAGGACAACTCAGCACCATGTATGAAATCAGTTCCAGTAAAATGTTATACATGTAATCATTAGGAGCATATGGCTAGGCAGTAGTGGGAGTCAATATGGCTCATGATTAGATGTAAGACAATGAAATTATTTTGCAAGATGCTGAGCAGAAGATGCTTGATGCTTTTTTAAGAGGGTTGCATGTGGAAAGTCAAGACATGTATGGATAGGGGTTTGATGGGTTAGTGCACAGCAGTTTGGCTAGCTATAGAGTGCGAGGAGGTCGATTTGCCAACTGGAATGCAGGATAGATGGACAGTCTTTGCAGCTGGTATAAAATGTTTTAGGTGTGGAAGACTGGGGCATATAAGAAGGCAGTGTCACCAGCCTCAGGGCAATCTGAATAATGTAAGGGGAGTAATACTTTTAGAAGTAGAGGACTAGGGAAGAATAAGGTGTTAAACACCAGTGGGAACTCCACATCCACCTATGGTCATTCCTAATAAGACTGGATGCTACAAAATCATATTCAGGTGGACTGTGTGGTAAGAGGAATAGAATTAAAAAAAAAGAGAGAGAGAAAAGTTGCGGGATTGCAGAGGTGCAACTGTTGATCATCAGTAATAATGATCTGGGGAAACTTGAGCAATTGGACCCACCAATATACAGATTGCATGGAGTGGAAGATAAAAATGTCATGCCATTGGGATCAGAGGACAATGACTTTTGCCTGGATATGATTCAATTTAAACAATTTGTAGAGATTGTGGCATACATGAGTGAGGGATATGACATGATCCTAGGATTGTACCAGCATTGTACCATAATCAATCTTTGGCAACATAAAGTGGAGCTTGACAGAAAAATGTTCCAGTTAGATGAAGACATCAGTGTAGCAATGTCACGAGGGGAGCCTGTTGTAAAAGATGAACTGATTAAACTGCAAACGGTCACACTAAGAAGTGATACACACAATTAGGTACCTAAGAGTACTGGAAAATACACTGGGTCAATATTGAGTCTAGCTTGGTGGTAGGAATTTTGTGTGTGGTGGAATCATTAGAAGAGAATGAAGTATTAGATCAGGCAGGTTGCTTAGTTAAGAAAGCTATCATACACCTACAAATAACAAAGGGTGAAAAGAAGGTACCTGTTTCTACAGATAATTTTAGTGCAAAGGACATAGGATTAACAAAGGGGTTGTTAATTGCTAATATGGATATCCTGGAGGAAGAAGAATGGGAAATGAGGGGTGTCAGCCATGGAAAATTGCCAGACCCCACTGAAACTGCTTTACAAGGAAAAGTGAAGCATCTAGATTGAAGCAATAGGGAATGTATGGAAAAATTACTTTTGAAATTTAAGGAATTATTTTTTCTAAAAGGGCCATTACCAACTTCTCATATTACACAGTACCGCATACCAGTGGGAAATGGATCAGAAGTCTACTGCAAATCATACAAAATACCTAGGTACTTGCAGTCAATTGTGGAAGAATTTATCAATCAACAGCTGAAAGTGGAATAACTGAAGAAAATAATAGAGCATGGGGAGTAGGAATAGTCATCATGCCAAAAAAACAACAGATTGAACATGAAAATTTGGGTTTTGTTGTGACTGTAAACACCTAAATTTGAAAACCGTAATGGATGCCTACACTTTGCCAAACATCATAGAAATCTTGGATCATTTAGGGCAATGCAAATATTTTTCAACAGTGGATTTGAAGATTGGTTATCACCAGAGATTGCACCACAGGATCTACAGAAAACAACATTTTGGCACTGTGGGGCACTACCAATGCAAAAGAATGCTATTCAGATTTAAAAATGCGCCTGTAACATTTGAGAGATTGTTGGATGGAATACTCAGAGGTTTAAAACTACAACAATGTTTAGTGTATCTCAATGCCACAAACGTCTCTGGGAGTGATATGGAACAGCATATGCAGTGGTTAAGGGAAGTATTGCAAAAGTTAAAAGCAATGAAGTTGACAGTGAGTACAGAAAAGTTTAATTTTGTGATGACAAAGGTAGAAGACCTAGATCATGTTGTAAGTAAAGATGGAGTTAAGACAGACCCAAGATTAATTAGAGATGTAGATGAATTTCCTGTACCAGAATCTGTAAAGAAGTTGCAATAATTCTTATGAGTCACAAATTATTGTTGCTGTTTCATAAAAAAAAAAATGCAGATATTGCCAGACCACTGACACAATTGCTAAAAAAGGTACTAAATTGATGTTGTCAGAAGAGTGCCAACATGCTTTTGAGGAGCTGAAAGAAGCTTTAACATTGAGTTCAATACAGGTATTTCTGGATTTTAATAGAGAATTCGTTTCATCATGTGATGCACCAAATAATGCACTTGGTTGTGTTCTGTCACAGGAGGTAGAAGGCATAGACATACTGTAGCTTATTCATCAACACAACTAAATTCTCCAGAAAGAAATTCTTCCATGATGGGGAAAAAGATATTAAGCCTTTTCTATGGGATCACATATTTCAAATGTTATCTGTACAGTAAAAAGTTCAGAGTAATAACAGATCATGTGGCATTAAAATGGTAGTTGGGATTAAAGGATGCTTCTGTTAGGTTGATGCAATTGGCAGTAAGACTAAGTGAATTTGATTTTGCAGTCACACATAAAACTGGGAAGAAGCATGGAAATGCAGATGGCTTAAGTAGAAAAGTAGCAGTGTTGCATATTGGGGGTAATGGGCTCAAGCAATGGCAAACTGCACAGAGGGCAGATAATGAATGTAAGCAGTATTTGAAGCAGTTACAGTTTTGTATGCATGATGGGTTCCTATGCAGAGAAATTACATTGGGAGCAGAAGTAATGATACTGGTGAAGCTAAGGAACAGAATGCTACAAGAAGATCATGTTCACATACTAGTGGATCATAGAGGTTGCAGATCTACCAACTCAATAGTAGCAAATAAATATTGGTGGAGGAATAGGCACATGGACATAAACCAATATGTGCAGAATGGCATACAGTGCAGACAGAGAGCAGACTTATGTCAAGCAAGAGTACCTTTGTAGATAATACCTGAAGCATTAGCACCATTCATATTTGTGGGGATTGGCATTATACATCTACTCAATAATACATCTACAAGGAAAAACTATGTACTCACAATTTCAGATCATTTTTCCAGATATGTAGAAATGATTGCTGTGCCACACCACCAGACAGCAACACTGACGCAAGCACTTGTGAATAACTGGTACTCAAGTTTGAAGTGGCTGAAACAATGGTAACAGACCAGGGAATGAACTTCATGCCAGATGTATTCTGGAATTGTGTATGTAAGTTATTGAATGTGAAGAAATTAAAGTTGAATCCTCTCCATCCATAAGCCAATGGAAGAACTGAAAGAGTGCAAAGGGCAATCAGGAAGACGCTTGGCTACAAAGTTGGTTCACATCTGACCAACTGAGATTTGAAGGATCTAAAGGATTTGAAGTACATCATCTCTACCTTCAACTTAAAACAGCATAGAAACACAGAATTATCATCACATGAAGTAGTATATGGTCATAAAATGCCATCACTGTTGAACATATTGAAAACGAAGAAAGGGAGGACTGATAGAGTCTGTTAAGAAATTTGCCAGAGTGATTAGGGAAATTTGGAATAGAGTTCAGAGGGCAAATACATGAGCACTGGTGAAACAGGAAGAAGCAGTGGACCATTCAGCAAGAATGCCTCAGTATAAGGTTGCTCAATGGTTGATGCTATGAACTTTGTATACACTGAAGGGAAAGGCAAAAGTTTTTTGTGAAGTATCAGAAGCCATACCAAGTGGTGGGTGCTATGCTGCATGTAAATGTCAAGATTCAGCTGCCAACAACAATGACAACTGTGCATGTGGGATAGTTGAAACCTTTCCAAGGGAGTCTGGAAGTTATTTCAGGAATAGTGCTCAGGAAAATCTATGAGAATTCTTCAGTTTATGTTAACATCGCCGAATCAACTCAAGAATTCTGTATCATGAGGAGTGTCAAGCTAAGCGATCCCATCTCCCCAAAACTGTTCTCTGCTGTATTGGAAATGGCTATGTCAAAGGTGAGCTGGGAAGGTAAGGGAATTAGAATTAATGGTAGAAGGCTTACCAACTTGAGATTTGCTGATGATATTGCCTTACTGGCCAAAGACTTCACTGACCTCCATAACTTAGTTACAGATCTTGCATCGGAATGTCAGCTGGTTGGCTTGAACATAACCTTTCTAAAACAAAAGTAATGTCCAACAAATGAATCCCAGCTGGAGATGTGAAAGACAAGGACAGCCTATTAGAAGAGGTCAGTGAATATGTCTACCTTGGCCAGATTATAAATATGAAGGGAGGCATAAGGCCAGAAATCTATTGATGCATCAAGCTTGACTGGTAAGCATTTGGGAAGAATTCAACAGTATTCAGTTCAAAAATACCAGTAAATCTGAAGAAAGCAGTATTTGATCAATGCATTCTTCCTGTGATGACGTGTGGCTGCGAGACATGGACACTGAACTCATTTACAAAAGGGAAACTTAGGACAGCACAGAGAGCCATGGGGAGATCAATGCTGGGCTATACAAGAAAGAATAGGAAAGGGCAGATGACATCCGGTCTGTGACAAAGGTTAATGACATCTTAGAGACAGTAGGTTCCTTGAAATGGCAGTGGGCTGGCCACATAGCAATAAGAAAAGACAACAGATGATCGAAGTTAGTACTGGAGTGGAATTGGAGAGAGCACCGGAGGCCTAGAGGAAGACCACCAGACAGATGGGACAAAGACATCAAGAAGATCGCTGGTAACACCTGGCAGAGAACTGCCCAAGACCGTCCCACTTGGAGAACACTGCTGAAAGCCTACCTGAATCCACGACTCAAAAGGCCACATCATTTAATGATTGAATTGGCTGATGATGATGATGATGATGATGAGGTGTAGGTTTAGCATAATTAGTTAAACAGCTGCAGAGCAGCAGTGAATTTAATGGGGGGCGAAAGTGGTAGGTATTCCTGCCCGCATTGGGATGGAAGCATTACAGAACCAGCACCTGGAAGGAGGAGTGCTGTTCACCAAACAGGAAGGCACAGTGAACAACAGTCATCTCTGGGTGATACCGGTGGCATTCAAGGCATGAGAGATGTGTAATGAGATGAGCAGATCGGAAAAAGCATTCGACAAATTCCATCAGGTAACAGAAAGGTGTAGGATACTCAAAGGAAGTGCAGGGATATGTGAGAGAAGAGTACACAGAGCATATGAGAAACCAAGTAGTGAGATGACCCAGGTACTGGAGGTTATTCCACATACATGAAGAAAGAGGGGGTTGGATAGATGCTGGAGGTCAGTTTATGAAAATAATAAGACATTCAAAGGGTGAACAACAGTACAAAAGAGATCAAGCAATGGGAAAAAGGGAACAAAGCCATGAGTGTTTGGTACACTACACAGATTGCAAGGTTAGAGAAGGATGTTTTAAATAACACACAACTACTGCTACAACTGACTGGAGAAGTACTGCAGTATGCCAGAGATACAGAAGATGTAGTTAATCAGTATCTCAGGGAACTACAAAATGAAATGGAATTCTTAGATAGGGAAGTAGTAATGACAAAATGGTTGCGGTCTACAGAAGAGAGTGTTCTGGAAGCATGAGGAAAGTAACAGAACTACAGGAGGCTATGCAGCAGACTGTAAGAGGTCAGTTAATGGTAAACTCGTTGTGGCTAGAGCAGTATTTAGAGGGTCTAAGGAAAGTACAAAAGAAATTACCACCAGAGATGGGATTGGTTTTCGAACCATAGCATAAAAACTTGCTTTTTATTTCAAGATAGCTGTGGTATCGGTGAGAACTGATGTAGCAAAAGTTTACATTTCTATTTCTATACCAGTATTCTCCCAGGGAAACAAGTGCTACATAGTTCTTGTGTATCCTGTTAAGTGTGGGATGCCGAAGAAATTTGTAAGAGTAAAAATTCAGTCACTATTATTGATTGCAACAGATGATGAAAAATACATAGAAATCGAGGAAACAGAGTTACAAAATGCTACCGAGGAGAAATCACAGTCTGTCCAAATGTGGTAATAAGAGAGGAGCAGGATTCCTGTGCAGTGAAATTGTTAATGGGACAAGAAGAGGTAAGAGAGTACAATAAAGAAGTGATCAAGCCAGAATTATACTTTCAGCAGGTCGAGGTGCATTGGTTGTACTCTACCTTTGACAAGAGCTGACATCAGCAAAGAGGCTAAAATTAAACAGGAGTGATTTTTTATTAAATTGAACAGTGTGTGAGATAATGGTGCCTCTCTCCATCTGCCTGCCATGATTTCAGGGATAGCACACCTGAATATTTCACAGCCTCAGCCTCATCTGTATTGGTGAGAGGAGCCCATGGAAATGCTACTGCTGCAAATCTAACCAACTTAAATGAGACTCTAGTGCTCGAATTAAAACACTCTATAAATACTCTTCTGGATCAGCAAGAGGACTGAGTCTCTCTGGAAACCTCATTTCTGCATATAAATTTATATTGGGAAAATCAGTGTTGGAAAGAGACAACACTGACTATTGCCACACAACCAACACAGTGGTACTTGTTCTGCTGAGTGTAGTCCTTGTTTTGGTGTGTAGAAGACAAAACACAAGACTAAGTTTGTATCCAGCTGTCATTCAGATTCCCGTGGGCTGGATACCCTGAGCATAAAAGCAGCAAAAGGAAAATGAATGCTCATGGGAGTAGTAATAAGGATAATTGATTCATTTGATCTTGTAAGTTTGGAACAGAGAGAAGTCATTGTGCAAGAAGCCTAGTAAGGAAATAAGTTCCATGATGTTCAAATTTAAGAAGCGGGGCAAGGGGTCCTATAGAAATGTGTAAGATTAAGTGATAGGGTTAAGGAAACAAATTGTTAGAATAATTCTTAATAGACGAAACACAGCCAGAAAGGACGGTCACCAGGAACTCTAGTGTAAAGGATAATCTAGTTTGGTCAACATAGTGGACCAGGTCTTGATAAAAAGGAGGGCAACATAGCATATCAACCATATTTGGCAAAAACTACATCAGGGTAGAAGTGAGTTGCAACAGAGCTAGCTGCAGGCAGCCAAGAGTGTTATACATTACAAAGCAAAATATGACCAAAGGTATTGCGAAGTAGGGCCAGCTGAGAGCAGTACAGCAACAGCCAACACTTCAATATCATAGGATGGAATCCTTTCCTCACTTGCTGCCATGGAGGTATTTACAGCACACACCTAAAGCCTAAATGAACATAGTCTGGAGTGTATAAGTATGCAGCCATTCATGTACTAAAATATTCTCATCTCAGTATCACAGGCTACACCACAAACCTGGGACACCCAGAGTGACATCCTGGAATGTGGTACAGGGTGTGCTGTTCAACTACTGGACAGGTCAGCGTGCCCTGAGTCATAAGAGAGCTGCTGCTGGAGCAGGGAGCCACCCGCTCATTGGAGGGAGGTCACAGAGCTGTCCATGGTTTTGTCAGCTGTGCTGTCATGCTGTCATCAAAATCACAGCTGGAGGCATCACTGACAGCAGCAGTCTAGTCATGCCGCATTCAGCCCCACTCTTGTGCTGTCAGCAATGCAGGACATCTATTGTTTTGCATGAGAGGCAACTGGATTCTTCACCAAGCTGTTCCTGATGTACTATGGCCAAGGGCCGAAATAAAGAACTTAATTAAACAAATATACTGTCATCCAGATGTCTCATTTCACTCTCCATGGCTGACAATCCATGGATCATCTAACAATACTGATAAATTTACCAGAACAGTCAGATCATTCTGATGAATGATTGTAGTTCATAGAGATTTTAGGGAGGTGACCTGCTGTCAGTAGTGTGTACACGTTGACAAGTTGAAATATATTTCTTATTGATTATAGACCGTATATATTCTACTGATTGATGAAAGAACTGACATGTGTAAATGTCGTATTTTAGGTCCTCTTTCCCCAGTGTTGTAAACAGCATGTGAAGCTTTTATAAATGTTCACTTGTACTCAGTTCTGTAACACTTACGTCATCCAGATAATTGCAACAAGCCAGAACTTTGCACATCAGCTGTTCTAAATGGCACTGAAAAGTAGTGGGAGCTCTGAAAATTTAAAAATGTTGTCTCTGATATTGTTACAAGCTGAATGATGTGTTTAAACTAGAAACTATTTGGACTTCAGGTGCAGGGGGAGTTCACTGCTTTTAAGTCTCCATGTATTCTGAACAAGCCATTGACCTTCCCAGCAACTACTAATGAAGATGCCCAGGAGATAGGCAAATGGGTAGGATGATATTTTGATCTTGTACGCAGGCTGCCACAGTTGTCCAGAACATGAGATATTAGTTGGACTCAGAAAAATTGGGGAACATTGGTCATATGACATTTGTATAGCATAGTCATGAAGAAAAGAGACAAAAGAGACTGGGAAACTTTATGCATAGCTCATCAAAATTCTGAAATGAAACCTCATTGGAAAATAAGAGATTTTTCATTAATTGAGAAACCAAATTTGTTAAGGGTGTGGGAGCTAAAGATAATGTCATTTTTAAGTAAATCAATAACTGAGAAATAAAATTGTGTCATTACACACTTGTAGAAACTTCAGCCTGAAAAGTTATTTTGACTTGTAGTTAGGTTAATGAACACTGTATGTTGTCACTCTCTTAGCAAATGCTCACAATGTGGGAAAACCAAACTCCACATATGTATTCCAGTTAATAGGGAGGCTGAAGCTCCTGTATCTACTTGAAAAATTGGTGCTTTATCTAATGGACAGGAATCAATGTACAGTTTGTGTATGTTATTCAATTCAGGACTAATTACAGTTTGAATATTATTCACTGGCACTCTGCCACAGTGCATCTCTGTCATCCTAGAAGCATGACAGGTGCAGACACTACTAAAGTGTCATTTTTTTACAGTGGAAATAAACATTGTAGCACCTGTTACATTGCTGGTGTGGGTACTGAATGAAGCACTTCGGGCAAGAAGCTAACGAAACTCAAAAATTATGTGTCACTGAATTGTGGCTAGAGTTTCTTGAGGAAGATTCTGCATCTGAACGACAATATGAAGAAGTTGCTTGTCTTCTTAATTCCACAGCCACATACATCCATGAAGCTGGTTATTTATATGAAATGTCCTTCACTGCAGCCAACTTTCTTGTGGGCTGGGGCTGGCTGTTCGTCCCTCTTAGTTGGACACAATGAGTATGTTTGTCAATGTTCTCCAGTTTCTTGTGTGATTTCTAAACTTTTTGCTATTCTAAGCATTTTTTCCAAGGAAGAAATTTATGACTTAAATGCTTAGCTCTGAACTTAATTCTCTGGAGAATTATAGAATCTGTGTACTATAGCTTACACTACTCATCAGCACATACAAAGCTACCCTTACAACTCAAGCCTTTAAGATCAGCTACCCAGTCACAGTATGATCCAGTTTACACTTTTCTATGGCTACAGACTTCTAGCCTGAACATCACCATATGCAATTTGTATTTGTAATATTCTAAGAGCAGTTTACAAACCCCACTGGACGACAAATTATCTATAAGTGTATTGTGATCTAGTTCTGAGAAGGCATACTACTACCTGAGACAACCATCACATCAGTGTTCTACCAGAAGGCAGGTTTTCACATGGTAGCTCTCCAGGCTGCCTGGTCTTCTGCCATCCTCTTCCCGTTATGTTTCCTATCATCTTGTATCTCCTTCTTCCTCTCAGTCTTCCCCACAAACCAATCCTTCCAAAGCATCTGCTAGCAAGCACTCCCTTCTCAATGAATGTCCCAACCAGCTCTTTTTCCTTTCTCTTACAACCTTCAGCAGACATCTTCTCTCACCAACCCTTTCCAATACTCTTTCATTACTCACTCTTTCCATCCAGATTATTCTCTCCATTCTCCTCCACATCCACATCTCAAATGCTTCTAATCTTTTTTCATCCTCTTGTCTCAGTGTCCATGTTTATGCCCCATATAGTGCCACACTCCAGACAAAACATTTGCCAAGCCTTTTCCTAAGACCTTTATCTAATATGCCACATAAGAGTCTCATCTTTCTGTTGAATGCCTCCTTCACTGTGGCAATTTGAGTTTTCACCTCCTGGTGAAATCTCAAGTCTTCAGTTATTGTGCTTCCAAGATATTTAAATGCACTTACTTGGCTAATGGTAGATTGTCCTATTTTACTACCGAGTGAGGTGGCGCAATGGTTAGCACACTGGACTCGCATTCGGGAGGATGACGGTTCAATCCCATCTCCAGCCATCCTGATTTAGGTTTTCCGTGATTTCCCTAAATCGCTTCAGGCAAATGCCGGGATGGTTCCTTTGAAAGGGCATGGCCGATTTCCTTCCCAATCCTTCCCTAACCCAAGCATGAGCTCCGTCTCTAATGACCTTGTTGTCGACGGGACGTTAAACACTAACCACCACCATCCTATTTTACTATTAGACAGTCTGCGTCTTGTTCTGATGACCATACTCTTTGATATTGCTGTGTTTATTTGCACCCCATATTCTATACAAGCTTCATTCAGATCTATCAGCATGCTATTCACCGTTTGCTCACTTTATGCCACTAATACCATGTCATCAGCAAATCCTATACATTCAATTCTCTTTCCACCAATACATATTCCTCTTTTCCCATCTAAGCCTTTCACAATATCTCTTCAAGGTATGTGTTAAACAACAGTGGGAAAAGGCAACAACTTTGTCTAACACCTTGTCCAATGCTGCTTCCTTCTGACATTTCCCTTCCAATCCTTATCCTTGACAATCAAGATAGGTAAAAGGCTTTCTGCAGATCTGGGTCATTCAATTTGAAAGTGGTAAAATTACACAGATGTTGCAGGTATATTTCCCAGTCATCAGTGCCACCTTGAACTGTCAGGAATAGTGGCACTGTAGATTGCCGTGATAGGTACTGTCAATTTGTTATCTGATGTTACTGGATAGCCATCTACTACTGATGTCATTCCTCTTGAGTCAGTACTGTTGCGCTGGAATTTCAAGAGTTCTAGTATGGTAAGGTCCATCTTGTAGCACTCTTATGTTCATATAGTCTTGTCACATGGTTCATTTATGAAGTGCTGGTTATGCAGAACACAACTGCAGTATGGTTCTTGAAATGTACCATCTATGAAGCACTTGTTACACAAAACACAAGTACAATATGATTTTTGAAACCAAGTCTAGGCACAGTCAATCAAAAGCTGTATGTGAGAATCTGGCCAGCATGGTAAACCTCATGAAGTCTAAGTCCATCATAGTGATCATCATATGAATAACAGCCAGATAACAGGATCTGAACATTGAAGGGAGCAACATGCAATTGGTCCTCTACTAGGTCTGTTCACATCTTTATTCTGACCTGGAAGAAGCTGATTGCTGCCACATGATCCTAAGTGTTGCCAGGAGGCATGTCCATTGTCTGTAGCACCACTTGCAGTGTAACCACAATGATTTCTGCACCAGTGGTGGTGTGGGTACACAAACATGATCACACACATCAAAATCCAAATTGCTGAATACAGCAGATGACGCACTTTCCTGGTAGAGCAGTTCATGATGAGAGGGACCCTTGATGGCAGAAACATTGATTCCTGCACAGTAGGTGTAAAACAGTGTTGAACTATAGACAGAGAGATGCTGAATGAACTGCATTTGGCAGTTGAGAGCAGTGTATGAAGTCTTCAATGACTACCAGAGTACAATATTGTTGAATGATCCTTCACAAAGTTCAAAGAAATTCTGGTCATACATAAAAGCTATTAGTAGCTCCAAAGTTAGTGTCTATGGATAAGACAATAACTGAAGTAGAGGTAGCAAAGCAAAAGCAGAAATGTTGAACCCGATTTTCAAATGTTCCTTTACAATGCAGGAGAATTCTCCCAATTCAATCCTTGTACCACTGAAAATTTGACTGAAATAAGTTTTAAAGTCAATGCCTTGAGAAAGAGCACAAACTGTAAAATTGAACTAAGCTCCAGGATAAGATGGAATCCCTATCAGATCAGATTAGATTCACTTTCATTCCAATTGATCCATAGAGAGGAGGTCCTCCAGGATGTAGAACATGTCAGAAAAACAATAATACATGACAGATATTTACAACTAAAACAAATAAGTTAATGTACCATCCATAGGTCCCAATCGTAATGATCATCACTTTCTTTCTTTCTTCTTTCTTTTTTCCCCTATGCAAACACCCATCTGCAAGAAGGGCAGCAGAAGAGAGCCACATAACTACACATTCATTTGTTGTAACCTTAAAATATATTCTGACCTCTTTCATGCCAGTCAGCATGGATTCTATAAACATATGTCACGTGAAACACAACTCGCACTTTCCTCACATGACATCCTGAAAGCTATAGATGAAGGCTTTCTTGACTTCTAAAGCTTTTGACTCAGTACTGCACATACAGGTAGTGCCAAAAGTATGGTTATATGGGCTATCAAGTGAGATTTGTGACTTAATTGAGTATCTATTAGTGGGAAGGACACAGCATGCTATATTTGATGGAGAGTCATCAACAGATGTAGAAGTACCTTCTGGTGTGCCCCAGGGAAGTCTGTTGGGGCCCTTACTGGTCACGTTGCATATTAATGACCTTGTAGACAAATTAATAGTGACCTCAGATTTTCAGCAGATGGTGCAGTTATCTCACATGAAATACTGTGTGAAAAATGGTGCACAAATATTCAGTCACATCTAGATGAGATTTCTAACTGCCACACGATTGGCAACTTGCTTTAACTGTTCATATCTGTAAGATTTTGCACTTCACAAAATGAAAAAAAAGTATTATTCTAAGACTAAAACATAAATGTATTACAACTGGAATTTAGCAACTCATACAAATTCTTGAGCTTGACAGTTTGTATGGATGTGAAATGGAATGACCAGCCATAGGTGGACCAGGTGGCAGACTTCGATTCATTCGTAAAGTAGTAGGGAAATTTAAACAGCTTATGAAGGAGAACGCATATAAAACACTTGTGAAATCCATCCTAGAATATTGATAAAGTATGTGGGACCCATGCCAGAGAGATCTTACAAGAGGCTATTAAAAATATAAGAAGGAGGTCAGCACAAATGATCACAGACTTGCATGATGTGTTGGAGAGTGTCACAGAGATGACGAAAGAACAGAAATGGTGGCTGCTTTAAGACAGACACAAGCTGTTCTGTGGAAGCATACTTACAAAATTTGTGGAACCAAATTTAGGTGATAAATCTAAGAATATACAACAACCCCTCCACATATTGCTCCCATAGGGAATTAGAATAATTACAGCATACACAGAGATATTTAAGCAATCACTCTCCCTGCACTCCTTACAAGAATAAAATGACAAAAAGCCCTAATAATTGGTACAATGGGAAGTAACATCTGCCATACCCTTCACAGAGGCTTGCAGAATATGGATGTAGCTAGCATCATCATAGGTTTTTCCCAGTAGGGACCTGGTTCCATTTAGTTGTGTTGACTGAAAGGTATAAAATTCAGAATGTGCATTCACAGGCCGAAGCTCATCCTTACTTTTATACGGGAGGGATCTATAGACTTGATATCTCCTGATGCAATTAGTTTAGGCCCAGCAAAAGGTCATATCCAAGAGAAGACCTAATAAGAGTCATTCATTCAATGTGTGTGTGTGTGTGTGTGTGTGTGTGTGTGTGTGTGTGTGTGTGTGTGTGTGTGTGTGTGTGTGTGGAAGGGGGGATGGGGGTTCTGTATGCATGAGAAATGGCATTAGTAACAATGCTTGGGATAGGTGTGTTGTTGTAAAAAAAAATTAGGAAATGTTATGTGGGATTCTGTAAAATATTTTAATGATATTATTCATAGGAAACTTGTCATACATTTCTAGTGACAAGAATGGCATACCTGAAACCAATGTAATACCCACAGTAGATGAGTAGTTGCTATAAATTCTGGTCCAGAAACTGACAACTTTCCTGAGACTAAACTGTGACTTAATCTTAATTGTTCTATCTTAAATGGAGCAGTGGTTAAGTTAGTAGTGGTACCTTAGTTTTAGTTGGGACACTGTACCCAACCTATGTTCTTTGTTGTTGTTATCTGTGTCACTGTCCATGTGTGGACATACGTAGATAGTAAAATAAAGTGTGTGATTTTTGTGTCCATTTATTACTGAGCAATCCAATAAAAAACCTAACAAACACAATGAAAGAGATTTCAAAGTACAAAACTGGGAGACCTGAGCTTTTTGGTCAATTATCCAAGTGCTAGCACTACCTTAGTTTATAACATCTTGACGCCTAGGAACTTTACAGATCAAATAGTTTTTATGGTTTTAAGATACTAGGATGTCTTATCCTTCACCTTGTACCTTAACTTACAGTAACAGGGCATTCAGTTCACAAGTGAATCAAGTCACAGTAAGAAAGTTTTGAGAAAATCAAACAACAATAAGTCCGGAATGGAATAACAACAATTATGAAATGGTAGTTTTGTGAAAAGTAAACAAAGTTTTTGCTGAATAATTAATTACAGGATAAAGTTTACTTCATTTTAAAATGTTTGGCCGATAGAAGATATTTTGCATAACACACTGTATTCTCATACTAAAGAAGGGCAAACTTAAGTGCTCTCGCATGTTACCTTCAATTTAAAAGCAAAATTTTGGACTTGATTATTTTATGTACTGAATAAATTGTACTTTTATTTTTCTCTTTACTCTAGTCCTCAGTTTTTATTAAGTAATTGGTACAGAAAATTAATTTTTGAATATATAATTTTTCCACTGTGTCAACAGAAAGTTATACAATTCAGATTCAAAGAAAAATCTATTAACTTTTATCTGCTTGCTCTTGCAAAGCTGAGGAAGATTTTGTGCCATTTTCACATGGCAGATACTTGAAAAAATAGTGATGTACAAGTTGAATGTGTAGCAGTAAATCCCCCATGCCATTTTGCTTTGATTTTGTTACTGGTTGACATTTAGTATGAGGGCCCCACTGGGTGCTACAAAAGTATGTCATAGGATGGCTAGGTTCAGAGTCTGCCTAAACGTCAGGGTATCAGTTGATGCCATTACCACCAATGACTTTTTACTGTTTGTTATTAAATAATCCAAGTTTCTGAAGGATAAGGTCTGAAATTTCATTTCAATGATCTCAGATGATGTCTTCTTCACTTATCTAACAATATACACTCCTGGAAATTGAAATAAGAACACCATGAATTCATTGTCTCAGGAAGGGGGAAACTTTATTGACACATTCCTGGGGTCAGATACAGCACATGATCACACTGACAGAACCACAGGCACATAGACACAGGCAACAGAGCATGCACAATGTTGGCACTAGTACAGTGTATATCCACCTTTCGCAGCAATGCAGCCTGCTATTCTCCCATGGAGACGATCGTAGAGATGCTGGATGTAGTCCTGTGGAATGGCTTGCCATGCCATTTCCACCTGACGCCTCAGTTGGACCAGCGTTCGTGCTGGACGTGCAGACCGCGTGAGACGATGCTTCACCCAGTCCCAAACTTGCTCAATGGGAGACAGATCCGGAGATCTTGCTGGCCAGGGTAGTTGACTTACACCTTCTAGAGCACGTTGGGTGGCACGGGATACATGCGAACGTGCATTGTCCTGTTGGAACAGCAAGTTCCCTTGCCGGTCTAGGAATGGTAGAACGATGGGTTTGATGACGGTTTGGATGTACCGTGCACTATTCAGTGTCCCCTCGACGATCACCAGAGGTGTACGGCCAGTGTAGGAGATCGCTCCCCACACCATGATGCCGGGTGTTGGCCCTGTGTGCCTCGGTCGTATGCAGTCCTGATTGTGGCGCTCACCTGCACGGTGCCAAACACGCATACAACCATCATTGGCACGAAGGCAGAAGCGACTCTCATCGCTGAAGACGACACGTCTCCATTCGTCCCTCCATTCACGCCTGTCGCGACACCACTGGAGGCGGGCTGCACGATGTTGGGGCATGAGCGGAAGACGGCCTAACGGTGTGCGGGACCATAGCCCAGCTTAATGGAGACGGTTGCGAATGGTCCTCGCCGATACCCCAGGAGCAACGGTGTCCCTAATTTGCTTGGAAGTGGCGGTGCGGTCCCCTACGGCACTGCGTAGGATCCTACGGTCTTGGCATGCATCCGTGCGTCGCTGTGGTCCAGTCCCAGGTCGATGGGCACGTGCACCTTCCGCCAACCACTGGCGACAACATCGATGTACTGTGGAGACCTCATGCCCCATGTGTTGAGCAATTCGGCGGTACGTCCACCCGGCCTCCTGCATGCCCACTATACGCCCTCGCTCAAAGTCCGTCAACTGCACATACGGTTAATGTCCACACTGTCGCGGCATGCTACCAGTGTTAAAGACTGCGATGGAGCTCCGTATGCCACGGCAAACTGGCTGACACTGACGGCGGCAGTGCACAAATGCTGCGCAGCTAGCGCCATTCGACGGCCAACACCGCGGTTCCTGGTGTGTCCGCTGTGCCGTGCGTGTGATCATTGCTTGTACAGCCCTCTCGCAGTGTCCGGAGCAAGTGTGGTGGGTCTGACACACCGGTGTCAATGTGTTCTTTTTTCCATTTCCAGGAGTGTATATTGACCATTTGGTTTGAAAATGTATGAAATTTTCCCAGTGGCTTTCTTCATTATATCAAAATCACTATCAATAGGTAAGTAAGAATGTCCTGGTACGAAGACTTTATTATCAGTGACTGGGACTTAACACTCAGATCTTGACATAGGTTCATGAGGGACAATTTTTTCTATTTTGGGTAGTATTTTATTTCATATAGATGTTAAATGCTATTGTAGATCTCACTCTTATCCTTAAGATATATCTGAAGCTAATGCCTTTAGGATTTTGGCAATCCACTCTTTCTTGAGACCTCTTAGTCAGACCTGATGACCAAGTCCCCAAAGGGACATATTTTTCCAGAATAATAACTAAGTTTTCAGAAGGAATAAAATGTGTTTTCCACAAAGATCATGTCCTGGAAGAAGACCCAGTTGCAAGACCTGACTAATCCACCCACCTTGCACTTCCCATTTCAGTTGTCTTACCGGCTTATCTTACCCCATCAAAGGCTGAGCCACCTGTGAAAGCAGCTATGTTGTATACCAGCTCTGCTTCAACCATTGCACTGCTTTTTATATTAGTATGACTACCAACCACATGTCCACAAGGATGGCCACTGCCAACCTGTGGCCAAGAACAAAGCAGACAACCTGTTGTACAACATGCGGCTCAACATAATATGTTTAATTTCAATGGCTTCCTCACAACCTGGGTCATCTGGATCCTCCCCTCCACCACCAGGTTTTCTGAACTGTGCAGATAGGAATCATCCTTACAACACATTCTCCACTCCTGAAATTATCCTGGTCTCAACCTTCAGTAACCTACTGTCCCCACATCCTCCACCCAACAGTTTTCAAGCTCTTGTCCTACCACCTCCTGCCTTTTCACAACCCCTCACCCATCCAACAGTTTCTGTAGTGTCCTACAGTTGGCAGAAAAGAACTAACAATCAGGTTTAAACACACTTTATTACAATAAAACAAAATACCTTCTTGGCATGCACTAATTTCCAAATGCAAGAATGACAAGAAGCACAACAATTCTTGTGGTGGCAAAAACCAGATAAGAGTACAAGACGATGAAAAGAAAACAATGAGCAAAGTATTACTCTACCGATTACAAAGAAACAGCATTCCACTCAATGCCACGGCGACTGTCTACTATGCTAGAGCTGGTGTTAACTATTGGCCGGAGCTGTCCTAGCTGTAGGTACACACTTCCGGTCTGACTCTGCTGGCAGGCTTATAACGTCAATTCGGCAGAGTGATATATGTAGTCACATCAGTTCCAATTTGTGGACTACTGTCACATGACTTTTCGCAAAGTAGTTCCATGTTTATGCTGAAAGCCTGTTAGTTTTTATGTCCACTGGAGATGTTTTGATCTGAGCTCTCGAAGGGAGATTGGCAGCCCACATTGCTTGTCTGTTGTGAGGGCTCTCTAACTGATAAAGAGCCGACATGCAAAGCATCACAAACGTCTGTAGGAATAGGGGCATCCTGGTCAACATCCATGGGTTCATGGCCAGTAGGAGTGGGAGGCAGCGATGCAGCAGGGGCAGCTGGTGGTGGAGACAGGGGCTGAGGCAGAGGTGGAACCAAAGGTTCCTTCACAGGGTGGCCAGAAACTTGGCACTGGCAGCTCCACTGGGGTGTTGTGGTACACCAGACAGGGGTGGAGCTGGTTGAGGTGTTGGTGGTTGGTGGAACCATTGGTCCACCAGAGAGACACCATCGCCTGGGTGCAGAGCTTGATGATGACAGCAGGTGCCCAGTGTGCCCGTGGATGAGAGAAGATCCGTGCCCAGACCTCCTGCCCAACACGGAAGGAGTGCACTGGAGTGCATACAGGAGGGTGAGTAGTCTTGGGAAGAAGGACAGGTAAGAGACAGCAGAATAGTCAACTGTGAAGTATCTTCACTGAAATTTTACCAGCATGGGGGGTGCAGTGCAGTCTGTAGCCAAAAACAGAAGCACAGCTTCCTCTAGCGGACAATGGCTCAGCAGCTTATCAAGCTTGGTCTTGAACGTCCAGACAAAACGTTCTGCCTGGCTGTTTGATGCACAGTGAAATGGGGCAGTACAGATCAGGGAAATTCCATTGGCAGTACAGAATTGCTTAAACTCAGTTGAAGTAAACTGTGGACCGTTATCCATAACAATAGTTTTGGGGAATCCCTCGAAAGCAAAGAGGTGCTGGAGAGTGTTGATAGTCTCGACAGAAGTGGTGTTCATCATGTGGAAGATGTAAGGGTATCCTGATGGAGCGACAGTCAGTATGAGCCACTGGGAACCATGATATGGCCCTGCAAAATCCAAATGGAGACGTTCCCACAGAGCAGCTGCATCTGGCCACAAAAAATACTGGCACAGGGGGGCTACCTGACGTGCCTGGCACGTGGTGCAGGCTGACATGAGAGAGGCAATGTCTTTATCCAAACCACACCAATAAAGGTGTCAGCAGGCCAGCTGTTTGGTGAGAATGATGTCCCAATGGCCAGCATGAAGGAGGCTGAGGACATGGCGGTGCAATGCATACAGTTTGACCACCTGGGAAACATCTGAGTCACCATGCAAAAGGATGACACCACTGCAGAAAAGGTGACTGTGCCAATGATCCCAAAAATGTTTGACCTCTGCATTGCGGATGCAACAATGGCTTGTCAGCCAACCCACAGTGATTTGGCGGTGATGAGCTTGCAATGTGTAATCTTGAGCGGTGGCCCACTGGACCGCATCGGCATCCAACAGAAGTACATCCAGAGCTGCGTCCACGTCCGGTTCCATATTGAAAAAAACCAATGAGGAGAAGTCAAACTCATGGCCCACCCTGGCAGGCAGCCAGGACAGAAAATCGACGTTTGCGTGCCGTTCAGAGGTGTGACAGAAAGTATGAAAGTCGAACACCGCCAGGAAGAGCACCTAATGCTGGACGCGGCGCACTGTCCAGGTGGGCACCACAGCAACCAAATGAAACAAAGAAACCAAAGGTTTTTGGTCAGTCGGCAGAGTGGAATGATGACCATACACGAAATCGTAGAATTTCAACACGAAAACTAGTGCCAAAAATTCCTTTTGCAATTTGACTTTATTTGGTTTGAGCGTCAGTCAATTTTTTGGATGCTAAAGCCACTAGCCTCTCTACACCGTTGACCACTGGCCGGAGTACTGCACCCAGGCCATAGTCCAATGCGTCAGCGGTGACGATGATGGGCAGGGAAGGATCGTAAGCAGCCAGACAAGGAGGGCGGGAGAGAGCCAACTTGAAACGTGTGAAAGCCTGCTCACACGCCCTGTCCCAAACACAACGAAATCTCGGCTGTGAGGGGTATTAAATGCCGATAATAGTTGATTTGACCAAAGACGGATTGAAATTGCTTCACATTGGTGGGAGGAGGCAGGTTTTGAATCACCTTGACATACTCCTTATAGGTGTGTAGGCCGCGGGAGTCAATTGTAAACCCAAGATAACTGACCTCTCGCGCAAAAAAGTCACACTTTTCTTTCCAGCAACGCAGATTAGCGTCGGAAAAAACCTGGAACAGCCTATCCAGCTTATCTGTGTGATTCACTGCAGATAAGCCACTGATGATGACATCGTCCAGATAACTTGCCGCACCAGGCACCTGACTTGTGAGGCGTTCCAAATAACGTTAGAAAATGGCAGGGCCACTGGCAATGCCAAACAGTAGGTGGCTGTACTGGAAAAGGCCACATGGTGTATTGATGACTAGGATCTGTTGCAATTCCTCAACGGCAGTTGCAAGGAAGCATCCCGCAAATCAATTTTGGGGAAAATGGTTGAGTCTGTAAGACGTGTGAAGATGTCATCCACCAATGGGACAGGATTTGCATCGATGACGGTCTGAGAATTTATTGTGACCTTAAAATCGCTACAGATGCGTAAAGCACCATTTGACTTCTCAACTATCATGATAGGTATCACCCAGTGGCTATGCGCAATGGGAGAAAGATTGCCTTCTTCTTGTAAGCGGTGAAGTTCCACCTGGAGTCTGTCTCGAAGAACATAGGGGACTGGGCGGGCCTTTAGAAGACGAGGGTCAGCAGAGTGAAGAAGCTGAACTTGCGTTGGTCAAACCCTTCGCTCCTGGTGTGGAGAATGAGAACGAAGTTTCTTGTTTGCTAAGCAACAGGGTGAGGAGGGTATCTAAGGAGTGGATTGAAACTGCCTGTATCTAGTCCCACACTGACAAACCCAGACAACCAAAAATGCCCACACCTAGAAGTTTAGTAGTGCCAGGCGAGTCAAGCACCAAAAACCTAGTAGTGAAGGAACGACTGTTGTAAGAGATTTGTATGGAAAAAACACCATCAACTGATATAGGGTGATTACTGAAACCACGCAAAGCACGAGTGTATGGGAACAAAGCTGGCAAGCCAAGCATCGGTATGTAGCAGTATCCACAATAGAAACGGATGATGCTGTCAATTTGGAAGACCACCGGAATATGCACGATGTCCAAGGTAAGGAAGAAATGGGCTCCCGACTGAGACAAGACTTGTCTGTCAATGGAATGGGAGGCTTCCAGGTCTTGAGGTGATGATTCGTGATGAACCTGTGCATTCACAGGAAGCGTAGCATCTACATGATGTTTCTGTGAAGCCTGATAGACCATGGTAATGTGGCCCACTCGTCTGCAAGCCTTGCACCTTGCTTGCTGGTGGTGGCACTCTAATCGTTGGTGAGTCCAGACACATTCAGGACAGGATGGAAAACGGGCAAAAGACTTTCTGTCACAGGATGTACCTTGAGATCAACGAGAGTCCCACTCTGCACTAGACAACTGGGGACCCATGGAAACAGCTGGATCAAGACACGGCTGTTGTAGCTGGTGAGACTATTCAAACACACGAATGATGGGCAGACAGGTGTTAAGGGATGGGCCCCATAACTTAAAAATATCAGCCCAAAGACCTCTCATTTGGTGTGTGAAAGACCACCATTTCGCAAATCAATGAAGAGGCATAAGACTGCTTGCAGGTAACATTGGTGCACTGGAATTTGGAATTGCGGGAGAGACCCTGGAACATTGTGATCCATTCCCGATATGTCTGACCTGTCCGATGGACGGAAGTGATGTGTGTTTGTGCGTAAAAGTACTCAGAAAGGCAGAAGGCAGCCCTTAATATGGGTAAATGAGAGATCATGATGGGACTGCTCAGGGTTCAATTGTTGAATTAAACAATACACCTGTGGACTGACCACAAAAAAAAAAAAAAAAAAAAAAAAAAAAAAAAAAAAAAAAAACTTCGATTTTCATCATGGTCCCAAGGGCCAGTAAATGTTGTTCCAACCATTCAACATAATTTGACCATGTTTCAGCAGACCTATGACAAGCAGGAAATGTTGGTGGAGGAGCCACATGCAAAGTGTTCAATTTACCCGTGATGGAATCAACTCTATGTGCTAGCTCTTGCAATGCTGGGGAGTGAGGGCAAAGTTCTGACCCCGTGAGCACTGTCTGAATCTGCTGTAGAGTTCCCACCAAGAGCTGAAGAAGTTCTTCTGTGGAGGCCATTTCATTCAAAAATGAAAGTCCCATCCTTGTCACCAATACCTGTAGTGTCCTGCGGTCAGCAGGAAAGAACTAACAATCAGATTTGAACACACTTGATTATAATAAAACAAAAATGCCTTCTTGGCATGCACTAATTTCCAAATGCAACAATTCTTGTGTAGCAAGAACCAGATAAGAGTACAAGACAATGAAAAGAAAATAATGATCAAAGTATTACTCAAGTATTACTCTACCGATTATAAAGATACAGCATTCCACTCAATGCTACGGTGAGTGACCAAAGTATTACTCTACCAATTACAAAGATACAGCATTCCCCCCAATGCTATGGTGAGTGTCTCCTGTGCTTGAGCCAGTGTTAAGTATTGGCCAGAGCTGTCCTAGCTGTAGCAACACACTGTCAGCCTGACTCTACTGGCAGGCTTATAACACCAATTCGGTAGAGAGCTACCTGTAGTCACATCAGTTCCAATTGGTGGATTACTGTCACATGGCTTTTCACAAAGTAGTTCCATGTTTATGCAGAAAGCCTGTTATTCTTTACATCCACTGGTGATGTTTCAATCTGTGCTCTCGAAGTGAGGTCGGCAGCCTACCTTGCTTGTATGTTGTTTGGGCCCTCCAACTGATAAGGGACCGCTATGACATTTTCCAACCCCCTGTCCTATCACCTCCTCTGTTTTCACATCCCCTCACCCTCTTTTGCATGCCACTTTCTGCCAATACACCTACCCATCCTTCCCCTTCTTTGCTTCTCTCCTTTCCCCATTCCCCCATCCCCCACCCCCCACCGCCCTTGCCCACCAGCTCCCAAGCTCATCCCTCCAACCTCCTGACACTGCACCTGGCAGTCTAGTCCCTGCACATCCCACCAGACAGCGCTCTTCTCTCCCCCCACCCATACCCTGCTCTCCCTCCTCCTTGCCTGCCCCACTTCAGATTGCTCTTCATGTGACAGTCACATTCTGGTTGGAGCTGCCAGTGGTAGCAGTCATGTGTGCGTGACGTGTGCTTGCTTGTGTGAATGTGTGAGGGTTTCTTTTTTTTGTTGAAGATGGCTGTAGCCAAAAGCTATAATATGTAGCTGTTTCTTTGTTGTGCCTGCCTGCAACTCGATGGGCTAACTTTATGGTGCGTAGCAATTTATCCTTTTTCTAACATATTGTTTGCGAGAAGGTTGTGTTATGCCTTATGTAAGAAGAAGAGGCATATATCAGCATGTGTCAGAATTTGACAGTGACAAGATCGTGACCTACTGAGAATATGGTTTATTGTTCCATGATAGCATTACTCATGTTGGTCATGATCCCATGACTGTCATGTGCATGTGGAGGCAATGAGTTCCGAGGACTATACTCAGTGCCATCTGATCTCAATGGTCACACGTAACTAGCACCCAATAGGACAGATATATTGTTTCTTTGACTTAAAATGATCACATGGTTATTTCATGCACCATAAGTAAGGAAATGGGCTTATTTGAAGAAACATAAGTACACACAGAGACAGTGTGATGATGCCTGGATCACCATGAAATGTCAGCAAGGTAACTGCTGTTGCAGCTTTCTTGATATGCCAACAGAGAGAGGCACAATGGCTGCAGGACTGGCAGTGATAGTAGCAGCAGCTGTTGAAGCCCAAGAGGTAGAGGCAATAGTTGTGGTGTTGGTGGCAGTGATGGTGATGGAGGCCACAGCCACACCAGACCCAAGCTGATTTTGGTTGCATTCCCAAAGCTGCTCTCTGTCTCCACATGGGGGAAGCAATGCCCATGTGCTGGTGTGACCACTTCTCTCTGCTAATATGAGTGACAACCAAGTTCAGGTTGAGACTGGTGAATCTCCTGCTGCAGTGTTCAATGGGCACCCCAGGTGCCAGTCTGAAATGGCAGGATAGGTGCCACAAGTAATGAGAAACATTCTTAGGGATTCCAGTGTTGATTATTAGCTGATACAGTGGGGGAAAGCAAATCTTTAATACCAGCACGTTTAGAAAAGGGCCGAAAGTCTTTGGTTATGAAATACAGTGCACTGTCAGAAGCCCCTCAAAGGAGAAAATTTTAGACATCACTGGTTTCTGCAGCAGTACTGCACATCATAGCTACTAAGTAAAATACAGATACAGAGAAGACATTAATGGCTAACAGCCACATATTTTTTTAGGAATGTTTCACAAAATCTATGTGTTGGCACTGCCTAGGTCCACTGGTGTTTGACCATAGCAAAAACAACATATATGGCTTGGCTTATGATGGCAGTCACATTTAGTGCAAGTGCAAGCAGATCATTCAGTTTCAGCATGTATACCTGGCCAGTAGGCATAGATTTGGGTTATTGACTTCATTCTAGCAACTTCATAGCAACTTTGTTGGAGGAACAGGAGAACATGGGGACAGACTTGTGGTGGCATAATAGCCCAGTATTCTTTTCCTTCAGTGATTAACAAAAGTAAGCTCTGAAATGAGGTTAGAAAATGACAGATAACAAAAAAGGTCTTCAGTGCTGGGTCAGTGATTGTGTGAAGTTGTTCTGTCCACCTGCCCTTAACACAACACATTGTACAAGCCACAAATAGGTCACTAGCTGTGAAAGTGGCTATCTGCCATGCGCTGACCTGGAAAAATTGCACTCATTAGATGAGTCCTTCATCAAGTTGGCAGCAGGTCTCATCTATAAAATCAAAATTGAGATCCAGTACCTTTGCCATTCTTGATAATGTGTCAGAAGTTGTGTGCATGGCGGTTGGCCAATAGGCCTTAATGTTGCGGTTTTCTCTTAAGACTTCACTGTAGTCTTTGGGCTGCTCTCTCAGGAAGCCTAGCTTTTTGGCAAGAAAGTGCAATTTAAGTCAGCTGAGGTGAATTTTGCACCATAGAGATAAACATGCAACTTTTTTTTATGAAAAAACTGGTTATTAGGGCTTCCTTTTTTTTATGAGCACAATTCTGTATGGGTTTTGGGTGGGCAGAAGAAGTAGGATGCTCAAGCCTATTCTCATAATTTTGCAAAATTACTGCACTGATGTCACACTTTGAGACATATTTGGCCATAAAGAATATCCTTCCTGGGGAGTACACTTATAGTTAAACTACTAACTTAATGACGAATTTGATTGACAGGAATTTGCAATTGCAAGCTGTTGACAACACAGAATTTACTGCTTTCTTGCACAGTTGGTTTAAAACACTTAGTAATTGAATTTGATGGGAAAGGAGTGAAACTCTCTAGGTGATTATGGAGTTGACACTTTTTCAGGGGCTGTTATATGTTGTGCTAAATCAGTGGTGTTACTTATTACCTAGAATAAAGCCAATGCATTGAATTCTGGGCTGGGAAAAATGAAAATGCCATTTGCTCATTTTACATTTTAATCCTGCTTTATGAAGAATGATAAACAAAGTTCACAGATTCTGAAAACGTTTTTGGTAGTTCGCTCCTGAAATTGTAATGTCACCACTGTAATTGAATTAGATTTTCGAGTAACCATTGAAATTTTAAAGAGCACTGGCAATTTCAAACAGTAATAATTTGTACCTGTATAAACCAAAAATTAAGTTGATAAATAATAATTGCTGCAACTTGGTTCAAGTGCCAGTTGCAATTATGCATCTGATAAGTCTCAGTGAGGAAAAATTCACAACCTTTCAGTTTAGCAAACAAATCTCCTAGTCCCGGCAATGGATAGAAACCCATAACTGACAGCATGTTCACTGTGGCTGTACAATCACCACAGAATCAGAGTTTTCCATTACTATTGTAAATGGCACAAGTGGCTTAGCTTAGGATCTAGCAGCTACTGGCTTGATAACATGTAAACTACGCAGCCCATATAGTTAACAATTTACTTATTCCTAAGCATGTGTGGGACATGGTGTGCTATAAATACATAACTAAGTTGTTTGTGTGCTTAAAGTGAATGCACCAGATCTAAACCAGTCATGAATACTCCTAGAGTTCTTGACAAAGATCATGCAGATCTTGAATACAAATGGCATTTGATAATCAAGCTAACATTATCCTGTACCAAGAAAACACACACGGTAAGAATGTATAATTCATATTGCACATTGGGAGATGCTACTGTACTAGCAATGATAGGTGGTATGTTACCTTCCCATGTTCATACAGAAATCTTGCTTTTTATGTGGACATGCTGACCACTGTACTTAAATGGGTTGCATTGTGGGACTTGGGGACTCTTGCTGTATGAACATGTCTTAATTCATGAATGATACCATGGAACCAATGTCTACCTGAAAGGTTACAGGCTTTGAGTCTACCAAGAGTTTGGCCACTCACTTCTGTGACTCTCCTGATGCTGGCTTCGAATTTGGAAATGAACTTCAGCTGTTTACCTGTTTCTAACTGCACAATGGCACACATACACAAATGTTCTCTTCTGTGACATTACCAACATAATGCTTTATTAAAGGCACAATTCTGGCAAGAACGCACTTGCAAACCATCGGTGAAGGAAATCATCTTCTAATTATACTAAGAGGGGGTTCTGCTTTCAAAAAGAAGTCAATGTGGGAGCTTGGCTTGGTGTTTTTGTGTCATGGTGCCTAGTGCTCACAGGGAGATTTCAAACCTACTAGCTACATGCATCCTCCTGAAATAGTGCATGACTTTTGTAGATCCAGTTTGTTTGCTAATATCTTCTGGGTGTTACGGTCACCTATAAATTTTTCTTGTAGAGTTGGTACTGCTATTCAGTCCCAGATAATAATCTTCTTCACAGTGCTCAGATCCCCAATGCTAATTATTTTTCGAATTAGCTGGAAAAAGCACTCATTTCTCTCCTCAAATAACAAAATCATTCATAACAGAGTTCCATCATTTCAACCATTATATTGTCAGATTAATCATTAATACAATGTACTTTTCAATGAGTACCTGGTTCCTCCTTCTCTCTGGTCCATGTACAATGGAGTATTTGAAATAACATTCATTGCCAATACAGGCTCTTTGGTTATACCATGGTGGTCCACCATAACACCTTCCATCAGTGGCTGTACAGGATAACATTTCACCACAGCAAGTGAGACTTCCGTTCACCACTCATGCTCATGGGAGGTGCAACTCCCACATATATTCTTGGCTACACATAAGCAGAAGCCTAGCAACAGTGTTTTGCTCTAGTTCAATTAACTCAAAATAATAGTTTCTCTCTCTACATAACATCTTCCACTTCTCGAAGAGCCTAAGGGTGTAGCATGGTGTGTGTATATATATACATATTATTGTTGGGAGAGTGAGGGAAAAGGGGAAGGGGTGGAGGAGGTGGAGATTAACTAGGCTGCAACTTCTGTATAGAATCAGACAGGGATTCTATCAGGTGTGGGGCCATGTTCAGTGTTTGCAATTACAAATATTTCCTAATGCCACTGACGCTATAACTATGTCACACATCTTTGAAGTGATGCAAGAATTCATCTTGGTCAGTATTGCATTATCTTCCTTGATAAAGAAAATTTGTGATAGCTTGCACTGCCTTTCTACAAATTTCCCCTCTTTATTTGGTTGAGAGAACATCGATTGTGATGTGTTGTTTGCACCTAGATGGTGGAAAACAGCAAATGTCTTTACATTTGTTGGTCCTCTAGACATGAGAAACATATACTCGTAGTTATTAAAACCTTAGTTAACTCTGTAAAGTACATGGATGATCTGGAATCTTTTTTATCATTGACATCGATATTCGTTAAAAATTCGAGTGGAGGTACCAGTTTCCTCTATTTTTGAGTTTTCATGTAAAAATCTTCACAAATCAGACGAGTCTCTAGTTACTCAATTGTTCGCAGCATATCACACATAATGAACTCGCTAAAGTTTGGCTTTCTAGAGATATAATTTCCACTTTTCATCTTCAGAATTATGCTGTGGAAGCGCTCGGTACAATACTGATATGTGGGTGATATCGAGAACAGTCGCGTAAATGGTATCATATTCTGACAAACCATGTGGAATAAATGAAATTCTGTAAATTTTCATACGCTACTCGATAATTTCAGCATAATGGTGTCACAAATACGTCGTTTTCTGGCGTGTAAAACCGGATATTGCAGCTGATATCGGTTTCGACATCGATAAATTAATTCACAATTGATGAAACATTTCCTATTGACAGTGGTTAAATGGAGATGGTCGCAATTCGTTGCAAAATACTACAGCAGCAAGATGGTCAGATCGGAAACAGTACGGTCAACGCATTAATTTTGGCCAGGGGAATCAGCCCAGACTTTGTACATCAGTCCGGAGGGTGACCACTGTCTGTGGAGGGGCTCTGATCGCGCATCAGGCCAGTGTGTGCAGGGGCAATTGCCCCGTCCCCATTGGCAGTGCTGGATGACCGACGACCTCGTAGGGCATATCTAGCGCTGCGACTATATACGATGTATGTGCTTGTGTTTTTGGGATCAGTGTACCTTCACGGTGTATGTATGAGTGTCTGATGGTCGATAGCTATATGCAGGATGCGGAAATGATGATTTTGTACGGTACAGGATACGAAGTGTGTTTACTACAACGATATGGCATGGTAGTACAACCGTTTGTGGTGACATAGCCTTGTTGGAGATCAGTTTCACTCTCCTCGACAGTAGCGGAGCAGTGTAATTAACGGAGTGCCTTGGGCGATTGTTTCCGTATTTCACGATTTGTAGACCACTTTCGCAGGGTTTAACTTCAGTGTAAAATGACTGCTCTATGTTTTTTTGATCTGCAGAAAGTAGTTTGCTTCTGAACTTCTCGTAATTTATTCTTCTATAGAAAGTGGCAGATAATGTTCCCACTCTAGCAGGAGCAATTTGGTGGGTAAATTTAGTAAGAACCAATCTGAATACTCAATTCACAGGAAGTTCCATGACGTCAGAGTCAAAAGACTTCCTTTATGGTGGGAACATAGGGGCCTCAACGGACCGGTTCGAACCGAACAGGGCCGCGCGGAATTAGCCGAGCTGTCTAGAGCGCTGCAGTCATGGACTGTGCGTCTGGTACCGGCGGAGGTTCGAGTCCTCCCTCGGGCATGGGTGTGTGTGTTTGTCCTTAGGATAATTTAGGTTAAGGGGACCCGCAACGTCCTATACTTCCAATGTTAAATGTAAGGAACATTTTCTTATGAACTATTAACACTAGAATGATGAAACTTTTACAGTATAAGTTTACATATATTTAATACCATGGACCATATGAATTTTAATTTATTGGTGTTTTTTGGGAAGATATTAATTTTTTTGTTAGTGAAAATAATTGACACTTTTTTGCATAGTATCTTTGAAATAAAATCTGTTATCAATTATGTATCACAAAAAGGCTATGACACAAGGTGTATATTGGCACTGGTTACATTCATTGAAAATTTTAAGTCTTTATCTCTAATAGTTTAGCAGAAAATGTTCCTCATATGGCAAAAAAGTGAACTTGTGGAAAACGAGTTTCAAAGTTTCACTAACATTTTAGTGGAGTCCAGCACCATAAGAGAGGTTTTCGCTGTCACTAAACATCTCCCCATGTAGCCTTCTTTTCACACCTTTCATTCTTTGTCTGGGATGCCTCTCAAGCTCCTTTTCTTTCTTTTCAGCATCATTTCACTCACCATGTACTTTTGGGCATCACATCCAACTTCTGCAGCACATTGCACTTTATAATGTTACCTTTGTAGTAAGTAGCAATGGCATCATATACTCCAAAATGAAGAGTATGAATTTCCACAAACACATTTTTTGGGATTCCGGCTCAAATTACATTATTCACACTTTCATTTTGATTCTGGGTACGTCCATGGAGACATTTCTTCAAAAGTTCAGTTGCAGAAAGATCTCTGAAAATTGGTTTTATAGCCTTCATGACAGTTTCTGGTAGACTGTGATGATGCTTGTATACACGTTCAGATCCCTGATATTTGTTGTACTTGCGCCAGGAATTGGGTCCCTGTGGGCATAGTCCATGTAGTGGTTCCTTGTCAGTCAATAAGGTGTGCTAGTAAAGTGCCATTACAGCCTTTTCCATTGCATTAACACAGTGAGTATTTTGTCTTATTTCCAGTCCATAGTCTCTCTGCAATCTGTTGATTACCTCGTCTGTCAATCTTTTAGCTCCACCCAAAGGTTTTCCATCACTGAGTACTTGGCCTTTCATTGTGGTCTTCAGTCGACACAGCCTTGTTCCCATATGTTTCTGAACGTGACCTATGCACTCCTGTTTAGTAATGGTAACATCATTTCCATAAGGTTTCAGCTCAAATACAGCAGCAAAAGACTTCGAATCACCATCACCCAGAAACTGTAGGTATCTGACCTTGTACCACAGAAGGGAGCGATTGAAAATGTCTTTCACACCAGAAACTTCCATGGCCCCACTAGCCCACTGTAATTCCTTCAACAGTTTTCTCCATGCTCATCCTTCACTCTTTTAGGACACCTACAGTGCTTGGATTTAATTAAAACATCTATATCTTTTGTAGTATCAGCACTTGTTGCCATTATTACCCCATTATGTAAAGTGTGCCCGCGCTTCCGCCACGTACCGTCTAGTGCGACAGTCAGGTCCCGAGGATTCTGAACATCTGGAATTTCTTCATTCACCGCCACAGCCTCCTCCACTGCTTCTTTCATGGATTCTTGGGTAATATCTTCAACACAGGATCCAACAACCGAGTTATATTTTGAGAATTTCGTTGTTGGTGGTGGTAGATTCTCTACACCACAAAACATTTGACCAGCAGAGTATCCCTTACCGACTGACCTTAGAGCATAAACACATCTAATATTTACACCATAGTACTAGCTTTTCTCACTATCAGTTTCACCTTGGCCTATTTCGACATATTCTGAGTTCCAAAATGAAACACTGTAATGACAACTAGTACAATGGAGACATTTTTCTGCTGCAAGTCCTATGTGTCGCTTGACATTTACTGACATACTCAATTTTCAACATTCCTTACACAGTACTGAGCTCTCAATCATGTTTGAGTGCAATGAAATGTTAATTATTTCGTTCACATTATCCTCACTACACTTCTCCAATAAACTGCAGTATTTTTCAGTTGATCCATGCAACTTATTGTTTGTGCTAGAGACAGTAGTAGATTTCACTTCATGAATAACCTCACTATTTTCAGAATCATTTTCAAAGGTTGGAAGAAATTGTCACAGTTCCACTAGTGTACCTCGGAGGAGGCTTCTTCCTCTTGTAAACTCTGTTACTAAATCGAGGCATATTTGATAAGTTCCAGTTACGCAATAGAAATACAACACAAATTGTGCAACAACCACCAAATGCTCAATGTAAACAACGGTATCCAAAGACTACAACAGGCAGACAAAACAGTTGCTTATGAAATTATTGCCAACATAATATAAAGTCTTTGGAAAGACCGGAAGTTTTGAAAAACGATGTTTTCAATGAACATGTATGCATGGAAATGCCCTCTACAGCAGATTACTGAAAATAATATTTTCAGTACTTGGAATTGAGCTACAGGTCTACATCTACATCTACATCCATACTCCGCAAGCCACCTGACGGTGTGTGGCGGAGGGTACCCTGAGTACCTCTATCGGTTCTCCCTACTATTCCAGTATCGTATTGTACGTGGAAAGAAGGATTGTCGGTATGCTTCTGTGTGGGCTCTAATCTCTCTAATTTTATCCTCATGGTCTCTTCGCGAAATATACGTGGAAGGGAGCAATATACTGCTTGACTCTTCGGTGAAGGTATGTTCTCGAAACTTTAACAAAAGCCCATACCGAGCTACTGAGCGTCTCTCCTGCAGAGTCTTCCACTGGAGTTTATCTATCATCTCCGTAACGCTTTCGCGATTACTAAATGATCCTGTAACGAAGCGCGCTGCTCTCCGTTGGATCTTCTCTATCTCTTCTATCAACCCTATCTGGTGCGGATCCCACACTGCTGAGCAGTATTCAAGCAGTGGGCGAACAAGCGTACTGTAACCTACTTCCTTTGTTTTCGGATTGCATTTCCTTAGGATTCTTCCAATGAATCTCAGTCTGGCATCTGCTTTACCGACGATCAACTTTATATGATCATTCCATTTTAAATCACTCCTAATGCGTACTCCCAGATAATTTATGGAATTATCTGCTTCCAGTTGCTGACCTGCTATTTTGTAGCTAAATGATAAGGGACCTATCTTTCTATGTATTCGCATCACATTACACTTGTCTACATTGAGATTCAATTGCCATTCCGTGCACCATGCGTCAATTCGCTGCAGATCCTCCTGCATTCCAGTACAATTTTCCATTGTTGCAACCTCTCGATACACCACAGCATCATCTGCAAAAAGCCTCAGTGAACTTCCGATGTCATCCACCAGGTCATTTATGTATATTATGAATAGCAACGGTCCTATGACACTCCCCTGCGGCACACCTGAAATCACTCTTACTACGGAAGACTTCTCTCCATTGAGAATGACATGCTGCGTTCTGTTATCTAGGAACTCCTCAATCCAATCACACAATTGATCTGATAGTCCGTATGCTCTTACTTTGTTCATTAAACGACTGTGGGGAACTGTGTCAAACGCCTTGCGGAAGTCAAGAAACACGGCATCTACCTGTGAACCCGTGTCTAAGGTAAGACTAATATGTCATTTTAAAGAGGAAGATCTGTAGTATTTTATTTCACAATAAACTGAAAATCCAAAATTTCTGCATTTTTAGGTTCCGGGTTCCCTTAAGTCGTGTGTAAGCTTAGGGACTGATGACCTTAGCAGTAAAGTCCCATAAGATTTCACACACATTTGAACATTTTTGAACCGAACTGGGGCGGAACAAGGTATCTCCAGAAAGGTCCGTGAAGTCAGAGAGTCACGTGATGTCTTTCTTGTCCAAGTGCTCAGAGACAAGCCCAGGCAGTCCAGCCTCCTCTGGTTCGGACAGTTGGGACGCTGACCCTCACCCGCCACTGTGGCTTTAGAGTATATCCATATTGGTAGCTATAGGACATGGAAAATTCGCCACAAATTCCAGCTATTTTGCTGATATTCTGGAGAATATTTTCGACATTCGATCTGCTGTAAGTCTAAATTTTTCTCACGATCTGTTGGGGGTTTCGAAATATGTCACGAGCTTTTATGTCTGTAATTGTTCTGGTTTTCCCGTCTGCGCTTAGACACCAGTGTTTTTCGAAATGAGAGGAAAATAAAAGAATAATTGACTCAATATCTCTAACTCCAGCAGCAAATACAAATTATGTGCACTCAGCGTTTCAGAAAAGTGATGAACAGTAGCCGTAGGACTCAGAAACTTTTTTGTCTCTGACATTGCCTTCAAACAAGCAGCTAAAACGTGAAAAGTGTCGAGTGTCCTATTTAGAGTCACACAGATATTTATTTATTTATTTCGAGTTGTAGGTGAAGAGGGGCTCTATGTAGAGTCTAAGTCTGCATGCTACTAGTTTCGAGTGGTACTGACAATTTAACACCAGCTATGTGACATCGTCAGTTTCGAGCTGTGTTGCGGTTTTAGAAATAAATAAGCTGCGTGAAATCTATCCTTGCAGATTGGTTAAAAAAAAAAACAAACAAATAAACAGTGTGAAATTGTTCCCAATTGTTTGAATAAAAAAAAGGGTGAAATGTTGAAATAAATACTACATTGATCCTCTCAGTCTGGCAGCCCTTGTACAGACTGCATGAGCTTGCAGACATTTTTTCCAGTTTTCTGGGGGTGGGGGAGGGGAGGCGGCAGAGGGTAGGGACAGGAAAGAGGTCGGGATTTCACAGGAGGGTGGGAAAGGGACCCACGTGCCGCCTGCGGAAAACCTATGGCATCATCATGGGGTTGGGGTAATTAATTGATCGATTCAATTAATTTGCATAATTAATTTGAAATCGATTTAGTATAAATTGTCCTCATGCCCCCATTGCCACAGTCGTGACTTGGCGTCCAAGAAATGCGCGACATTCAACATAAGACCACAAAGAGATACAGCAGTACAAAAGCTCAAGCAGAAGACAATACTTATGCGGAAAATTTCACATCCTGCATTGTTGCTAGATCATACAGATGATTCGACTTAGAATTTTGAGGGACGACCAGTTTTATTGGCACCTTAACTGAACGACTCTAGCATGGTAATCTACGCAGTGGACGGCTGGCACTAAGGCTGCTGGTGAATGGCGATGTTATCAAACAAGGAAATTAAAAAACTCAATTGGCTGTAATCTACCTCTAGGCAGTCACAATTGTCATCCAGTGTGGCGTACCACACATTAAAACAAAATTATGAGCGTGTCATATATGGAATTCAGTGATTTGTTGCGTAGATTCTATCTCAACACTTTTAAGGCCTGGGTTTCCCAGTTCAGTTAACTATTTCCAAGAGGCATTAATAGATCCTCTTCATCTAGGGAGCGACAGATGAAGAAGTAAGATTATTTTGTGGTTCCAAATCCACATTAAACCTGACATACCTTCACTTCCGACTTTTGGAAATTAGATTTAGGATCGATCATCACAGAGAATTGACAAGTAGTAACTCCTGTCATTAATATTCTTACACAAGAAATTTTATTTTATTTTATGAATCAGTCGTCATGGAAGGTCATACGGCACTTTTTTATTATTATATTTGAATTTGATATGTTGGAAATATTGATGCTACATTGGGATTCGAGATTTGTCCCTTTGGGAATCAGTACAGTTCCATCAATATCGTTGTTTTCCCAAGATTACAAACTCCTGAAAGTCTCCATGAAAGATATGCAATGGGCTAGAATCCTTGTCTGACACAAATATTTTCATCATATCATTTCATGCTCTAGAGAGTGCACATCTGACTATCGATGAGAAGAAATTTTGGTTTTTGACATCTTCTTTTGTAAAAATATGGCATTTCAGTCTTTGATCGCTATTTTTTATTTTCAATGACCGGTTTCAGGCTAGCTGCCCATCTTCAGATCATATTTTGCAGTTACAGAGTAACTTCTCAGTACTTAGAAGTTACTCTGTAACTGCAATATATGGTCTGAAGATGGGCAGCTAGCCTGAAACCGGTCATTGAAAATAAAAAATAGCGATCAAAGACTGAAATGCCATAGTTTTATTTAAAGAACGATCGTGGAAATCCCATTAAGACAATCCTATCTAGTTTAGATCTTCTCATGTGTTGTAAATAACAACGATAGATGCCGATTTCGACTCTCAGGCATACATTTTCATTACATCGTCAGATCCAAATATCCCACTCCTAGGGACTACCGAAAAAGAATTCGATTGTTGGAGTCTCTCTGTGTGTATGCACTGGGTTAAATTCCCAGTCATCAAACTACTTTTCGTTGCATTACTTTTAGTTCAAACATGCGTAAACCACGCTTCTGGCGAAAGAAACTGATATTTAAAGTCTTTCCATGGCTACAAAACAAAGAAAATAGGTTCCAGGTTGGTATTCCACATAAAAATTTCTCGTCTCATCATTTCAGGCTCAAACATCCCGCTACTAGTGAAAAAATTAGGTATCTATCATTTTATTGTACGTAGTTATCTGTCCGATTAGGTTCTGGGTTGGAATCCACCTCCAACACAAAACATTATGTATTTCAGCATTAAAGATGTACACATTTTCTTATTAATGTCATAAAGCGCACTTAAGATCTCTCATGATTAGTTAGTCGCGACAGTAGTTGCTGGATGGGAGTACTAGCCCATACAAATTTTTTTTGTCATGTCATTTCAAATGGAGACGTACTGATCGAGACAGTTCGAAAAATAAATATTTCATGCCTCTTTATGCCAAGTCAGCAATGGTGATCAGCACTGTGTTCGAGTGTCAGTTAAGCACAGAAACTTTGCTTAGTTAGCATTAGTTGCAGGTGCTCGATTGGAACAATAGTGTCACTAACTACTGGTGAGTGGAATTTGTGTGAATTTGTAAAGAAGTTGCCATGAAACATTGCATTAGCCACCGTCGGCATGTAAACACACTGGGCTGACATATAATTTATAGCAACATGTACGCAAAAGGATTGTGAGATACGCTAGCTGAGCTCAGCAAAATCTGCACTACACACCGGTAAAGGCTGGAGCGGGTAGGAGAGTATCGCTACATCGGGGCAAGAGGTATGTGACTGGGGGGCTGTGTAATAGTGAAAGAAATGCGCCATGGAGCTGTATAAATTGCAGTGAATTTTGAGTCACATTTATTCAGAATCCAGCAGCACCATCACGACACCGAGGCCATGGTGGATGACGAGACGACTGGGCACCATTAGCTGTAGTCGTAGACTGGAGAGTGAGTCAGGCCAGTCGCTTCCTGCACCAAAGTCTCCCCTGTGGGACTTCGCACCACAGGGCCGCCGACTGCGGCCAGCGCCTGATGCCGCCAGACTCCTCCCAGGGGGCTGTGGGTTGTGTCCCACACATGGGAGTCTTATCTACGCAAGGGACACGAGCAGGGCCTGAGTTGCCTGAGTCTGGGCAATGGGCGCTGCTTATGTCAGGGCCTTTTCTCATTGACAAACCACTGGTTGCCACTCGTCGTGATGTCAGCAACACAGGGTGCTGATGTGTGTACCTCTACACTGTGGCAGAAGCCAGCACCCTCCTGATCCTGGTTTGCCATGCCAGTACGGACGTGACTGTCTCACATTGTTAATGACGAGATATGTAACTGAAGTCTAATAATAAAATATTTCTCTCGACCACCCACCAGCCTGGCAGTCCACCGATCACCTGATGGGGGGGCGCCTAAATCGACCCCACCCCTACAGAGGGTGTTGGGAGAGCTGACGTCGCCGGCTGTTGACAGCAGAAGGAGTATCACTTCACACAGTGTGATGTATGAACGGCAGCCTACAGTATTACACTGAGAATATTCTAAGTGTTTTGTTGATAATCATGTAGTCGAGGAACTGGTGCATGTCTTCCAGTTTTAGCGTAATTCTAATGATCGGTGGTTAGAGCCCATGTAATGCGCACAGTATAATTTACTTGAGCATTCCGCCCCTTGTGCTGAATATGCGGCAGTTGTTCATCTTACATGTAATCGTTTTGACCATATGGCGAGACAATGCAGGGAGTCTGATGGCTCATGATTAGAGATGAGAAATTATGTGCTAGTGTTATTGAGTATGGAGTGTTCTGCTCTTGTTGGTTTGTTGTTGAATTCGAAAATGTGAGTGAGGGTGATGCTATGACGAAATCAGAGACGCAAGGTGCCACCAGTGAGGAAGCTATCCAATCAGCAGGTAATGGGACAGCGTGGTTAAGAGCAGACAATAAATTTGTGAATACCTAGATAGCAGAAAAGTTAGGGTTGTTGAAATCGTAGAGTAGAGGGGTGGACCCAGCAGCTGCGGAACTTATTACTTCCTTCCCTGGCAGGGCGTCGGTGGATGTGTTATCATATGTAGAAGACATCTCTTGTCATTGGCTGGCATATGGGGTTGGCCGGACTAAAAGTTGTTGCATGTAGCAAAAGACTGCGCCTGCCAGGAGGAGCGAACTCATTTGCACAGTGCACAGAGGCACTGGACAAAATGGAAGCTTTAGAGCAGCTCAAGCAAGATTGGCGCAAAAAAAATAAGAACCACAATGTCGTGCAGTTTTTCCGTGAGCAGAGAGGCATAATGAAGCCATAGAAGATTTTGCTGTCAGTATTAGAGAAAAATAATGTGCATGCGTATGAAATGATGCAAAGAGATGAGGCAGACAAGGTGTTGTTGCAGGAAACTTAGCAGAGGGCAGTTGATCTTTCCTGAGGGGTTTAATACCAGAAATGTCTAGAGGGGTGTGTGCTGGTGGACATAGGGATCTCCATACAGCAATTACGCTAGCAATGGAATTTGATGACTGATGTTGCGATAGGGGTATAAGATCGACGAAATGTGTTTGCAACCGGTATAAGGAACGTTAATTGTGGACGTTTGGAGCATATCCAGAAGGAGTGCCGCCAATGTTGAAATAATATGGGTGGTATAGACTGTCAATGGTTTTGTGGGAATAGCAGTATTATGGAAATAATGGTAGAGGTCTTCCGGTTGTTAATAAGCACCCCTTGAACTCAAAAGGGAACACCAGAACCGCCGAAAACCGTTCCTAGTTAAAGGAAATACAGTAAATACGAAATCAGAGGCAGAATGTGCCAAGTGGGTGCAGTAGATGGTAAGGAATATAAGTTTTAGTTGGACACAGGGGCACATGTGTCGGTGGCCTGGAGAGGTTTAGTGGGTAAGAGGCAATGGGAACCACCATTTATAATTTTCATTCGATAGGGGATGGCGATATACAGGCTCTAGGGTCGATAATGGTGAATTTTCAGATGGAGTCCTGACTTACTAGTTGGTATGTGGTGTATAGTGGAGGTAATGGAGGATAGTGATGTATTGGATGGAGCATGCTATTTGGTGAAATGAAGTAACATAAGCATGCAGAAATGGGACAGAGGCAAGGTAATACCCATCAATGTGGATAATTTAGGCGCTGAAGAGGTTAACTTGTTGAAAGGAATGTTGGTGGCAACGTTAGGAATACGAATATTGTTGCACAAGAGGCGTCAGTTATGATAAGGAACAAATGCCGCTAAGACTGCATTGCTTGAGAGCGTTACGCATTTGAATGAAACAGAGAGCGACACAGATGGAAGAATTGTTGTAAAGAATCCGAAGACTTATTCTTCCCAAGGGGGCCGTTGCCTGCAATGCTCATGAAGCAAAACGGGATTCCTACAGGAAACAAAGCATCATAGTCCAGGAGACCATACAGAATACCCCTCTCCATCTGATTTTAAGAGTTTATCAATCAGAAACTAGCTGACGGCATAACAGGGCCCTTGGGGTGGGGGTAGGGGAGGGGGGAGGGAGAATGAGGGGCAGAAATTGTCATCGTACCAAAAAAGTCTATGAACAGTTTAAGGAAGTATCGATTTTGTTGCGACTACTGCTATTTGCTTAGTAAGGCAATGACAGCTGCTCACTCCATTCCAAACATCACGGACACCATCTGTCTTCGAACATCTTGGACAGTGTTGGTGCTTTGCGACAATGGACTTGAGGAGTGGGTACCATCAGTTAGAGATGGCTCCAGACGATAAAACAAAGACTTCGTTTTGAGTACCTTGCGGGCATTGTCAGTATAGAAGAATACCTGATGGATTAAAGAATGTACCAGCGACATTTCATCGTTTGTTAGACAGAGTGTTTGAGGGATTGAAATCTCATCAGTGTTAGTGTATCAGGACAACACAGCCGTTTTTTCAAGGGATACACAAAAATATAGGCAGCGACTGAGGGAAGTGTTCAAGATATTACGGGCTGCACATTTAACAGTGAGTTGGCTCTGGAAGAAGTAAATTGCTTGGGTCCTGTAATTAGTAAGGGTGATGTAAGGACTGATCTTAGGTTAATATAAGTGATGTGAGATTTTCCTGTACCACAGACAATCAAAGAGCGACAGTCTTTCCTGGGCCTCGAGAATTTTTGTAGAAAATTTGTGAGAGGATTTGAGGGTTTAGCACTACCGCTTATGCAGTTACCGAAAAAGGGCACGTAGTCTGACGTGTGTAAGAAAGCATTTGATGAGTTAAACGAAGTACTGATGCAGAGTTCATATACTCCAAAACTAAGAAAAAGTAGTTTGTTACATGGTACCAGGGCCCATATTACGTGATTGAAATTATTGCACTTGTGAATGTGAAACTACAGTTGCCAACGAGGTCAACGATTGTAAATGTCAGATGCTTATGACCGTACAAAGGTACCCCAGAGTCGATCCAGACAGAATACCAATGGAACTAAAGAAAAGAGTAAAAAATAAAGAAGCGGAAGAAAGAGCAACAGGAGAACGAAGACCATCTACTTTGTATACCAAATTTGTTAAGCCGAGGAGACAGACAATAGGTTTTACGTTTTTTATGATTTTTGCAAGTTTGTTTTGTTGTGTGTTCGGTAGACTGATAAAGTAATTGTGAGTACGATCTTATGTTTATGTTAGAGTAAGGATAATATTTAATTGTTGTGTGAAAGACGCTGATTAAAGCCAGCAGCCTTCTTGTGGGAGATGTGATTACAGAGTCAATATACTGAGGTTGCCGTTCAGTGAGGGGAAAGAAGAAGGAAGAAAAGTAGTTTCGGCGGTGCTATACCACTTCGTCTGGGTCGAAGTAGTGACGCTGCAAGATCAGCACATGGACGAAAGAGTTTTGTTTTCCAGGCAGGAGGATGTGATATTGTCTAGTCACAAGTGGACGTCAAATGTGGTATATAATGTTAGGGAACTACTGAACGAAATGAGGAGGCTGGCAGAGGTATTTTCGGGCTTAGAAAGTAATATCGGAATACTCAGAGAGGTGTCACGGGGAGCACAAGAATTTGGTCATGGCGTACGCGCAGTTGAATGAGCAGATGCAGGAAATAGCAGGAGTAGTTCCGTATGAATTATGGGCGGAAAAAAGGGGACGGATGGATGCGGGATGAAGAATACTCAAGACAATATTGGGAACAGCGGAGGCAAACACGAATGTAAACTGAATAAGATAGCGGAGGTCACAAGAGAACTGGCAGAAGGGAATTGGGTGACAGCAGAGTGACTGTCCACACAGATTCTAAGCCTGAAGAGTGGCGTGTTGAACAACACACATTCTTCGACAACTAGCTAGAGAGGTAATGGATTACGCCAGAGCATCAGCTAGCGCTCTAAACTAGGCAATTCAAGTACGGATGAGAGTGTTAGATGCAAAATAACGTTAACAAGGCTGTTTCAGTCACTAGTATATGGGATGCAAGAATGGAGTTAATGAGGTTGCAGGAAGCCTTTCATCAGGCGCTATGTGGGCAATTGAGTACTGTCCTATTGTCATTTGCGCAACATCTGAAGGGACTGGGGAAAGTGTGGAAAGAATTACCACCAGAATTATAGTTAGTAGCAGAGCCTAGCAGTCGAACCGGCATTTCTACTACCATGGAGCAATTGTGTAGGTACAAACGGAGAGTGCGTGGTTGTATATGTCGGTGAAGGGACCGGTGGCTGACAAACAAGCATTACTTAGATGATACATGACGCACAACTATCCAGTGAGGCTGGCAACAGTAGGGAGTCTCTGCAGATAAAAGAGAATGGAGGGTTACTGATGGCATGAAAGATAATCAACATACAGCAATGACACGATGAGCTAGAGCAATGCCAATGCGAGGTGGTCACCATTTGTCCTACTCATAAGATCCAGATAGAATGAAATGCATGCACGATGCAATTCAAATGGCTCTGAGCACTATGGGACTTAACATCTATGGTCATCAGTCCCCTAGAACTTAGAACTACTTAAACCTAACTAACCTAAGGACATCACACAACACCCAGCCATCACGAGGCAGAGAAAATCCCGGGCCCCGCCGGGAATCGAACCCGGGAACCCGGGCGTGGGAAGCGAGAACGCTACCCCACGACCACGAGATGCGGGCACGATGCAATTATTCAGGGGCAAGGCAGGAGGTTGGTCATGCTAGAAGGAGGTAATGGTAACAAAGCTGTACTTCCAGCAAGCGAGTCTACACCGGGTATACTCAGTGTATGACAATATTATAGTGGTGGCTAGTTGCTATGAATAGGAGAAGCTCATGGGGACAAATGCTTAGAGTTAAGAGGTGGTGGGTTGTTGATCAGGGGAACTTTGCGTGATATTTACTAGCTACAGTGACAGAAGTTACTCTTTTAAATGTAACGCAACCACATCTGTATTGGCCAGATGAACCCTTAGAGATGATACCTTACCTTCTTGAATGATATCTGAGAACCAAGTTTAGTTCATTCACAGAGACAGAAGATAGCTGCACAGGAGGGGCACCTCACCTGGAGCAATTAATGCAGAGCATAGAACAATATTGGGACGATAGATCATAGTTAACCATAACGCTGAGTGTCACAGCTCCTAACGCAATAGTGACTCTGATTTTGCTTTGTGTAGCTTTTATTTATCTGAGACGATGATCAGTACAGAAATCCAATCTGTGGATAATCCAGGTTCCAGTGGACTGGATCCCCCAAGCGAGAGATGGAGAATGAATTTGTAGAGCTTAAGGGAGATGGGAAAAACCCACAAGAGTTTATGTAGTAGTGTTTAAAATGTCAGTCTGTATAAACTTAGGATTGCGTCGTTTATGTTGTAGGTCAATTGTGGAAGTAGTCGCAGTGGGGAACTAGTCTGAGGGGCCGGGTCTTCCCGGTGAAGGGGCAATGTCATGTGACTACCTAGTTTTAAGTGAAATTTGTATGAATTTACAAGAAAGCCGCCGTGAAGCATTGCGATAGCTACATCTGGCCAGTAAGTGCAGTGTGATAGCATAATGGTTATAGCGACATATATAAAAAAAAGGATTGTGGCAAGGGCTAGAGGTGATCAGCAAAACCAGCTCTGTGCAGCGGTAATGGCTGGAGAAGGTGGGACGGTGTCACCACACCAATGCAAGAATCATTTTACGAACTACATGAGACGTAGTGCAACAAGTGTGCCGCGGAGCCACATAAATAGATATCATTCAGAGTGCAGCAGCATCACCGCCATGCCAGATGACGAGATGAGTGGGCACCGTCAGCTACAGACCAGTGTTTGAGACTGGGCTGGGCCACCCGTAGCTACACTAAGTCTTCTCCACTGTGGAACTTTGTGCCACAGTGCCGCCGACCTGCCACTGGTACCCGCCGCTGCCAGAATCTTGCCAGGCGGTAGTGGGTCATGGCACATGCAGTGCAGTATTCGCTCGTCTGTGCTGTGGACAGGAGCTGGGCCTGAGTCACATGGCTACCAGTGCCCAACAGCAGAACTCAGTCCTGTCTTCCTCAGTTGCGTGTGATATTACGGTATATTGATGATTTTTTAACTTGTGGACCGTCTGACAACAACTGAATAAAACACAATTTTAGTGCCATACGCGTTTCGCCTTTATTTTCTGCAAGGCACCACAGTGGCCTGGAATATGTACATATGTTAGTTATTTAATTTACATTTTTGTCATTGTGCCTAACGGTAATATGTAAATTAAAACAGCTCTTGGAAAAAGGTTTGAAACACTGCACCAATAGCAAAGTGAACAATCAATACATAGAAAAAATCATAGTAGAAACTGAACACATCCTTACACGTGAAGAACAACAAAATAATTGTGGAATAAACATAGGACTTACAAGAGAACTAGTAAAAGAAGAAATAAAAGGCATAATAAAACAAACACAGCAGACACACACTAAGAACAACCAAACAGAAACAGCCACTATGAAAAGGTTAAAACAAAAGTTAAGAAACAATAACATATTAATAACAAGAGGAGACAAGCAAATGTAACAGTACTCATGGATAAAGAGCAACACATCACAAAAACCAAGTAATACATAAACACCAATGCCATACAAAAACTGAAGTCAGATCCAACTACGCGATTCCATGCAAATGTTAAACGAACACTGAAAAACATTGAACACACACTCACAGACAAACAGAACTACTACATAACACAGAAAAACCCACAAGCACCAACACTCCGCAGTCAACCGAGAGTGCATAACGACGGAATGCCAATGAGAGCTGTTATCAACTTCAAGAAAGCCCCAACATACCACATAGCCAAACACCTCCAAAAGTTACTTACAAAACACTACAAATTAGAAAACAATAGAACAGTGATAAACACAGGAAACCTAATAGAAAACATACAGAATGTACAGGTGCCTCACACAGCATCATTGATTTCATTCGATATGGAAAATATGTATACCTCCATTCCTATCACAGAAACAATAGAAATCATAGAACAAAATCTCTCATCCCACAGCAACCTCACCACAGACGCAGCAAAAGAAATAACAGATATGCTCAGACTGACAACTGAACAAAACTACTTTCAGTTTGAGAAAGAATATTACACTCCTGGAAATTGAAATAAGAAGACCGTGAATTCATTGTCCCAGGAAGGGGAAACTTTATTGACACATTCCTGGGGGCAGATACATCACATGATCACACTGACAGAACCACAGGCACATAGACACAGGCAACAGAGCATGCACAATGTCGCCACTAGTACAGTGTATATCCACCTTTCACAGCAATGTAGGCTGCTATTCTCCCATGGAGACGATCGTAGAGATGCTGGATGTAGTCCTGTGGAACGGCTTGCCATGCCATTTCCACCTGGGGCCTCAGTTGGACCAGCGTTCGTGCTGGACGTGCAGACTGCGTGAGACGACGCTTCATCCAGTCCCAAACATGCTCAATGGGGGACAGATCCGGAGATCTTGCTGGCCAGGGTAGTTGACTTACACCTTCTAGAGCACGTTGGGTGGCACGGGATACATGCGGACGTGCATTGTCCTGTTGGAACAGCAAGTTCCCTTGCCGTTCTAGGAATGGTAGAACGATGGGTTCGATGACGGTTTGGATGTACCGTGCACTATTCAGTGTCCCCTCGACGATCACCAGAGGTGTACGGCCAGTGTAGGAGGTCGCTCCCCACACCATGATGCCGGGTGTTGGCCCTGTGTGCCTCGGTCGTATGCAGTCCTGATTGTGGCGCTCACCTGCATGGCACCAAACACGCATACGAACATCATTGGCACGAAGGCAGAAGCGACTCTCATCGCTGAAGACGACACGTCTCCATTCGTCCTTCCATTCACGCCTGTCGCGACACCACTGGAGGCGGGCTGCACGATGTTGGGGTGTGAGCGGAAGACGGCCTAACGGTGTGCGGGACTGTAGCCCAGCTTCATGGAGACGGTTGCGAATGGTCCTCGCCGATACCCCAGGAGCAACAGTGTCCCTAATTTGCTGGGAAGTGGCGGTGCGGTCCCCTATGGCACTGCGTAGGATCCTACGGTCTTGGCGTGCATCCGTGCGTCGCTGCGGTCCGATTCCAGGTCGACGGGCACGTGCACCTTCCGGCGACCACTGGCGACAACATCGATGAACTGTGGAGACCTCACGCCCCACGTGTTGAGCAATTCGGCGGTACGTCCACCCGGCCTCCCGCATGCCCACCATACGCCCTCGCTCAAAGTCCGTCAACTGCACATACGGTTCACGTCCACGCTGTCGCGGCATGCTACCAGTGTTAAAGACTGCGATGGAGCTCCGTATGCCACGGCAAACTGGCTGACACTGACGGCGGCGGTGCACAAATGCTGCGCAGCTAGCGCCATTCGCCGGCAAACACCGCGGTTACTGGTGTGTCCGCTGTGCCGTGCGTGTGATCATTGCTTGTACAGCCCTCTCGCAGTGTCCGGAGCAAGTATGGTTCGTCTGACACACCGGTGTCAATGTGTTCTTTTTTCCATTTCCAGGAGTGTATTTACAAAGTGATGGACTACCCATGGAATCCCCAATATCAGGAACACCAGCAAACATTTTCATCAGTGACCTAGAAAATCAGATATTTGAAAAGATAACCAGTAATGAAAGCTTCAGAATCATATATTGGTACAGATACATGGATGACATTATTTGTCTGGTAGATGAACCAAGTGAAAAAATAGATGAACTCCATTCAGAAATAAACAAAACTCATCAGGACATGAAATTCACACTTGAAAAGAAAAAGAAAATCAAATAAATTTTCTTTACATTACAATAAAAAAAGAAAATGGCAAACATACATTTAACGTCTTTAGAAAACCAACAGCCACAGACACAATAATACATTCCACATCCAACCCTCCCACAGCCAGAAACTTGCAGTACTAAGACACATGTGACATAGATTAAACAGAATCCCACTCAGCAAGAGAAACTATGAACAAGAAATGAGAACAATCATACAAATAGCTAGGAACAACGGGTATGACACAAATGTGGTACACAGGCTTAATCAAAAAATAAAAACACAAATACAAAACAAACACATTTCCAGAATACAAAAGAACTCACAAGCTGAAAACTTACAAACACACCCAACAAACTCACACAATGACAACACCACACAGAAAAGAACCAAATGGTACACTATGACCTACACACATAAACTAACACACAGAGTTGCGAACATCCTAAATAGACAGATCTTCAAAATAGCATATAAGCATGAGCACACCATCCAATCACACCTAAGCCGGCCAGCTACCAAGAAGGAAAAATTCCAACAATCAGGAATACATAAACTTGAATGTCAAAGTTGTGATGCAGTATACATAGGCATGACATGCAGGAATTTTGAAACAAGGTACAAAGAACATATCAGATGTTGGAAGTATGAAACAAACCATTCCACATTTGCAGAACACTTAAAACACAATAACCAAACGTGGAACAAGAAATGAAAATAATGAGAATAAGCAACCATGACAAACATCTTATACAGATACAAGAAAACTTCCAAGTCCAGAAAGCGGTAGCAGATAACAAACATTGATAAATGAACAAAGACTCATCAGCACAGGCTCCCTACTACACTTAATAAAGGAAATGATAACATAAAACAAAAAACTCTCCCCTCACCATCCGGACACACACACACACACACACACACACACACACACACACACACACACACACACACCACATATCCTAGTACAAATACTAAAATATTATGGGATATTAAAAGCAGTAGATTCGTGATTTTTTATTTATCTGAATGACAGAAAGCGCAATGTATCAGCTGCATGTCAAATACTTAACAACAAGCCCAGTTCGTAATTTGGAAGAATCACACATGGTGCACTGTAAGGTTCTGTTTTGGGCCCTCTGCTGTGTCTGATACACACAAATTATCTTCCACTTGCAGTTCCTAAAGATTCAGATTGTATCCTTGTTGAAGATGAAAAAAGTAAACGAATAAATATTAGTACCTTTCTCACTACTCAGATGGCATTTAGTGAAATCTCTAAAAAAATCAGCTGATTGTTTGAGACAAATGGATCATCACTGAATTTTGAGAAAGTAGATAGACCTAAACTGTAAAAATAGTCGTCTCAAATAATAAATTACAAGAAGTTTTGTGAGTGCAAATAGATCGCAATCTTAATAGGAAAACCGACTGCCTAGAGTCAATGAAGAACTTTATTTCAGGAGCGATTGTAGTGAGCACGATTACTGCTACAGGTGATTTAGAATGATCTGTATGTTTCCATTTCTTACGAACAACAGAATAATTTTTTGGCGAACTTCTTTTAAAGGAAAGTGTTTGCAGAACACGAAAGCGTCTTACGTAAATTATAGTTGTTGTTAATTCTAGTACGTCCTGCAAAAACTCGATGTTTTGACAATTACTTTACAATATCTGTGTCCATTAAAGTTCTATGTCATTACGAACATTTCCCTCTTCTCAAAAAATAATGAAAAGCACGCACGTAATTCTAGGGGAAAAAACGAAGGTTACAGGGAAGTGAAACGGTTAACATTAGTACACAAAGACGCCAAGTAAATGGGTACACCTTTATTCAACAATCTGCCAAAGTAAACTAAATGTTGTGTAGTTAATAACGTGGTGACTAAACCTGAGTTACTTTTGGAAAACATATTTTACTCCACTGAAGAATATCTTCACAGGAGCTTTTAGCTTTAATGTTTTACGTTATTTTGTAATTAGCAGTAGCACTGCAATACGATAGTATAGAAAATATATGGGAATACTGAACAGTTAATTCTGTAAGAATGTAAACAGAGATGAAATCTAATAATGACTGGGGGATTGGAGCGCAATAGTAGAAGAAGGAATAGAAGAATGAGTTATGGGAGAATATGGCCTCAATATTCATCCGATCTGACTCCTTGTGACAACTTTTTTTGGGGCACATTGAAAGACACTGTCTACCGAAACTATCTCATCACACTGGACGAGCCTGAAGCGGCAATCTGTGTGGCGTCTGACTCCATTTTTGTTGAAACGCTACAGGATATGATGGCAAATTTCATCGTTCATTTGCACCACCTACGTACTACGAGTGGTGAACATTTCGGAACGATTGTGATGTGACTGCAAAGACTGCTTGCAGAGGACAAGTTTAATTATGCACACCGATACTCTACGAGCAATACAGCATACAGCGCTCGTTACCTTTAGCAGATTCAATTGAAGTTCTGTGAGATTGATGCTATAGCCAACCAATATATAATGTCATACCTAACAAAAGGAATGCAGAAAGTTATGCTTAGTAATTCAACCAATATAATTCTGACTGGGGTGAAATCACGTATGGGATTCTCCAAGGCTCACTCTCAGGTCCACTGTTGTTCCTCTTATGTATAAACAATCTTCCGTTTAATATACAACAAGCAGAAGTAGTTCTTTTTTCAGATGACACTAGTATTATAATCTACCCAAGCACACATAAAGAAATAGAAGAAATGGTAAACAATGTTCTTAAAAGTATCCTTGGTTGGTCTTCTGCGAATGGCATCACCCTCAATTTTAGAAAGACACAACATATTCAGATCTTCACATCTAGGGGTAATACATTAATGACAAGTTAGTTGGTTGGTTAATTTGGGGGAGGGGATCAAACAGCGAGGTTCATCGGTCCCATTGGATTAAAGAAGGATGGCAAAGAAATGTTTTAAAGGACATCATTTTTACGCCAGTGACTATTATAAGTTTTTATTGAACTATCGCAATTTCGGCGTTAGGCCATTATTAAGTGATATTATGGCTTTAAGGCATGTCAACGCAATGTAAGCTGACACTATTGACAACGACATATAAATGTGTCAGCTTAATTACGTTTACATGGCTTAAAGCCATAATATCAATTTATAATGGCCAAACCCCGAAATTGCGATAGTGTAATAAAAACATGACAGTGACTGGCGTAAAGATGATATCCTTCAAAAAATTTGTTATGACTGTGAACCCCAATTACAGCAAGTTTATTGGTGGGGAAGAAAGTCGGGCGTGCCCTTTCAAGGGAACCATCTTGACATTTGCCTGAATCGATTTAGGGAAATAATGGAAAACCTAAATCAGGATGGCCGGACGCCGGTTTGAACCACCGTCCTCCCGAACAATGACAAATGTAACATGGTGAGGAAATAATAAATAGGGAAACTTAAAAAATTTTAATGTCCATATCGATGAGAATTTAAACTGGAGAAAGCACATTTTTGAACTAACAAGACTACTTAGTTTAACCACATCTGCACTTAGAATAATTTCAAATCTTTGGAGAGAGAAATCAGTAAGATCACATATTCTGCATATTTTCATTCAATAATAATGTTCTAGGGTAACTCATCTGTGAGAAAGAAAGTCTTTAGAGCTCAAAAACGTTCTGCAAGAATAATAGGTGGTGCTCACCCATGACATCTTGTAGACATCTGTTTAAGGAGTTGAGTATTCTGACTACTGCTTCACAGTACATTTATTACCTCATGAATTTCGTTGTAAATAATCTACAATAGTTCAAAAGGAATAATGATGTACTTAATTACAATAGCAGAAGGGAAAATGATATTCATTATTCCACATTAACGCTCTCTTTATCACAAAAAGGGGCGAATAACGCTGCAACTAAGATCTTGATCACTTACCCAGCAATATAAAATGTCTGACACACAGTAAAGCAAAATTTGAAAACAAGCTCAGGAACTTTCTCCCTGACAGCTCTTTCTGTTGCGTAGAAGAATTTCTATTACCCCCCCAAGAACCATGGACCTTGCCGTTGGTGGGGAGGCTTGCGTGCCTCAGCGATACAGACAGCCGTACCGTAGGTGCAACCACAACGGAGAGGCATCTGTTGAGAGGCCAGACAAACGTGTGGTTCCTGAAGAGCGGCAGCAGCCTTTTCAGTAGTTGCAGGGGCAACAGTCTGGATGATTGACTGATCTGACCTTGTAACACTAACCGAAAGGGCCTTGCTGTGCTGGTACTGCAAACGACTGAAAGCAATAGGAAACTACAGCTGTAATTTTCCCCGAGGCATGCAGCTTTACTGTATAATTAAATGATGATGGCGTCCTCTTGGGTAAAATATTCCGGAGATAAAATAGTCCCCCCATTCGGATCTCCGGGCGGGGACTACTCAGGAGGACGTCGTTATCAGGAGAAAGAAAACCGGCGTTCTACGGTTCGGAGCGTGGAATGTCAGATCCTAGGCCTTAATCGAGCAGGTAGGTTAGAAAATTTAAAAAGGGAAATGGATAGGTTAAAGTTACATATAGTAGTAATTAGTGAAGTTCGCTGGCAGGAGGAACAAGACCTATGGTCAGACGAATACAGGGTAATAAATACAAAATCAAATAGGGTTAATGCAGGAGTAGGTTTAATAATGAATAAAAAATAGGAGTACAGGTAAGCTACTACAAACAGCATAGTGTACGCATTATTGTGGCCAAGATAGATACGAAGCCCACGCCTACTACAGTAGTACAAGTTTATATGCCAACTAGCTCTGCAGATGACGAAGAAATTGAAGAAGTCTATGACGAAATAAAAGAAATTATTCAGATAGTGAAGGGAGACGAAAATTTAATAGTCATGGGTGGCTGGAATTCGGTAGTAGGAAAAGGGAGAGAAGGAAACGTAGTAGGTGATAATGGATTGGGGCTAAGAAATGAAAGAGGAAGCCGCTTGATAGAATTTTGCACAGAGCATAATTTAATCATAGCTGACATTTGGTTCAAGAATCATGAAAGAAGTTTGTATACGTGAAAGAAACCTGGAGATACTGACTGGTTACAGACAGATTATATAACAGTAAGACAGAGATTTAGGAACCAGGTTTAAACTGTAAGACACGTCCAGGGGCAGATGTGAACTCTGACCACAGTCTATTGGTTATGAACTGTAGATTAAAACTGAAGAAACTGCAAAAAGGTGGGAACTTAAGGAGATGGGACCTGGATAAACTGACTAAATCAGAGGTTGTACAGAGTTTCCGGGAGAACATAAGGGAACAATTGACACGGAAGGGGGAAAGAAATACAGTAGAAGAAGAATGGGTAGCTCTGAGGGATAAAGTAGTGAAGGCAGCAGAGGATCAAGTAGGTAAAAAAGACAAGTGCTAGTAGAAATCCTTGGGTAACAGAAGAATTATTGAATTTAATTGATGAAAGGAGAAAATATAAAAATGCAGTAAATGAAGCAGGCAAAAAGGAATAAAGACGTCTCAAAAATGAGATCGACAGGAAGTGCAAAATGGCTAAGCAGGGATGGCTAGAGTACAAATGTAAGGAGTTTGACAGAGCACTGAAAGACCTGAGTCGAAACAAGGCCCCGGGAGTAGACAACATTCCATTAGAACTACTGACAGCCGTGGGAGAGCCAGTCCTGACAAAACTCTACCAGCTGGTGAGCAAGATGTATGAGACAGACGAAATACCCTCAGACTTCAAGAAGAATATAATAACTCCAATCCCAAAGAAAGCAGGTGCTGACAGATGTGAAAATTACCGAACAAACAGTTTAATAAGTCAGGGATGCAAAATACTAACGCGAATTCTTTATAGACGAATGGAAAAACTGGTAGAAGCCGACCTCTAGGAAGATCAGTTTGGATTCCGTAGAAATGTTGGGACACGTGAGGCAATACTGGCCCTACGACTTATCTTAGAAGCTAGATTAAGGAAAGGCAAACCTACATTTTCAGCATCTGTAGACTTAGGGAAAGCTTTTGACAATGTTCACTGGAATACTCTCTTTCAAATTCTGAAGCTGGCAGGGGTAAAATACAGGGAGCGAAAAGCTATTTACAGTTTGTACAGAAACCAGATGGCAGTTATAAGAGTCGAGGGACATGAAAGGGAAGCAGTGGTTGGGAAGGGAGAGAGACAGGGTGGTAGCCTCTCCCCGATGTTATTCAATCTGTATATTGAGCAAGCAGTGAAGGAAACAAAAGAAAAATTCGGAGTAAGTATTAAAATCCATGGAGAAGAAATAAAAAATTTGAGGTTCGCCGATGACATTGTAATTCTCTCAGAAACAGCAAAGGACCTGGAAGAGCAGTTAAACGGAATGAATAGTGTCTAGAAAGGAGGATGTAAGATGAACATCAACAAAAGCAAAACGAGGACAATGGAAAGTAGTCGAATTAAGTCGGGTGATGCTGAGAGAATTTGATTGGGAAATGAGACACTTAAAGTAGTAAAGGAGTTTTGCTGTTTGGGGAGCAAAATAACTAATGATGGTAGAAGTAGAGAGAATATAAAATGTAGACTGGCAATGGCAAGGAAAGCTTTTCTGAAGAAGAGAAATTTGTAAACATCGAGTATAGATTTAAGTGTCAGGAAGTCGTTTCTGAAAGGATTTGTATGGAGCGTAGCCATGTATGGAAGTGAAACATGGACGTAACTAGTTTGGACAAGAAGAGAATAGAAGCTTTCGAAATGTGGTGCTACAGAAGAATGGTGGAGATTAGATGGGTAGATCATATAACTAATGAGGAGGCACTGAATAGGATTGGGGAGAAGAGAAGTTTGTGGCACAACTTGACCAGAAGAAGGGATCGGTTGGTAGTGCATGTTCTGAGGCATCAAGGGATCATCAATTTAGTACTGGAGTGCAGTGTGGAGGGTAAAAATCGTAGTGGGAGACCAAGAGATGAATACACTAAACAGATTCAGAAGGACGTAGTTTGCAGTAGGTAGTGGGAGATGAAGAAGCTTGCACAGGATAGAGTAGCATGGAGGGCTGCATCAAACCAGTCTCAGGACTGAAGACCACAACAATAACAACAACAATGTGCAAAAGGTGGTGGACAGGAGTTACTAACTCACATCTGAATATTAAAAAAAAAACGTTATAAATGTTCAGCAAGTAGCCATATTTAAAAATTAATTTGTTATGTGAATGTATAACGATTCGTTCCACATCATTACGATTTATCGTGAAAATCTATCTATCCATTGAACCGAGTTTTAGAGATATTTAATTGTGAAATCAGAACTCCTTCGCGCCACACCCTATACATGGATCGGCGCTTTTACCCCGTAGCAGTACTCTATAGATCTCTTTGAGGGTGAAGGTTTGGTTCTGCACATTATCCAATCTTCACTTGTTTCTTTAATTCACAGATCGACTGAGCAAGGCGCAAAACGATCCATTAAAGAGGTCACAAAACTTGTTGGCAAAATGGGTAGAGTGATGATGGCATCATGCGCCTGGAACATTTTTTTTATGTACACCATATGGTAGCACAAAGGCATTCTGATGTCATGACTAGTAGAAGTTACCCGTCGTTTGCTCTTTCTGTTACTAACCAGTCTTTTAGTTCTAACACGCGATCTAGTGTAGGTAACGTAATTTTTTTAGGAGGCTTCACTTCAGTAAATTCTGCACTGTTTTCTTTTTCCTGCTTTAGTGTATATGATCTTACTATTTCCTCACAAATGGCAAAGAGTTAAAGTCTTTGATCACGTCACACTTTAAACATTTAGGCTGCGACAAGAGCTACAGTTTGAGCACTGATGTAAATGTGAAACTATGCAGATTTCAAGTAGTATACTCCTCAATAAGGCGAGTCTGTCATTGCTGTATTGGAACGAGTGTTGAGTAAAGTAAATAAAAGGTGACATTCAATTAGAGGCAGCGGAGATGAGATGTCTGAGAAGAGCTAAGGGCTACACAAGAAGAAATCTAATTCGAAACAGACTCACGTAAAATGATGGTTATTAAAATTGTAGCACAAGAAGGATATGAAATAATGAAATTTTTTGCTATTAACTAAACGAAATGCTTTTTTTTAATTTTGTCTCAGAAACTTTACTATTAGTGTTAGACCTAGGTTTATGGTGAAAACGCCATTTTCTAGGACGTAACTGATCTCAAAGATGACAACCAAGCAAAACTAAAGATACCAGCTTTTTAAAATACCGATTCTTGACTTACAGTGTAAAAGATATCTCTGTTGACAGTTTTGACAACATTGTATATTGGTTTACAAAATTCATTTGGACAGAATTCACAATAACTGCGACTCAGTATATTTACAAAATTCATTAGGACAGGATCTGTAATAACTATGACTAAACATACAATGGAGTGGAACTGTTTACAAGAATGGAACTTTGTTATGTGTAACTAAGGTTTTTCTTCAATGTAGGGTTGCAGTGTTGTCCAAAACGGGTGAATAATTGAGTTTCTCAATCAGTAATGAATTTGGGAATGCAAACAGATGTTTCATAGTTTCTAAAATTTCTAACTGAGCTTTGTGACCTCTTTCTCTCTACGAGAAGGACTTCTGTAGCTGTGACATATTTGTTATGCATTTTTAGGCAAAGAATGAATCTGGCTACTTTAACCTACAACTTCTGTGGTGTTCTCTGCGCTTAGTGTAGATTGATCTCCCACTCGCCCAGTATACCTACAGTGACACTCCCAGCAGACGATTTTATAAACTCCGTGACTTTTCATGAAGTCTGGTTGTTTATTTTCTTAACTAAAGAGACATCTACCTACCTGTGGACATAGAAAAGCAGAGAGAAACGCTTTCCTTTTAAAGTGTTACCTATCTTATTTGAAGTTTTACCTATAAAAGGTAAACTGCACTGTGTCTTCTTTGGTCTCTCTGTGTTGTTCACTAGGTGCAAATGAATCATAGATATAGAAGTTATACATATAGAGGGGAAAGGCGAAAGCTCACTTGGTTAGAAATTTTAGAAATTAGGAAACATATGTGTGTTTCCTCACATTTATTACTGGATGAAAAAATTCCCTTATTCGCCCCTTTTGGACAATATTGCAATCTCTATGTAGAAGAAAAACCTTTTCATTCACATAGAAAAATTCCATTCCTGTGCACAGCTCTGTTCCAACGTTTGTTTCCAGTATATGTTTAGTCATAGTTATTGTATGCTGTCCTAATGAATTTTGTAAATATGTTTAGCATAGTTATTGTAAGTGCTGCCATAATGAATTTTGTAAATATGTTTAGCACAGTTATTGTAAGTGCTGCCATAATTATTTTTTGTAAATATGTTTAGCATAGTTATTGTAAGTGCTGCCATAATGAATTTTGTAAATATGTTTAGCATAGTTATTGTAAGTGCTGCCATAATGAATTTTGTAAATATGTTTAGCATAGTTATTGTAAGTGCTGCCATAATGAATCTCGTAAATATGTTTAGTCACAGTTATTGTAAGTGCTGTCCCAATGAATTTTTGTAAATATGTTTATCTATAGTTATTGTAAATGCTGTCATAACGAATTTTGTAAATCCAAACGCAATTTCGTCAAAATTGTCTACAGTGATAAATTTCAGAGTGTAAGTCAAGAACAGATATTTTAAAAAGTTGACATGTTTATCTTTGCTTGGTACTCATCTTTGGGATCAGTTACGTACTAGTAAACGGGCTTATAACCCGAAATTTATGACGCACATTAATGGTAAAATTTGTGAAACCAGGCTAAAATAGTGTTTCGTTTGGTTAATACAATATACAATGTTTAACCCAAAACCAACATTTGAATCAGTTAAAATTAAAAAAAAATATTTATTACATGGTAGGAAGAATGCTATTGACAAATATCGGTACGTCATTCAATGCGGTTTTAACACTGTGTCATAGATCATAAATCGCAGTGACTGGCGTGTGGCAGTGTTCCAGGCTCTCAGCGACCCATGACCAGATGTTTGCAATGGGTCAGAAATCTGAACTGGCTGGCCAGGTATAATATTTCTGCACCGGTTCAGGGTTAACAATTAAAAATGTTTACTAAGTGAACTGACGAGGGCAGCAATATTATAAGGAAAGACGAGATATTGAAAATGAAATGAATAAAAATTTTGCTTTCAAATTGGCGAAGCTGGTTTTCGAGATCAGTCATTAATTGGGTGATGATAGATCGTGTATCGGTAATAAAGATTTGAATCGCCATTCCTCGCTTGCATAAAATTCGTACAACAGATTGTAATCGGACCTCGACAATCATGAAAAGATAATGAAGGCCGGTTCTATGACTGATCATACAAATTTGCATATAGACTGCTGCAATGGTGGCCGTTCCATTGCATCACCTTACCAAGACTTCCACGTCGCCTCGTCTCAGTTTAATGCTGAAGCAGTTATATACGAATTAGGAGAATGAATGTACAATGATTCATGTTAGAGTTTAACTAGTATATTTACATAAAATATGCAGACATAAAAAAATACCCTACCCTCTGTCAAAGCATGCATCTACATCGGACTCTATGACAGGAGAGTCAGAGAGACAAGTTCCCTCGCTTAATAAGCAAGAAGCATTTGTTTCAACAAACATTAGTTCACACGTGAAGAGTCACAGATTACGTTTATATAATTTTCTTACTACGTTGCGTCGTTCCTTCTGTGTAGTGGTCGATTATTCTATTAATTTAAAAAGAAGGGGAGTATCGCAAGGGCAACAGCTGATCACATTCTGTATCGGTAGGTAGGTCAGGATGTTACCTTGCTGCAAAGTAACATCGCAAAGATAGGAAACAGCTACTGGCGTTTACCCGTCAGCAATGTAACACTTGCGAACTGCAAGTGTTTGTGTTGTGCACCCAATGACGCAGCAAATCATCACATCAGTCGTTGGGCCCCTGTGACGATGACAAATACAGTCTGGCTACGCTTGTTTTCCTCCGAGCCTCCACATACGAATACGTCCATCGTGATGCTGTGAGCAGAACCGAAACTAATTCTAAAAGACGGCGTGCTGCCATTCCAGCGTCTAGTGCTGTCGCTGGGCGCACCGCTGTCGCCGCGCCTTCCTCTGCAGCCGTGTCAGTGGAAACTGCAGCAACTGTCGCCGTGGTGACAGTACGAGATGCTTCAGACGCCACTGCACTCTCAGTGCGGATACTCGTCTCGCTGCAAAAAAGCTCTTTTTTTGGCTCAATGTACATTACTGTACAATTGTGGGGGGTGGGGGCAAAACGAACAACGTCTATCCTCTCGGGCGCTACTCGCATGGGGCCACCCAAAATGAGCAATATGTAAGTCCTCTCTGGCGGTTGTTGCACGGGACCGTTAACATTCTGCACGGCGTTGAGAATGGTCCTCCCGAACCCATCGACTGCATATTTGCATAACGGTCGCGGGATCTTGACTAACATGAGCACCAATATCGCGATTCGATAAACGCAATCTCGATAGATCACAGTCTAGCCGTTTTAGAATTCCGAGATGTGCTGATGGACGTTTCCCCTCCTTAGAAGAGGCATAACAAGATCTTTTCATAAACAAAACAACATTACAACATTCAAATGAGATTTCTGAATGAGAAACCCACTGTTTATTCTTATGTACAGAACGTAGATAGTGTTAGTTCTACCTACTTTGTGTGATTACGCCTAACTGCTAACCTTCTGCATATTCAAACACGTATTACACCTCACACCAGTTAGTCGTTTTGCGACGAGTCAGGCTCTTATCGCGCAGTTTCCTTTCCCTGAAAGAAAATCCACCTACCTCGTTTCTTAGGTAGTTGCTGCACTCGCCTCTCCTGATAGCAGCTACTGGAAAAATTGCAGAAAAGCAGTGTTGAAGAAACTGCAATTTAATAGCCGCTCACCGGAGGCCGCGATACATGTTTGCTGAAATACAATCTATGAGCAATCTTCCTAAATAAATTGAGTTATTGGAATGGTAGTAATTGTTTACTCAAACGAGAACGCGAAGTTGGTAATTCTATTTAAGCTCTTTATTGTCTTTAAGCCTGATCATCAGCCCGCTAATCTACGTTTGAAGAAAGTTCAGTTCACAATTCTATCCACACTCAAACCCCGCCAGAATTAGCTTTCAAAGTTACGGAATTTACTTAACTGCAACACAGACGATTTTCTAACATACACGTTTGCAGTCGATGTTCAATAATAGTTCGTTTTTTAACGTTAATGCTCGCCATAAGCACTTAGTAAAAGTTTACGAAGTACCGCCACGCTTTTAATTATTAAAGTTACTCGCGTCTTTCGCGGAACGAAAAGTCACAACTCGCTCAAACTCACACTACGCGTTACTGGACTCATCCAGTCTCAAATCGCACAGTACCGAACCGATGAAGCCGTTTTATGACTTCATTTTACACATTATTCGCGAGGACACATCAAGCATGTCTCTTCTCGATCACAGTTCCTTCGCGACTCCTCATCCACTCGCGACTCACTCTCCTAGTCTGCTAACCGTCCTCGCATCTCATTGGCTCACACATCACACAGCCAATCAGAATTAACTCTTTGGGTGCGCCTCGCGCCAAAATCTAGCACGCACCAGTCATGACTTCTGAATCATTTACGTCATGATTTCTTGTTACACAAAATTTACTGTATAATTTAACAAACCGAAAGGAAAACTAGACTTTACTTTATTTCCAGAAATTATTTAAATACTCGCGAACGTTCTGGCTGCTTGTACAATACCATACACTCTTGGACATCCGACATTCACTAAGATGGGGAACCACTGGCGACTCTGTTCCCACGGTTACATCGTCTGAACACTTGCGAGTTCCAACCTAGATTTTATACACTTGCAAAGAATGGCGAATGTCCCTCTTTCATTCACTCAGGCACACTCATTCACTCTCACCTACTCATATAAAATAACTGTTCACAAAAATTCAAAACATTTATGGTTTTAACAAAGTTATAGGTGAATTTCTAAAAGTAAAATTCTCAAAATAAATACAAAGGCACGGAAGGTGATTTTGTTTCATAGTTGGATGGTCACTGAAGGTGATCTATACATAATGGTATTTATTTAGACTCGAAAATTGTAGAAATTTGCGTTTTCTGTAAGATTTTTCTAATTTCCAAAATATGCAGGTTTCAAAGCTCAAATTTGGATGACTTATTTTTATTCATAACAGAAACTAGTATATTAACTTTTAATTTCCTCAGGTTCCTCAGTTAGAAGTTATTAAAGATGAAAGTTCCACGTTATACACGCGGCTAGTTAGCGCACAGGTCTTACATTCTCACGGTACAGACATGCCATATGGTCGTGACGTCAGACGAACGGACACCGGTAATCTGCCCGCCACAGCACATATGCTAATCTGATGGCTACTTTACAGTCTGTCTACATTTCACAGTAAATATTTGATAGAAAACTGTGCGCTCGCACTAGTTGCGACGCCACACACCTCCTGAGGAAACTAAATTTTTTCATTCATGACAAACTTTTAGTTTTCTAAAAAAAATTTCTATTAAAGATTTACTCAAACAGCTATTTAACATTTATAGTTCCTGTACATCAATCATCCACTTATACCTAGGGCTGACGACCTACAAAACATCTTATATCTAAACATGCACTTTTATCATCATTCAAAAAAAAAATTTTTCAGATTACAAAATTCTATTTACAAATTCCTGAAAGAGAAAACAAACCTAAATACTATCTTGATGTACGTCACACGCACACTAACACTACTATCGCTATGGTGAGCGTCACTTTTTCACCACTTACACTTAAGATTTTGATAGCACTCGTAGTTCGACCGGGTCCTGCTTGGGAGGTCCATTTCAAGTCTCGTGCTACCACCTCTGTTTACTTCGGCGCACCTGAAACATCAGCTGGCCTCAGTTCCCTTTCTAACTGCTACGTCTTAACCTACAGCAGCGATAAATGGCGCTATCTGCTTGACTCTAAAGTCTCATATTTTTGATAAAATTTACTTTACAGTATGTACAATTTTCAAAATTTTTTTTTTTTTTTTTTTTTTTTTAAGTGAAAAGTGAATTGACTTTCCTAATGCAGTACCGAAGTGGCACATTTACTCTTTAATTACTTCTTCATCTCATAATCAAACAAGTTATGGTTACATAAGAAATACTAAGAAAAACAATTCCTACAAATAGTTCACAAATACATAATAAATCTCCGCCAGCACTGGTGACTCTCCAGTTCCTGTACAATACACAACAATATAAAATATACACAAAATTATCAATATTACAATTCTGTCTCCAGGCAATCTCCTGTAGTCCTGTATCATAAATTAAACACTGAAAAATACATATTTACTTATTCATTTATCAACACTACAATCCTTATACTAATCTCTACGACAAACTTGGGGAGCTTTGTGTGTCTCTGGTCAAAAATGGAATCGATGTCATGGGTACTTTCCTCATCTCACATATCTGGAGTTACTTCAATTTCTTGTCAACATCAGGTTTTCTCTAGTCACATTCGGGTTTAATTTACAACTCTCATACTCATACTTCACACACTCAGGTTAGTATTTGTTAAAGCGTTTCCTACTAATCTGCGAAACCTCGTTACCCATACTTTCTAACATACATCCACCTCCTGAGTTACCAACGTCGCCTCAGCTCTGTTTACATTCGTAGCCTCACTTCCTTTTGTTTACAAACATCTCCTCTGTTTACCAACAAACGCCACCTCTGGTTACCAACATTAAGCTTTTTATTTACTCACCTTCGTAGCCTCACTTTTTCCTAATATCGAGCTAGCCAAACACTATGCTCATTCTTTCTCCTTTTCTCACATATTTCTCTTCATTTGACAGTCAGTCCTGCTGCACTGTCCCTTTAACTTAACTTCCTTTACCCCTTTGACAGTCAACCTTGTTGCACTGTACCTTTACTCATTTTACCACTAAATCACCTCCTGAGGCTCTGACTTCATTGAACAGACAGTTTTGCTGTACTGCTCCATTTCCTTTCCTAAACATTAGCTTAATGCTACGTCTTAACATATCGTTCTGTTACTTAACAAACAGCTTCAATGTTCGTCACCATATTTTCTGAGGCTCTTACATTTCTTAGTTATTTTACCTTTCTAAGGGCATTACTCACACCTTAGGCCAAACATTTACTTTACTGAGACTTATTACTTATCTGAGGTATCTTAATCCTTTTTGATTTTCTCTTACACTCATTCCTTACGCTTAACCTATACTGCACTGAGGTTCTTTCCTACTCATTACTTAAACACTTTATCACTTAAAAACTACGATAGAGAAGAAGGAAAGACGATAGAATTTTAGTTCTGAATGAAAGAAGAGGTAGGTTGACAATACGGAAAAGAAAGTGGAAGAAATATTGTCAAACGACTCGAGACCTAGTGCTCGTCACGCACTTAGCTCTGCAAAGAGTGCAAAGCTCTCTGAGGTATCTACTCACTCCTGGCCACGTCTCTCTTTTGAACATATCTTTTCAAATCCACAATGTTCCTAAGCCCTAACACCTTATGTGATTTCACAAACTCCAGTCTATAAGCATTTGGGTGAGGCTTCTCTACGATTCTAAATGGGCCCACGTACTCATTATAGCCCTCCAAGAATTTCTCTGTTTTACAAATACATATAGGAAAATCATTCTGCTCAGGATCCTCACATAGCTGCTTACCGATGAAAGGTATAGTAATTAGTTTACCCTTAATTTTTACCATAACATCATTGGTAGAAAAATTCACCCATCCTTCATATTTATTCAAAAAGTCAGCCCCCACCAATATGTCTACACTCAGTCCATTTATAACTAAGAAGTTCTGTCTTATTTCTACTTCCTTAAATGCTATGGGTAGAAACACTTCCTGTTTTACTGTCTTCTTAGTCTTACCGGTTGCTACTACAATGTTCAAGCCACTTACTGGCATCTTAACAATCTGTTTACTGTTAGGGAGTTCATTTACCAAGTTCTGGGATACTGCACAGACTTCCGATCCAGTATCTATCAAACATTTAACTGGTTCATTTAATACTCTTAGCTCTACTATCGGTTGCCCTAAGTACTCTTTATTTATTTTGGGTTCTGCTTCCTCCAATAAATCTTGCACAATTTCTCTCCTTTCGAAGCCTGTCTTTTGGGTGGCAATCACATTCACACTTACAGGGTTTATTTCATGCTTATTATCACCCTCAATTCTAGTGGCAGCTCCTATTAGCCTATCCACTATTGCTAAGTCAAAACATTTTTCCAATGTTTCCCCCTCTTTCTCATTAACCTCCTTTTCTACGACCCTATCCAAGGCGTCGTCATTAACCTCTACCTCCTCCTCTAATCTATCCTCTTCTTCGTAACTATCTACAACATCAATTATCTTATCAAGCACAGTCACAACCCTGCCATTATTACTGTTCTCACCCCTATCCGACAGCTCTTCATTAGTTTTACTGTGCATAATGTCTTTCTGATTATTACCCTTATAACTAGTACTTAGTTCTTCAATAAGTGGCTTCTTATGATTATTCTTACAGTTAATTGGTTCATTAACCTCCACTTGACTTAAAGCTACTATCTCTGTCTGTTTTACGTTATCCTCCCTAAATTTTGTAGCAACAACATTTATGTTAGGTGGTCGTTCAGGCTGCTTTCTTATGAATGGTTTTGCCAGCGGATTTAACTTTAAACGCTGTTGCCTACGATCGCCAGCACACTCGTAGACAATTAATGGTTTTCCGAGCGCGGTGCGTCATCACTATGCCTCCAGCTGACCGCCTCACCTCCTGACATCTGTCGGCCGCTGTCATACTGCTCGCGTTCATTGAACCTGTTAACATATGTTCTTCCTCTACCACGTGAACTGCCACGGTATCCGCCGCCTCTCTGAACACCCATCCTATTAATGTTTACATCCGCGCGATTGTCATTCTGCCTAGCAGGCGGGCGATGCTCCCTCCTCATGTTTTCTTCTTCTTTTTGGACGGATTCAACCCTTTCTAAATACTGTACGAACTTGTCAATGTTATCTCGGGGCGCAGATATGATCTTAGTTTTCCAGTTCCACGGTAGCTTATTTTCTACCCCTAATATGATCTGTTCTGTTTCTAACTTATTACTAAGGTAGGACAGAGTTGTTACCCACCTTTGAACAAATCGTTTGATGCCCTCTCTCTTGGGGTCATACTTCTCTCCCGACCAGAACCGATTAAGAACATCCATCTGCTTTCTCTTTCCCCAGTATTCCTCAAAGAACGCTAATTTAAATTCTGACAATTTCGCGTATTTTTCAGAGGCTAAATTCCCCCATACTCTGGCCTCTCCCATCAAATTTGAAGTGATAAAGCCTATCTTTTGTTTATCGCTCCATACTTTCGGCAAAACGTCTTCAAAATCGTTCCAAAATTCTCTGGGGTGCATGTTCTTACTTGGGTCAAATTTTAAAAACTGTCTGTGGGTAACATACGCAACCTCGGTAGATTCAATTATTCCATTGGAAATTATACTACCACTATGGTTAGAAACACACTGTTCTACTTTGGTTAGTCTGCATTCATGCCCACAAAGTTGCTCATTCACACTTTCACTGAAATGGCTTATGTGAGTCTCTAAATTATTGACCTTATTTACAACTTGCTCTCCAAGTTTCTCACACCGAATTTTGGTATCATTTACTTTACATTCTAAGGCGGCATGATTAATTTCATTGGAATTCTCTACCACTTTTATGTGCTCACATACTTTATCTAATTCTGCATCAACATGGGATTTAAATTGCTGTTGATCCTCAGTAACCTGTTCGATTCGTGTCGTCAATTCACTTTGCACTTGAACAATATTTTCTGTACATTCTAGTTTAACCTGCTGTATTTCAACATTTACTTTACTACTGAGCACTGCTAAATCTTGCTTCCAACAGTCTCTGAGATCGGATATTTTGGAATCTAAATCAGCGCCCATTTTAGTCATCTCATTACTTAAATCAGATCCTAATTTAGACATTTTTGAATCCATTTTACTTGACATATTAGTTTCCATTTGTGACATATTAGTTTCCAATTTTGATATACTGGAATCCATCTTACTTGACATATTGGTATCCAACACGTTCATCTTAGTTAATAGATTCATCAGCATACTGGCGACATTATCCTTCGCCCCCTCATTTGCTGATACAATGTCCCTATTAACATTAACTACCGGCATGGGTAACTGTAACTCACTGGGCACTGACATATTTGGATCTGACTCCAAACTATAATTAACATAGGATGAATCAGTCAAACTACTACTGAAATTGGGTTGAGACACGTCTAAACTAAAATTCATGGGGTCATTTTCCCCTGTCTCCATCCCACTATCACAACTTAGTTCCGCCTTTTTGTCACTTGGTTGAAACTCAGCCATTTTTCTCAGTTTGACTCCACAAACACACAAAGTTTTCAAAAGCACTGTACTTAACTTTGTGCTTCGGCGTGCTGCGTTGCTGCTAGATGAAACTGCGGGTCCGTTCACCATACACTGCAATGCTGTACCAGTTTCCGGGCCCCCGCTCGAATCAGCGCTGCCAACTGCCACTGCTGTCGTCGCCTCTGCGTAGTCTCCGTAGCTCGTCGTCTGCCAGACGCCGTCGTAGACTGCTATTCCAATCGGCGCGTAGTCACCGAAAAATTCTTCCGTTCCGTACAACACATTACAGTTCACGGACACTTTCACTGTCCTTCCTATTCACGTGGCGATATCAATTTGTACGCTACACAGTTCCTACACATAGCGAGCACTTCTGTATTGTCCGGTAATTGTCACTACTGCTTTTTTTTGAAATTCACTGGAATTTACTATTTTTATTTCCCGGCCGATGCACCACTTGCGACGGGTCAGGCTCTTATCGCGCAGTTTCCTTTCCCTGAAAGAAAATCCACCTACCTCGTTTCTTAGGTAGTTGCTGCACTCGCCTCTCCTGATAGCAGCTACTGGAAAAATTGCAGAAAAGCAGTGTTGAAGAAACTGCAATTTAATAGCCGCTCACCGGAGGCCGCGATACATGTTTGCTGAAATACAATCTATGAGCAATCTTCCTAAATAAATTGAGTTATTGGAATGGTAGTAATTGTTTACTCAAACGAGAACGCGAAGTTGGTAATTCTATTTAAGCTCTTTATTGTCTTTAAGCCTGATCATCAGCCCGCTAATCTACGTTTGAAGAAAGTTCAGTTCACAATTCTATCCACACTCAAACCCCGCCAGAATTAGCTTTCAAAGTTACGGAATTTACTTAACTGCAACACAGACGATTTTCTAACATACACGTTTGCAGTCGATGTTCAATAATAGTTCGTTTTTTAACGTTAATGCTCGCCATAAGCACTTAGTAAAAGTTTACGAAGTACCGCCACGCTTTTAATTATTAAAGTTACTCGCGTCTTTCGCGGAACGAAAAGTCACAACTCGCTCAAACTCACACTACGCGTTACTGGACTCATCCAGTCTCAAATCGCACAGTACCGAACCGATGAAGCCGTTTTATGACTTCATTTTACACATTATTCGCGAGGACACATCAAGCATGTCTCTTCTCGATCACAGTTCCTTCGCGACTCCTCATCCACTCGCGACTCACTCTCCTAGTCTGCTAACCGTCCTCGCATCTCATTGGCTCACACATCACACAGCCAATCAGAATTAACTCTTTGGGTGCGCCTCGGGCCAAAATCTAGCACGCACCGGTCATGACTTCTGAATCATTTACGTCATGATTTCTTGTTACACAAAATTTACTGCATAATTTAACAAACCGAAAGGAAAACTAGACTTTACTTTATTTCCAGAAATTATTTAAATACTCGCGAACGTTCTGGCTGCTTGTACAATACCATACACTCTTGGACATCCGACATTCACTAAGATGGGGAACCACTGGCGACTCTGTTCCCACGGTTACATCGTCTGAACACTTGCGAGTTCCAACCTAGATTTTATACACTTGCAAAGAATGGCGAATGTCCCTCTTTCATTCACTCAGGCACACTCATTCACTCTCACCTACTCATATAAAATAACTGTTCACAAAAATTCAAAACATTTATGGTTTTAACAAAGTTATAGGTGAATTTCTAAAAGTAAAATTCTCAAAATAAATACAAAGGCACGGAAGGTGATTTTGTTTCATAGTTGGATGGTCACTGAAGGTGATCTATACATAATGGTATTTATTTAGACTCGAAAATTGTAGAAATTTGCGTTTTCTGTAAGATTTTTCTAATTTCCAAAATATGCAGGTTTCAAAGCTCAAATTTGGATGACTTATTTTTATTCATAACAGAAACTAGTATATTAACTTTTAATTTCCTCAGGTTCCTCAGTTAGAAGTTATTAAAGATGAAAGTTCCACGTTATACACGCGGCTAGTTAGCGCACAGGTCTTACATTCTCACGGTACAGACATGCCATATGGTCGTGACGTCAGACGAACGGACACCGGTAATCTGCCCGCCACAGCACATATGCTAATCTGATGGCTACTTTACAGTCTGTCTACATTTCACAGTAAATATTTGATAGAAAACTGTGCGCTCGCACTAGTTGCGACGCCACAGTTTGTTACATGCTGCATTCACGGTCTTGCAATTTTAGTACCTAGCAGTATCTATACTGATAAAGACAAAATAACTGAATACAAACATCAATGAACACACATTGTGAAAATAATGATAGTCAGAGACTACCCAAGAAAATTTGTAGTTATAATAATGAAGGAAAGAGAGATTTAAGTAGAAGAAGATAACAAGGCTCATAAACCTGGTGACGACTAATTTGCAGATGCCTAATGTCTGTCGCGCAAGTCAATGACAATGCAAAGCCATTGTTAATAGTCAGCTACGTTGCACGGAAATATTCGGACACTCGCGAGAAAACAGTGATCGGTCATATGGTTTTTTTTGACCATCAAAGTAGAAGAGGACAAATTTTTAATGTTATTCGAAAGACTTCTTGTCGGTCATTCACAACGAACAATACTGCTACATCAAACCAGCATTTAGCTGTATCGTTGAGATCGAATGACGAGAGTCCAATAGTAATCGTGTTTTGTTTCATTTTCAAGCGACATGTTGGCTTATTTTTCTTGCTCAGAGAACTGTCATAGTAGACGTGTACCTGTAAGTGCTTGTCTGCGTCATAAGCCTAGCGTCAAGTCGACGCGTGTCTAAAGTTTATGTCAAGCCAACTGACATTTTCGAGATGGTGGCAAAAGCGAGACGATCTGTGAGGATAAAAATGTAGCCTCTTGAAACATTCCAGTATTTTTGAAAGTTGTTCGTTAAAATGTCTGCTTTAAAATTATTCAGTCTTCCACTTATGCATCGCTAGCATGCTGCATAGCTATTCTGTGCCAGGTGACCGATTACTTAAAGATAGCACAATCTTTCACCTCTAGAATATATTTTGATGATTGTAATTACGAACCAGTCACATTATTGTGTGGCCAAGTACTTTGTTTATGATTACCGTTGAACGAGGGACAAAGCGATTCTGTACTCTGTTTCTTTCCATCCGGCTTTTGGTACCCTGATCTGATTCTGATGGTGCTCTTATTGCTGCTTTCATGTTATGGTAGAGACGACAGTGTGACAACTAGCTTTGAGACTACTTTCTATTCGTCATTTTCGTGCAACGAGCCACCAGAAGTATGGTGAAGTTCTGCAACTATGTGTAATATTTGTCTGCAGTATTATCAGGTCTTTAAGTGTGTCTTTACTTGTGTTAAAACTTAACTTCCATTACTCAGAGAGGTAGATCACTATCGATGCACATAATAAGGTATGGGTATTACACCCGTTCATCCGTTCAGTAGGCACGCTTAGAACATCAAACTCCCGTTATTTTAAATGAGTTCAAGATTTTATGATGTATCGAGAATCTTTCTTTGCTTATTTCTTTCGTATCGAGTGACCTTGTATGCTACGTGGTTCACTACACAACAAGTGTTAAGTTTCATAATATAATGTTTTGTATGATGCTTTTGAACTGAATCATAATAAAGGCCTTTACGATTTGTCTTCACTCCTGCGTCATTTACGAAATTCATGTCCAACATGGCGCTGCATACGTGTCTCGATGTTCGATTTTCAATGTGCCCTTAATTTTACTCTGAATTCTGTCTTCGGCGGAAACGTTGGTCAATGCGAACCAAACCTGCACTCAGCAATCGTTCTTTGCGCGGTTTACGGCTTAGGGGGTAAGAAGTGCTGTGGAGATTCCGAGAGTGCTTACTGGTTGTCAGATTATGTTCATTGTGATCGTTACACCTATTAATGTTTCATGCGTTATATGGGGGACTAAGACTTTAAAATGTGTAAACAGGAAGACAAAACTCTTAATCGTTTTCCAGAAAATCGAGCTGAAAATGTTAGACGTGTTTACATACCTTGTACGGTCATCAGCATTTAAGGAATCTGCAGCTGACCGAATAAGCGCTTATTAGTCTCGTATCAGCGATCTTCCTAAATACACTCCTGGAAATTGAAATAAGAACACCGTGAATTCATCGTCCCAGGAAGGGGAAACTTTATTGAGACATTCCTGGGGTCAGATACATCACATGATCACACTGACAAACCCACAGGCACATAGACACAGGCAACAGAGCATGCACAATGTCGCCACTAGTACAGTGTATATCCACCTTTCGCAGCAATGTAGGCTGCTATTCTCCCATGGAGACGATCGTAGAGATGCTGGATGTAGTCCTGTGGAACGGCTTGCCATGCCATTTCCACCTGGGGCCTCAGTTGGACCAGCGTTCGTACTGGACGTGCAGACAGCGTGAGACGACGCTTCATCCAGTCCCAAACATGCTCAATGGGGGACAGATCCGGAGATCTTGCTGGCCAGGGTAGTTGACTTACACCTTCTATAGCACGTTGGGTGGCACGGGATACATGCGGACGTGCATTGTCCTGTTGGAACAGCAAGTTCCCTTGCCGGTCTAGGAATGGTAGAACGATGGGTTCGATGACGGTTTGGATGTACGGTGCACTATTCAGTGTCCCCTCGACGATCACCAGAGGTGTACGGCCAGTGTAGGAGATCGCTCCCTACACCATGATGCCGGGTGTTGGCCCTGTGTGCCTCGGTCGTATGCAGTCCTGATTGTGGCGCTCACCTGCACGGCGCCAAACACGCATACGACCACCATTGGCACCAAGGCAGAAGCGACTCTCATCGCTGAAGACGACACGTCTACATTTGTCCCTCCATTCACGCCTGTCGCGACACCACTGGAGGCGGGCTGCACGATGTTGGGGCGTGAGCGGAAGACGGCCTACGGTGTGCGGGACCGTAGGCCAGCTTCATGGAGACGGTTGCGAATGGTCCTCTCCGATACCCCAGGAGCAACAGTGTCCCTAATTTGCTTGGAAGTGGCGGTGCGGTCCCCTACGGCACTGCGTAGGATCCTACGGTCTTGGCGTGCATCCGTGCGTCGCTGCGGTCCGGTCCCAGGTCGACGGGCACGTGCACCTTACGCCGACCACTGGCGACAACATCGATGTACTGTGGAGACCTCACGCTCCACGTGTTGAGCAATTCGGCAGCACGTTCACCCGGCCTCCCGCATGCCCACTATACGCCCTCGCACAAAGTCCGTCAACTGCACATATGGTTAACGTCCACGCTGTCGCGGCATGCTACCAGTGTTAAAGACTGCGATGGAGCTCCGTATGCCACGGCAAACTGGCTGACATTGACGGCGGCGGTGCACAAATGCTGCGCAGCTAGCGCCATTCGACGGCCAACACCGCGGTTCCTGGTGTGTCCGCTGTGCCGTGCGTGTGATCATTGCTTGTACAGCCCTCTCGCAGTGTCCGGAGCAAGTATGGTGGGTTTGACACACCGGTGTCAATGTGTTCTTTTTTCCATTTCCAGGAGTGTAGAAACTCGCTGCCGCTACTTTTTTTTAATTTCCGCGTAATTCTAAAAGGCTGAAACATTCGTACACTGCACAACGTGATGTCACTTAATCTGGAAAATTACATTCAACGATCTTCGTTTGATAGCAAGAGACCACTGGCTCATTTAGAACCAGGATGGAAAAATCAGTTGCGTAGACACGCAAAAGCAAAAACGTTTCGTTATCATGTTCAAACTCCGGTAAAGTCACAACAGCATTGTACAAGAACTTTCTAACGACATCTTGAAGTCATACGTGAGAGAACAATTTCTTTTGTTCCTCGGTTCATGGGGAGGGCAAACAAACTCGGGTTTGTACGACGAAACTTTTCAGGATGGAGACGGTCTGCCAAGATGCAATATTACACTAATTCCTCCAAAATGTACTCCGCTGCTGCAGCTTTGAGACGTTTATTTTTACAGGCGGGTGAACATCATAACACGACTATGAAATCCTGCATACATTCTCGAACAAAGAGATAGCTTCTACAGAAGACTGCATAAAAATCCAATCAGTCGTACTCCATCAGTTGTCTAGACCAATATTTAGCGATGTGCTTCAATGTGCGCGGTACACTGCGAAATTGTATGATGACCGAGAACAGTTTATGAATGTGATCCAAGTTCGTTTTGCAATAGACATTTTTTGAAAAAAACCAAGCAGCTGCAAAAATACGGCTTTCATTACGTTCTGTGCGCCGCTGTTAAGCAATGCGGACAGCCTGATAGACATAAAACTGACCACACCGGTACTGTATAATGTATACAGTATTCCATACGTTCTGTGCAGTAAGCGGCTCGTGAATGTACATTCTGGGTGTTCACAAATTTTTAGATTCAGATGAATTTGGTAGTATGAAGTTAACAGCACTGCTGTATAATAGTTATGCATATCAACAAGTTTATACTACTACAACCACTGCGGATAATAATATTAATAAGATGCATAACTTGTCTGACGAAAGAATTGTTTTTGTGAAATTTTGTTCTATGTACATAATTAAGTACAATTTAGGGCAATAACGAAGTAATGTGTAAGCTTTCGCAACTGTCCATTTCGCATTTTTGTGTAAGTGGGAGTTTTCGTGCTTTTCCATTTTTTCGCACAAATGCACAAGATCCCTAACAGATGTATTAGTTCATCAATTTACTTCTGGGCTGGAAATCAGATATTCTTAGGCTTCACCCACACGGATTGTGCTGACTGTACACTTCCCTTATTAAATGTTCGATTGTAAGTACGCTTATTTCATTTCGTCACTTTCTCAATCAAAGGATCTGTTTTCGGAGGCACTAGTTTCTTTGTGGCAACATTTCCTGATAATTTACTTGTATGTTACTCAGAATGAGATTTTCACTTTGCAGCGGAGTGTGTGCGCTGATATGAAACTTCCTGGCGGATTAAAGATCTGTGGCGGACCGAGACTCGAATTCGGAATGTTTGCCTTTGGCGGGAAAGTGCTCTACCCACTAAGCTACCCAAGTACGCCTTACGAAGCGTCCTCACAGCTTTACTTTTCTGTTAGTATTTAAAATAGATTCAACACAGCTCATGTTTACCCTTCACGTGAGTGCCGATTCCCGCGCAGTAAACGACCAACTCCAAACACAACCTGCCGTTTGCAGAAATCATTAAACTCAAGTGGTAATGTCCACCAACATGGTCACTTGACAAGAATACATATGGGGCGCTGAGATCCACAAGAGCCTAAAGCACAAGGTCGTCGGGCCCGTATTAAAAGAGGAATATCAGAGAAACCAGTGGTACAGCTTTTCGTGAATTTTCATGTATACAGTGTGCACCTACAGCACAAATAAACCTGACTCACTATAAGATCAACGGACTTCAGAAGCATGACTAACTGCTACAGTCCCACAATGGGCGGTGATGTGCTTTAGTCCCTTACGATTCTCACCACCTCAATGGTTTACTGTATGATAAAATTCGTAACTTAATATTCTAGAACGCATTCAGAAACCCACAAAATAGGTTTACTCTCAGTACAACTTTCCGCCCAGTAGATAGCCCAAAAATCAGCTGTAGCGGAATATGCACTTAAAGACGGCTACCGAATTGCATTTGACGACGAGACTTCTGTTATTAAACGGACCAACTGCTTCTGGGATACCATAATAAGTGAAGCAAGAGAGATAAAAATACTGGACAACACCCTCAATAAAGACGGTAGATTGCATCTCAGTATGGTCTGGGATCCTGTGGCTGGAGATGAAGCGGGCATCAAATATAGTGCGGTATTGAGCACCAGTGACGTCACTGGCGACGGCGCGGTTATATAAGCACGGCAGCGGTATGCACACGACAGTCAACCGCTTGACAATGGCATAGGAGATTTCTGCCGGAAATTAGCTACCAATTAAATACTTGCCGTCACTTGAAACCAGAGGACATTTTATTAATGGAAATCGCCGCGAGCGCATAAATCGAAATAATGGTACTGATGTGAGTGAAAGTTCTCGTGTATCCTTTTTCTGTTTCCCGTCTCCGTATGAAACTTTTTTTCTTCAGCATAAAAATTAAGAAACTAATAAAGGAATTATTAAATACTGATAATTTGCATAGTCACAAAAAATTTGTTGTTAGAATTACATGTCAGTGAAACAAAAAGTACTGGCAGCGATATTCTATCCAGTTACCTCGGATTTACGAAACGAAGCGCTTACTCGCTCTGTCTTAATTTAAATCACGATATTACAACAAGGGTTGCATAGCATATATGATGCACCCTTTTTTCTTGAAGCAGTGATAAATGCCTTTCGTCCTCCATACAAAGTATATAACACGGGAAAAATTTCCAATTTCGATTTTCTCGAAAACAGTTGAAAATTGCGTCTCCGTGTTAATATACGTTGTAACTCTAGTCGTGCCCTACACAAACTTTTACCGTGAATCAAATCGGTGAGGCGAAGTCCGTGCAATGCTCTTGTCACGTCATCACGAAAGTAATAGGAGGCTTAGAAATTGTAATCAAATTGTGTTTTGAAACTTCATTTCGAATAGAGTATACAAGTGATGGCAAAATGGATGTCATATTAGTTTGTAGTCGGGCTGTAAGAAATTCCTTGGTACAATTCCTTAAGATCCCCGTTTCCAATAATGCCTTGTAATATCACAACGAACATTTTCCGTTGCTTTCTTACTTAATTACCGTTATAGGTCGATTTCGTCCACAGTCGTAACACGTGGAATGTCTTTGTTCTGGTTCTCCTTGTCTTCCGCCATTTCGATGATGACGCATCAGCCAGCCACGCCACAGGCTGCCTGCGGTATAGGAGCGGAGGCGGCGCCGTTGCTTTATCGCAGCGCTATTCTTCTTCAGGGTGTACTCCGCTGGCCGCAAGATCTCCGTTTTATGGCTCCGAGTCTCGCCCTTCGCCCTTTCCATTAAGCTGCAGAGTCTGCTGCGCCGTGATGGAGCAGGGCGTCGACTCACTCAGAATATGGCCAGTTGACAGAGCTGTTAAAACTTTATCCGCTCGTTTCTGTTGCACCCTTTGCAGACCTCTGAAGGTGAATTAGAGCAGAACGTAATACGCGCGATGGACTATCAAACACTAATGGTATGACGAACTGAAGGAGTATTCCATAGACTAAGATTTTCTTTCTGCACAAGTCCATCTTGTCCACAGTGAGGTCGCTGGAAATAGAGCATTCATTCGGTGACGATATATGTTAAAAAACGAATAGTACTAAGAAATTAACGTTTCGTCTACTGGGAAGTCGTCATAGACAGTGCGCAAGAAACAAGGGAATAATTTGGCCATAGCCTTACCAAAGATTTCATACCAGTATTCGCCTGAAGTGATTTATAGGCTGAATAAAACAACTTTGTAAATTATACCATGATCTTCTGCCTTACTTTTAAGGTGGATCCGTAACTAACGAAGCATAAATACGCAAACGGCTCTCAAGGATTATGCTTTGGGGCAGTTCCGACTGGCCGACTGTTGCCTGTTGCGATCTATGATCGCATGACACGTGGTAAGCATGTCGCCAATCCCTCCAGGCGTTATTACCAGCAGGTGAATCCTGACGACACCGCTGCTTCTTTATTTACTCAGCTCCTCATCTGGCCTCAGGAGGCTGATGCGATCCAGTGTTCCAGAACCCCACCCCAGCTAAGATCCGGAAAATAAAGAAGCCTGGGGAAGACGATGTAGGCCTCAGAACGTCTGGAATACTACACACAACAACAAAAAATGTTTTGCATCACCTCGGTTCAGAGAGTTCCGGAATCTGAACAGAAAATTGGAAAGAGCAACGTAAAAATCATTTCCGCCCTTTTTATTGCTCATGAAAACAACACACACAGCGAGACCTTCAGAGGTGGTGGTCCAGATTGCTGTACACACCGGTACCTCTAATACCCAGTAGCACGTCCTCTTGCATTGATGCATACCTGTATTCGTCGTGGCATACTCTCCAATAGTTCATCAAGGCACTGTTGGTCCAGATTGTCCCACTCCACAACGGAGATTGGTTGGTGAGTTACGGCGTCCATAAACAGCCCTTTTTTATCTATCCCAGCCTCCTTCTGCAAGCTTCTTGTCGAGTCGTCATCTCTCGTAGATGCCCTGTGACTGTGGTCATCAAACTGCTTTCACTGGGAATTTGTCTTTCTGCATTTGCTCCTCACCGCTCAGAAACTGCAGACTGACCTTAAACCCCCTGTCATACCTCTATCCTGAGTCAGGACGCGACACCGGTTCTGTTCACACTGAAACCAGTGACTAACCATTCCGCTACGAAGTATTTTTTTGGGAACAGGTAGTCTGCAACTACACCTTGTTTTTATTTTCTTTATTTAACTTTCATTCTTTGCAGTTAGTTTTGGAAACGCAGCGCCACTCTCTCGTGATCATTCCTGGTATTAGCCAAGCCATCAGGCTGCAGTCTGGAACCACATACGTCGCTGTCAAACTAAACTACTTATGCAACCATATCATTTCTTGGCCACCCCAGTAAAATTCGCTTTCGTCCATCGCTGAGTTTATTTCCGGTATCTGAGAAAAGGAGAGTTCATGCAGCGTGGAGACAATGGGTCAGCCTTCTGTAATCCTTCTAAATGGAGTGTGCTCTGCGCCTGCAAAGCTGGCTTAACGGCGAGTACGTCTCCCATGGTGGTGGGTGCTTTCAAGCACTAGCAAAACTTTGAAAAGCCCTGAAAGAAGCATATCTTTACTGAAGAGTGCTATTATCAAACACACGAAGTGGCCAAAGGAAATGACTTAATTCTGTTCCTGTGGTTAATCGGTTGGAAAGGTTAGCTGTTAAAACAGGTTCCGTGTGCTTGCTTGGAGATCGCAGGGCTTAGAAAGCCAGCCTTGTGCCTTCTTGGATTAAGGTAGGCGATCAAGCACGTTATTTTTCAAATGTAGAAAACCTGTAATAATCCGAAGTACACTCCAACAAAGAATCCCTTGGGTGCAAGGTCGCAAGTTCAGTATTTAGTAAGGCTCATTTGAAAGTGTTAGTGTTAATAATTACGACAGGAAAAATATTAGATTCTAATGACTGACCATGTGCATCAGGAGAGCGACACAAAATGAATGTCCGGCAGGTGCAGAGATCAGCCTTCTATGGGAAGTATGCATTACACTTCACAAAATGGGCATCGTCGATGTTCAAGAAATGTTTTTAAGCACGCCATTAACTTGCTTCATGAACACCGAATGAGAAATGGCGCCCCACATTGATCACAAAGGTCCGCACCCTCGAGATCTAAGGCGAACTCATTGGGAGCTACAAACCGTGCGGGACGTTCAGCTAAGCATCCACTCTTAAGGAATGCGTATAGAATCATATTGGCGTAAAGGGTCATGAGAACTGGTGCAATGTGATGGCATGCAACTGAATGCGAAGCAGTTTGTCCTGTAGCTGCAGAGAGTGCTATAATATTTTTATAGGTACGGAAAAAATAAACTTCCTGAGGCTGAGTTTGTTCAGTGGTTGCAAGTAGTATGAACTGCAATGTCCCATGCTTTTCAGGAAGAATAGTTTGCTCTAAAGAGGAATGATTTTTATTCGCAGACCAGGCTACGAAACAAAAGTTGTTTTGATCAGCTATTGGCCAAAAGGAGCTCTCATATCATAGAAGTAATTCTCTTACTCCCATTTTCCCACTCTTGATTGCTGTGACGCAAATATTCCTGACGTAAATATTTCTTCCTGATTTTGCAGGATCACGCACGCGAGAAAGAACCGTAGCGGGCAGAGGATCTCCAACTTCTTGCAGCACAATCCAGATTAACAGTCGGAATAATTGTATACGAATGCGTTAAGGCATTGATGTTAGTTGATCTTGATGCAACCCTCTTAATTAATCTGATTTACAGGCTTACTTTTACATGCCTTTCCTCTTCAAATCTCTATTGGCAGAAGTTGAAAACAAATTTCTTACCGAACGACGGGAGAAGTTCGTTCATCTCCTCTAGAAAATTTCGAACCGATAACGCAGTCTGCCGTGCATCGTCAACATAATGCTTTGTTTGAATTTTCGTTATCTTATGTCTTCTAACGTGTGGTTCCTGAAGAGGGGCAGCAGCCTTTTCAGCAGTTGCAGGGGCAACAGTCTGGATGATTGATTGATCTGGCCTTGCAACATTAACCAAAACGGCCTTGCTGTGCTGGTACTGCGAACGGCTGAAAGCAAGGGGAAACTACAGCTGTAATTTTTCCCGAGGACATGCAGCTTTACTGTATGATTAAATGATGATGGCATCCTCTTGGGTAAAATATTCCGGAGGTAAAATAGTCCCCCATTCGGATCTCCGGGCGGGGACTACTCAGGAGGATGTCGTTACCAGGAGAAAGAAAACTGGCGTTCTACGGATCGGAGCGTGGAATGTCAGATCCCTTAATCGGGCAGGTAGGTTAGAAAATTTAAAAAGGGAAATGGATAGGTTAAAGTTAGATATCGTGGGAATTAGTGAAGTTCGGTGGCAGGAGGAACAAGACTTCTGGTCAGGTGACTACAGGGTTATAAACACAAAATCAAATAGGGGTAATGCAGGAGTAGGTTTAATAATGAATAGGAAAATAGGAATGTGGGTAAGCTACTACAAACAGCATAGTGAACGCATTATTGTGGCCAAGATAGATACGAAGCCCACACCTACTACAGTAGTACAAGTTTATATGCCAACTAGCTCTGCAGATGACGAAGAAATTGAAGAAATGTACGATGAAATAAAATAAATTATTCAGATAGTGAAGGGAGACGAAAATTTAATAGTCATGGGTGACTGGAATTCGAGTGTAGGAAAAGGGAGAGAAGGAAACATAGTAGGTGAATATGGATTGGGGCTAAGAAATGAAAGAGGAAGCCGCCTAGTAGAATTTTGCACAGAGCACAACTTAATCATAGCTAACACTTGGTTTAAGAATCATGAAAGAAGGTTGTATACGTGGAAGAACCCTGGAGATACTAAAAGGTATCAGATAGATTATATAATAGTAAGACAGAGATTTAGGAACCAGGTTTTAAGTTGTAAGACATTTCCAGGGGCAGATGTGGACTCTGACCACAATCTATTGGTTATGACCTGTAGATTAAAACTGAAGAAACTGCAAAAATGTGGGAAATTAAGGAGATGGGACCTGGATAAACTGAAAGAACCAGAGGTTGTACATAGTTTCAGGGAGAGCATAAGGGAACAATTGACAGGAATAGGGGAAAGAAATACAGTAGAAGAAGAATGGGTAACTCTGAGGGATGTAGTAGTGAAGGCAGCAGAGGATAAAGTAGGTACAAAGACGAGGGCTGCTAGAAATCCTTTAGTAACAGAAGAAATATTGAATTTAATTGATGAAAGGAGAAAATATAAAAACGCAGTAAATGAAGCAGGCAAAAAGGAATACAAACGTCTCAAAAACGAGATCGACAGAAAGTGCAAAACGGCTAAGCAGGGATGGCTAGAGGACAAATGTAAGGATGTAGAAGCTTATCTCACTAGGCGTAAGATAGATACTGCCTACCGGAAAATTAAAGAGACCTTTGGAGAGAAGAGAACCACGTGTATGAATATCAAGAGCTCAGATGGCAGCCCAGTTCTAAGCAAAGAAGGGAAGGCAGAAAGGTGGAAGGAGTATATAGAAGGTTTATACAAGGGCGAGGTACTTGAGGACAATATTAGGGAAATGGAAGAGGATGTAGATGAAGACGAAATGGGAGATACGATACTGCGTGAAGAGTTTGACAGAGCACTGAAAGACCTGAGTCGAAACAAGGCCCCCGGAGTAGATAACATTCCATTAGAACTACTGACGGCCTTGGGACAACCAGTCCTGTCAAAACTCTACCAGCTGGTGAGCAAGATGTATGAGACAGGCAAAATACCCTCAGACTTCAAGAAGAATATAATAATTCCAATCCCAAAGAAATCAGGTGCTGACAGATGTGAAAATTACCGAACTATCAGTTTAATAAGCCACGGCTGCAAAATACTAACACGAATTCTTTACAGACGAATGGAAAAACTGGTAGATGCAGACCTCGGGGAGGATCAGTTTGGGTTCCGTCGAAATGTTGGAACTCGTGAGGCAATACTGACCTTACGACTTATCTTAGAAGAAAGATTAAGAAAAGGCAAACCTACGTTTCTAGCATTTGTAGACTTAGAGAAAGCTTTTGACAATGTTGACTGGAATACTCTTTTTCAAATTCTAAAGGTGGCAGGGGTAAAATACAGGGAGCGAAAGGCTATTTATAATTTGTACAGAAACCAGATGGCAGTCATAAGAGTCGAGGGGCATGAAAGGGAAGCAGTGGTTGGGAAAGGAGTGAGACAGGGTTGTAGCCTCTCCCCGATGTTATTCAATCTGTATATTGAGCAAGCAGTAAAGGAAACAAAAGAAAAATTTGGAGTAGGTATTAAAATTCATGGAGACGAAGTAAAAACTTTGAGGTTCGCCGATGACATTGTAATTCTGTCAGAGACGGCAAAGGACTTGGAAGAGCAGTTGAACGGAATGGACAGTGTCTTGAAAGGAGGGTATAAGATGAACATTAACAAAAGCAAAACGAGGATAATGGAATGTAGTCGAATAAAGTCGGGTGATGCTGAGGGAATTAGATTAGGAAATGAGACACTTAAAGTAGTAAAGGAGTTTTGCTATTTAGGAAGTAAAATAACTGATGATGGTCGAAGTAGAGAGGATATAAAATGTAGACTGGCAATGGCAAGGAAAGCGTTTCTGAAGAAGAGAAATTTGTTAACATCGAATATAGATTTAAGTGTCAGGAAGTCCTTTCTGAAAGTATTTGTTTGGAGTGTAGCCATGTATGGAAGTGAAACATGGACGATAACTAGTTTGGACAAGAAGAGAATAGAAGCTTTCGAAACGTGGTGCTACAGAAGAATACTGAAGATAAGGTGGATAGATCACGAAACTAATGAGGAGGTATTGAATAGGATTGGGGAGAAGAGAAGTTTGTGGCACAACTTGACTAGAAGAAGGGATCGGTTGGTAGGACATGTTTTGAGGCATCAAGGGATCACAAATTTAGCATTGGAGGGCAGCGTGGAAGGTAAAAATCGTAGAGGGATACCGAGAGATGAGTACACTAAGCAGATTCAGAAGGATGTAGGTTGCAGTAGGTACTGGGAGATGAAGCAGCTTGCACAGGATAGAGTAGCATGGAGAGCTGCATCAAACCAGTCTCAGGACTGAAGACAACAACAACAACAACATGTCTTCTAATTCCGCAGCAGTGTGTAAAGTTATGCGACCATCCACTGCTTCCCTTGAAATTACTGTAATCTATATCGCGCATAACGTAGTAGGCTACTATCATCCACATCCTGTAAATTGTACCAGACATCATTGAAACGTGTAAACACCAGATTTTGTAACACGTGCGCCTTGTCCTCTCATGAATATACCGCAGTTTTTCTTATGCACTGTACGATCATACCACTGCGGACTTATTCGAAGACTGAACATAATCTTTTTCTGTGGTGTAGATTGTCTTCCAAGCACGGAATTATTTTTAGTAGCAGTTCCCTGGAGAAAGACTGTCCTTCACTACGTTTCAATGGAGACAGGGTTTGTGGCTCCCTGTCCGACAAGGGTGATTAATTAATGGCACGACACCTGTTTTAATATCTATTTCACTTTTTAAGCAAGTATCGTCATCATTACTCCTCATGTACATTGTCCACACTGTCGAGCGAATGCGACACACATTCCACCGACCGATCTTGCAGAAACGCTAATATTTCATCTGCTACTTCCTTCTCACTCTGCCAAATCCTTGGGTTCGTTTCTGACGAGATGTCAACTTCGGCAACTGCTGTTGTGGATGTAACGCAATGTTTGCTTCGTTTATCGTTACCATTGCTTTGCTTTGTGTCAACAACACCAGCACTGTAGCACTATTGTTAGTTACTCGTCGACTACGTGGCTCAACTAAGCTGCGAGGCCTCATGTTGTGCTCACCATTGGGTGCCTCCAGACACTCTCCCTGTTGTCATTAGCAGCCAATATTGTGGTGGCAAGGCAGACAATATCTGAGGCCCCGAATGCCGTAAACATCATTGGCCTTTTGCGACCTCGCACACAAGGGGTTCCTTGTAAGTGTTCGGCCAATAAAACTTAGTCTTTGATTTGCCTGCCCCACAACCATTATCTATGTGATTGTCCATCTTACGGCCTCTAGTGAAAACGTAACCCAGTACGAAATTTAACTACATTAAATTTCCTACGAGAAGGTGCTCTTAATTTTTCGTTTGGTCTTGTAACTTACGCGTAGCGAGAGAGAGGATATGAAAATCTCGCACCTGGTGTTTGATGGCCAGCTATAACATTGCTGATTGCATTAAACAACGTCGGTAAGGGCAGGTGAATCACGCTGTATAGTAATTTACTGAACGTCGTGACTTACTGCCAAGAGCTGCTGATAAAATTTCTTTATTGAACAACAAGTTTTGGTCCGTAGACCATCGTCAGGTTCTTAAAAAGATGTACATCGTATCAGATGACATTTTAGGATTGATAATATAATTTCAGTTACTACGTGGCAGCAGTGACGAATTCATGTGACGCTTTGGTTTTATATCGCCTAGTATGAAGTTGTGAATGTTTTTGTGAGCCTGAAGATGGTCCGTGAACCAAAACCGGTTGTTCAATAATGTAGTTTTATCAGCAGCTCTTAACAGCAAGTCATGAAGATCTTTAAGTATTTACTAGCTATAGGGCACCACCTACTTAAAATAGGAATAATTTACTTCCAAGATCGCATAAAAATTACTAGTTCACATAACTGGTTGCGGTACTTCGTTGCCATCTTCACACGTGATAAATCTGCTAACAGCTTCGTCAAGACATATAACAATTTCAGTTAAGCTTTCTGAACAATATGAAGTTCTACAGTAATATGTCAATAATTGACTCCATAACGTCATATATTTAAAAAAGGACGCTTAACTGTAATTGCTACCTATCTTGACGAGCTGTTAACAGACAGATCACTTCTGAACATGGTAGGCAAGTGCAGAAATAGGTAATGTGAACATTCGAATTTCTAAGCTGTTTTGGGCGAAATAAATTGTTACGAGGGTGAGTGAAATGAAAAAAAAAAAAGGTTCAAATGGCTCTGAGCACTATGGGACTTAACTGCTGAGGTCATCAGTCCCCTAGAACCTAGAACTTCTTAAACCTAACTAACCTAAGGACATCATACACATCCATGCCCGAGGCAGGATTCGAACCTGCGACCGTGGCAGTCGCGTGGATCCGGACTGAGCGCCTAGAACCGCTAGACCACCGCGGCCGGCAGTGAAATGAAAACCTTAAATATTTTTAAATATCATTTATTGTGCAGATGTGGTACAAAGCTGTATCACTTTTCAACATAATCTCCCCCATGCTCAATGCAAGTCCTCCAGCGCTTACAAAGTGTATAAATTAAAAAAAAAATTCTTTTGGTAGCCCGCGCATCCACTCATGCACCGCGTGACGTACATCTTCATCAGAACGGAACTTCCTTCCTCCCACTGCGTCTTTGAGTGGTACAAACATATGGAAATCACTCTGGACAAGGTCTGGTGAGTATGGTGGATGTGGAAGACACTCAAAATGCAGGTCTGTGATTGTTGCAACTGCTGTACGGCCAGTGTGGAGCCTTGCGTTGTCATGTTGCAGAAGGACACCTGCTGACAGCAATCCACGTCTCTTTGAATCGATTGCAGGTCGCAGATGATTTTTTAGGAGATCTGTGTATGATGCATTGGTGACAGTGGTCCCTCTAGGCATGTAATGCTCCAAAACGACGCCTTTTTCGTCCCAAAAGAGAGTCAGCATAACCTTCCCTGCTGATGATTCTGGTCGAAACTTCTTTGGTTTTGGTGATGAGGAATGGCGCCATTCCTTGCTCGCTCTCTTCGTTTCCGGTTGGTGGAAGTGAACACAGGTTTCGTCCTCAGTAACGATTCTTGCAAGGAAGCCATCACGTTTTCGTTCAAAGCGCCGAAGAAGTTATTCACAAGCATCAACACGTCGTTCTCTCATTTCAGGACTCAGCTAAGGTGGCACCCATCTTGCAGACACGTAGTGAAACTGGAGCACATCATGCACAATGTGGTGTGCTGAACCATGACTAATCTGTAAACATCCTGCAATGTCATTCAGTGTCACTCGGTGGTTTTCCTTCACTGTGGCTTCAACTGCTGCAATGTTCTGTGGAGTCACAACTCGTTGTGCCTGACCTGGACGAGGAGCATCTTCCACTGAAGTCACACCATTTGCGAACTTCCTACTCCATTCGTAGACTTGCTGCTGTGACAAACATGCATCACCGTACTGAACCTTCATTCGTCGATGAATTTCAATAGGTTTCACATCTTCAATACGCAAAAACCGAATAACAGAACGCTGTTCTTCCGTAGTGCAAGTCGCAAGTGAGGCGGCCATGTTTATACTGATACTGCGACAGTATGTGTGCACCTGCACTATGCTGCCACCTACAGGCCATTCTGCACGCTGTTTTTAGCACGCTTACCAACTTACAGAATAACGGCTTGAAATTTCGATTTGTTATTACAAATTTAAGGTTTTCATTTGGCTCACCCTCGTATATAAACATTTAAAAAGTTGCACACTCTCGTTGTCCGCCTCCGTAGCTGAGAGTGCCGTTGACTGCCACGTACAGGACCGGGGCTCGATTTCAGATTCTGCCAGGGTTTTTCCTTGGTGGGAGGAGTAGAACGGGTTCCACTCCGTCTCGTGATACCAACTGAGAAGGCTGCCTGACCGATGGTAGCAGCGCCAGGTCATGCCAACAGGCGGGAGAGCGGTATGCTAGCCCCATGCCACTCCACGCCGCATCTAAGGACGAAAGACGGTGGAGGATGACACGGCAGTCGGTTGGTACAGATGGGTCTGACAGGGCCTTTGGGCGGATTTACGCTAAGCTTTATTTCGATGTTTCGCAATAAGTCAACTTCTAAAACACTTGTGTATCAACGGAGTAAAGTTTCCAGTCCAGGGATCGGATCTGGGAATCTTTCAGAAGTAATTAGATTACTAGAATTCATTTGTTAGTGGTATGTGAGCGCGAGTCAACGCCAGACTGGCGACACTTGCCGTGACTGATTTAATAGTGTCGCTGTGCAGAGATTTAAGTTGGCTCCTCCACTAAAACAATTCAGAGTAAATCAGCCTAGCAACACGTCGCTTAAGTAGTCTGAGGCTACGTGAAGTCTTACCGTGAAGTCTTACCGTGGCCCCACGACACGGGAATTACTGGGAAGAGACGGAAGGCACATTTTAGTACTGTGTTTATACTATGGGATGACAGAGTTCATGGGATACCTCATAATATATTGTCGCACCTATTTTTGCTAGGCGTAGTGCAGAAAATCGTCGTGGCATGGACTCAACAAGTTGCTGGAAGTCGCCACAGAGGTACTGAGCAAGGCTGCCCCTATAGCCATTTTGTTACAATTAATGCCAAATTAGCGATGGCGAGTCTTCATTAGTATGTAGAAGTAAGAGAACCCACTCAAATTGCGCATTTATGAGGACGGTTATGCACAAATCTTTCTAGGATAGCAAAACAAGTATGTGTTTTGGCTACATCGATTCAGTAACGAAAGCAAGGAGTAACGATTACTTTGTAACGGGTACGTGTTTGTTGCATACTGGGTATACAGGGTGGTCCATTGATCGTTACCGGGCCGAATATATCACGAAATAAGCGTCAAACGAAAAAAACTACAAAGAATCCTATCCACTATGCCAACTTATAACTAAATCTGAGGCGGGTGCGATGGGGAGGTTCCCTTGTCAGCTACCGAGGGCGGAGTCAACACAAGATTAATAAAGGCAGAGCGGAACCCGATGCATTGTGCGATAGACTGCCTATTCTGATGTGGATTTCCTCTTTAATCCGTCTAATTCAACTCGGAATAAGTGTCAGGTATTACCTTTGAGTGTTTCAAGCCGAAATGTCTTTCCGTGAGACGAATAAAAACATCGAAGAATTATTACACAGTGCAGCCGCACACGATGTTCGCTGGAGGACCCACCTGGGCTGCCGCGGCAGTGGCGACGAGAACAAAAGCCTGCAGCAGCAACATGGCGACGCAGTGCGCGTGGCGGCCGGCGCGCCGCCACATATACCCAGCCGGTCACGCGACGCAGCGCGCTCGCCCACCACTTATCTTAATCCCGCTTCCGCGGCGCGAGAACGCTTTCATTCTTCAGCAGTCTCACTGATCATCTTGAGCCTCCTTCATTTAGATACCAGAGATTACAGTCGGTACTGTGCAAGACTTTATTATGTCCAGAGGATTAACTTTCAATCGACAGCAAAACTACTGAATTTCTCCTCAAATAGCGGTGTAGTAAATTTGAAGAGTTTGGCGACCAGGGCAGTAGCGTAAACTCATGTTGGCGTTTTTCGAACCACGCACGCACACTACGAGCTGTGTGAAACGTTGCATTGTGCTTCTGGTAGACGACATCGGGCCGAGGAGAAACAAACTGCATGTAGAGGTGGTCTTGGTCTCCAGGGATAGATACTGTTGTGGTTGGCAGGAGAGCCAACACCGAGTTACTAGAGGAGGCCGAAAGGCACGCGTTTTAGCTCACGCAGGCTGGCGTGAGGTCTAGAACAGGACAAGGAAATTAGAATTTAGAAAAACGGACGTAGCTGGTGGAATACTTAACTTTAATCCATTAATGATTAACGTCGGTCTTGACGGTACATGATTCACAATATCAATAATAACTGATAATGGCGCCTTGCTAGGTCGTAGCAAATGACGTAGCTGAATGCTATGCTAAACTAACTTCTCGGCAATTGAGATCGTAAGTCTGCAGTGAACCATCGCTAGCAAAGTCGGCTGTACAACTGGGGCGAGTGCTAGGAAGTCTCTCTAGACCTGCCGTGTGGCGGCGCTCGGTCTGCAATCACTGATAGTGGCGACACCCGGGTCCGACGTATACTACCGGACCGCGGCCGATTTAGAGACTACCACCCAGCAAGTGTGGTGTCTGGCGGTGACACCACAGATACATATTTGTGTTGATCCACAGAGTTTTTCAGAATGACGAGATCACGAAAACATTTCCCAGACCATGACAATTGTCGCAGGGTGTTTACCTTGGTACTTTTCACGCCGTACACGTCAGCAGCCATCTGTTCAACTGGTTCAAATAGCTCTGAGCACTATGGGACCTAACTTCTAAGGTCATCAGTCCCCTAGAACTTAGAACTACATAGCCATGGGGCATAAAACGTGGTACATTTGAAAAGGCCTTTCAGTGGACGTCAAGTTGCGGTACTGACGTGCAAATTCCAAATGGTTCACATGGCTCTGAGCACTATGGTACATAACATCTGAGGTCATCAGTCCCCTAGAACTTAGAACTACTTAGACCTAACTAACCTAAGGACATCAACACACATCCATGCCCAAGGCCAGATTCGAACCTGCGACCGGAACGGTCGCGCGGTTCCAGACTGTAGCGCCTAGAACCGCTCTCTCACCCCGGCCGGCTGCAAATACCACCCTTCGTCGCCATGAATAGCAATCAGCATGAGTCCATGAACAGGCGCCTGCTGCGGAACCCAACACGCACCATCGTTCGGTGAACGGTCATTCAGGAGACACTGTTCGTAGCTCCTTGGTTCACCTAGGCGGGCAGTTGATCAACAGCTGTAAGCCTATTCGCCAATAGACTTCTCCACAGCCGTCGTTCACCTCTGCCATCTAAGGCCTGTGGTGAACCACAGTTGCCTCGGTGTCGGTTTCGGATGGTGCCATTTTGTAATGTACGGTAATGGAAATAAGCGTTTGGCGTCATTGGCCGGGAGGCCTCTTACGGGACAGGTTCAGTCGCATTGGTGCAGGTCTTATTACACTCGACGCCACATTGGGCGACCTGCGCGTCGGATGCGGATGAAATGATGAAAAGACAACAGAACACCCAGTCCCTGAGCGGAGAAAATCCCCGACCCATCCGGGAAACGAACCGAGGCCTCTTAGGACGGCAGTCCGTCACGCTGGCCATTCAGCTATGGGGGCGGACTTACTGTACGCTGTACTTCAACCACGGCGGCATGCAAGTAGTTTACAAACATAGCCGTTTCGGAAATGCTTCCATCATTGGCTCGAAAGCCAATAATCAAGCCATTTCGCCGGCTGTTGTGGCCGAGGGTTCTAGGCGCTTCAGTCCGGTACCGCGCTGCTGCCACGGTTTGCGGTTCGAATCCTGCCTTGGGCATGGATGTGTGTGGTGTCCTTAGGTTAGATAGGTTTCGGTAGTTCTAAGTGTAGGAGACTAATCCAATAGTGCTCAGAGCCACCAAGCTATTTTGGACGTCAGATTAATTGCTCCGTTTCTACATCACAACGACTGTATTGTTTACTGCGTCCCCCCCTCCCCCTCTGACATTTATATACCCTCCACTGCTAATGTTGTCACTAGCCGTCTGTGAGTGGCTGTTGCACTTTGACGTCGTACATAGGCGTTGTTCACGCTACTTTGACTGGAATGTTTATTTGCCACTGTGAGTCAAGGAACTTCCATCTCAAATCTGGCTATTGTTGTCGCCGTCTCACTGGGCACAAATTTATGGGGTAGTTGTTTCAGAACGAGAAAAGTACACAAGTTTATGAGTATTCCTGAAATTGCCTGTTTTGTTTATGGAGGAGACAGTGAGTGAGTGAGTGAGTGAGAGAGAGAGAGAGAGAGAGAGAGAGAGAGAGAGAGAGACTGACAGCTGCTTTGTGACGCCACTGGACTGTTAGTCTGCAATTGGTTATACAGGGTGAGCTTGAATTCAAACTAAAAAATTCCGGAAGTAGTTCAGAATTATCTTCTATTTTCGTACAAGGGACGTCTAGTCTTCAGCGGGTCGTTACAAAGTAATTACATTTCATGTGATTTCTTAACCTTATTTATCTTTTAATTTGGATTCAACTGAACACATCTAAACAAGAGTGTAAGTTCCGACGGTAAGCGGTATGTGTCCTGTTTCTGAATTAATTTGTTCCACTCATTCACGGTATCTACTGTTGTAACAGTAATTCCCACTTCACTCTAGGGCCTCAATCTTGAATTCATTAGTACTCGGTTCTAGGTTAGGGTTTGTATTTCCTTAAGTGTTAGTTATACGTTGGCTGTGATACGGGGCATTATGGTTTAGCTTCTGGTCGCTAAGCAGCTCTTGCATGAGTTCACTGAATGCGATGGAAGCGCGACATATCGACGCTATGCTGAACTGTTCCCACAGCGACCGCACCCACATCACAGTATTTTTACATCTGTCTACAGGTTGTTGCATTATTCTGTGTTTTGTGATTGGTGATTGAGCAATACATACTTCTTTAATTGTTGTGAATGCATTTACACTCTACAAAGATAATATATTACTATTCTAAAGGAGTCATCAGACCAAAGGACTCATAGACGGTGCCCACATTAGTGTGACTGAAACGTGTATTTGCCGTTGTGAGTGAAGGAACTTCCATCAATATTCAGAAAATATCCCTGCACAATCTCTGAAATTTTTTTGCGTGAAGTTCCGATTTATCCCGTAAATCAGTTGCTTGCATATGTACAACTAAATGTGGGACTGTATGCTGACGGATTCGCATATTTATGGGCTATTCTTGAATGAGGTGGCTTCCTCATGACCTAGCGTCCAGCGCATTGAAAAATCAGCGGTACCGATTTATCTTCATGATATCGCCTACTGAAATAGGCCCAGTGATAAAATACCTAAATCTTGGCATGCTCTACATGTAGAAAATGGACGCTAATGGAAGTGGCAGTGGAGGAAGTTATTGGGCAACTTCAGCAACAGTCAAATTAACAACGAGATCTTGAATCAACATGGCCGTAGTCTTATATAGTCTTCTGCTTTTTAAGGCAGCTTAACGTTTGCATCCTCTTTATTAATAGTAAATGTTCGACCTAAAAAGTAGATATTCAACAGTCTTTTGTATACATGTTGTTCGTAAATTACCGTAACAAAGTTTCAGGACTGAAGGAGAATGAATAGATAATATTTTCAACAGGAACCTATGTCCGGAAACGTACAATTACCGTTCTACAATGGTTTCAGTTCAGATTTTTAACTCGTCCACTTCTCCTTGAGGAATTGAATAAGCCGTGACGCTGTACAATTATTAGATATCGATTAGAAGGTAAACATAACGAAACATCCATTTATCACTTAAGCACGTTCATTTGTATTAACATTTAAACATTACGTGTTTACGTTATTCCAAAACAAAAAAGAACCTATCATACTGTACGTACACAACGGTGCTGATGCACAACAACAGCGTCTCAATGTGGCAACCACCAACGTTGTGTCAGACATTGTTCCCAAGAAACATTTTCTGGTAAACGCTCTCCATCCCACCTGGTGTCTCTTCAGTTTCTAGTGCAGCGGCCAGAACTCCTACCAGAAGATCTTCCTCTGTCTCTATAGGAGTCTCATAAATTAAAACTGACTGCAAGCGACCGTGTGACGTAGCACACGTCATAGTGTCTAATATACAGGGTGGTCCATTGATCGTGACCGGACCAAACATATCAAGAAATAAGTGTCAAACAAAAAAACTACAAAGAACGACACTTGTCTAGCTTGAAGGTGAAACCAGACGGCGCTATGGTTGGCCCGCTAGATGGCGCTGCCATAGGTCAAACGGATATCATCTGCGTTTTTTTAAAAATAGGAATCCCCTTTTTTATTACATATTCGTGTAGTACGTAAAGAAATATGAATGTTTTAGTTGGGCCACTTTCTTCGCTTTTTGATAGATGGCGCTGCAACAGTCACAAACACATGGCTCACAATTTCGGACGTACAGTTGGTGACAGGTAGGTTTTCTAAATTAAAATACAGAACGTAGGTACGTCCGAACATTTTATTTCGGTTGTTCCAATGTGATACATGTACTTTTGTGAACTTATCATTTCTTAGGACGCATTCTGTTACAGCGTGATTATCTGTAAATACCACATTAATGCAATAAATGCTCAAAATGATGTCCGTCAACCTCAATACAATTGGCAATACGTGTCACGACATTCCTCCCAACAGCGATTAGTTCTCCTTCCGTAATGTTCGCACATACATTAACAATGCGCTGACGCATGTTATCAGCCGTTGTCGGTGGATCACTATAGCAAATATCCTTTAACTTTCCCCACGGAAACAAATCCGGGGACGTCAGATCTGGTGAATGTGCGGACCATGGTATGGTGCTTCGACGACCAATCCACCTGTCATGAAATATGATATTCAATACTGCTTCAACCTCACGCGAGCTATGTGCCGGACGTCCATCATGTTGGAAGTACATAGCCAATCTGTCATGCAATGAAACATCTTGTAGTAACATCGGTAGAACATTACGTAGGAAATCAGTATACATTGCACCATTTAGACTGACATAGATAAAATGACGGCCAATTATCCTTCCTCCCATAATGCCGCACCATACATTAACCCGCCAAGGTCGCCGATGTTCCACTTGTCGCAGTCATCGTGGATTTTCCGTTGCCCAATAGTGCGTATTATGCCGGTTTACGTTACCGCTGTTGGTGAATGACGCTTCGTCGCTAAATAGAACGCGTGCAAAAAAATCTGTCATCGTCCCGTAATTTCTCTTGTGCCCAGTGGCAGAACTGTACACTACGTTCAAAGTCGTCACCATGCAATTCCTGATGCATAGAAATATGGTACGGATGCAATAGATGTTGATGTAGCATTCTCAACAACGATGTTTTCGGGATTCCGGTTTCTCGTGCAATTTGTCTGCTACTGATGTGAGGATTAGCCGCGACAGCAGCTAAAACATCTACTTGGGCATCATCATTTGTTGCAGGTCGTGGTTGACGTTTCACATGTGGCTGAACACTTCCTGCTTCCTTAAATAACGTAACTATCCGGCGAACGGGTCGGGCACTTGGATGATGTCGTCCAGGATACCGAGCAGCATACATAGCACACGCCCGTTGGGCATTTTGATCACAATAGCTATACATCAACACGATATCGACCTTTTCCGCAATTGGTAAACGGTCAATTTTAACACGGGTAGTGTATCACGAAGCAAATACCGTCCGCACTGGCGGAATGTTACGTGATACCACGTACTTAAACGTTTGTGACTATTATAGCGCCATCTATCACAAAGCGAAAAAAGTGGTCCAACTAAAACATTCATATTTCTTTACGTACTACACGAATATGTAATAAAAATGGAGGTTCATATTTTAAAAAACGCATTTGATATCAGTTTGAGCTCTGGTAGCGCTATCTAGCGGGCCAACCATAGCGCCATCTGGTTTCCCCCTTCAAGCTAGACGAGTTTCGTTCTTTGTAGTGTTTTCGCTTGATGCTTATTTCGTGAGATATTTGGCCCGGTCACTACCAATGGAGCGCCCTGTATACGGTATAAAATTTAACTGCTTCTTTTGCATCCCTACTCAGGTCAGAAGAGAGGTATACTATCTGGTCCAGGACATCCGGACACGTTATTTAATTCGGAATTTACCACGAGCTGTCAGAGGCGGACTCCCCAGTGCAAAAAGTAGGCGGGGTGTGCAGCGTTGTCAGTGGAGAAACAGTAACAGCAGGGAGGGCCGGTCGGGAGAAATCAGTAACTTCGAACGTGGACCTGTCATTAGATGTCACCTAACAAAACATTTCAGCTCTTCTGAAGCTCCCAAAATCGACTGCTGGCGAAGAGATTGTGGAATGGAAAAGCGAAGGAACGTCTGCAGCTAACCCAAAACCAGGCGGGCCTCATGCGTTGACGGATATGGACCGTCGAGAATTGCGGAGAGCGGCTGTCAAAAATCGCATGAAATACGTCGGAGGAATCGTTCGTGACTTGCACAGTGCCACCAGCAGTCAACAAAGACTATGCGTAGGGAGCTAAAAAGAATGGATAAAACGGTCGAACAGTTGCTCGTAACGTAAACGTTTCTGTTGTCAGCACTAAGCGACGCTTGAAATGGTGTGACGCATTACGCCATTGGACAAGGAGGGGCTGGAAACGAGTGGTTAGCAATGACGAATCATGGTATACAAGCTGCGGCAAGCCGATGGGAGGATTTCCGTTTTGTGGATGCCTGGCGAAAGTTACTGCCATCGTGTATAATACCAACAGTCAGATACGGAAGAAATGTTGCGGTATGGGTTTTTTCCGGTTGTTAGGGTGTGATCTGCTTATTGCGCTAAGGAAGTGCTAAATGCGGAAGCATGTGGAGACATCTGACAACATTGTGTACTGCATACGGTAGAGGAACAGTTTCTATCAGTGTGACAACGCGCATTGCCGTACAGCAGCACCTGTAGGGCAAAGGTTTGTGGTCAATAACGTTCCTAGCATGGAGTGGCCTGCGCACCTGAACCCAATGGAACACCGTTGGAATGAGTTAGAACGTCGATTGTGTTCCAGACACCAACGTCCAACATCACTACCTTCTCTAGTCTCGGTTTTTGAGGATGAATGGGCGACCATTCCTTCACAGGCATTCAGACAACCCATTGAATGTGTCTCCAGCAAAAGTCAGGGACACCATGAAGGCGAATAATGCGCACTACGCATATTAATGTCTACACTAATAGTCTACACTAATAGTGTATCTGTAATGACTACAACAGTTCGGTAAAGGAACTAACGAGCAGCGAATATTTTGTAACGGTCATTTGCTTCTATAATACCGAATATAAACGCTACAAAATTTAATCCTTGCATTTATAACCTGACGGGATACAAATTCGATTCTACACAGAGTACGCGAAAGAACTTGCCCCCCTTCTAACAGCCGTGTACCGCAAGTCTCTAGAGGAACGGAAGGTTCCAAATGATTGGAAAAGAGCACAGGTAGTCCCAGTCTTCAAGAAGGGTCGTCGAGCAGATGCGCAAAACTGTAGACCTATATCTCTGACGTCGATCTGTTGTAGAAATTTAGAACATGTTTTTTGCTCGCGTATCATGTCGTTTCTGGAAACCCAGAATCTACTCTGCAGGAATCAACATGGATTCCGGAAACAGCGATCGTGTGAGACCCAACTCGCTTTATTTGTTCATGAGACCCAGAAAATATTAGATACAGGCTCCCAGGTAGTTGCCATTTTCCTTGACTTCCGGAAGGCGTTCGATACAGTTACGCAACTGATAAACAAAATAAGAGCCTACGGAGTAACAGACCAGCTTTGTGGCTGGATTGAAGAGTTTTTAGCAAAACAGAACACAGCATGTTGTTCTCAATGGAGAGACGTCTACAGATGTTAAAGTAACCTCTGGCGTGCCACAGGGGAGTGTGATGGGACCATTGCTTTTCACAATATATGTAAATGACCTAGTAGATAGCGTCGGAAGTTCCATGCGGCTTTTCGCGGATGATGCTATAGTATACAGAGCATTAGAAAATTGTTGCGAAATGCAGGAAGATCTGCAGCAGCTAGGCACTTGGTGCAGGGAGTGGCAACTGACCCTTAACATAGTCAAGTGTAATGATTGCGAATACATAGAAAGAAGGATCCTTTATTGTATGATTATATGATAGCGGAACAAACACTGGTAACAGTTACTTCTGTAAAACATCTGGGAGTATGCGTACGGATCGGTTTGAATTGGAATGATCATATATAATTAATTGTTGGTAAGGCGGGTGCTAGGTTGAACTTCATTGGGAGAGACCTTAGAAAATGTAGTCCACCAACAAAGGAGGTGGCTTACAAAACACTCGTTCGACCTATACGTGAGTATTGCTCATCAGTGTGGGATCCGTACCAGATTGGGTTGACGGAGGAGATAGAGAAGATCCAAAGAAGAGCGGCGCGTTTCGTTACAGGTTTATTTGGTAACCGTGATAGCGTTACGGAGTTGTTTAGCAAACACAAGTGGCAGACTCTGCGAGAGAGGCGCTCTGCATCGCGGTGTAGCTTGCTGTCCAGGTTTAGAGAGGGTGCGTTTCTGGATGAGGTATCGAATATATTGCTCCCCCCTACTTATACCTCCGAGGAGATCACGAATGTAAAATTAGAGAGATTCGAGCGCGCACTGAGGCTTTCCGGCAGTCATTCTTCCCGCGAACCATACGCGACTGGAACAGAAAGGGGAGGTAATGACAGTGGCACGTAAAGTGCCCTCCGCCACACACCGTTGGGTGGCTTGCGGAGTATAAATGTAGATGTAGATGTAAATGTAGAGAAGGAGTGAGATAGGGAGACGGTGGATGTCGCAAGATATATACGAGATGCCGCCCTAAAGTAAGGTCTTCCCGTTATAAGAAAGCTTCTAGTTAGACAAATAATGTTTTTAAATTTCACAGAGCATGTAGAAAATAGATGCGTATTGGGGGTGGAATCCTGCCTCCGGCTTTGCAGATATACACTGGGCGCAAACAGACGCGCCTGCTAGCGACAAACGAGCGGCGCGCCTTCAAAGGGAGAGCGCGACGTGGCGGCGGGGAACCCCCCAGCAGGCAGCGAGCGCATTGATTGGCCCAGATTTTTTTGTGATCCGCGGCACATCAGGCAGCATCCCTGGTGCGCCGGAGGGCGGGGGCAAGCTCGCGCATGCGCCGTGGGCGACGCGCCTCGCCGCCTCGCCGCTCCAGTGCGCCCCGTGCTGTCTCCGCGGCGCGTGCACACCTCACCTCCTGCTCGCTCTCGGCAGCTCTCAGCTGGACGCGGGCACCTCCTGCTGTCCGCTGCGCCTCCCACACGCCTCTCACAGAGTGCTGTACTTGCACCACTCCGCTATTCTTGACTTTAATTCGTCATACCCACAAACAGCATTTCTTACGTGCTGCGCGACACGATAGTCAGCTGATCATCGTCATGGTGTCATCGCTGGCTTCGGCGGTAAGTCGCCAGTTCTATCTCAGAGAATTAGTAGCTGTCCTCACGCTAGCTCCATTAGGGAGAGAGGACAACGCGGTAGTTTACGTCAGCGATTGCTACGAAAAAAGCAACAGCGGCAGCACGAGGAACTGCCCAAATAAAAGTACGCGGGTCTTCGAATTTCAAATGAGTGCGGAAACAGCTGCAATGACTGGATATTAGTGTTCTCGAAAATAACATTTTCGTTGACAATCCTCAGGATGACATACGAATTCACTGGCACGTTCAGCAATGTGAAACTGACCCCATAATTATACAATACAACAAAAGTGCACCCATTCCCACCAAACATGCTTTTGAATGTGGTACTTCACTTCCGACTCAAACTGACTACGCAATTTTCTTGACGACCGCCTTAATTACCTCAATACGCTAGTAAGAAACGATCATAGTTTCCTTGAACTTATCGCACCTTCACTGTTTGCATCAAAGGGTTTCTCACGTATGACACTGAAACTTTTGCGAAAAATCCAAAATCGATTCTAATGAAAATTGCGCCTCTTACTTTTGAAACCGTTTCTACCTTTGCACCACTATAAATCTGTCATTTACATAGCCTAGTGCCGTCTTTATAACATTTTCGGAAGGTACTTTCGAAATATTGCGCGATTCTCCCCACAAATTACGTGCAACTAAATCTATCGACTGATATTGTCGTTCGTCTACGCTCTCAATCGCCTGGAGACGCTAATTCCTTATAAAGGGTATTTCTTGTTCATTTATAGCGCAAGGTATAAATTCTTAGTGCAAAACGGTATCAGCATCGAGACACACTGCCTGTCTCTTTTCATTCTCAAAATGCCGTGTTTAATTATAACAGTTACCTGCAGTGTCATATCTCATAACACTGATTTCGGAAATATTCTCTGTTGTCTAGACAGAAAGGCCGGCCCAGTTTCATTGAAAAACTTTTCATAAATATTTTCTAGATACAATTTTCGATGTATTTACTACGCCTTTACTTTCCTCACGAACAGATAAATGACAGTCACAGCGGACAGTTTTATTCACTTTTGTCTTAACAGATTTAGACTGACGATCTTCTGAGCAAAGATCGCACATGGCTACAAACTGAACCTGAATTTATTTCGAAAATGATATATGCGAGACATAAAACTTAATTTATTAATTTGGTCACTTCTGCTCAAAGGATTTTACCTGCCTGAAAGAAATTTAAAAAGTTTACGTGTTATTGTCCTTAAAGTGGTGGGGCGGTCACCAGTTTCAGCACAAATGTTACACTTGTCTAAAAGACCCAAGTAACAGGACAGATGTCGACTGAAAATTCCCAGGTGGCAGTAGGTTGCAAAGAATAAGCGCCCCACTACTGGCGCCTCCTGCAGCACCCAGTAAACAGTTTTGTGAATTGTTGGACGGACGTCGTGTAGCCACAGGTTGGATCACCTGAGCGCGCGGCAGCTCCATCTAACACTGTTACTTATTATTCAGCTGTCGCTGCCACAATTCAGTCTTCTCTGGAAAATTTTTGCGTTTCAGAATTTGAAAGGTAACACGCCATCCTTTAGTGAGGACACATATGAAACGTCAGTTGATCAATACGGGAACGAAAGTAAAGCCATCAGTCGTATGCACGAGCTGGCGACGTGGAATCATTTTAGTAAGAACTTTGAACACAATCCTTTCTATATTCCAATTATTTTTTGTTAACTAAACTCAAGACAGAGATATTTGTAATTCTGATGATGAAACGTCCCTGCTGTATCGTATGAGTGAGGTCGATGGAGCAAATTTTTAATATGTTAGCTTGCGGAGAAAGTCAGTCTCATAACTGTCAAGGGCCCTTGAGAGTCGCCCATTTATTACTTTCCTCTAACTTTTGACGAAGTCATATATCTGTGAAGTACTTGTTTATTGATGATTGTGAATACTGATTTTGTGTGGACGAGAACGTAGTGAATGGGTGCTGACAAGTAGCACCTAGTACGAATGGCTCTGAGCACTATGGGACTTAACATCTGAGGTCACCAGTCCAACTTAGAACTAATTAAACCTAACTAACCTAAGGACATCACACACACCCATGCCCGAGGCAGGATTCGAACCTGCGACGGTAGAAGTCGCGCGGTTCCGGACTGAAGCGCCTAGAACCGCTAGGTCACAACGGTCGGCACCTACAGACGGCGGAGCTCAGTATTCCCATGCGATGAACGGATCGCAGCCTTACGTCTTACGTTGTCTGTGCGCAAGACATTCCGCAGATGTTTAAAAATCATTCTGGAGCATTGACGAAATGTTTGTAACTGACCGTCGCCATCTTTCCGCCTTTGGACGGTCTGCGTCTGGCGCTTCACCTCGAATGAACGCGTCTTCGGCGCTGGCGTTAGTTTCCTTCTCCAGTTAAACTATTTTTAGAGTTCCGTACCTCAGTCTGTAAAAATGGAACCCTTAAAGGATCACTTGGTTTCTCCGTCCATCCGTCCGTGTGTTAAGACGCCTTTTTCTCACGAACGGCATCAAATATATGAAAAAAACTGAGGTCCACAGTCCCTGGTCATTGAAAAATGTAAGCTTCTAAGTCAATGCAATCCTAAGACAGATCATTTATGTCACATATTGTGATAGTCGCAAACTCACTCGACAAAAATCTGTAGATTAATGTGGCTGGATAGCGTAAATAGTTAATATGCCCACCTGACACAAGCCTGAATAACCACCTTTCGCAGCTCCGACTTCTGCAGACGTGCAGGAAAAGATCCAGTAATGTTCTTGAAGATACAGACAGGGATGTGGAGCCATGCCGATTCCAGTGCTGTGGCCAGCTGTGCAGGGTTTCTCGGTTGAAGATCCCCGGCGCGAACAGCCCGATCGAGGTGATCCCACAGGTTCTCGACTGAGTTTAAATACGGCGAGTCTGGTGGTCACGGAAATACGGTAAACGCATCCCGATGCTCTTGGAACCACGCACATTCACTGCGAGCTGTGCGTCACGTTGCATTATCCTGCTGGTAGATGCCGTCGTGCCGAGGAAAAGCAAACTGCATATAGGGGTGAACATGGCCCCAAAGGATAGATGCATACTGTGCCTTCCAGAATGACGAGCTCACCTAGGGAGCGACACGAAACCACTCACCAGGCCAGAATGCTACCTTCTGGTTGCAAGTTCTTTGCTTTGAGACGTTTCACGCCGTACACGCCAGCGGTCATCATTTCACTGCCAGCCGCGGTGGTCTAGCGGTTCTAGGCGCTCAGTCCGGAACCGCTCGACTCCTACGGTCGCAGGTTCGAATCCTGCCTCGGTCATGGATGTGTGTGATGTCCTTAGGTTAGTTAGGTTTAATTAGTTCTAAGTTCTAGGGGGCTGATGACCACAGCAGTTAAGTCCCATAGTGCTCAGAGCCATTTTTTTTGTGCAGTGGTGCCGGCCGCTTTGGCCGAGCAGTTCTAGGAGATTCAGTCCGAAACTGTGCTGCTGCTACGGTCGCAGGTTCGAATCCTCCTACGCACTATGGGACTTAACATCTGAGGTCATCAGTCCCATAGAACATAGAACTACTTAAACCTAACTAACCTAAGGACGTACACACATCCATGCCCGAGGCAGGATTCGAACCTGCGATCGCAGCAGCAGCGCGGTTCCGGACGGAAGCGCCTAGAAACGCTCGGCCACAGCGGCCGGCACCACTTCTCCTCCAAGAACCGGAATTAGAGACTGTAGTGATAAACTGCCTGTTGGTTCCGGTCTCGGGTTCTTCGGCCGACGTTTGTCTGACGGCCGAAGAAAACGAGACAGAAACCGATAGGCGTTTGTCAACAAGTGGCAATGAAAACCTTAACGATTTTGAAGGTAGCGATGTTTAACACTGGGTTCTGGAGCGAAGTCGACGTTCTAACTGATCCCAAAGGAATACAGACCGATCCAGTTCAGGAATTTTGTTCCCCACAAACAACTCTCACATATGCTGCTTTATGAGAGGGTGCATTGTCACGCTGATCCATTCAACTACTGCAGACTTGGCAGTTGGCAACACACATGATGACAGGTAATGGTCTCTAGGTATTCTCCAAACCCAAATCCTTCCATCGGACTGCATCAGCGTGTAGTAAGCTTCATCACCCTAAATCATTCGTTCCCAGTCATCCACTGTCCTGTGGCTTTGCGCTTTACACTGCCTCGCTTAGTAATGACTGCAGAACTGTGTGTTTTATGACGAGTTGCTCGACTGTTGTAGCACGCTCTTTTTAACTCCTTACCCACACATCTGGACTGCTGGCAGCACTTTCTAACTACCGCTGATTTGATGCAACTTTTTACAACCAGTCTTCGCAAGGCGTGATGGTCCCTGGCTGTCAGTACCTGACGTGTGCAGGGCTTGGATTAGTTGTGGTTGTCCCTTCGCGTTGCCATTTTGCATTCACATCACCTATCGCCGACTTGGGCAGTTTTAGAAGGGTTGAAATGTCCCTGACGGGTTTATTCCTCTTGTGGCATCCAATGACTAGTCCAAGTTCGAAGTCACTAAGTTCTCCCGACCGACTCGGTCTGCTGAAAACACAGTAGTCCCCGCCTCCTTTTATTCTAGCGGATCTGTCTCTCGTGGCACCTAGTGGTCAACTCTGAATGACAGAGAGTGTCCAGATGCTTTTGGTCAGACAGTGCACCTCTCTTGTGCCACAAGCAGGACTGTAAAAGTAAAACGACTAAATTTTGAACCCTTTGTATCATAATTTTTACGATTGTTCGTATGATTGGTTTCCTTTGATGGCAGGAGATGGAAGTATTGTTAGATTTGGTTCTGTGGAGAAAGGAGTGGAGATCTGCTGCTGCTTAATACTCCATTCAGTATGAGCGATAGTTGGCAGCCGGCCGCCGTGGCCGAACAGTTCTAGGTGTTTAAGTTCGGAGCCGTGCTGCTGCTACGGTGTCAGGTTCCAATCCTGCCTCGGGCATGGATGTGTGTGATGTCCTTAGGTTGGTTAGATTTAAGTAGTTCTAAGTCTAGGGGACTGTTGACCTCATATGTTAAGTCCCATTGTGTTTAGAGCCATTTGAACCATTTGATAGTTGGCTTTCATCGCCGAATGGCATGTGAATTCTTGTAAGTTTTAGCTTGCTGATGCTGAACATCGGACGGTAGTCTCGGTACTCCGTTAACAAATGGTTCAAATGGCTCTGAGCACTATGGGACTTAACTGCTGAGGTCATTAGTCCCCTATAACTTAGAATTACTTAAACCTAACTAACCTAAGGACATCACACACATCCATGCCCGAGGCAGGATTCGAACCTGCGACCGTAGCGGTCGCGCAGTTCCAGACCGAAGCGCCTAGAACCGCTCGGCCACACTGGCCGGCCACTCCGTTAACAGACACAGAGGAGTGCTATCGAAACCATCGTTGAATTGTGCGATTCATTCATCTAGTGGAAGTCAGTTTACATGATGCGGCTACGCACCCAAAATACTTTATCTCAACTAACTCCGGCCGCGGTAGCCTATGAACGCATATATTTTTGTAAACTTCAATACCAACCTTCTCACTACTTTCTCAGAGGGACCAGCGGAATCACTGATTAAATAGGAATATTCGGTATTTTAACCGAAAATGGAAGCTTGGAAATTTGTTATTTGTACAGTAGCGAGTTAAAATAGTAGGAAAAGGAAAATCACAGCTTTCGTTTTATTTCAATGCCGCCCGCAGCATAGCTAGTGTGGTATCTCTTCGACAGATGGCAGTATCACCGTATTTCATAACATACTCCCTCTTGTGCAAACTTCTAGATTGGAATAGCCTGTCAGGAACGATTTTGTTACCTTAATTCAGATACACTCTAGACCTAGCTTCATCCCCACGTAGCACGAAGTATTCGATAAACAAGCGCAGAGCAGCAAACATGTTGGTTGTATATTGTATAGACCTCCACACTGACCAATAAGCGCGCTTTGCAGAGTTCTGATGAAATACTTGCGAACTTCTATAGTCAAGCGAAGCTTGTTGCTGTGTCCCGAATGTGAAAATGGACGGGTTCCGTGCAGCTGCATTTTACTAGCATGGAATATGTTGGAAATGAAATCAGCTCTTTAAAAGACTATGTTTTGCATGTAAGGATTCTTCAGCCTCCATTGTCATTGTCATTCGTTTACTCAACGAAGTCGGAGACGAAATAAGTTCTGACGATAGAGTCAATTCCTCTATGCATTAACGTCTACTACACCAAAAAATGCATACTACATTTGAAGGCTAACAGAAGAGGTCTTTCGCTTAGTTCCAGCTCTTTTGCGTAAACGGTATTTAGCAACGAAGATATAATGTTTTGAAATGGTCGGTCAGCGAATATTTCTTTCTTTATCGCTGGCACGCAGTTCGCACTTAAATGAAGTCGTTTCCACAAATAGATCTTATCAATAAGGCGACGTACACAGTAACGCCAAATTAAAATCCCAGTATCATTTGCGAGCAGGGACTCTACCGGCGACTTCCGTTTACTGACACGGCGACTCCTCACGAGACGGAGGTGGCTGGCTTTTATCGTCAGACGTACTCTTGGTTTTGGCGTGGTCTCGTGCGTGCTGTGATCTTCAGCTGGAAGACTTGTTTGATACAACTTTCCACGGTAATCTATCCTACATAAACGTCTTCATCTGTGCATAAGTACTGCAACCTAAATCCATTTGAACCTGCTCACTAAAGCCAAGCGCGCCTTTGTCTTCATGATTTTTACCCCTCACACATCCCTCCATTACCAAACTGACGATTACGTGACTCCTCAGTATCTGTCGTGCCATTCGAGCCCTTCTTTTAGTCAAATCGTGCCATTATCCCGAATTCGGTTCGGCTTCTCCTCGTTGGTTATCAGACATACCCATCTAATCACCAGCATTCTTCTGTAGCACCAAGTTTCAACAGCTTCTGTTATCTTCTTGTCTGAACTGTTTATTAAATCATGTACTACTCTTAGGTGTCTAATTTCTGAATCGAATTCCCTGATTTAGATCGACTATATTCCTTTACCTTTTTTCTATTTTTGTTAATGTTCGTCTTATAACCTCTTCTTAAAACACTAACTATTCCATCCAACCTCTCTTACAAACCCTCTGCCGTCTTCAATAGAATTTCAGTGTTATTGGTAAAGTTTTAATATCTTCAGCCTGAACTTTAAAACACGTTCCAAATTTCTCCTTCATTCTTTCAGAGCTTGCTCACATTACGCACTGAATAACCGTGCTTTTGAATAATAAAGATGATTAACTGACGTGACTCATTTTATACATTACTATTAAAGCCTGACTTTAGCGTTAAAATTTTAAATATGTTGTCATTAATAACTTTATTAAGCAACAGAAATAACTGATAGAAAAGTAATAATGAAGCTCTAAATCTTCTCTGACTGCCAGTTGAGGAACAGCGTCAAATAGAAGCTATGTTTCGACATGGTCCCTGCCTGTGATCTTCGTCTTCACATGAAGAATATGAATAGGAAACTTATCGAAACTTTACTTGGAGATTATACCTTTATTTGTCTGATAATCATGGAAGAATTCATCACTGTAATAATCTTCCCAAATAATTTTTTTGTTTTTAGATTTTGTGCATTTCAGTTTGGAAAAGATTTATTTAAATTAGTCTACAAACTAATGCCGATGTGGATTTACAGATTTGATAATAATACACGATAAATAATAATTCCTTACAAAAAACAATTTTTTCTCACTGTGATTCCTATTGAACTCAGTACATTTGGCTAAGCGAAGGTCCAAATATTTTATTATCACAAAAAACAAATCATATTACTCATTTGTAGCAGAAAGAAAAGATATTCGACGAAAATGTTAATTCTTGCGCGACATATTTATGACGAAGAAATGGGAAGGAATTGCATGGACCGGAACAGGAGAGTATATTGTGTAGATAACCAGTTCGAAACCCAGGTTTTGTACTTTTGCTGGCCAACACTTTTGCTGTCCATCCGATGAGTGTGTCAGCAGGTGCTTTATCGTGCTACGAGAGAATTTTTTTTCGGCACAACACTTCGCCGCTTCTCCTTCAATTGATTATGCAAACGGCACATTCATGATGACGCTATAGCATCCAAATCAGATGTCATTACTTTTCCACTCTTCAAGACTGGGTCAATTTCATCTTTGTCATTGCACAGTTTTGCCTATACTTCTCTCCGAAAAGTAATGGTAAGATCATGTCTCGTGTACATTTCTGCAGCTGCTTCAGAAGACCTTACACTTCAGCTTTTTCAGTAACGATTCTGAATAATGAGCTCTCGAGCTTCAATTATCACAGAAAACAAATCTTATTACTCATTTGTAGCATACGTAGAGCTTCATTCAGGATACTGTGTACTCGTTCACACGAGATGCCTGCTTCCCTAGTAATTTCACGATAATATGAATTTTGTCGACGTTTTTTAGGGGGAATTTAACGCCGTTGTCTGAAACGTGACTAAAAACCATGTTTGAATTCATATAGTCTTTGGTACTAGCACAGAATCAATATGAACTTCCCTCTGCTGAGTTTGTGTCTAGGTTGCAGTCTACTTCCTTTTTTTTCTTTTTGACAAAAATTATTGTACGCTGCAGGTGTTTACTCACTGCCACTATTTTTTTCTTTAAATTCTTGGCTAAACCAGATGGGGACCTTAGAGATCTGACTCAGTGCAGAGTTCAGTTCTTTTCAGACAAATAACAGCGAGCTGGGAATGGGGTATAGAGGATGCCAGTTGACAGTATGTGAGAGGGGACTACCAGGTTCAGCACTGGCTTGCAGTCAAAGTTGTTTTACTCTGGTTCTGCGAGATATAGTCACGCAGAGGACTATGAACTTCCAGTCTCTATTTGTGTCAATGGCGTACCGAACGGAGAGCAGGGAGAGGTAGCTGTTGGCCCTCCTTGGAAAAACACTATTATTTTCGCAAACTGATGTATCCAGACCAATGAATCAACAGAGTATCAGTCTGAAGAGAGTCAGAGCATGTAACGGATACTGACTAGTAACAAGTGTATTCAGAGCCTTTTGTTGTCATATCTTGAAACTACTTTGCCATCCACCGCTACTTTAAAAAAAAAAGGTTCAAATGGCTCTGAGCACTGTGGGACTTAACATCTATGGTCATCAGTCCCCTAGAACTTATAACTAACTAACCTAAGGACATCACACAACACCCAGCCATCACGAGGCAGAGAAAATCCCTGACCCCGTCGGGAATCGAACCCGGAACCCGGGCGTGGGAACCGAGAACGCTACCGCACGACCACGAGATGCGGGCCAACCACTGCTAATATCCTTGTATCTGACAATACCAGGTTCAATAAACTTCCAGCAGTGTTGAGCAGCGAGAGGTAGCTGTTGGCCCTCCTTGGAAAAACACTATTATTTTCGCAAACTGATGTATCCAGACCAATGAATCAACAGAGTATCAGTCTGAAGAGAGTCAGAGCTTGTAACGGATACTGACTAGTAACAAGTGTATTCAGAGCCTTTTGTTGTCATATCTTGAAACTACTTTGCCATCCACCGCTACTTTAAAAAAAAAAAGGTTCAAATGGCTCTGAGCACTGTGGTACTTAACATCTATGGTCATCAGTCCCCTAGAACTTATAACTAACTAACCTAAGGACATCACACAACACCCAGCCATCACGAGGCAGAGAAAATCCCTGACCCCGTCGGGAATCGAACCCGGAACCCGGAACCCGGGCGTGGGAACCGACAACGCTACCGCACGACCACGAGATGCGTGCCAACTACTGCTAATATCCTTGTATCTGACAATACCAGGTTCAATAAGCTTCCAGCAGTGTTGTAACTTCAATTCACGATTTTTTTCTCGTGATAACAGCCATTGCCAAAAAGAAATCACGTGTTTCTGAACATCACCTGCCTGGCAGCAAAATAACGCAGGCCTCATATGCAAACTAGTCTCTCTGGATATTGTCACTCGTTTTTTACCTTCTTGATGTATTACCGTGAGATTGTCATAAGTTAACACCGTATCAAATTTCTTCGTCAGTAGAAATTGATGTACACATAAAATAATTTATGAATGTATTACGATTCGATAATTAAGACTGTTTGGGTGTAATTTTCTCCAAATGAATATCTGTACATCTCCGAAGAAACCTAATTTATACACGCACAGCTTTCACAACAGTTCATTCGTCCCGTCTGGAGGGGAATACATTATTGTCAAAGCTTCATTCATCTCTGAGGAGGGATTGACAGTCGAGAGCTCCATAAGCTTCCTGGCGGTGCGGCGTTCAACCTGCTACAATTGAGGATCTAGGTTTTTAAATGCATTTCTTGTGAGATCTCCGATATAGATAAATCGCCCACCAGGGGATCCATGGATTTCATTCATACTGACACTGTCTGTAGGACACGACTAGGACTTCTATGAAGGCGCAACCCTCAACCGTCTTCGAGAAAATCGAATTTAAAAATTTTAGGCGTGCTTGTACACTTTGTACGGTCGGTGGCATTTAAGAAGTACGCAACTGAGCGAGTTAGCGGTGAGTTTCATAAGGACGATGTCTCTGGATCGAATGTGGCAAGTGGTATATTTCTATTCATTCCCCTGTTATTCTGCTAATGTGCAGCATTAAATTCCTTCCAAACGTACTCCGCTGATGCAGCTTTGCGACGTTTATTTTTACACGTAGACGAAGAACATTATAAGACGGCTATAAAATTGAGCGTACATCATCGAGATGAATAGAGAGTCTTCTAGAAAAGACTGCATAAAAATTCAGTTGTCGTACACCATCAGTCGTCTGTTCCAATATTCGGTGATGCGGTCGATATGCATGGCTCGTCACTAAAATGTGTGATGACCGAGAAAAGTTTATAAATGTAAACCAAAAATCATACACTTGCATAAATTCGCTGTTCATCGCACGTAGCGTATGTCACAATAATGATTGTTTTCCATGTTTCTACGATAATTCTCATCCTGATTCCTGTAGCGCTCCATAGGTTACATACTATACTATTCACAAATGCAGATACAATAAAATAAATGAACAGACTATACTGATTTTTTATTTCGAATCTCTTTCCGAAAAGTTTTTTCTTCTTTATGTAAATGATAAACGAATCATTAAATATAAGTAATTTTCACAGTCATAACAAACTGTTCTTAGCATTACGTGGGAATGATAAAAAAAGTGCCACCAGCGATATTCAATCCATATACCTCGAGCTTAAGGTACTACGCGCTATCTCGGTCGGCTGCGGACTGCTTGAATCCTTGTGACCCTACAAATTATATGAGCGTGCGTAAAATTTTCAAAGTAGATCATTTCGAAAATATTGAAAGTTGTGTCTTCCTGCTCACTTATGTTGAAGTCCTACACTCTGTCAATACGAATCCAATCGGTGAAGAGAAGTTCATGCGCTCCCCTTGTCAGTGAGAGTTGTTGGAGCACAGCAAAGTCACAGCTCCACTTGGAAAAATTAAATTAAATTAATGGGTATATATTGATGATCAGTGAGACTATGAATAGTCTCTGACTATAGACTAATCAATAGTGTATGAGTTCCTAGTTTAGGTGGAAACAGATTATTAATACATATGTAGAGTGAAAAAATATTTTAAATGAAATCGTAAGGAAAGTAATTGTGCACAATTCTTGCTGCGATGTGTAATTGAGAGGCGCCTTGATAATTTATGTACTGTATAATGACTGTAATGGTAACGTAAAAATATGTAGATGCTTATGAGTTAAGAGTGTTAATCTGGTGTTTTTTTAAAACACATGTCGTTGAACAATTTTGATATAGATATATTGCAAAAGTAAAACTACTGTCATTAGGCAATTATAGAACTTAATTTCATCCGTATTTTGCAGTTGCGAAGTGACTGTAATCAATACTCAGAAATCGTATTGAAACAAAGCCTTCAGTTACTAATATTTCTACTGTATTGCACTATAGTATGCATCTCAGGCGTCTGCATCTATCTTTAGGTGAATCTAGGTAGTTACATTAATTTTATTGCCCTCGTCGCTAATTACATGGAAAAGAAACTGACAGTTCTACACACACTGTCAATCGGAAGTAACTTAGATTTGCAGCAATAAATTGAAGTTTACTTCCACAAACTATTCGCAAAAATAACAGAGTTAATACTAGCTGAACAAACAGAGCTTGCTAGCCACAATTTTTCCAGTAATTTTAAAGACTTAAGCCAGTTTTACACGAGGGTCTTCCTGGTCAGAATCGACTAGTGTGAGCCTTTCGTGCCTGCATGTAAATCATCAGGAATCACGCTGCGAGTGGGTCAGTGACGTCAACGATCAGTTGACTGAGCTCAGTGTGGAGTTCTGCTTGTAAAATACTCAGAGTGCTGCAGACTACGGATGAACAGAAACTGGCGACAATGGGGGCGTCTACTATCAGAAGTTCCCCTATTCTCGCCGAGCCCATTCCTACTATAGGAATGGATTTTGTGCTTTTGTGAGTTCTTAATCTTGATAGTGTCATTTGCTTTGTTTTCTTGCCACGTAGTCATAATAAATTGTTCTTAGCATTACGTGGGATCTCAACAACTTGTGGTCTTGAGGTTAGCGTTGATGGCGCTTGATCTCGGGGACCTGGGTTCGATTCCCCGCCTGGTTGGGGGTTTTATCTGCTCGGATCGGAGTGTATGTGTTTTCCTCAATATTGTCGTGCAAGTCGCCGAAGTGACGTCAAATGCCAAATAAAAATACTTGTAGCAGCGGCCGAACTTCCCAGAACGGAACTCGTTTCCAAAAATGCCGTACGCATATGTTTCATTGAAAAGATTGCGCAATGTACTGGTATTTTTCCTGCTACCGTTCTTCTACCAGGGAGACATTATATTTGAAAGTAAAAAGATATCTACATTTTACAAACAAAAAGCCTACACTATGCACAAATAACAATGTAAACACAAAAACTTGTTTAAACGAAAATTATTTCAGCGTTAGAAAAGGCAGAGTTATTTGACGGGAAAAATAATTTTCAACATTGTTTGGCACATACCAAGAAAACACGACACAACGGATAAAGTAAAAAAAAGTGCTATTTACTGTGTTATAGATATTATTTGAGGTATTTACAAGCATATATTTTCTCGAACAAATAAATGTATATGTTTTGAAATGTTTGGAAGACATTTTTCCTATTCTTTCACTTCTCAAGAGCGTAAAGAACGCACCAAACGACCGACGACTAGACGATACATTATGAATTTTGTTTTAATCATTAATAAACTCTATCATGGTATGTCCCCACGTTTTGCTACTATATTACCAATTTTTCGTAAATTGGAATGTCCCTCATAACCCCAGTCTTACCCTGCAGGTGCCAAAGTGCACGGCATACAGCTCACAACATGCACAGTTTTGTCGCTGACCTGTAAACAAAAATGACCACTCGTGACTGACGAGACACAGTACAGGAGTAAAATGCCCTTTTATTAAGATTAAAGAGGACAAAAAAGATGATTCTGAAGCCGTTAAAATCATTTATTTACTACACTGCAAAAATACTTCTGTGATCAAGGTAAAGTACAGTTACAATTGTCTTTATGTAGGATAAAAGTTACTGAGCATAGATTTACCAAATAATTTAGCTAGTAGAAAACCCAAAGAGATTCTGGTTGTAAGTATGCTAGTGGCAAGACACAATCAATGCTTTCTCTGCGCGATAGCAATAGAAATACTATCGACGACAGTACTTCAAAAGCAAAGTTACTAAATACAGCCATCCGAAATTACGTCACCAAAGAAGACGAAATAAATATTCCAGAATTCGAACATGAGTAACGTAAAAGTCTTCCGGTCCCGACTGTATACCAGTTATGTTCCTTTCAGACTGCGCTGATACAGCACCTCTGTACTTAAGAATCATATACAACCGTTCTCTCGAAGCAAGATCCGTACGCATAGACTGGAAAGTTGCGTGGGTACCCCAATGATCAAGAAAGGCAGTAGAAGTAATCCACTAAATTACAGGCCCAAATCATTAACGTCGATATGCAGTAGGATTTTGGAACATATATTATGTTCGAATCATGAATTACTTCTATTGGCACACAGCCAACATGGATTTAGAAAAGATCGTTCTTGTGAAACACAACTAGCTCTTTACACACACGAAGTCTTGAATACTGTCGACAACGGATTTCAAACTGATTTTGTATTTATAGATTTCCAGAAGGCTTTTGTAACTGTACCTCACATGCGGCTTGTAATCAGATTGCGGGCGTATGGATTATGGTCTCAGTTATGCGACAGGATTTGTGATTTCCTGTCAGAGAGGTCACTGTTCGTTGTAATTGACGGAAAGTAATCGAATAAAACAGAAGTGAGTTTTGGTGTGCCCGAAGGTAGTGTTATAGGCCATTTACTCTTTCTCATCTGTATAGGCGATTTAGGAGACAATCTCAGCTGCCGTATTAGGTTGTTTGCAGATGTCACTGTCGCTTATCGACTAATTAAGTCAACAGAAGATCAAAATAAATTACGAAACGATTTAGCAAAGATATCTTTATGGTGCGAAAATTAGGAATTGACCCTAAATAACTAAACGTGTGAGGTCATCCACATGAGTGCTAAAAGGAATCCGTTAAACTTCGTTTAGACTTTAAATCAGTCAAATCTAAAGCCCGTAAATTCAACTAAATACGAGTACCTAGGGAATACAATTACAAACAACTTAAATTGGAAGAACCCATAAGAAATGCTGTGGGGAAGGCTAAACAAAGTTGCGTTTTATTGGCAGGACACTTATAAAATGTAACAGATGTGCTAAGGAGACTACCTACCCTACACTCGTCCGTCCTCTTTTAGAATACTGCTGCGCGGTGTGGGATACTTGCCAGATGGGATTGAAGGAGAACACCGAGAAAGTTCAAAGAAGGGCAGCACGTTTTGTGTTATCGCAAAATATGGGAGAGAGTGTCGCTGAAATGATACAGGATTTGGGCTGGACATCATTAAAAGAAAGGAGTTTTTCGTTGTGACGGAATCTTCTTACGAAATTCCGTTCACCAACTTTCTCCTCCGAATGCGAAAATATTTTGTCGACATCGACCTAGATAGGGAGAAGCGAACATTGTAATAAAATAAGGGCAATAAGAGCTCTCACGGAAAGTTATAGGTGTTCGTTTTTTCTGTGCACTATACGAGATTGGAATAATAGAGAATTATTATGAAGGTGTTTGGATGAAAACACTGTCAGGCACTTAAGTCTGATTTTCAAAGTATCCTTGTAGATGTAGATGTAGAATAAATAGTGACCCAAAATTTAAATCAGTTAAATTCAGAAGACACCTGAATGCTATGTGGAAGACTGCTGCTCAAAAAGTTCGGAAATACAACAATCCTGGAGTAGATCGACTCACGATCCCAATACAAAAATTTGCTACAGAAAGAAAATTCGCGTTGGTAACAAACTCGCAAATTCTGAACTGCACAGAGGAAAAGCAGTGCAAATGCTAAATACGACACTTACGCAAAGAAACAGAAACAGAAGTGCCAGGCTGGGGCACGAGACCTGTTGAGATCTCTGCGACGGACCGACGCCCTTCAGTCCTGAGCACCGAGTGCAGTGTTCTGTGTCCCACGCCACTCCTAAAAGCGATGCTTGGACAGGGCGGTTTACGAATTTTGCCACCATGACAACCGGGAATTTCTCCGTGCCTTCAAAACGCAAGAGAAGCTCATAGAATTTTCTAAAAAAGCGCTTGCTGTAATTCCGTAAGCTGTCCAGAACCTGGCACTTGGACGGGCTCTACCCTCGACTGACTGAAAATTTGTCTGGGTGCGAAACGCAGCTCGTTTCCCGCGCTGTGTACGGTAATATGACTGTGGCTCATTGTCTTTGTAGGCTTCTAGGAAAGTGCGTTGGCATTTCTGGCTACCCCCCCCCCCCCTCTCCCCTCGTCCGCCGAACTTTTCGTAGATCGCACAGCTCTGAAGAGGCGCTTTGCAGTACTCTTGCCTGTGATCACCGTTACTCAACAGGCCTTTTCCCGTGACTACACCGTCGTTCGGGGAAACCTTCCGAATATCCGCCACTCCACAAGCCAACGTCTGAAGCCTGCAGCTGGCCTCTCTCACCACGTGGCAGCAAGGAGTAATTTTACAAGCTGAAACTCCAGACTTCGCTAGCCCAGTTCCTCCATCCATAAAATGTAGGATAATACAATAGCAATGAATTCATTTATCGCAGCTTAGCGAAATTTGATTAACCAACTACGTTACGAAGCCTGTGGCTCGGATGTGAAGTAACATGGCTACCACCGCTCCATGGGTTCTGTTTTCTTGCTGAATTGGTGATACTTTAAATCTTGTCCCTCATCTGTGCCAGGTGATGTGGTAAGTGCCCAGTGTCGTAACGGCAGTTCCTTTTTTTGTCAGCAAGTGGCCCCCAAAATAATAGCATCTGACCCGCTTATAATGCCTCTTGCATTAGACGTAGCAGGTGTTACAATTTTACTCGGCTGCACACAGTAAGTTAATTGTGACAAACTGTCAGTATTAAATAACATCCAGGAAAGCACTACTTAGGTTGTCTCGAATGCACTGTGCTGAAGCATCATCTGGAACAAGAGCAAGAAAGTGTATGTAATTACCTAAATCATGGAATGGGAAGCACCAGAAAGGAAGAAAAGAGGGATACCACTTGCCATATAAATACAAAGAATTAATTACTTCAAAATTTATGAACAGATAGACACAAACGCTGAATGAAAATTAAATACGATGTGTAAGCTCGGACTATATATATATATATATATATATATATATATATATATATATATATATATATATATATATATATATATTACGGGAATCGGCAAAAGCCGTGATTAATGAGTATAATGGGCAGGGGTACTATGAATATAGTGCGGTACAATAAGTTGGGAATGTGGAGGCGTGCCACAGATAAGTCCCTGCACTCGCGCGGTGGCTCAGATTGATGCCGGCACGGTAGCTCAGCGTGTTCGGTCAGAGAGCTGATCGGCCTCTGTAATGAAAAACTTAGTGGAAGGATCAACAAACGCACTTCACCGGATGTCATGTGAGTCCGCAACGACCAAACCCAACGATCAACAACGAACAAAAATGCAAATAAATAAATAAATATAGGTACAGCGTCTGTCATGTAAGCAAGAGGTCCCGGGTTCGAGTCTCGGTCGGGGCACACATTTTCAACTGTCCTCGTTGACTTATGTCAACGCCTGTATGCAGCTAGGGGTATTCATTTCACTGGAATTTAATCTTGGATTACCAGAAAGTAAAAATTTATTTTATAACTAGGAATAATAATATCCTAGATACACTAGAAGATGAGCCCCCAGGGCCTGATATGCATAGTGTTGTATAAAAAAGCATGTTAAGGACTGATGTTGTTCTTTGAATATACTTTCAGAAGCATAGAAATGATGATCAAATTATAATTAGAGTAGGTTCGCTACTGCACGTGGGTTACTGTGCATCACCTCAGTAAAAGTTTCCGTAATCTAAGAGAAATAAATATCACTATTAACAGTGGTCCGCTACTGCACATGGAGTATTGTGCAGCATCTTAACAACAGTTACTGTAATGAATATTATTCTACAGAATCAGCTCCTTAAGAAGTTACAGTCTTCACTCTCTCTCTCTCTCTCTCTCTCTTCTCTCTCTCTCTCTGCAGAGATGTAAAAACTTAAAAGGTAAAACTTTGATAACTGCTGACCAAATCACCTGGACATAAAATAAAACGTCAGACCAGCCGTTCATGTTCGAAGGTCCCTCACGGTGCACTTCTCTGTTTCTGACGAACCCATTTGGATAATTCGCTTGGAAGCTCTGCAGACCGAATTACGTGTTCTGAGAGGATGGAAGTAGCGAATATGATCGCTGAAGATTCAGAGGCCAGCATCACAACCGTCTACTTTAGAAGATGGGCTGTCAGAATTATTACCGCTTCGAAAAGGCCTTCACCTCTTATTGAAAGCTATTTGCCAATGCCGTCCTTGCAATCGGCCGAGCAGAAGCTGCGAGAAGTCTCGGACTGTGCTACAACGAGGAAGAAGAAAATGTTCAGTTCTAAACGAGTGAAGCGTATATGCGGGTGCTATACGAGGCTGTTCTCACAAAACAGCAGGCCAAGAAAAAATTCATTTTCATGCCCTATAAGATTTTTTCAGAAAATACTTTTTTGTCACTATGTTATGAACTCTTGGTGCTCTTACAGAGCATACGTTGCAATTTTAAAACGACTGGAGCATAATTCAGTCAATTCTTCGCAAGAAATAATTACTCACACCGCCAACACTAAATAAGAAGGTGTGGAAGATATTCTCACTTCACAGTTCTGTTGTTGGGCTATGTCTTTAGGGAAAAGGACTGCACTTTACATGAACATAACCAGCGTTTCCCATCCGCCCTCAAACTTAGCGACGTTGCGTAAGATGATTCGTGCCTTTCAATCGAAAGCTTGTGGTTCCAATGTTTCAACACTGCTGGTACTGAGATTGAGCATGTTTTACCGCATAACAATTTTGATCCAAAACCCAAATGAAGATGAGGTTACGAAAACCGTTACAAAGCAAGAATAAGAGGCACCTATCTCATGGCTTTGGTCAGTATTCAGTGTCTAGTGAGAGCTTGAAATCCTCACAAAACTCATTTGCTTTACGAGTATGAAATTCATTCTGCTGATATAAAAAGGGCTACTGCTACCCTGTCGTCACAACAAAGAAATCAAAAATGGTTCAAATGGCTCTGAGCACTATGGGACTTAACTTCTAAGGAACTTAGAACTACTTGAACCTAACTAACCTAAGGACATCACACACATCCATGCCCGAAGCAGGATTCGAACCTGCGACCGTAGCGGTCGCTCGGTTCTAGACTGTAGCGCCTAGAACTGCTCGGTCACCCCGACCGGCACAAAGAAATCACATTACTTTTTAAGTTGTTGACACGTGTAAGTACATGGGGCATGTTGACAGAGCTATAGACTCATTGTGAGGAGAGGCACTTGGAAATGGAACGTTTTATAAAGATAATACACGGAATACATATTTTCAGAGGAATTCAAAAGATCAGATGAAGTCGTATTTCCATAGATTTTATGTGAGTTGCTGCTGAAGGATGTGGAGCAAGTAAAACAATTACAGCCTACTTTTATTTGCCATAAATATGAGAATACATTAATACTAAAGTACTTTAAATACACCAACGAAAAAAAATCGCAATACGAAAAACGTAATTAATGTATAGCAACGAAATTTCGTAAATATATTTGTGTAGGTAATATATTTCACTGATAACACAGCAAGATCACAGGTTAACGTAAGCGCGAGAAAAGCGTTCATATAATGCAGAAGCACAATCGCCGTTCTTGCTCTCACAAAATGTATTTAAAACACCTCTTACTATGCTTATTCCTATCAACGTTTGATATATGGCCTCGTTTTTAAACTTGCTGCTACATAAAAAAATTCTGCTCTGACTAAAGAGTAGTCATTTCGTCTATCTCATGACGGTATGCTAAACTCTATTCTGAAAAAAAAATAGAAGTATCCATCGCATTAGATTTTGTATACGGTTTCACAACAGAATAAAATTATTTGAAACGGTTCAGCTTCATTTCTTTCTGATATACACTCCTGGAAATGGAAAAAAGAACACATTGACACCGGTGTGTCAGACCCACCATACTTGCTCCGGACACTGCGAGAGGGCTGTACAAGCAATGATCACACGCAAGGCACAGCGGACACACCAGGAACCGCGGTGTTGGCCGTCGAATGGCGCTAGCTGCGCAGCATTTGTGCACCGCCGCCGTCAGTGTCAGCCAGTTTGCTGTGGCATACGGAGCTCCATCGCAGTCTTTAACACTGGTAGCATGTCGCGACAGCGTGGACGTGAACCGTAAGTGCAGTTGACGGACTTTGAGCGAGGGCGTATAGTGGGCATGCGGGATGCTGGGTGGACGTACCGCCGAATTGCTCAACACGTGGGGTGTGAGGTCTCCACAGTACATCGATGTTGTCGCCAGTGGTCGGCGGAAGGTGCACGTGCCCGTCGACCTGGGACCGGACCGCAGCGACGCACGGATGCACGCCAAGACCGTAGGATCCTACGCAGTGCCGTAGGGGACCGCACCGCCACTTCCCAGCAAATTAGGGACACTGTTGCTCCTGGGGTATCGGCGAGGACCATTCACAACCGTCTCCATGAAGCTGGGCTACGGTCCCGCACACCGTTAGGCCGTCTTCCGCTCACGCCCCAACATCGTGCAGCCCGCCTCCAGTGGTGTCGCGACAGGCGTGAATGGAGGGATGAATGGAGACGTGTCGTCTTCAGCGATGAGAGTCGCTTCTGCCTTGTGCCAATGACGGTCGTATGCGTGTTTGGCGCCGTGCAGGTGAGCGCCACAATCAGGACTGCATACGACCGAGGCACACAGGGCCAACACCCGGCATCATGGTGTAGGGAGCGATCTCCTACACTGGCCGTACACCTCTGGTGATCGTCGAGGGGACACTAAATAGTGCACGGTACATCCAAACCGTCATCGAACCCATCGTTCTACCATTCCTAGACCGGCAAGGGAACTTGCTGTTCCAACAGGACAATGCACGTCCGCATGTATCCCGTGCCACCCAACGTGCTCTAGAAGGTGTAAGTTAACTACCCTGGCCAGCAGTATCTCCGGATCTGTCCCCCATTGAGCATGTGTGGGACTGGATGAAGCGTCGTCTCACGCGGTCTGCACGTCCAGCACGAACGCTGGTCCAACTGAGGCGCCAGGTGGAAATGGCATGGCAAGCCGTTCTACAGGACTACATCCAGCATCTCTACGATCGTCTCCATGGGAGAATAGCAGCCTGCATTGCCGCGAAAGGTGGATATACACTGTACTAGTGTCGACATTGTGCATGCTCTGTTGCCTGTGTCTATGTGCCTGTGGTTCTGTCAGTGTTATCATGTGATGTATCTGACCCAGGAATGTGTCAATAAAGTTTCCCCTTCCTGGGACAATGAATTCACGGCGTTCTTATTTCAATTTCCAGGAGTGTATATTCTGGTTATTTCTACGAAATCGAGTCTTAGTATCTCTTTTTCTTCTTCCCTGAACCATAATCATTTTATGCATATGTTCAATTAAAAGGAGGAAGGGTATTAATAAATTAGAAATTGTGAAAAGGTAAGTTCCAGTTCAGAATTTTTAAGATAAATACATTTTCTCGAAATGTTCAGAAGTTTCTGAAAACACTCACATAATAATTTTGATGATTTTTCTGGTTGGATGTGGCTATATGTCACTGAATAACACCGTGACAGAATTTATTTTAATCAGTTGCACCTAGATGGACCTAACCTGAAAATATCGATATAATATTTAACGCAACTGAAGACGACTGGAGTATAAGACTGAAACAATTGTTGTATAATCGACGAAAATTTTTGGAAATCATACCCATTGTTGGAGTCACTGCCTTAAATTTGTGGTATATAAATGTAATACTGCAGTAAGACGAATATCATACATACGGACAAAATTTCAGTTTCAGGATGTGTAAAAAATACTACCTAACATTTTTAACTACGGAGATAGTATCAAAGCTGTGAAGTTAATCAAAATTTGTAAAAAAAGAGAAGTGGGGAAAAGTGTGACAGCGGTGGTGGGTGGGGGTGGGGGGAGACGATGGTTTCCAAATCAATGCCAAAGGAAGAGTCAGGTCCAAAAGTATTGGCAACAGCTGGTGAATGTCATGATCAATTTACATCACGATCAACTTCCATTATTGACGCAGCATGGACAAAACTGAATTTCTCGACCTTCGAAATCCTTTTGATTCAGCAGGATGTCAAATCTGCTAAATAAAATTTGTTTGGCATATCTATCGATGATTTGCAGATTTTGTAGAAGCCTTGAATATGAAAAATTTCGAAGTACACTACTGGCCATTAAAATTGCTACAACACGAAGATGACGTGCTACAGACGCGAAATTTAACCGACAGGAAGAAGATGCTGTGATATGCAGATGATTAGCTTTTCAGAGCATTCACACAAGGTTGGCGCCGGTGGCGACACCTACAACGTGCTGACATGAGGAAAGTTTCCAAACGATTTCTCATACACAAACAGCAGTTGACCGGCGTTGCCTGGTAAAACGTTGTGATGCCTCGTGTAAGGAGGAGAAATGCGTACCATCACGTTTCCGACTTCGATAAAGGTCAGGAGGGTAATGAGGAACGTCGTACGGGATCCCAACGGCCTCGTATCACTAGCAGTCGAGATGACAGGCATCTTATCCGCATGGCTGTAACGGATCGTGCAGCCACGTCTCGATCCCTGAGTCAACAGATGGGGACGTTTGCAAGACAACAACCCTGTGTACGAACAGTTCTACGACGTCTGCAGCAGCATGGGCTATCAGCTCGGAGACCATGGCTGCGATTACCCTTGACGCTGCGTCACAGACAGGAGCACCTGCGATGGTGTACTCAACGACGAACCTGGGTGCACGAATGGCAAAACGTCATTTTTTCAGATGAATCCAGGTTCTGTTTACACAATCATGATGGTCACATCATGTATTCGTCACATCATGTATTCGTCATCGCCATACTGGAGTATCACCCGACGTGATGGTACGGGGTGCCATTGGTCACACGTCTCGGTCACCTCTTGTTCGCATTGACTGCACTTTGAACAGCGGACGTTACATTTCAGATGTGTTACGACCCGTAGCTCTACCCTTCATTCGATCCCTGCGAAACCGTACATTTCAATAGGATAATGCACGACCGCATGTTGCAGGTCCTTTACGGGCCTTTCTGGATACAGAAAATGTCCGATTGCTGCCCTGGCCAGCACATTCTCCAGATCTCTCACCAACTGAAAACGTCTGGTCAATGGTGGCCGAGCAAATGGCTCGTCACAATACGCCAGTCACTACTGTTGATGAACTGTGGTATCGTGTTGAAGCTGCATGGGCAGCTGTATCTGTACACGCCATCCAAGCTCTGTTTGACTCGTTGCCCAGATGTATAAAGGCCGTTATTACGGCGAGAGGTGGTTGTTCTGGGTACTGATTTCTCAGGATCTATGCACCCTAATTGCGTGAAAATGTAATCACATGTCAGTTCTAGTATAAGATATTTGTCCAATGAATATCCGTTTATCATCTGCATTTCTTCTTGGTGTAGCAATTATAATGGCCAGTAGTGTATATTGTACCAAATAAAGATTATATTGAGAAATATTCTGGCTATCAATAAAAAAATCGAAACCCAGTTTTCAGTCACGTATAGCATAACAAAATTGAAAATGGTCCTACATCTTCCTTTAATTGACGTCGTAATCAAGATATAACGTCGAAGAAGTACTGCTTCGTATAAGGCTACTAGATGGCGGAACAGGAAGGTTAGAGGGGCAGTTCCACACAGGTGAACGTACGGTTTTACGACGTGGTGGGCACTTGCCGTTCTGGCGAGTGTGCTTAATTTGTGCCGCCGGTGATCTGCGACAGGGAAGCTCTCCCTGGCCGCTCGCCGGCGCCCCAGTTGGGAGCTTTTTATAGCGGGTAGCGTGCTATCGATGCGCTGTTCCACTTACGCCCTTCCCTTACATAATGGTGTCTCCTGCTTCCCCTGCAGTCCGACAAAGAGCTCTTGCTGTGAAATTTCGCAGGGCTTCCATAACGGCCATTTCCTGCTATGTCATAGCGATAGTCCCTCTTAACGACAACATGGCGGGGAATTTAAATTACCTTCATATTCTAGCCTCTCTTCGCACGGAGTAGAGAAATTTTCAGTCTCTGCCATCAACGAGTACCGCACTTGCGTTTTAACCCTTTTTGTGGCTACTTCTCAAAGAACTTTTACGATAGCGACAGGATATCCTGAATGAAGCAGATAACGATTAAAATGAAGTCTATTACCATAAAAGAAACGTCTTCCGATAAATGACAGTCTTAGCTGGTTTCTCTACAGACACATATCAGAGAATGCTCGTCCCACTTCTGCATCTCCATAGCGGATCCACAAGACACGGATAATGTTAAATAAAAAAAAAAACAATAAAAATACAGTTTATGAAAAAGCGGCAGGTATCGTTGTTCTAAGACAGATACATAATGTGTATCCACAGGACATGTGGCCTGGATTTGAAAAAGTGTCATGATGATCTCTCCAGTGGCAAAAGATTGCGGACTAGTCCCCCATTCGGATCTGCGGGTGGGGTCTGCCAAGGGGGGAAGGTGACCATGAAAAAGATTTATAAACCAGCAAAAGAACGACGTTCTGAGAGTCGAAGCGTGGAATGTCAGAAGAAAGAACGTTGTAGCGAAGATAGAATATCTGAAAAGGGAACTGCAAGGGCTCGATCTAGATATAGTGGGGATCAGTGAACTGAAATGGAAAGAAGACAAAAATTTGTTGTCAGAGAGTATAGGGTAATATCAACAGCAGCAGAAAATGGTATAACGAGAGTAGGATTCGTTATGAATAGGAAGGTAGGGCAGAGAGTGTGTTACTGTGAACAGTTCAGTGATAGGGTTGTTCTTATCGGAATCGACAGTAAATCAACACCGACAACGGTAGTTGAGATATAAAGGTCGACATCGCAAGCCGAAGATGAAGAGATAGAGAAAACATATGAGGATGCTGAACGAGTTATTCAGTACGTAAAGGGAGATGAAAAACTAATAGTCATGGGGGACTGGGATGCGGCTGTGAGGAAAGAAGGAGACGAAAGGGATAGGGGGAGAGTATGGCCTTGGTACTAGGAATGAGAGGGGAGAAAGACAAACTGAGTTCTAAATAAATTTCAGTAGTAGTCGAGTACTCTGTTCAAGAATAATCACAAGAGAAGGAGGTATACTTGGAGAAGGCCGGATGGTGCGGTAAGATTTCAGTTAGATTACATCATGGTCAGGAAGAGATTCCGAAATCAGAGACTTTATTGTAAAGCGTATCCAGGAGAATATATAGACATAGATCACAATTTAAGTGTGATGAAGAGTTGGCCGGAGTTTAATAGACTAGTCAGGAAGAACAAATACGCAAAAAGCAGGGATACGGAAGTGCTAAGGAATGAAGAGATACGATTGACGTTTACTGAGGCTGTAGCTTAATAGGCAGTTCAGTTGGAATGAAATGGACATTTCTAAAAAGGGAAATCACAAAACTTGGAAAAAGCAACATAGGCACAAAGAAGGTAACTGCGAAGGAACCGTGTGTACCAGAAGAAATACTTCAATTGATCGATGATATAATGAAGCACAATAATGTTCAGGGACATTCAGGAAGTTGCTTAGGACTGAAATAAATAGGAAGTGCATGGAAGCTAAGGCGAAATGGATGGATGGAAAGTATGAGAAAAATCGAAAAAGAAATGATTATTGGAAGGACTTACTCAGCATAAAGAAAAGTCAAAACAACTTTCTGTGAAATTAAAAGCAAGGCTAGTAATATTAAGAGTGTACTGGTAATTCCACTATTAAATGCAGAGGGGAAAGCGGACAGGTGGAAAGATTACATTGAAGGTCTCTAAAAGGGGAGACTTGTCTGATGTGATAGAAGAAAAAACAGGAGTTGATGTAGGAAAGAGAGGGGGTCCACTACTACAATCAGAATTTAAAAGAAGTTTGGAGGACTTAAGATCAAATGAGGCATAAGGGATAGATAACATCCCGCCAGAAATTCTAAAATTATTGGGGGACGTGACAACAAATTACTATTCACTTTGGTATGTGTAATATATGAGACTGGCGATATACCATTTGACTTCCGGAAAAATATCATCCACACAATTCCGAAGATTGCTAGAGCTGACATGTTCGACAATTATCACACAATCAACTTAACGCCTCTTGTATCCAAGCTTCTGGCAAGGATAATTTACCGAAGAATGGAAAAGAAAATTGAGGACGTCTGAGACGACGATCAGTTTGGATTTAAGAGAGGTAAAAGCACAAGACAGGCAGTTCTGACGTTGGGGATGATAATGGAAGGAAGATTAAGAAAAATCAAGGCACCGTCGTAGGATTTGTCGACCTGGAAAAAGCGTTCGAGAGTGTCAAATAGTGGAAGTTGTTCGAAATTCTTAGGAAGATACGGGTGAGGGGTAGGGAGAGACGGGTAATTTACAGCATGTACAAGAACCAAGAAGCCGTATAAAAAGTGGAAGACCGAGAACGAAGTGCTCAGAATAAAACGGGTGTAGGCCAAGGATGCAGTATTTCGCCCATACTGTTCAGTCTACACATTGAAGAAGCAATAATGGAAATAAAAGAAAGTTTAAAGAGTGGAGCTAAAGTTCAAGATGAGAGGATATCAATGATAAGAGTCACCAATGAGATTGCTATATTCAGTGACAACGAAGAAGAATAACAGGATGTGCTGATTGGAATTAATAGTCTAATGAGCACAAAATAAGGACTGAGAGTAAATCCACGAAAGACGAAAGTAATGAGAAGTAGCAGAAACGAGAACTGCGATAAACTTAACATCAGGATTGATGGTCACGAAGTTAAGGAATTCTGCTACCTTGGCAACAAAATAACCTTTGGCGGACGAAGCAAGGAGGACATCAACGTGGGTCCCTTCTTTCCTATTGCACAATGTAGCTGTCATCTGCAGCTGTGGTTCACCATGGTTGATCATATCGTCTCCTTCGACCTTGTGGGTTGGAACTGTCCCCGTGCAACAGTAACAGTGCTGTGGCCAATACCAAACTCCTGGGCTACATTCGACACACTTCCTCCTTCTTCTAATTTCTCGCCGATTCTTCCCCATGTGAAGTGATCCAGACGTTGTATTCGGGCCATGTTGTAATGAAGAACAAAACCACAGTCTATCGTAACTTCCCATTGATTGACACTCACTGCCTTTTCCACCTCCTTCAACTGCCTCTTGTTGCAAGGTCAGCCCTATTTGGCGCCACACGTCAAGTGACACCCAACTTTCTATATTCGAACGCGAGACCTCTGACAACAAGCTCCCGTACTTCCGTTCGTTTCCAACTAGTAGTTACTATATTTGGTTCTTTATTTATCACGTTCTAACGTTTTGCAGAGCAGTGTGCAATTTTAGGACAATTTTCCCTTTGTGGGTAGTTTCGGTTTGGTTTGCACTTAGTAACACAAATGGACATTACAAACATGCTGTGACGATCCAGTTGTAGTATTATCAACATTTTGATCTCTCCAATGGATTTCCCAAACTTTTATGTTTAAAACTGTACAGACGGCAGACGATCCAGAAGTGTCTACTTTGAGGCACGGAATTATTGACAGGAAAAAGTAGCAGGGAATTACCCATTGCTATAGCAAAACATACTAAAATTGTTGTCCATGTCTCTTCACGCAAGGTGGTGTTTTCAAGTTGCATTGCAACACATTATGTTCATCGACTGGGCCTACTGGTGGTGCTGCGCTATTGGTAAATTGTTGCTCACCATAGTCTCGATAGTTGCTGGTGTCGATAGTGATGGCATTTTGTAAGGCTTACGTTAGTAAAGTCCCACGTCATGCTGGTGATTTCTTTTACCAACACTGTTTCGTTTTGTCATTTAACTTGTTCTTGCTTTGTGCAGGACATTCTTAATCAGTGTACACAGCTAGTTTCTCAACAGTTACGAAAAACACTGAATGTTCTTTCCTACTATTAAGAGAAGACAAAATATTCCAGTGGAATATGTCCTACAAGACGTTGTTACAGAGTTAACGCGTTACAGCGCTTCAAGATGTTCAGACTCAACGTTACAGGAGATGCTCAAAATGTCGATTAAGAACGACAATACTTGTGAGGAACGTCTAGACGTTGACCACGGAAGTCGACTGATGATATCTGACTCCTGTCAGACATCCGCGCTTGTGTCAGGGACACAATGTTCGGAGTCTTTATGTTAAGTGAAATTGTGCGCAACACACTTTTGACGGGTTTCCAGTTTACAGTGGATCGTAGACGATGCAGTCCAATGGTATGTATCTAATAAACAATAAGTACGTTGGGACTCTGTCTTTAGAAGAACAGCATGGCACAGCGATCGGATATGGACGCATTTCCTAGTACTACAGACAGGCAGTCCCTCAAGTAGGTCACATTCGCTGGTATTTCAGGCGTTCGAGGAGTACGCATGCGGCGATCAGGCGATTTCGATCCTGCCCATATGAGGTATATATGCAAGTTTATGTTGCCGTCTCGTCTGTTGCTCTTTCGCCCAATAATAGCTCTAACAGGCACATATCTGCAACCAGAAACTAAACTCCTCTGACACAGGCCACGAAGGCCCAAAGGTACTGACTGACCGCCGTGTCATCCTCAGCCCACAGGCGTCAGTGGATGCGGATATGGAGGGGCATGTGGTCAGATCACCGCGCCCCCGGCCGTATGTCAGTTTCCGAGTCCGGAGCCGCTACTTTTCAATCAAGTAGCTCCTCAGTTTGCCTCACAAGGGCTGAGTGCATCCCGCTTGCCAACAGCGCTCGGCAGGCCGGATGGTCACCCACCCAAGTGCTTGCCAAGCGCGACAGCGCTTAACGTCGGTGATCTGACGGGAGCCGGTGTTACCACTGCGGCAAGAACAGGCACATATCACTCTGTTTTATTGTAGAATCAAAGCAAGATTAGAGTTTAATTTCCCTTCGATGTCGGTGTCTTTAGGAAGGAGAGGCAAATATGGCCGACTATGGGAAAGGAAATCGTCCGCGAGATGTTCAAAGGAATTGTGCAGGCATTCACCTATCCAGGAAAACCACGGAAAATTATTTTAAGACGGAGCTTCTCACTGGCTTCCTGCCCATGATCTCTTTGCAGCTGCTTTTGTGACTTCGAGTAAAAATTAGCCACAGTGACACAGTGCACTGGATGATACATAAAAGAGTCTTAAAACTTTCAGAGCAAAGTTGACATCATTTACATCATTAGAAATGTCGATATTTCGACATCATGCTCGTTCCGCAATTTCCTCGCTTTGCAGTGTTTCCATTTTTCATGTGGGAGAAACAAACAGTAATTTGGGATTGTTACGGTGATTATCACAGGAAAGATCTGGAAAAACACACTTAAATCCATGTCAGCCTGTGATGAGAGAAGTGTGCAGAATTCTTGCCTTTTCCGATTAATCAGACATTTCTTAAGAGTGATTTTATTAACAGGGTCGTCGAAGTTCCATCCTATACCTTTAACATAACGACGTCTCTATTAGGTCGAAGATATTCCATGTTTCGTATAAATGATGTAATAGGCGTGATTTGTGTATGTTACAAACGAGCACGTCTGACGCTACAGCTCAGAAAGATTGTGGAAAAACGTCTTAATATACGAGTACCTGCCGCAGTTGAGAACACAACTTCGGAAACAGGGAATGATCTACAAGAAACAGTGCTATGAACTTGCTAACTACCGGCCACGGAAAACCGATGCATGTTATCAGCAAGCTGCTCCTCGTTTTCCTTCTAAAACCCTCTTCAAAAAGACCACCATCCTTGAGTAGATCTATAATGCGCATAAGATGACAGCCTCTCTCCCGGAGCTATAGCACTACAAAACGAGTTTCGCTTCATAGCGCCGCTGTGGCCCACAAAAATGTTTGCACAAAGTGTCTTGGGGGGCGGGCGCTGTGTTTGTGTAAATTTTTAAGTTTTGAGTGTATTTTTTAAATAAACTCAGCAAATCTGAGTACGTGCAGAAGATGATGGTAAGCAGATAATCCAGCGCTCAGTTTATAAGGAATAGTCAAATGAAAACGAGACATACTGAAAAAAGTAAGTAGATTTTTTTTTCAAAAGTAAACCCTGCGACTGTTTAAACATTTATCTCACTGTGGGGCAAGACGGTCATTGCCTTCATGCAGAAATGTTTGCAGTTGCCTGTGGAGCCATGATTGTACCCAGGCGTGCATCTCTTCGTCCGTAGCAAGTCTTCGGTCACGAATGTCTTTCTTCAGGGCACCAAAAATACGGAAACCGCATGGGGAGATATAGGCACTGAAGGGAGAGTGTGTGAAGGGTTCCAAGTGAATGTTCTGCAGTGTGCTCTATACGACCTTTGCAACATTTAGGTAGGCCTTACAGATCCTCCATGGAGTCCTGAAGAACGAGATTCCTATTTGTCGATTTGCTTAGAACAAAAAGGTGCACGCCTGGGTACAACCATGGTTCCGTAGGCAAGCGCTAGCATTTTTTCATGGCGGCACTAACCGTCTTGTCTCATAGTCTGATAAACGTATTAACAACTATGGTGATTAATTTTGGAATAATAAACAGTTTAATTACTTTTTCCCATCTGTCTCATTTTAATTTGGTTGCTCCTTATATAGCATCAACTTTCTGTCTAGCACGCTATATATGATAAAATCCTCTGCCTCTCAGAATGTCTTCATTTTTACGATAAGAGTGTACAAAACAATATACTGGGTGGTTATAATTAAACTGACGGAGCTCCGAGTGCTGCATGCAGGCTGTGTACATAACAGGATGCTGAACATGGTGATTGTCCTATGTTCAGTAATCGATGCCCTTACGGAGTGTGATAAAAAAATATAATCATTCGACTTTCTGCCACCAGGTGAAAATATGGTGCTGTAAGCAGTGAGAATGTGGTATCGGTGCAGGAAAAGGCGAGGAACCATCAAACACATGAAACCGGTGGTTATGGCACGTTTACTAGGGGGTATGGTCACAAGTTACAACACAAAAACATAACACGGCATGGTCGACAGTGGCTTGCAGCATATCCAGTGTAATCAGAGCGGTATGTCTTCATATCCTATGCTTCTGATCAGGTAGAGTCTGGATGCATCCCTGATAGACACGATCTTTCAGATATCCCAACAGCCAGAAATCAGATGGATTTAGGTCGTGGGGTCTGCAAGGCCTAGATATGATGAAGTCATTACCGAAGGTTACCTGAAGCAAATCTTTCACCTGGCAAGCGGCATGTGGTGTCGTCCCATCTTGCATGAAAACATTGGTGTGGGCACAGTTGCGTTTTTGCAAAGCTGGAATCAAGTTTTGCACAAGGGACTGCTTATAAAGTGCAGACATCACTGTACGCCTAACAGGCTCACGAGGGGTCAACTTCTCGAATAAAAACGACAGAGATAAGAAATAAGGAGGTCGTAAAACCACACCACACAGTCATATGAACTGAGTGCAATCTATGTTTTTGTCTCGACCGTCCGAAGGATATTCCCTGCCCACATGTGCCGAAAATCGAAGGGCAAAATCACGACGTTGTAACCTATCTTGGGACTTCATTTGGTGCACGTTCTGAATCTTGTAGGGGTTCCACTGTACAATGCACCGTAAAATCTTTTGAACTGTTGACCAGCAGAGATATTTCTCCATGGAATGACTCAAGCAGTGGCTGCAGAATTTGAGGCACGTTCTGCACAGTCGCTTATAGCTACAGAAACTCCATCAACAACTGCCATGGCAATAGGCCGCCTCCCTCTCCCTGCTGCACCACCTAATTTACACGTTACTTCAAAATTTCTTGATCACATTTCTATCCCATTTATTGACGTTGGGCCCCGTCGCAGCTGTATCTGTTGGCGATATACTCGCAACGCAGCGGCGCTATTGCTGCCGTTATGATAAAACGACTTTACCATCACTGCGTTGCCTTTCTTCTCAACAGCCAATGCGTTTAGTGTCTAAAACTTCAACCCTATTAACCCTTTACACCAATATTCATGTCACAAATGAAGTCAACATGTGTCGTTAGGCGACAATCGTTTCAAAACATGAAACATTTTACATTCTGGCTGCTTACTGAGCCATATTTTCACCTAGTGGCAAAAAGTGTAACTATTGCTTTTTTCAGCATACTCAGCACGAGCACCAATTACTGAAAATATATACGATACTTAAGCATCCTGCAATATATACAGCCCACTCTGCAGAGCTCAGAACACAGTCAGTTTAATTAGAACCACCAAGTACCACAACAGACCAACCGCAAGAGGACGAGAACATCCACAATAATCAAATCTCAACGCAAGACAAAATATCCTAAAATATTCCCCAGCAAAAGCCGACACCCTAAACAAGGACAACTGCTTAACAAGAGAACGGAGCAGAATTAATAAAATACGACAATCAAGTTACCCACTGCTGAACACTGCCCACAATAAATGAGAGAGCAATTCTGTCAACGGCAGCAGCAAAACAGAACAAACTTTCATAAACATAATAACAAAAAAAAAAAAAACATAGATTCTCAGAGTTTCGACACAGCAGACTTGCCATACTGGCAAGGTGTAATGGTGTAAGATTTGGCGATCTTCGTGGTTAGTTAATTTTACTATCATGGCCACGATTAGGGTAAGTGCGGTTGAGATATTGCCTCACGTGTCTGGTAAAATTTAGAGGGTTTCCCTCATGCTAGAAGTACATTGTAGTCCACGTGGCGGAAGACGTTCATCAGACCAATTGTTAAAAAATATGTAAGTGATTCTATCCCATCGTTCGCTCTTATAAAATGACTGGTCCTATCAATATGTTACCAACCAAGCCGCACGAAACACTGATCGAAAAACTAACTTGGAAATTGGTTTTCTACAACCATCTGTTGCTATTTCAGTTCTATGTCAACTTCGCTTCATCAGTGAATAATACTAACGAAAATAAACGACAATTGTCATTTAACCAATTTAAAAATTTAAGTCGTGTGGAATTGTCAACGCGAAGAATGTGGACGCGCTTTATGTGAAACGGGTACAAGTTTTCCGCGTGTAATGTTCGCCATACGCTTGCTCGTAGAGCACTGTTACTCGCAGAAAGTCACCGTGTGCTGGTTGTAGGACTACACTATACCATTTCAAAAAGGTGTTGCTGTTCCTTCACAGGTTGTTCAACTACACGTTCAGAAGAAAAATGGGAATTTGGCAGAATACTCGTGTTACACAATGTGCTGAAAACTCTGGTAAACGCTTTCCAGTGAGGAACTCGACATGTTGGAAGGCGCCAGTGGTATTCTTCGACAGTAGCAGTGGCGCTACCACGCAAAAGGCGTCAACATACACAATATCTGCGTATTCGTCATTAGTGTAGATGTGTGACGCCAAGGCGTCTACAAACACAATTAATCGATGCTGTTCTATGATAAACGTCTTCACTCACAACACACCGTGGACAATGGTTCGTTCAACGGGCTACTTTAATGGCAGAAAGACATTCCAAGCAAAGAGGCTGAAAGTAACGGCAAAGTTTGGGCTAGAATGAAACGTCAAAGAGATTGGGTGGGTAAGACCAAAGTGTGCGCCCGCCGCTAGCCTAAAAACAAATGTGTATTAAATGTGTTGCACCTTGGAAACCAATCGGAATAGTGCTTACGTCTACATGAATTTTTTTGTTTCAAATGAGCATTCCTGTCATATCGCTGAATATTGACAGTTCCTCCTGGGACACCCTGTATAATATGTGAAACGTATTTACGTTTTATGTTTGCACAGGGCAAACAACAGCGCATCTAGCGTACGTCAGGCGGTCTAACCAGGCAGCGAGAGAGCTGGATTTTGGCGTCACGGGCGGGAGCGAGAGGAGTGACAGCGAAATCGCATCGTAAATCGACATGTCGACGAAACAAATGGTGATCGACGATGACGGAAGGGGCATTTCTGGGACAGAAATGAAAAGCTCTCGTTCATTTTAGTCGTGATCAGTCATCCAACGTCAGAAATTGACGCATAATTTTTCTGCTCTGTCAGTGATGAATTTGGAGTCCATGGCTGAGGCGATTTCGATTTGTTGTCCTTTTCTACTTTTGTGGAGAAAACAGCGTAATATGACTACATTTTAGGTGCATAAGGAGAGTAGTAGAACTGTGTTTGGTGCTTGGGCTGATTTTCGTATTTTCCGCGAAATGCAGCTCATTCAGCTTGCCGCCGGCAGGGTCACATTATTGGCGCTGCCTGCAGGATAGCGGTCCGCACAACAATAATTTGGAATTAAGAAGTCTTCTTTTTAATTCTGCGCTGCGGGCTCCTTTTATTCTTTTGTAAACGTCCTCATAGTCGTGTTCGACTGTAAAAGTAATTTATTTGCATTAATGCAATTTCGGTCGTATGTTCATTATCAGTCGATATGAATGTACGAGAAAAAGATTGAATAATCAACGAAATGTTCTACGAGTCGGGGCGTGGAATGTCAGAAGCTTGAACGTGGTAGGGAAACAAGAAAATCTGAAAAGGGAAATGCAAAGGCTCAATCTAGATATAGTAGGGGTCAGTGAAGTGAAGTGGAAGGAAGACAAGGATTTCTGGTCAGATGAGTATCGGGTAATATCAACAGCAGCAGAAAATGGTATGACAGGTGTAGGATTCGTTATGAATAGGAAGGTAGGGCAGAACAGTTGAGTGACCGAGTTGTTCTAATCAGAGTCGACAGCAGACCAACACCGACAACGATAGTTCAGGTATACATGCCGACGTCGCAAGCTGAAGATGAACAGATAGAGAAAGTGTATGAGGATATTGAAAGGGTTATGCAGTATGTAAAGGGGGACGAAAATCTAATAGTCATGGGCGACTGGACTGCTGTTGTAGGGGAAGAAGTAGAAGAAAAGGTTACAGGAGAATATGGGCTTGGGACAAGGAATGAAAGAGGAGAAAGACTGATTGAGTTCTGTAACAAGTTTCAGCTAGTAATAGCGAATACCCTGTTCAAGAATCACAAGAGGAGGAGGTATACTTGGAAAAAACCAGGATGTACTGGAAGATATCAATTAGATTACATCATGGTCAGACAGAGATTCCGAAATCAGATACTGGATTGTAAGGCGTACCCAGGAGCACATATAGACTCAAATCACAATATAGTAGTCATGAAGAGTAGGCTGAAGTTCAAGATATTAGTCAGGAAGAATCAATACGCTAAGAAGTGGGATACGGAAGTTCTAAGGAATGACGAGATACGTTTGAAGTTCTCTAACGCTATAGATACAGCAATAAGGAATAGCGCAGTAGGCAGCACAATTGAAGAGGAATGGACATCTCTAAAAAGGGCCATCACAGAAGTTGGGAAGGAAAACATAGGTACAAAGAAGGTAGCTCCGAAGAAACCATGGGTAACAGAAGAAATATTTCAGTTGATTGATGAAAGGAGGAAGTACAAACATGTTCCGGGAAAATCAGGAATACAGAAATACAAGTCGCTGAGGAATGAAATAAATAGGAAGTGCAGGGAAGCTAAGACGAAATGACTGCAGGAAAAATGTGAAGACATCGAATAAGATATGATTGTCGGAAGGACAGACTCAGCATACAGGAAAGTCAAAACAACCTTTGGTGACATTAAAAGGAACGGTGGTAACATTAAGAGTGCAACGGGAATTCCACTCTTAAATGCGGAGGAGAGAGCAGGTAGGTGGAAAGAATACACTGAAAGCCTCTATGAGGGTGAAGATTTGTCTGATGTGATAGAAGAAGAAATAAGAGTCGATTTAGAAGAGATAGGGGATCCAGTATTAGAATCGGAATTTAAAAGAGCTTTGGAGGACTTACGGTCAAATAAGTCAGAAGGGATAGATAACATTCCATCAGAATTTCTAAAATCATTAGGGGAAGTGGCAACAAAACGACTATTCACCTTGGTGTGTAGAATATATGAGTCTGGCGACATACCATGTGACTTTCGGAAAAGCATCATCCACACAATTCCGAAGACGGCAAGAGCTGACAAGTGCGAGAATTATCGCACAATCAGCTTAACAGCTCATGCATCGAAGATGCTTACAAGAATCATATACAGAAGAATGGAAAAGAAAATTGAGAATGCGCTAGGTGACGATCAGTTTGGCTTTAGGAAAAGTAAAGGCACGAGAGAGGCAATTCTGACGTTACGGCTAATAATGGAAGCAAGGCTGAAAAAAAAATCAAGACAAGTTCATAAGATTTGTCGACCTTGGAAAAGCGTTCGACAATATAAAATGGTGCAAGCTGTTCGAGATTCTGAAAAAAGTAGGGGTAAGCTATAGGGAGAGACGGGTCATATACAATATGTACAACAACCAAGAGGGAATAATAAGAGTGGACGATCAAGAACGAAGTGCTCGTATTAAGAAGGGTGTAAGACAAGGCTGTAGCCTTTCGCCCCTACTCTTCAATCTGTACATCGAGGAAGCAATGATGGAAATAAAAGAAAGGTTCAGGAGTGGAATTAAAATACAAGGTGAAAGGATATCAATGATACGATTCGCTGATGACATTGCTATCCTGAGTGAAAGTGAAGAAAAATTAAATGATCTGCTGAACGGAATGAACAGTCTAATGAGTACACAGTATGGTTTGAGAGTAAATCGGAGAAAGACGAAGGTAATGAGAAGTAGTAGAAATGAGAACAGCGAGAAACTTAACATCAGGATTGATGGTCACGAAGTCAATGAAGTTAAGGAATTCTGCTACCTAGGCAGTAAAATAACCAATGACGGACGGAGCAAGGAGGACATCAAAAGCAGACTCGCTATGGCAGAAAAGGCATTTCTGGCCAAGAGAAGTCTACTAATATCAAATAAAGGCCTTAATTTGAGGAAGAAATTTCTGAGGATGTACGTCTGGAGTACAGCATTGTATGGTAGTAAAACATGGGCTGTGGGAAAACCGGAACAGAAGAGAATCGAAGCATTTGACATGTGGTGCTATAGAGGAATGTTGAAAATTAGGTGGACTGATGAGGTAAGGAATGAGGAGGTTCTACGCAGAATCGGAGAGGAAAGGAATATGTGGAAAGCACTGATAAGGAGAAGGGACAGGATGATAGGACATCTGCTAAGACATGAGGGAATGACTTCCATGGTACTAGAGGGAGCTGTAGACGGCAAAAATTGTAGAGGAAGACAGAGATTGGAATACGTCAAACAAATAATTGAGGACGTAGGTTGCAAGTGCTACTCTGAGATGAAGAGGTTAGCACAGGGGAGGAATTCGTGGCGGGCCGCATCAAACCAGTCATCAGACTGATGACCCCCCCCCCCCCCCCAAAAAAAAAGTATGCTAGCAAACATGTGAATACCTTGTGACATATATACATGTCATCGTCGTGTTTGCATGCTGAGTCTCTTAACGTTGTTAACATTTTTAACACGAATCCCTCCAAATCGCTATTAGCCGAGGAAAATTACCTCGAAGAAAGGGCGCTCTGGCCAATGAATATGCACTACCTGGAAATAATTGTAATTGATGTTGGGAATCCCAAATAAGGGATAAATGAGTTTGCGACGATGTTTAGCCTGTGTTGAACTTCTGAGGGCTGAAGAAACATGAAAGTTTTTTACTTTTCTCAGTTTCGCGCTTATGACCCGAAAACGTCCAGAAAATGCCTAGAAAGAAAGCGCATGAAATTTCATGCAGAATTGCCTACTTAAATTTTAAAACCGGTTCAGCCGTATAGTCCCAGCCGATCGTCAAAATCCGGCAACTTTTACCAACTTGTCGGATCACTAACTTCTGTTCATTCTCCAAAGCCTGTAACTCAATAAAACAGATGGAAATGACAGCGTGGGCTCTTCGGCCACGGTCAGCAAATTTTACGCTTTTCTCAGCTCCCTCCTCAGGGTATCCATCACACACTATGGTGCAATTAGAAATAAAAGTTTTTTGAAGTAGTTTTTTTGACGTATTATTGGGTGATTTGGGACCGGCCGCTGTGACCGAGCGATTCTAGAGCTTCAGTCCGAAACCGCGCTGCTGCTACGGCCACAGGTTCGAATCCTGCCTCGGGCATGTGTGTTTGTGATATCCTCAGGTTAATTAGGTTTATGTAGTTCCAAGTCTAGGAGACTGATGTCCTCAGATGTTAAGTCCCATAGTGCTTAGAGCCATTTGAAGCATTTTTGGGTGATTTGGGGTTCAAAAGTCGTTAAACTCCACAAAAATGTCTTAGCAGAAATTTAGAGCTACAAATCCTTTCAAATTTTTATTTGTTTCTTTCCAAAAGAATGAATGAATTTTAAAATTTAGAAACTCTTTTTACGCAGAATTTGATGCTCTACGACTTTCATGCATGACATTTTTAATTTGTAGTAGCCGTCTTTGAAGTACATGTGTTGGAACAAGGGGACAACTCACTTTTCCGTCAAGTTGATAAAAATGCCGATTTTTGACGATCGATTGAGGCTACATTGCTGAACCAATTTTAGCTTTTAACTATATCATCGTATGATCATTTTATGCTCTTTTTTCCTAAGTGTTTTGACTGCAGGATGTGTCGTTTTCGAATGATAAGCGAAAAACTGAAGAGTATCAAAAAATTCGTGGGTTTTCAGCCGTCAAGAGTTCATCAGTCCTCGATAACTCGTTCCACTCTTATTTGGGACATCTAACGTTGATTAAAATTATTTCCAGCTTGTGGATATATATATTTTCATCAGCAAAAGTCTAACCTGCGTCCACTCCTTACGTGAAAAAATAAGGTGGGGTGCCTAATGTCGATTAAAATTATTTCCAGCTTGTGCATAATTATTGATAGGCAAAAGTCTGATTTGCGTCCACTGTTTACATGGGAACTGAGGTAGCTCGCGAGAAAAAAAAATCATAGGTCGTAGAAAAGGCGACTATTTTACACGACTGTGAACTCCAACCACGACAAATTAATCCCTCAAAGTCGTAAAAGACACAGACAAAATTAGTTTGTATGGTCTTATTTGGTTCAGTTTTTCAGTTGTCAAGTGGTGTACTGTAGGTTATTTCAGCATTCACTTGTCAAATCTCACGATTGTTCGAGTCAAATTCCCCGTAGCACCCGAAAAACGCGAGGTCCTTCAATTGACAGTATTGATAAGACTTTAAAAGAATGGGTAACAGAATTTTGTCGGTTTGAAGTGGGTCCGATTTCACGGAAGCCTGTTTATTACATTCCGCGTTCCATAAAATAGCTCACTTCCTTCCACGGGAAGCTAGTTCTTCAGCTTTTGAGGCCGAAGAACACAATTTTGAAATAACCTTATTCGATAACGAGATAGTGCGGTAAAGTCATAAGAAGTCTTAAGATACATAGCGTCTGGCAGCTTACAGACTCGTGACACCATAACAATATTACATCACCGTTAGCGATTTGGATGAAATTCAGATAAACAAATAAACTAAAAAAAATACTAAGGAAATTTTATAAAGAGACTATTTTCGTTTGTATTATACTACTAACAATTAGAAACAACGTTCACCTCAGTAACTGAGTGATGAGAATATCTAACTGCCGTTTCGGTGGACCCTGGTTCGATCCTCGGTAGCGCTAGGGAATTTTCTTTGGTGGGAAGATTGGAACGATGTGCACTCAGCCTCGCGATGCCGACTGAGGAGCTACTTGAAGGAGTAGTAGCGGCACCAGGTCTGCTAAACCGACTATGACTGGTTGTGGTGCGAATATAATCACCCATCCAAACCGCATCCAAATGACGCCATTAGTAAAGGATGTCGTGGCGGTCGGCCGATCCGGTCTGTCTGTAGCCAGAACTTAATTAGAAACAACTGCAAAATATCGCCAACATAACTATTACAGCATTATGATGCCTGTACCTGTCACTGTAGCACAATGCACAGTAATGTTGTCGCGACTGTACCCATCATTGCAGGCAAATAACAATAGTGTAACAGCAAAGTAAAGCTATCATTGTAAAAAGAGTTTTCTAATTTCTCTGTTATCTGCTATTAAGGGCTACCATTAACTACTAAGTAATCTCGCAAGAAAGGAAGATGAACTGAAGAAAGGAAGTGCAAAACGAAAATTATTTTCATTTTTACAAACTAATAAATTCATTAAATCAAGAGTTTCATAGAAAAATTTTATAGAATTAAATAAGTCCTTCTTTGGAGACTTCTAATTCGAAAATTGCTCTAAATGCTGTTCTTGTAGATTTGCAACATTTCCCCTTGGTAGGAACGACACCACAGGTTCGCCCTACCTTTATGCCGTTTGCAGACTGAGAAACCGCTTTTGTCGATGTTGACTAGGCTACACTGTTCGGAATTTTGAAGTAGTGGAGGTAAAACACGAAAAGTTATTTACAACTTGTACAGAAGAAATATGGCAGTTATAAAGATTCAAAGCACGTGAAAGTAGAGGAATATTTAAGAGGGAGTGACACAGTGTAGCCTATTTGCAATGTTGTTCAATCTGTTCACTGAACAAGCAGTTAAGGAGTAAAAATTCAGGGAGAGGAAATAAAAACTTGGAGGTTTGCCGAAGCGTGTGTAATTTTGTCAGAAACAACAAAGGCCATGGAAGAGCAATTTAGCGGAATGGATAGTGTCTTGAAAAGTGTTTATAAAATGAATATGAAAATAAACTAAAACAAGGGTAGTCAAATACTGTCGTATTAAATTAGATGATACTGAGGAAATTAGATTAGGAACTGAGACACTGAGAGTGATAAATTAATCTGTTTGGACCGCCATGTAACTGTTGATGACTGAAGTAGAGAGACGAAATGCGGGCAGTCAGTAGCAAGAATAGTATTTGTGAAAAATAGGACTGTGTTAGCAGAAAATATAAATTTAAGTCTGTTCTGAAGGCACTGTCTAGAGTGTAGTCTTTTACAGAAGTGAAACAAGACAAGAAATGTGATGCTACAAAAGAATGCTGAATGGAAGACAAGTAAATCGAGTAACTACTGATGGGGCTATGAATTTAAATGGAGAAAAAATAAATTTATACATAACTGTCTTTCATGATCACACATTATTATATAATACTCAATATGAACAGTTCCAGCTTACTGTCATCATCAGACCTGTTACATCAAAATGCAAAAAAACACCTACGTAACAATAGTAGCTACAATTAAGTCAAGGTCGGGTCTACAAAAGTAGCAAAGAGAACATAGTAAAGATAAGATTGCTGATGGCCGTAACATACCATTAAGAGTATTCTGCTAAGAGTATCAACATCAAATGCTTTCTACACACATATATAGCACCTGTCCGTAGTTGATAGAGAGGTATAAGACATAATAAGACATGTAGTGTCGTGCAAAGAATGAAGTGCAAAGGCAGAGTTAGAACCTCATGATGGAATTAGAACTAAGCATATTCACTGCCTCACACCGCATTGAAAGAGTGACGTCGGCGTAGACACGCCCTCTATACCCTGTGGCTGCTGAAGACTGACTTACGTCAGAGCAGAGTGCGGCTCACCCACTTTCCAATGATCGCCAAAACGACAGCATCGTCTCAGTACAGCCAGATATGCAAAAGTTATATTGGACAGAACCATGTAGCACAGTGTGTAGCAGTTGTACTTTGACAGAAGAGACTCATACCTGTACTTAACCAAGTGGTATGTTAGTGTTCAATGATAATAGTAAATACACATGACATTCATGTGGTCATGGATTGCTACCAATTTAATTATTTCATTTTGAACAAGTAATAATAACGAAGTTACCTAATATTTTGTATGTTTTGTAGAATCAAATAGGCCTTCTTCAGAAGAAAATCCTAGAAACCCCTACAGTTACGACGATTGGTTTTTCATCCGGCAGAACAAGGGGCAACGTTGGTGAAAAGAAAGGGGGTCGGTTGATAGGACACGTCCTGAGACACTGGGGGGAATACAATTTGGTAATGGAAGGAAGTGTGGAAAGTAAACACTGTAGAAGACCTATGTATGAATACAGTAAGCGGTTCCAAATTAATGTAGATTGCAATAGTTATGTGGAGATGATGACGCTTGCAGCCGGCCGCTGCGGCCGAGCCGTTCTAGGCATTTCAGTCCGGAACCACGCTGCTGCTACGGTCGAAGGTTAGAATCCTGCCTCGGGCATGGATGTGTGTGATGTTCTTCGCTTAGTTAAGTTTAAGTAGTTCTAAGTCTAGGGGACTGATGACCTCAGATGTTAAATCCCATAGTGCTTAGAGCCATTTGAACCATTTTTTGACGCTTGCACAGGACAGACACAGAGCTGCATCAAAACATTCTTCAGACTGAAGATGACAGCAAAACCTGGAAATTCTGGATACATTAAATTATACTAAAGTCGTTTCTCCACAATGATAATCCACTCAGAGAAGTTTAATTCTGCGTGATATTTAGCTACGCTTTGCAGTCACTGTGCTAAGGTGCATACAAAGGTAACAACATTTTTGGCATACTTTCTTTCAGAAATGTCCTCTGGTCTCATTTTCCAGTTTATTTAATTTATTTAATCGTATGGCTCGAGCCACCCGTTGGGCAGACCGTTCGCCGGGTGCCGGTCTTTCAATTTGACGCCACTTCGGCGACCTGTAGTCGATGAGGATGATAGGATGATGATGAGGACACCATAACACCCAGTCCCTGGGCGGAGAACATTCCCCGACCCATCCGGGAATCAAACACGGGCCCAGAGGATTGACGATCCGTCATGCTGACCATTCAGCTACCGCGGGCGGACTCATTGTTTAGTACTTTCCAGCTATAGATGATGAATTTTTTCTCGTGTGGAAACGTTTAGTATGAAAACTACGTAATATTTTGAATCAAATTTCCTGCAAAGACCTCTTAATGAAAGACAGTATTAACATTTTTGCATTATTGTGTCCTTATATTTATATTATTTGAAGCTAATAATAAAAATAAATTTTGAACAAATTCAGAAATATGCAGTATCACGAGCAAGGTTATATCTACATACAGTTTTTGTCCCTGTCCTGTGTTCAGAAAAAAATATTATACTAAAGTTATGGATAAACTGCCAGAAGATATGTAATAGAAATCTGGGAACCCAAGTGAATTACAGAAAATGATGCAAGGACAAAGCAGATCGCTGTTTCTCCTTGGTTTCAGCACGTTAGTACCTGAAAAAATGTTGTGCATATTAGCGTAAGGCTGCATAAGTTTAGAAGTAAATCTTTTGGAAATTAATACTATAGAGGAAGACCAATGCATGAATTCAGTAAGCAGGTCAAAATCGGTGTAGGTAACGTAGTTATGTGGAGATGAAGAGGTTTGCACAGCACAGACAAATGCAGGAAGTTGATGAAACTAGTCTTCTGACTGAAAACCACAACAACAGTATTGGCTGGAGATAGGAACTCAGTATAGCCAATAAACAATTTATTTGAATACTGACTGTGAAAAGGCGATTCATGTGAAAAGGTTCCCGACGTGATAATGGCCTCACGACGGGAATTAACAGACTGAACGAGGAATACTAGTTCAAGCTGGGTGCATTGGGCATTCCGTTTCGGAAATCGTTAAGAAATTCAGTACTTGAAGATCCACAATGTCAACAGTGTGCTGGGAACCCCAAATTTCGGACAACGCTGTAACCGACAGCCTTCACTGAAAGACCGAGAGCAGCCGCGTTTGCGCAAAGTTGTCAGTGCTAACAGACAAGCAGCAATGCGTGAAATAACTGCAGAAATCAATGTGGGATGTACGACTAACGTAATCGTTAGGACATTGCAGCGAAATTTGGCGTTAATGTGCTATGGCAGCAGACGACCGACGCGAGTGCCTTTGCTACCACCACATCTCCTGCAGCGCCTCTCACGGGCTTGTGGCCATACCGGTTGGACCCTAGATGACTGAGGAACCGTGGCTGGTCAGATGAGTCCTGGTTTCAGTAGGTAAGAGCTGATGGTATCGTTCGAGTGTGGCGCAGACCCTAGGACGCCGAATGGCCTAAGTTATCAACAAGGCACTGTGCAATTTGATGGTGTCTCTATAATGCTTTGTGCTGTGTTTACGTGGAATGGAGTGGGTCCTCTAGTCCAACTTAACGATTCATTGACTGGAAATGGTTATGTTCGGCAACATGGAGAGCATTTTCAGCCATTCATCGACTTAAAATTCCCAGACAACGATGGGATTTTTATGGATGACGTTATACCATGTCACGGTGCCACAATTGTTCACGATCGCTAGAGAAGAAGATTTTGCACAATTCGAGCGCATGATTTGGCCACTCAGATCACCCGTCATGAATCCCATGAAACATTTGTGGGATATAATCGAGCGTTCAGTTCGTTAACAGACTCCTGCACCGGCAACACTTTCGCAGTTATGGGCGGCTATAGAGGCAACATCTTTCAATAGTTGCTGCACTACGCCGGGCAAAAGGAAGTCCGACACTGTACTAGGAGATATCCAATAACCTTTGTTAACAAAGTGTGTACTACTTAACAAAAAGAGCGAAGGACTATGGGAGAGGAGGAGGAAACGAAATCAAACTTCACGGATTGAGAGGATACGGGATGGACTTTCAATAATTGCAAAATGGAGCCAAATTTACGAAGAACATAGTAGCCCACTTATTAGTCTGACGTTCCACACCCTCCGGTTTGAATGTGAGCTCTGATTCCATTGGGAAGGGCGTCATAGAGCGGTTGTATTCTCTCCTGAGGTAAGCTGACCCACAATTGTTGTAACTGGTAACTGGGACGGATTTGACATTTGAGATGGACCCATACATGTACTGTCAAGGTCAGATATGGGGATCTGTTAATAAAGGCACATTCCATGTAGATGACCACTGTCTTGTTGAAAATTGGCACTACGCCAGTGACGAACAGGTAAAACATGTGGAATCAGGATGTCCGTGACATCGTTGCGTCGTCAGGCTTGCCTCAATAACTACCAGCCATGACCTGAAGTGACACACGATGGCTCGCCTCACGTTGACACCAGGAGTAACACCGCCTTGCCAATCCAAAACGTAGGAGGAAACGGACTTCAGTCCAGGTCGCCGCGATACTTGCCGACGATGGGCATCCGTTGTACGAAGCACGTGATTATCGTGGGGAAGACGGATAGTCGACTTCGGTTTAATGGGAGAATTTTGGAAAAGTGTGGTTCATCCGTAAATCAGAACGCATGTAGGACGCTAGTGCGACCTGTTCTTGAGCACTGCTCGCGTGTTTGGGATCCATAACAGGTAGAATTAAAGAAATACATTGAAGCAGTTAGAAGTCGGGCTGCTAGATTTGTTACCGGTTAAGTTCGAATAACACACGAGAGATACAGAGATACTTCGGGAACTCAAATGATAATCTCTGGAGGGAAAGCGACGCTATTTCGGGGAACAACATTGAGAAAATTTAACAGAACCGACATTTAAAGGTGAATGAGGAACGATTCTGCTGCCGCCAAAGTACATATCGCGTTAGGTCCAAGGAGACAAGATAAGAGAAATTAGGACTCATACGGATGTATACTAACACCAATTCTTTACTGACGAATGGAAAAACTCGTAGAAGCCGACCTCGGGGAATATCAGTTTGGATTCCGTAGAAGTGTTGGAACACGTGAGGCAATACTGACCCTATGACTTGTCTTCGAAAATGGATTAAGGAAAGGCAAACCTACGTTTCCAGCATTTGTAGACTTAGAGAAAATTTTGACTATGTTGATAGGAATACTCTCTTTCAAATTCTGAAGGTGGCAGGGGTAAAATACAGGGAGCGAAAGGCTATTTACAATTTTTACAGAAACCAGATGGCAGTTACAAGAGTCGAGGGGCATGAAAGGGAAGCAGTGATTGCGAAGGGAGTGAGACAGGGTTGTAGCCTCTCCCCGATGTTATTCAATCTGTATATTGAGCAAGCAGTAAAAGAAACCAAAGAAAAATTCGGAGTAGGAATTAAAATAAAAACTTTGAGGTTCGCCGATGACATCGTAATTCTGTCAGAGACAGCAAAGGATCTGGAAGAGTAGCTGAACGGAATGGACAGTGTCTTGAAAGGTTCGCCGATGACATCGTAATTCTGTCAGAGACAGCAAAGGATCTGGAAGAGTAGCTGAACGGAATGGACAGTGTCTTGAAAGGAGGATATAAGATGAACATCAACAAAAGCAAAACGACGATAATGGAATGTAGTCGAATTAAGTCGGGTGATGCTGAGGGAATTAGATTAGGAAATGAGACGCTTAAAGTAGTAAAGGAGTTTTGTTATTTGGGGAGCAAAATAATTGATGATGGTCGAAGTAGAGAGGATATAAAATGCAAACTGGCACTGGCAAGGAAAGCGTTTCTGAAGAAGAGAAATTTGTTAACATCGAGTATAGCTTTAAGTGTCAGGAAGTCGTTTCTGAAAGTATTTGTATGGAGCGTAGCCATGTATGGAAGTGAAACGTGGACGAGAAATAGTTTAGACAAGAAGAGAATAGAAGCTTTCGAAATGTGGTGCTACAGAAGAATGCTGAAGATTAGATGGGTAGATCACATAACTAATGAGGAGGAATATGTGGCACAACTTGACTAGAAGAAGGGATTGCTTGGTACGACATATTCTGAGGTATCAAGGAATCACCAGTTTAGTATTAGAGGGCAGCGTGGAGGGTAAAAATCGTAGAGGGAGACCAAGAGATGAATACACTAAACAGATTCGGTAGGATGTGGGTTGCAGTAGGTACTGGGAGATGAAGAAAAAAATTGATCTGAACACTATGGGACTTTACTTCTAAGGTCATCAGTCCCCTAGAACTTAGAACTACTTAAACCTAACTAACCTAAGGACTCCACACACATCCATACCCGAGGCAGGATTCGAACCTGCGAAAGTAGTGATCGCGCGGTTCCAAACTGCAGCGCCTAGAACCGCTCGGCCATCCCAGCCGGCGGAGATGAAGAAGCTTCCACAGGATAGAGTAGCATGGAGAGCTGCATCAAACCAGTCTCTGGACTGAAGCCACAACAACAACACTGACTTATACAGGCAGTTGTTTTTCCGTTGCTCTATTTGCGAGTGGAACAGGAAGGAAAATGACTTGTAGTAGTACATGCTGCCCTCCGCCACGAAGCGTAGGGTGGCTTGCGGAATATATATGCAGATGTAGATGTAGATGTAGTGCATAACATCAGTTCATCACTAAACACAATGCGTCGCCATTCATGAGGAGTCTATGCTTCCATGTGCGTTACCGCTCCAAATGCAGCCGTTCATGTTGTGGTGTTAACGTCCGATAGGACGATAATTCTCTGGTGAGGATGACACTAATTCTCACCAACAGTATAGGATCGCCCAGAAACCTAGAATGTTGCAGGGAGTGCGTTAGCTGGTCTCAGGTGGCAGGTTAGATTTTAAGTGTTGAAGCAAAATACGGCGTTGCTCCCTTGTGTTGGTCAGACTTGTTTACTGGAACCTTGGTGACAAGTACGTCTCCATGCAGTCACATCCAAATCCCTCACAGTTTTTAGCATTGGTACTGACTGCAACTGCTTTGTTCGGACGCCAGCTGAGTTGGCATCCCTTCGCTCCCAGCTTCAGGCAGTGTTGGCTTCGGTCACACACCTTGAGGCTGTTGCCAATGGGCATCACTGTGGGGGTCCGGATGGGGGTTTGTTGGGGCGGCCAGTTCGTCCCACGCATTCCCCGATCGGACTACGGCTGTGGCTGCTCGGGACACTGTCCACATTGAGGCTGATCGCTCACCTGTGGTAGAGTGGGAGGTCGTCTCGAGGTGTGGCAGGGGGCGAAAGACATTCTGGAGTGCTGAACGGAAGGCCTCTCCAGTTTGTCTGACGAACCGGTTTCAGGCTCTGTCACAGGCTGATACTGATCTTCGGCCGGACATGGCTGCTTGTCCTGTTCCAGAGGTTGCCCCTCAGTCTGCAAGATCCGGGCGGTTGCAGAGGGTGGGCTAACTGGTAGTTGGGAACTCCCACGTCAGGCGCGTAATGGGGCCCCTTAGGGATATGGTAGCAAGAGAGGGGAAGAAAACCAATGTGCACTCCATGAGCATACCGGGGGGAGTCATTCCAGATGTGGGAAGGGTCCTTCCGGATGCCATGGAGGGTACAGGGTGCACCCATCAGCAGGTGGTCGCTCATGTTGGCATCAATGATGTGTGTCGCTATGGATCGGAGGAAATCCTCTCTCGCTTCCGGCGGCTATCTGATTTGGTGAAGACTGCCAGTCTCGCTAGCGGGATGGAAGCAGAGGTCACCATCTGCAGCATCGTCGACAGGATTGACTGCGGACCTTTGGTACAGAGCCGAGTCGAGGGTCTGAATCAGAGGCTGAGACGGTTCTGCGACCGTGTGGGCTGCAGATTCCTCGACTTGCGCCATAGGGTGTGGGGTTTCGGGTTCCGCTGGATAGGTCAGAAGTCCACTACACGCAGCAAGCGGCTACACGGGTAACAGTGGTTGTGTGGCGTGGACTGGACGGTTTTTTAGGTTAGATGGCCTCGGGCAAGTACGGAAAGGGCAACAGCCTCAAAGGGTGCGGGGCAAAGTCAGGACATGCGGGGACCAAGCAGCAATCGGTATTGTAATTGTAAACTGTCGAAACTGCATTGGTAAAGTACCGGAACTTCGAGCGCTGATAGAAAGCACCGAAGCTGAAATCGTTATAGTTACAGAAAGCTGGCCGAAGCCAGAGATAAATTCTGCCGAAATTTTAACAAAGGCACAGACGGTGTTTAGAAAGGATAGATTGCATGCCACCGGTGGTGGCGTGTTGGTCGCTGTTTGTAGTAGTTTATCCTGTAGTGAAGTAGAAGTGAATAGTTCCTGTGAATTATTATGGGTGGAGGTTACACTCAACAGCCGAGCTAGGTTAATAATTGGCTCCTTTTACCGACCTCCCGACTCAGCAGCATTAGTGGCAGAACAACTGAGAGATAATTTGGAATTCATTTCACATAAATTTTCTCAGTATGTTAGAGTCTTAGGTGGAGATTTAAATTTACCAGATATAGACTGGGACTCTCAGATATTTAGGACGGGTGGTAGCGACAGAGCATCGAGTGACATTATACTGAGTGCACTATCCGAAAATTACCTCGAGCAATTAAACAGAGAACCGACTCGTGGAGATAACTTCTTGGACCTACTGATAACAAACAGACCCGAACTTTTCGACTCTGAAAGTGCAGAACATGGAATCAGTGATCATAAGGCCGTTGCAACATCCCTGAATATGGAACTTAATAGGAATATTAAAAAAAGGGAGGAAGGTTTATTTGTTTAGCAAGAGTAATAGAAGGCAGATATCAGACTACCTAACAGATCAAAACGAAAATTTCTGTTCCGACACTGACAATGTTGAGTGTTTATGGAAAAGTTCCAAGTCCGTGCCATGTAAAACTGCGAAGGACGAGAAAAACCCACCGTGGTTCAACAACAAAGTTAGGAAACTACTGCGAAAGCAAAGAGAGCTTCACTCCAAGTTTAAACGCAGCCACAACCTCTCAGACAAACAGAAGCTAAACGATGTCAAAGTTAGCGCAAGGAGGGCTATGCGTGAAGCGTCCAGTGAATTCGAAAGTGAAATTCTATGTACCGACTTGACAGAAAATCCTAGGAAGTTCTGGTCTTACGTTAAATCAGTAAGTGGCTCGAAACAGCATATCCAGACACTCCGGGATGATGATGGCATTGAAACACAGGATGACACTCGTAAAGCTGAAATACTAAACACCTTTTTCGAAGCTGTTTCACAGAGGAAGACCGAACTGCAGTTACTTCTCTAAAGCCTCGCACAAACGAAAAAATGGCCGACATAGAAATAAGCGTCCAAGGAATAGAAAAGCAACTGGAATCACTCAGCTGAGGAAAGTCCACTGCACCTGACGGGATACCAACTCGGTTCTACACAGAGTACGCGAAAGAACTTGCCCCCCTTCTAACAGCCGTGTACCGCAAGTCTGTAGAGGAACGGAAGGTTTCATATGATTGGAAAAGAGCACAGGTAGTCCCAGTCTTTAAGGAGGGCCGTCGAGCAGATGCGCAAAACTATAGACCGATATCTCTGACGTCGATCTGTTGTAGAATTTTAGAACATGTTTTTTGCTCGAGTATCATGTCGTTTTTGGAAACCCAGAATCTACTCTGAAGGAATCAACATGGATTCCGGAAACAGCGCTCATGTGAGACCCAACTCGCTTTATTTGTTCATTAGACCCAGAAAATATTAGGTACAGGCTCCCAGGTAGATGCTATTTTCCTTGACTTCCAGAAGGCGTTCGATACAGTTCTGCACTGTCGCCTGATAAACAAAGTAAGAGCCTACGGAATATCAGACCAGCTGTGTAGCTGGATTGAAGAGTTTTTAGCAAAACAGAACACACAATGATGTTGTCAATGGAGAGACGTCTACTGACGTTAAAGTAACCTCTGGCATGCTACAGGGGAGAATTATGGGACCATTGCTTTTCACAATACATATAAATGACCTAGTAGATAGTGTCGGAAGTTCCATGCGGCTTTACGCGGATAATGCTGTAGTATACAGAGAAGTTGCAGCATTAGAAAATTGTAGCGAAATGCAGGAAGATCTGCAGCGGATAGGCACTTTGTGCAGGGAGTGGCATCTGACTCTTAACATAGACAAATGTAATGTATTGCGAATACATAGAAAGAAGGATCCTTTATTGTATGATAATATGATAGCGGAACAAACACTGGTAGCAGTTACTTCTGTAAAATATCTAGGAGTATGCGTGCGGAACGACTTGAAGTGGAATGATCATATAAAATTAATTGTTGGTAAGGCGGGTACCAGGTTGAGATTCATTGGGAGAGTCCTTAGAAAATGTAGTCCAACACTCGTTCGACCTATACTTGAGTATTGCTCATCAGTGTGGGATCCGTACCAGATCGGGTTGACGGAGGAGATAGAGAAGATCCAAAGAAGAGCGGCGCGTTTCGTCACAGGGTTATCTGGTAACCGTGATAGCGATACGGAAATGTTTAGCAGACTCTGCAAGATAGGCGCTCTGCATCGCTTTGTAGCTTGCTCGCCATGTTTCGAGAGGGTTCGTTTCTGGATGAGGGATCGAATATATTGCTTCCCCCTACTTATACCTCCCGAGGAGATCACGAATGTAAAACTAGAGAGATTTGAGCGCTCACCGAGGCTTTCAGACAGTCGTTCTTCCCGCGAACCATACGCGACTGGTACAGAAAAGGGAGGTAATGACAGTGGCACATAAAGTGCCCTCCGCCTCACACCGTTGGGTGGCTTGCGGAGGATAAATTTAGATGTAGATGTAGGTCTGAATATTGCACAATTAGAGCAGCCAGTCAAATAGAGGCTCAAACAGGGCGCTTTGTAAATTCTGTCAAGTGCTATCTAAGGTGTCAGGCAAATACAACACCTTTCAAGAAAACCCTGACATGATAAGCAAATCCAGTAGTATGTCACATAGCTCCAAATAAATCGCGACATTAAATTAACCAAAGTAATACGAGTAACGATTGAGCAAATGGAATACCACAGACTGACACAAGAATGCCTAAATGCATGTCATACGTTCCCACCGTGAGACAGACGCAGTTTCGAGGGAAGAAAGAGGACAGAAGCCGAGAGCATAACCGTGTTAAGCGACAAGGCCCTACGATAAGGGACGGACTGGGCACCCACGTCGCCAGCTAAACGCTAGGTCCACTCCCCCAGCCCATGTTAAAAGCTAGAGCCCTCCAGAAAAACAGTATAGATCTTACGATAACACAAAAAGGGCCACACCACCCGCAAGTTTTAGCGTCTGACTTTTTCGCGTCTCTGTTACGTTGCAAACTTTAAAAACATTGCCGCACCACGAAAAGTATAACGTTTCTCATTGGATCGACAAAATTTTTGTGGGCGGAGCTTAAGGTTAACATTGAGACCTTGATTGGTCAGATGAAAACACAGCCAACAGCTTTTTTTTAAACCAACTTCGCTAAATTGTAGTAAGGAAAAGTTAGAAAAGAGTTGCTTCGAGACGGCGAGGTGAGCGGAGCTGTGCTGCCTGCCGCCCCCTGATGAACACCGACAAGGTAATGAACTCACCTTCTTTTTGCGTAATACTAGTGTCGATCGTCAATTAAAGCTCATGGTGTTCACATTTGCCACTTGAAGTAAAAATCTGAAACGCGATGATTTTTCTGTTATATAGTTACTGAGAAGCCACATCAGCCACTGTAATTTACGACAAGTTAGATAAGTAATTAAAGGTAATTGAGGGTCACTGTAGACCATTTTGATAGTTTTCTCTTTTGTGAAACGTAGCTTAAACCTAGATTATAGATGTGATCTGGCATAGGTCATCCTCGATCCATTGTAGAACTTGGAAACCCATTCAGGGAATATTCGTTCACATTTTTTTGAACGCAGTTGGTTTTTACCATCATGTATTAAAATATTTCCTTTTATCAATAGTGCAATTTATAAACAATGTTTTGTGAGTAGAATAAAATTTCCAATGGTAAACTTAACTGCTTTTTCGATGTCATTTTACCAGCTAACTAAAAATAGGAAAGCCTTGAACCCCTTCCACTAAATTTAGTTAGTATTAAGATTCTTTTACAGGGAGTGCAGTGGAGCTGACGCTGAAATCATTAAGTATTTGGTTATATCATCGCTAGTTTCACTGAACTCTTCTGAACTCTACATGTCATGTGTGGTCTGGCGTCTCCTTACCAACAACAGATCCCAGGTTCAAACTAGTCAATTCACTAAAAAACACGCTCAGAGCGTCGTTGCGCGAAATTGGTAGGGAGACACGATATAGAACAAACAGACACCACGCAGAATGTTAGAGCTGATAACGCTGGTTCACATAAGTACGTGGCATTTACGTGTTCTTCACAGAGATCACTCTACATGTGACGCTTATTTTCTACCCTACCAGGCGTGGTGACAACACTCAACGTGAACCACACTAATGCACACTGTAGGTTATTGTATCAGAGCCCACTGATAGCGTGCACTGGACAATTTCTTAAGGATGCTTCACCTTTTTTATCGGGCTGTGTAACTGCGAATTCGGCAAAGCAATATCACGAAGATACGTCTATGTGTGCAGCGGATCTGCGAAGAATACCAGCAGAACACACGGCCACTTTTCTACATGAACTAACATAATAAAACCAAATTATTATGAATATCAAAGCCGACTCCGTGTGACAGGTCTTGCTCTCGTATCAATATATCACAGACGGTGCTGTCCGAGAATGGGGCGTGCAATGGCCCTGTGGCCACGGAAGAGGAGAACCGGCTGCGCCACCGCGGCCACGCCCCGTCCGCGCTCGGCTGCATGCACCTGCCGGCGGCGCTGGACTAAAGCGCGGCGGAGCGTGGAGCGCGCCGGCCCGTCCGTCCTGCTGTAATTACTGGCGCCACGGCGGTGCCAGCAGCGACCGCGGACACCACAGCGCAAATTGCGTAGGGCCCTCGGGCTGCGCTGAAAGACGCTCTAATTGCTACCGTCACGCCATTCACCTAAAGCCAACCAAATCCCCAGCACCATCTACCCATGTACACTCACATACTCGTCTGCCATCTCTTACTACACACAAGTCACGGATCTTCCACTGAACTGCAGGACTGCGGTGGCACATGGAAAACTACACTACTGGCCATTAAAATTGCTACACCAAGAAGAAATGCAGATGATAAATGGATATTCATTGGACAAATATCTTATACTAGAACTGACATGTGATTACATTTTCACGCAATTAGGGTGCATAGATCCTGAGAAATCAGTACCCAGAACAACCACCTCTCGCCCTAATAACGGCCTTGATACATTTGGGCAATGAGTCAAACAGAGCTTGGATGGCGTGTACAGATACAGCTGCCCATGCAGCTTCAACACGATACCACAGTTCATCAACAGTAGTGACTGGCGTATTGTGACGAGCCAGTTGCTCGGCCACCATTGACCAGACGTTTTCAGTTGGTGAGAGATCTGGAGAATGTGCTGGCCAGGGCAGGAGTCGAACATTTTCTGTATCCAGAAAGGCCCGTACAGGACCTGCAGCATGCGGTCGTGCATTATCCTGCTGAAATGTAGGGTTTCGCAAGGATCGAATGAAGGGTAGAGCCACGTGTCGTAACACATCTGAAATGTAACGTCCACTGTTCGAAGTACCGTCAATGCGAACAAGAGGTGACCGAGACGTGTAACCAATGGCACCCCATACCATCACGCCGGTCGGTATGCCATATGACGATGACGAATACACGCTTCCAATGTGCGCTCATCACGATGTCGCCAAACACGGATGCGACCATCATGATGCTGTAAATAGAATCTGTATTCATCCGAGAAAATGCTGTTTTGCCATTCGTGCACCCAGGTTCGTCATTGAGTACACCATTGCAGGCGCTCCTGTCTGTAATGCAGCGTCATGGGTAACCGCAGCCATGGTCTCCGAGCTGATAGTCTATGCTGCTGCAAACGTCATCGAACTGTTCGTGAAGATGGTTGTTGTCTTGCAAACGTCCTATCTGTTGTCTCAGGGGTCGACTCGTGGCTGCACGATCCGTTACAGCCATACGGGTAAGATGCCTGTCATCTCGACTGCTAGTGATACGAGGCCGTTGGGATCCAGCACGGCGTTCCGTATTACCTTCCTGAACCCACCGTTTCCATATTCTGCTAACAGTCATAGGATATCGACCAACGCGAGCAGGAATGTCGCGATACGATAAACCGTAATCACGCTAAGCTACAATCCGACCTTTATCAAAGTCGGAAACTTGATGGTACGCATTTCTCCTCCTTACACGAGGCATCACAACGTTTCACCAGGCAGCGCCGGTCAACTGCTGTTTGTGTATAAGAAATTGGTTGGAAACTTCCCTCATGTCAGCACGTTGTAGGTGTCGCCACCGGCGCCAACCTTGTGTGAATGCTCTGAAAAGCTAATCATCTGCATATCACAGCATCTTCTTCCTGTTGGTTAAATTTCGCGTCTGTAGCACGCCATCTTCGTGTTGTAGCAATTGTAATGGCCGGTAGTGTACGAGGGGCCGTCAATAAGTAATCACATTTTTTTCTCGGCCAGTTTCGGTTGAAGAAACGCGTATTTGGTCGAGGGACGTAGGGGGATATTCGTGCTTCAGCCCTATAGTTGAATAAAGTTCCAGTCGGTTGTGGTGCTATAAGTAGCCTTCAAACTGGCGTTCGTAATGGAGGCGCAATCCAAACACAGGCGGAAAACGAGAGCGTCGCAGATATACTGAGGCGCTTGGAGAACGGCTACGGAGACCTGATAGTGACCATGAACGCGGCAATTCCCTGAGCATCGTGTCTGACATCATCCTTAACAAAGTCACTCAGACCAGTCCGACCTGCGGCGTGGAGGCTGCCTGCACGTAACTGTGATCTTTGAAATCTTGGAACGTCCGGACACTCTCATTCGAGCTGATCGACGGCTCACAATCGAACACCTCCCTGCACAACTAGACGTCTCTGTTGGTAGTGATGACACATTCGTTCACTAATTGGGGAGCTCAAAGGTGTGTACCAGCTGGGATACACCCTACAGCCCGTATCTCGCATCTTCCGGCTTCCACCTGTTAGGCCCAACGAAGAATGCACTCAGTGGGAAGTAGTATGTTTATGATGTGTAGGTTATTGATGCAGCAGTATGTTGACTCCGAATTCGACTAGTAGAGTGATACCACGTGGGCATACAGACTCACCCAGTAGGTTGTATAGTTCCGTCGCATTAAACGGATATTATGTTGAAAAATAGGGTTTTGTGGCCAAAGAGTAGGGAATAATATGGTGTGGTGGAATCTTGAATAAAACCAACCTGCTATCGGAAAAAGTGTTGAATCACATATTGAATGCCTCTCGTGGAACAGATTTCCCTGTCGAAGCTTTGATTTCACAGTGGGCTGTTTTGAGACTTACTGACAGGTAAGTATACATGATCGATATTCAAAACCAAAGCCATTCCTCTCTCTCTGTTATTGCCTGCACGATCTTAGGTTAAAACTGTGTACATGACTGACGTTCAAAACCAAAGACATTCCTTTAGCTGTTATTGCCTGCATAATCTGGCACACACTGCCGATCTGTTAAGAGGTTTCTATACAGTGGACAGTAAATTACAGAGTGAAAAATTCGTTCTTTACACAACTCCTGTGCTATGCTATGATTGTGTCATTTTTTCGCCGTATTCTTTGCCCCACAAGCCCTGATTTAGCAGTGATGCACAGTGGACTTTCAGAGGGATTTGGAAAGTAAGCAAAATGGGAAAAAGTTAGTCATCCCAAGCAGACATTAGTGTAATACTGAGTAACGTCGCTTCTAGGTTTGATAATGGCCTCCAATCGGCGAGGAAGAGTCCACAAGTTTCTTCAGGTACGTCACATCCAGTTGAAGCCATTTATTCATGATTAGATATCACAGAGCGACAAAATTGTGTGGTTGCTAATTGCTTTGTTTCGTTGCTGTTAGAGATACTTCAATATAGACAGTCCAGTCACATTAATGTGTCCACCTGTCAAAGTACTGAATAACCATCTTCTGCAGTGCAGACGAACATGAAGAGAGGCAATGAGGTTCTGGAAGGTACCGACAGGGGTATGCGCTTATGTCGACTCGAGTGCTGTAGCCAGCTGCGCGAGGTTTCTCGACTGAGGATCCACAGCGCGAACAGCCTGATATCGAGTTGGTCCCACAGGGTCTCGTTTGGCTTTAAATCGGAGGGAGGGGGAGGGGGGCTGCTGTTTGTGAGAGTACGGTAAACGATAAGCTCATCCTGGTGCTCTCTGAACCACGCACATATGCTGCGAGCTGTGTTGGGTTGGGGTTGTTTGGGGGAAGAGACCAAACAGCGAGATCATCGCTCTCTTCAGATTAAGGTAGGATGGGGAAGGAAGTCTGCCGTATCCTTTCAAAGGAACCATCCCGGCATTTGTCTGGAGCGTTTTGGGAAATCACGGAAAACTTAAATCAGGATGGCCGGACTCGGGATTGAACCGCCGTCCTCCCGAATGCGAGTCCAGTGTGCTGACCACTCCGCCACCTCGCCCGGTGCTCATGCTGTGTGAAAAGTTGCATTGTCCTGCTAGTAGATGGCAACGTGCCTAGGAAAAAGTAACTGCATGTTGAGGTGACGTGGTTCTCAAGGAATGCCACTAAGGCATTCCCCAGACCATAACATCCCCTCCTCCAGCCTTACCCCTTCCTACTATTGCTACGGGCCACGCCAAAGGTCATCTACCCGACAGAGCGTAAGATGGGATCCACCTGAAAAGGCCACTTGTCGTAAGTCACTGGATGCCCAGTTGCGGTAGTGTCGTCCAAATGCCAGCCTTCGTCACAGATGCACAGATGCCAGCATGGGCGCATGAAACAGGCGCCTGCTGCTGAGGCCCACCCACAGCAACGAATGTCCGATTGGTCGTCGAGGAACACTGCTCGTTCCTCTTAGTTCATCGGAGCGGTCAGTTGCTCAACAGTTGTATGTCTACTCGCCTGTACACGTATTGGCAGCAACCATTCACCTCTGTCATCTAGGACTCGTCGTGTACCACATCTGCCACGACACTAGTTTTGTATAGTGCTCTTTTTGCCACGCACGGTATACTTTAACTACGGCGGTTAGTGAAAAGTTTACGAAGTTACCCGTTTCGTAATTGTTTCCATCCTTGGCCCAAAAGCCAATGATCAAGTCCTTTCGCATGTCGAATAAATCGCTCCGTTTCAGCGTTGGGACAACGACTGCACTGTTTCCCTCATCCCCCCGACACGCTTTATATAACCTCCACTGCTAATGATGCCACCTGTCGTTTGTGATTGGTAATTGCACGTTGACGTCGAACGTATGTTTTAGTCACATAATATGGACTATCTATAGCAAGCTCGTCCAAACTGTGCCCCTGGGGCGCTAAGCCCGCGATCGCTCTCGGCCAGCGCCCCGGGCGAATCCGTATGTTGCTGCAGCGGCCGAGCCGTGCCGCTTAGCTGGCCGTGCGGACCGCCCGAACGCCAGCCTTTAGATATATTTGTTCGCCCGTTTTCCCTTCGGGCAGAGCACATCTCACAAGTGCTTCAACTAGAGCTGATTGACCTACAGTGCCATATCCGCCTGAAGGACCGCTTTCTTATGTGTAAAGCTTTGGATGACTTTTACAGCTGTCTTCCACGAGAGAAACATCCTCTTTTGCTGAAGCACGCGGCCGAAGTTCTCTCAGTGTTTGGTTCCACGTATATTTGTGAGCGCTTTTTCTCTCTTTTAAAGCTTGCTAAAAGTAAGAACCGTTCATTCCTTGGCGAAAAAAATTTGAGCAATTCTTTGAGGTTAGCAGCCTCACGGAATATTGTACCAAGCCTAGACAAATTCGTTTCCTCGAAAAGGAAAAACGTGTAAAATGTTAATTGTCTTCTTTAACAATGTTGACTGTAAGAATTAAAGATATTTATAACCTTAATTCTATTTTTATAAGTTTTCAAACTTGGCCAGTTAAAATTATTACGTACAAAACAGCAAACTAAAGATCCAATTTCTAAACTCTGAAAAGGGATACAAAAATTGTAGCACGAAGTATAACAAAAAATACTGACTTGTAACTACTAACAGTAAGAATGAGACTCTATATCCCTCACATAAAATTAATTCTAAAATAGAATATTTTGTTTACGTTAGATCTGACTGCGGGACAGTCCAGCTCACAGCAGTGCTGTGCGGTCTCACTCGCTCTGCACATCTCTCTCTCTCTCTCTCTCTCTCTCTCTCTTACACCTATGGCGACACTAGCGACACACGGTCGCGGACGGGGCGCTGAACTACACTGCCTTGTGCCCGCGGGGTGCGGGCGCGCCCGCCGGCGGCAACTCTTGGATGAATCTGGTCTATAGGTTATGATCAAGAATGATCCTACAATATTCCCTTACTGTACGCCCAAAGTTCTTTGTAGTTCTATTTGCTGAAAGTTGTATGAAAGTCAGAATTTGGAAGCTGCATATTACACCCATACGTAGAGCGGCAGACTGATGCCCCAAGATGGACTTTTTTGCCTCAGCAGAAGCTTCTCGTTTCTAACGAGACACTGGCTGGTGCAGCACCTCTCCCCGTTCCGGCCGGCTTCCCCGCCCTCATCTTCGATCCATTTTATCAACTAGTCTCCTGTTCATTAATTCACGTCGAACTCAAGAACTATCTTAAGCTAAGATTTTAAGGCTAATACTGTTATAAGTATTTATAACTTTATAAAGAGAACAGAAAGAAAACTGGGTAAGCTGTAAGAGTTTTTGCTCTTGTTCTTTCAGCACAAACTTTTCAACGACCACGATATTAATGTAGCGTTCAGATTATTAGCTGTTGAGAGGAGGCTACAGAATTATTAACTCTTGCTGGGGGAGAAACAATCCACTTGCGTTGGAGGTTAAGGGGTACAGCGAAGAGTGTATATTTCGGAAGAAGAAGTATCTCTCGCTACAAGCACACAAGACGAACTGACCGTTTAGATTTGTTGCTTATTCATTTGTCTGGCTAACTTACGTTATATCAACAGTGTCAACAGTTGCTACTGGAATTTGGCCGCGGTGGCATACATGGTCTTGCGTCGTGTGTCCAGCCACAACATCCCGCCATTGATAGTGTCTGCGTCGAAACTAAACGACATCTGGTTGCTTCGAATACTACTGAAGCACAGTGTACTAGGTACCTTGTCTCAGCACGCATGCACCTGTGGGTATAGTCCTGTTGAAATTTGCTGTTAAATGTCTATACACCGATGTCATTACATTAGAGCAGCCAACTGGTGGGTCAAAGGGCTGAAAGCTTGGCATCGTAACAGGAAAGCAGTTGACCGAGGAGCCGTGAAAATTCGAGGAGCTTCCAATAAGCGTGGAAAAGACGACTATCAAGATATTTTCTAAATATTGTTTCTCATGATACTTGTAACGTTATCCTAAATGTAACACTATTGTTTCTCATTCACTTTCATTGTTATGTGAAGTGGACAAAAAAAACATTCTTACTATAGTAGTAATATGATCGTGGAAATTGATTCTGTTAATGTCCCATATTTATTGAAAGTAGTTATTAATTATATGATAATAGCACTTCAATGTGTCATTTACAATTATTTTAATACACTCTAAGATAAAAAAGTCTCATCATGAAGGAATTATCCGAGTGGGGCAGAAATCGTCATATGTGATATACGTGTCCAGGCACATAAATGATTACAATTTCACAAAAATTGGGTCATTTTTGGAGAGAAACAGCTTCACAAATTGAATAAGTAAATAACGCGTTGGTCCACCTCCTGCCCTTATACAAGAAGTCTGATTTGTGGAGATGTAGGATATCCTCCTGAGGAATAAAGTTCAAAATTTTGTCCAGCTGGCGGGTTAGATCTTCAATTTGCACATCTTACTGCCCGTGTTCTCAGTTGGGGAGAGGTCCGGTGACTATTCTTGACAAGGTACGATTTGACAACACAAGCATTAGAAACTCTCGCCATGTGCGGGCAGTACTGCTTTTCTGAGGTCAGCTTGCTATGAAGGGCAGCAAAAAGGGGGTGTGGAATATCGTGCTGCAACGGTGACGCGGATGACACCAAAAGGGTCCTGCTATGAAATGAAATGGCTCTCCAGACCATCATTCCTGGTTGTCGGGCCGTATGACGGAGGAGAGCCAGGTTGGTATCCCACCGTTGTTCGGACCACCTCCAGACAACTCTTCGCCTGTCGCTGGGACTCATTTTGAAGCGGGACTCATCACTGAAGACAATTCTACTCCAGTAAATGAGATTTCAGGCCGAATGTGCCCGACACAACTGCAAACATGCTCGTTGGTATGCAGAGGTCAATGGTCGTGGGTGCGGCGTGAGCTCAGCCCCCTTCCTGTGACCAGCCTATTAATTGTCCTTTCATCACTGAAGCACCAGTCGCACTACGGATCGATGACAGTGATAAATCAGCAGCTGTGGGTGCCTCTCTGATGATGCTCGGTCCTCACGTTCCGTCGTCTCTCTAGGCTGGCCACTTCTTTCTCGATGCTGTGTTCGGCCTCGGTTCACCCATTTCTGCCAACTTCGTTGAACAGTGAGATCGCTCCTATTCAAATGAAAAGCGATTCGCCGATTAATCGAATCCAACTAAACGTCTTCTCAAATGCTTACATGTGAGTATACTGTTCACACGAGACACAGTTGGTGTCCAACTAAATACACGGAATTAAATTCGCGAAGAGTTTATGCTCCTGTATCGACATCTCCTCTATTTGCTGTTGTTGTCAGCTACACGTTGAAATTGTGCTGCACGTCACACATTCGTTCATCGGCCGCCAAAGTTTACTATTTTAAATTTTCCGTCCATACCTGTATGAATACCAATTTGTGGCCAATTTGTGTCACTGCTTCGTGATGCTTTATTCTTTTTCTTGAGCGTAAATAAAGGGATTGGTACACCAGCTGGAGGAATATAAGTAGTGCACCTAACAATCGTTTTTCTTTTCTTGCATAAAATTTTATTTTAAAAACAACAGATAACTAACGTCAATTATCCGTTACAAAATACAATTACATAATAGTTAATATCTTTCGATTCATATGATTAAAATAATACAACAAAAAAGTCCATTAAGTTAAAGAAATCTCTCAGAGTCTTGTTTTCCTGAGTTTCAGTCATTGTTGTTCTGAGAAAAAAGTAATACACACATCATAAAAGTTTTGCATCACCTCGGTTCCGATAATTCCGGAACCTGTGCAGAAAATTGGAATAGAGATCAACATAAACATCATTTCCACCCTTTTTATTGTTTATGAAAACCACACATTGCATGTTGTACCACAATACAACGAGACCTTCAGAGGTGGTGGTTCAGATAGTTGTGCACACCTGTACCTCTAATACCAAGTAGCACGTCCTCTTGTATTGATGCTTGCCTGTATTCGTCCTGGCATACTATCCCCAAGTTCATCACGGCACTGTTGATCCAGATTGTCCCACTCTTCAACGGCGACTCGGCGTAGGTTCCTCAGAGTAGTTGGTGGGTCACGTCGTCCATAAACAGCCCTTTTCAATCTATCCCAGGTATGTTCGATAGGGTTCATAGCTGGAGAACACGGTGCCGTCTCTAGTCGAGCGGTATCGTTATCCTGAAGGAAGTCATTCACAAGATGTGCACGATGGGGGCGCGAATTGTCGTCCATGAAGATGGCTGCCTCGCCAATATGCTGCCTATATGGTTGCGCTATCGGTCGGAGGATGGTACACACGTATCGAACAGCCGCTACGGCGTCTTCCATGACCACTAGCGGCGTACGTCGGCCCCACATAATACCACCCCAAAACAGCAGGGAACCTCCACCTTGCTGCACTCGCTGGACAATGTGTCTAAAGCTTTCAGCCTGACCGAGTTGCCTCCAAACACGTCTCCAACGATTGTCTGGTTGAAGGCATATGTGGCACTCATCGGTGAAGAGAACGTGATGCCAATCCTGAGTGGTCCATTCAGCATGTTGTTGGGCCCATCTGTACCGCGCTGCATGGTGTCGCGGTTTCAAAGATGGACCTCACCATGGACGCCGGAGTGAATTTGCATCATGGAAGCTATTGCGCACAGTTTGAGTTGTAACACGACGTCCTGTGGCTGCACGAAAAGCATTATTCAATATGGTGGCGTTGTTGACAGAGTTCCTCAGAGCCATAATCCGTAGGTAGCGGTCATCCTCTGCAGTTGTAGCCCTTGGGTGGCCTGAGCGAGGCATATCATCGACAGTTCTTGTCTCTCTGTATCTCCTCCATGTCCGAACAATATCGCTTTGATTCACTCGGAGAGGCCTGAACACTTCACTTGTTGAGAGTCCTTCCTGGCACAAAGTAATAATCCGGACGCGATCGAACGGCGGTATTGACCGTCTAGGCATGGTTGAACTAGAGAACACGAGCCGTGTACCCCTTTCCTAGTGAAATGACTGGAACTGATCGGTTGTCGGACCCCCTTCGTCTAATAGGCGTTGCTCATGCACGGTTGTTTACATCTTTGGGCGGGTTTAGTGACATGTCTGAACAAAGGGACTGTGTCTGTGATGCAATATTCACAGTCAACGTCTTTCTTCAGGAGATCTGGCAACCGGGGTGATGCAAAACTTGTTTTTGATGTGTGTATTAGCAGGTGTACTAGGACCGGACTGCTTCAGTGAATATCGCTGCCAGGCGATGAATGGTCTCCGGTAACGTTGCTGAGAGCATGCAGGAGTTGTCAGATTGCTTTTACTGGTACCAGTTTCTATCTGTTCCTATATATCTTTTCTCCAACAATTGTAATTACGGAATTTCAGCTTAAAAGGTAGTTATGTAAAATATAGAAACCACCGAGGGATATGCTGTTTCTTATTAGTGAAGTACATGCCGCATCGGACGTGTGTAACACGTTAAAACTGTATAGCGAGCCAAAATTCTAACCGCGACAGTGCTTTGTATGTATACAAATCTTAAGGATTCCGTCAGTACTCCCCATTATGTCAGTGTATCTTCCAAACTCCACACAGGTTCTCCCAGCACGCTTTAGCATTATCATTTGGCAGGAAGAAATAGTAAAGAATTTGACGTAACAACTTCAGCTGAATTAGCTTTTCACAAATGTTCAACGCAGCCAGCACTTCGATGACGACTACAGAAATTAATGCCAGCAGCATCCAAGGCCCTGTATTTAAATTGTTTAAGTTGGTGTCTCTGCTAAATCACACGAATTTTGGCTTCTTGTCTAGCGTTCTTTGTGTATTATTCACACTTTTGACTAGATTTTAAAACTAAATTAAAAATTTTCCATAGGTTTTCGCAGTTACCTTTGTTATAAAAAACTGAGAGATCGAAGATTTTATGTTTCCAGACTGACCGTGGTACGACATTCCACATACAGTACCTACTCTCATTCACCATGTACATTTTCGACTATCAATGAGAAAATCCTACTTTCGTCTAGAATCAGGTTTTGTGGAGCGGTGACTAATATTACCTTTAAATCAGAGATGAATGAACAGTTTTGTGAGCGAGTTACAAAAAAAGCAAAGAAGAAGCGTTTGGCACAATGCACAGAAACCCACGAATCGGAGTGGAGGATAATTGCGTTTCCTGTCCTTTATTCTTTATGAAAGCTCCGAATCTGCGTAATGGATAGCGATTTCGTCAGCTGCAGGCTTTTCTGATTCCCAGAGTTTCTACTGTTTAAGCTCGCCGATCTCTTGTGCCGTACCTGGCACACTGTCACACATTAGTCCCTCCAATTATTTAGCAATTATTTTTTGATTCTATAAATGCTAAAAGACAGGGGATGCGTAGTGAGAAATATATGGATAATGATTATCCCCTTTCTTTTGTTCATGTTAAAAGGTATAAATCAGCTATCTGCTACGTAAACTACAAATGTGAACACATGTAAGAGACTTGCTCGATTACTGCCGACGTTCATGGTGAATAATACTGCATTCAAGTCACGTACAAGAGGGAAAGATTATACACTGGAGTGTCGCCAGTTTTGAATTTAGTAGAAAATCGAGTACCGAGAATGGAAATCAGGAAAGTGCTTGGCAGTCAAATCAACTTGGTTAATCGGGCCAGTTGTCACTAAAATGACAGAAAATGTTGTAGAGGGGTATTCCAAGGAAATCTGGTCACAGTATCCAGGGAAATAATATTGATCAAGATTCAATGAACTCCCCGGCGGAGGTTCGAGTCCTCCCTCGGGCATAGGTGTGTGTGTGTTTGTCCTTAGGATAATTTAGGTTAAGTCATGTGTAAGCTTAGGGACTGATGACCTTAGCAGTTAAGTCTCATAAGAGTTCACACACATTTGAACATTTGATTCAATGAACTCCTTGAAATATGAAGCTATTTTGTTTTTATATTAATGTATATATATACCATCGTGAACAGTTAAGAAAGGAGGCATCTTTATCGTGTCAGCGTGATGGCTTATAACACATTCTGTCATTTAAACAATTTAACAATGTGACCAAAACTTTGTGTGTCACTTCATGGTCTTGTGTGGATGAAATCATGAGATTATTGAGTGCAAGCAACTCCCATGTGCAGATCATTTAATACTATGCAGAATGAACCCCACTTCAAGCAGTCTTTCTTTGTTAGCTTAACGAATACGTAATTTAACAACTTTTGTGAAAAAATTTCTGATTCTGAGCTTCACTCTTCTCCCCATCATTCAAATAGCTTTATTGATGTGATGTTTGAAACTTTCCCGGCTTCATTGATGGTGGGATGCCTTGTTACAAGCTTATGTTGAGTTGCAGGATCATCCTCGTCTTAGGTAACCATTTGTTTTCCCCCTACCCCTACTTGCAGTTTTATTCTGCTACATACAGCCATTATAAGTATGGGACTGTAATTTCATTCATTTTATTGCTTTTTGCTCTTAATGTGGTTTACATTTCCCCATAATAAATGGTCGATGTGACAGAAATACGTCTCACTTATATCACCGCCTCACCTCATGTTTTCCTGCCTCCTTAAATCATAAACGTTAGATAATTAATCAGAAGGCTTATCAGAAGCAACGTGTAGGGAAATAATGCTTTATGCTCATGTAATGCACACCATGTCTAAGTGTAGTCGGACCTGATTATAGGGAGCGTTTCCGCTGTGACATGTTATACACTCCTGGAAATTGAAATAAGAACACCGTGAATTCATTGTCCCAGGAAGGGGAAACTTTATTGACACATTCCTGGGGTCAGATACATCACATGATCACACTGACAGAACCACAGGTACATAGACACAGGCAACAGAGCATGCACAATGTCGGCACTAGTACAGTGTATATCCACCTTTCGCAGCAATGCAGGCTGCTATTCTCCCATGGAGACGATCGTAGAGATGCTGGATGTAGTCCTGTGGAACGTCTTGCCATGCCATTTCCACCTGGCACCTCAGTTGGACCAGCGTTCGTGCTGGACGTGCAGACTGCGTGAGACGACGCTTCAGCCAGTCCCAAACATGCTCAATGGGGGACAGATCCGGAGATATTGCTGGCCAGGGTAGTTGACTTACACCTTCTAGAGCACGTTGGGTGGCACGAGATACATGCGGACGTGCATTGTCCTGTTGGAACAGCAAGTTCCCTTGCCGGTCTAGGAATGGTAGAACGATGGGTTCGATGACGGTTTGGATGTACCGTGCACTATTCAGTGTCCCCTCGACGATCACCAGAGGTGTACGGCCAGTGTAGGAGATCGCTCCCCACACCATGATGCCGGGTGTTGGCCCTGTGTGCCTCGGTCGTATGCAGTCCTGATTGTGGCGCTCACCTACACGGCGCCAAACACGCATACGACCATCATTGGCACCAAGGCAGAAGCGACTCTCATCGCTCAAGACGACACGTCTCCATTCGTCCCTCCATTCACGCCTGTCGCGACACCACTGGAGGCGGGCTGCACGATGTTGGGGCGTGAGCGGAAGACGGCCTAACGGTGTGCGGGACGTAGCCCAGCTTCATGGAGACGGTTGCGAATGGTCCTCGCCGATACCCCAGGAGCAACAGTGTCCCTAATTTGCTGGGAAGTGGCGGTGCGGTCCCCTACGGCACTGCGTAGGATCCTACGGTCTTGGCGTGCATCCGTGCGTCGCTGCGGTCCGGTTCCAGGTCAACGGGCACGTGCACCTTCCGCCGACCACTGGCGACAACATCGATGTACTGTGGAGACCTCACGCCCCACGTGTTGAGCAATTCGGCGGTACGTCCACGCGGCCTCCCGCATGCCCACTATACGCCCTCGCTCAAAGTCGGTCAACTGCACATACGGTTCACGTCCACGCTGTCGCGGCATGCTACCAGTGTTAAAGACTGCGATGGAGCTCCGTATGCCATGGCAAACTGGCTGACACTGACAGCGGCGGTGCACAAATGCTGCGCAGCTAGCGCCATTCGACGGCCAACACCGCGGTTCCTGGCGTGTCCGCTGTGCCGTGCGTGTGATCATTGCTTGTACAGCCCTCTCGCAGTGTCCGGAGCAAGTATGGTGGGTCTGACACACCGGTGTTAATGTGTTTGTTTGTTGTAATTCAATTCCCAATTGGCCTACATCGCACACACAGAGGCATGAACATTGAGAATGTTATGTAATCTGCTAGCGCTGTTCATTAATGGGGTAATATACAACGGAGTATACATTCAGATACACGTGTGACATTACACCATCTTGAGACTCCTTTGCCTCATCTCCAACAGCTGGTACCACTCCTGGCAGATACAACAGAACTACCAGGTCGCGTCCTCATCCTGCCAGCCTTTCCACCAAGTGACAGTTCCCTGTCATCACACTCACCATTCACTTCCTTCTCTCTATCTAGCTCTCTCCTAGCTTATTCAAAATGTAACAGAGGTTACAGACCTTCCTTTCCTGCTTCTTCGTTAATCTGTTCCTGCTGTATGTTTTACAGTTCCAAGAAAGTGCCTTAGTGACCTTCCCAGAGTTCTCCCATCCCCTCTACAATTCCTTCTCACCCCCTCCCCCCCCCCCCCCCCCCCCCAATGCCCACCTAGTGAAACTATTTGGCTACAAATCGCACAGTGCAACCGACTGCTTAGTTTTCTACGCCAACTCCCACAGTTTCCCCTCATTGTCAACTAAAATTCGTACAACGCAGAAAACGTCCTAAATATGTGAAACTAAAAGAATATTTTGGACTGAATTACGTTTATTTCATTGGGACAGAATGTAAGCTCGTTTGTTACGACCGAGTGTTCATTAACATCAGACACGCGTACTTAAACAAATCGTTACACAGAGGATGCAGTTAACAGAAATTCAAAACAACACGAGGTATTTTCTCAACGTAACGCAGAGATCTTCTCTTGTGTAACAAGAAAAGCACACTAGTGCGTCTATTCACGGGAAAATCTCTGTGTGACACACACGCGGATGTGCTCATAGCCGGCAGGTGTGGCCGAGCGGTTCTAGGCCCTACAGTCTGGAGCCGCGCTACCAAAAATGGTTCAAATGGCTCTCAGCACTACGGGACTTGACATCTGAGGTCATCTGTCCCCTACAACTTAGAACTACTTAAACCTAACTAATCTAAGGATATCACACACATCCGTGGCCGAGGCAGGATTCGAACCTACGACCGTAGCGGTCCCGCGGTTCCAGACTGAAGCGCCTAGAACCGCTCGGCCACCCCGGCCGGCGCCGCGCGACCGCTACGGTCCCAGGTTCGAATCCTGCCTCTGGCATGGATGTGTGTGATGTCCTTAGGTTAGTTACGTTTAAGTAGTTCTAAGTTCTAGGGGACTGATGACCTCAGATGTTAAGTCCCATAGTGCTAAGAGCCGTTTTTGATGTAAGCATCATTGCAAGATAGATAAAGCATGTGAAGAAGAGTCAGACATGATGATAACTATCGGAAATTCAGTATAGAGATCAACTTACAATATGATAACCTCTAAATATACGAACAAGGTATTCAAAATGTGCAAACAGGCAACATCTACATATGAAGGGCTTATTTCAATACTGGTACAAGTCCATTTTTGTTCATTCTGAGATACAGAGTCCTAAAGTTAAATGAGCGCTGAAAAATCTGCAGTTGAGATACCAGAAATATTCAAGTACATATACTTGAATAGCTCAACTGCATATTGATATACCAGAAATATTCGAGTATATATACTTGAATATCTCAACTGCAGATTTTTTAGCCCTCATTTAACTTTAGAACTCTGTATCTCAGAATGAACAAAAAAATGTACTTGTACCACTATTGAAATAAGCCCTTGATATCTGCTCGGCAAGCCACAGTATGGTGCGTGATGGAGGATACCACTGCTAGTCATTTCCTTTCCTGTTCCACTCACAAAGAGACCGAGGGACAGCCGACTGTCTGCATGCCTCCGTACGAGCGCTAATTTCTCTTGTCTTCGTGGTCCTTACGCTAAATGTACGTTGGCGGCAGAGGAATCGTTCTGCAGTCAGCTTCAAACGCCAGTTATCTAAATTTTCTCAGTAGTGTACCTTAAAAAAAGCATCGACGTCCCGCCAGGGATTTCCATCTGAGTTCCCGAGGCATCCCGTAATACTTGCGTATTTTTCAAACCTACTGGTAACAAATCTAGCAGCCCGACTCTGCATTACTTCGCTGTCTTCCTTTAATCCGACCTGGTGCGAATTCCAAAGACTCGAGCAGTATTCAATAATAGGTCGCACTAGCGTCCTATATGTGGTCTCCTGTACAGATGAGCCACACTTTCCAAAAATTCTTCCAATAAATCTAACTCGACCACTCACCTTCCCTACCGCAAGCCTCACATGATCGTTCCATTTCATGTCGCTTTGCAACCTTATGTCTAGACATTTCAACGACGTGACTGTGCCAAGCAGATAATGCTGTATCCGGGCATTACGGGTTTGTTATTCCTATTCATTCGCTTTAACTTAGATTTTTCTACATTTAGAGGTATCTGTCATTCATCACACCAACTAGAAATTTTGTCTAAGGCATCTTGTATCCTGTTACAGTAACTCAACGACGACACCTTCCATACACCACAGCACCATCATCAAACAGCCTCAGGTTGCTGCCCACCGTAACAGCGGTCCTATCACACATCCCTGGGGCACGCCTGATGATACCCTTGCCTCTGATGAACATTCGCCGTCGAGAGCGACCTACTGGGTTCTGTTACTTAAGAAGCCTTCGAGCCACTCCCATATCTGGGAATCTGTTCCATACGCTCGTACCTTCGTTGACAGTCTGCAGTGGGACACCGTGTCGAATGCTTCTCGGAAATCTAGGAATATGGGATCTGCTTGTTCCCTTCACCCATTGTTCGCCAGATATCTTGTAAGAAAACGGAAACTGAGTTTAGTACGAGCGATGCTTTGTAAAACCGTGCAGATTCGTGAACTGAAGGAAATCTATTATACTCGAAGTGAGAATATGTTATGAAGAACGAAAATACAATAAATGATATGATCAAGTCATACGTTTTGACGAGTACAAGAAAACCACTAGCCTATCGGGCGGCGAAACACAAGGGCCCAGCGACACTGAGCTACAATCGATGTAAATAATCTTCAAGATAGTGGTCCGAAACATTTCCTTAATAATAGTTTATACATTCTTTCGAACAAATGCCAAGTGCTTCATCTCCCTTGAAGTAGTGAACCTGCGGTAAGAAATCTTCGGGAATTCTATATGTTGCATTGCACTGATATTAGAACTGATTTGGAAGAGCAGATTTTGCTGCTGTTAAGATTCAAAATTAGCTGGTTATTTTTTCCAGACATCATAATGACTTTAGATTCTGTGAGTTTTATCACATTCGTCGTTGTCATTAGACTGCAGTGGAGAATTTGTACAGTGCATGCAACTGTTTCTGCTCTTCTGGCGAGGAGAAGTTGCAGGAGTGGAGCGAGGTGTGTTCAAACTACGTGGAACAGACTCGCGCTGAAGTTTCGCGAAACAAGTCTCGCGCAGGGTAAACGTGGTTTCCACCGCGAAACGTGTTGCGTGTATACGTATGTCAGACGTCCAACATTAATTATAGATACCTGTTCTGTTAGAAAGAGAGAGATGCAGGGAGACAGAGAGAGAGAGAGAGAGAGAGAGAGAGAGACAGAGAGAGAGAGAGAGAGAGTGCTTGGCGTGTCGCGCGATTATGGTAGCCTCAGAACCCTGTACTGATCGTGGGCGGAGATTTTTAATTTTTTTTATTTTTATTTTGCTTCATTGGCAGTCAATGGCGAGGTTGTTGGCGCGACGTCTGAGACACAGTCAAGTGCAGGATGGGTAGGGTGTGCAGATTCGGGGGACTTCGTCGTGATCATGTCGTGGCTAGTAGACAATCTCTGAGGAGTGAATCGTGAGTGATTTGATTCTCGGGAAACCGCCGCCGCGAGTCAACCCGCTCTGGAAATAACACATGGAAACCGCACTGCTACAAGATTGCTCGCTGGCGGTGCTGTTGTCTACAGGAAACAATAGTCGTTGGGTGATCGTAAGGAAGATCCGCAAAGGTTCGACACATGGTGCACGCACTGGCAATTGACCCTCAACGTTAACAAATGTAACGTATAGGCAGAAAGATACCCATTATTGTATTATTAAAGGGTTGCAGAACAGTCACTTGCAGTTACTGATGTGTCTTGCACAGGTGGACGCGTAATGAGAATACTGCACAGGTAAACGATGTAGAACAAGTACATAAACAAAACCTTTTCGGGGTAACCTATTTAGAATTGAAAATTTGTTTGATACCTAGAGTCCCAACAAGGGAAGCAAACAATGATTAAATGCCAGAAGCCCAAAATGAGTAACATAAAGGTGCAAGTCCAGGTTCACTTGGAAGTTCTGAGGTTATTAACAGAATCAGTACTTAGTTGGCTTAGGGTATTGTCTGAAGAAGTCAGCTCCTTGCCCTAATCTCGATAGAGATTAGGAGCTGAAAACTGCACGGCGACTGTCCGACAAGCCGGCCGGTGTGGACGAGAGGTTTTAGGCGCTTGGGTCTAGCACCGCGCGACCGCTACGGTCGCAGGTTCGAATCCTGCCTCGGGAAGGGATGTGTGTGATGTCCTTAGGTTAATTAAGTTTAATTAGTTCTAAGTCTAGGGGACTGATGACATCAGATGTTAAGTCCCATAGTGCTCACAGCCATTTGAACCATTTTTTTGAACTGTCCGACAATGGTTCCTGGCGGAAGCTCTGATTAATGGGTGTGGGCCTTGCCCACAGAACAAGAAGCAAGGAGTGGTGTGTAGCTGACACTGAACTGCCAGTCCGCGACGTCACTGTCTTCTTACAGTGAAGGATATAAGGCAGTTTTTACACTTTACTGCAGCTGCAGTGTGTATTGTTCTTAATTTATTTCTTCAGTGTACTGGTGTGTTGTCCTATGAGCGACAGTGCCATGGGCTTCACAGTCGTAGTGACGTCACCTTGCCACTGAAAGCGGCCTCTTTCGTAATTTCGTCAGCCGGGATGGTGAATTAGCGTGGAGGGGGGGCTCCTTTGTCTTCCTGTACATCCTGCGAGCGTGATGATGGAAGCGGGAAAGGGCGTTCATTTCTTGTGCTGCAGCGTGCAGGGGTTTTGCCGAAAACCATAAAGGTTCATGAGAGCCCTCCACTGTGCGACGTTCTGCATCTGCTGGAGTGAACATAGATGGTACTTAGCCGTGGTGCTCCATGTCTCGCACGCATAGTCCGTGATGGACCGGGCACAAGCCCGGAAGAGTGTGAGGCCACAGTCGACCGGCAGGGTGGGTCCTTCGTGCCAGAGTTGGTGGAGTACGCCTAGTCGATGCTGCGCGTTCCGCTTACCATCACGCATGTGCTTCTGCCAGTGGCCGTAGGGTCAAGGGCGACGCCAAGGTACTTTGCATCATCAGGCAATTGTATAGGCTAGCCGAAGACCTGCAGTAGTGACATCACTGACATCTCTTTGTGGACAGCGCCGGTTGGCTCTTAATCACATTGAAGCTTATCCTCACCCACGCTGCCCAATCCTCTAGGTCGGAACACGCCTCCTGCAACAGTCTTTGTATGACCAGCGTCCATTGACTTCTAGTAAGGAGGGCAGTGTCTGAGTAATATGAAGCGTGCTGGAAGGTGTCGAACGAGAAGTGGATCGGCCCAAGGACGGAACCCTGCGGGAGACACGGCTCGACGCGTCAGTCGGTAGAGGTGGCCTCATTCGCTTGGACTACGAACTCCCTCCTCCCCCCCCCCCCCCTCCCACCCCAAGGAGATAACCTTCCATCAGCTGAACGTAGTGGCATGAAACCCGAAAGGGAGAGGTTTGTACAGTGTTCCTGGGTGCCAAGCAGTGTCAAATTCTCGCATCACATGTAAGAAGAGGACACTGCAATATTACCTATATCTGAAGGCAGTCGTGGTCTGGCGTTCGAAGATTGAGTACTGGCCTAAATACTGTCGCAACGCGTGGATATGGCTTGAGCTGCTGGCAGGCACGTGACACGCGCAGTAAAAATACTGCCCACAGTCACAGTGCTGTGGTCGTGAGTGCACGCTCTTCTGGCAGTGGACCGTGATGGCAGCAAGAGACTCCGTGGGTATCAAATCTGCATGTTTTTGTTGTTGTTGTTGCGGTTGATGCTGTCTGGAACATTTATCAATACGCGAGTCGATTGCGGACGCAAGTAAGGCATATGCTAGACAGATTCACTGGAATAATTCTCACTAAATGTAGTCCACCTGAAAAAGAAGTAGCTTGAGCAACATTTATCATTGTAGGTTATTTTAGTAAGCACGAAAACGTCATGGAACTGCTCAGCCAACTCCAGTGACAGACGCTGAAAGAGATACGTTGCGCGTCACGGTGTGATTTTCTGTTAAAACTCCGAGAGCGTGCGTTGCTAGAAGAGTCAACCAAGACATTACTCTCTTCTACTTATAACCCGCGAAGGAACCTTGAATATAAAATGAAAGAGTTTCGAGTCCACTAGGAGGCTCACAAGCCATCCTTTCTTCCCGAGAATCACGCACGACCGGAAGTGGAAAATGGGAAAATGACACTGGTACATAAAGTTACCTCCACCACGCATCGTAGATGACGGTGTCTATATGTAGATATAAACGTAGAAATGCAGAAGTATACTTGGTACAGTGAGTGGCAGCTCTGTTTAAATACGGATAATTGAAAGACAGTGTGACAAAGAGGAGGAACTCGACATATATAGTGTGAATACGACATTAGTGATGAACTTGTTGGCACGTCACATTGAATAAGTTAACATTAAGAACCGATATAAAATGGGACATACTGTAAAATCAATAACTGGGAAGGCAAATAGAAGATTTGCGAATAGGTTTGTTGGGTGGGCACTGAAAAAGTGCATTGCAGCTGTAGAGAACATCCCATTCAAGATGCTGTTGTCACCCAATTCTAGAGTTTTCTCCCAGCGTTTGGCGGTCTTGTCAAGTACGAATGACAACAGACAGCGAAATTATTTTAGACCGGCTCCTGGGATTGAAGCTGGTCAGTATAGTCCATATGAAAGTAAGCTGAGAGAGCTTCATTGGGAATCCTTGAAGTAGTTCCCCAGAAGCCCTCAAGGGCCTCAAAAGCCTCTTGGCTGGATTTTGAAAACACGTGTTCGAAGTAAACTGTGTGATAGTTCCACTGCCGCCATGGTATGTCTCACGTAGAGTTTATGAGAATAAGATGAGACCGGCTAGAGAGGGTAGGTAGACAGTCTTATTCTCTCGCACTTAGTGCGAATGGGACAGGAGAGAAAATGTATAATATTGGCAGCAAGTATTTACAACAAATGCCGTAGAGTAATGTTATTTTAAAGCAAAATTAGCTATCTTTTGACCTGCAAATAGAATTACATAAAACCAGGACCTTATTTGCTAACATTATGCAACTTACAGGCACTACCTGTAACATAAAATTGTCAAGGTCTTAAACTTCGCACTATTATTTTAAAGATAAGATATCGACTCATTACACCAATTTTTCTTTTCATGTGAAGTCTATAACTGCTGTTTCTTTGGTCACGGATCTCTTGTTGCAATGAGACTTCCGCTACGCATACAATTAGACGTTGCGCCAACTGCCGCATGAAAGTACTGCATCAACATTCAGTTTGTTTCTTGTCACGTAAATTCCGTTCTGTGAAAATCCAGTTGGTGCCATAAATAATTTTGAAAGGATTCTGGTAAATTGTTCAATAATCTACACGCATTCTTCAAGAAATGATTATGGTTAGCATTTTAGTGAAAAGAACAAGAAGAAAGATGGTCTCACTCTTGAGTTTAGAGCTATTGCTTTGAAAATTCGGTCTTTCTCATCTGTAACATGAAGATTATATAAAGACCTTGATGTCGGATGATTGCCCTGTTAACTACAGTATTTGAAAAAAATTGTCGCCGATTCAAACAAATTCAACAAAATAAGGGATTAATTTGTAGTCGTGAATAAATAACACTACTGTCTCGAATCATTAGAATGGTTATCGACAAACAGATACAATTTACTTACAAGTGCGTGACGCAGAGCAAAACACTACTCAGCGTAATTATAACGCATGAGAATTACATAACTAAGGTATGAATATTATCTTTCCTGAAGGAAAGCAAATAAATGAAGACTGTGAGCTCGACCACATACATATCATTACATTTCGTGGGATACACATTACCTATCAGCATCGTTAAAAAACAATAAAAAAGTTGATTAAATACATTAACCTTCTTCAAAATTACAATTCTCCGTACCATTACAGACAATCGAGGATGTTGTCTCCGACACAATAATTAACAGGTATGAAAACTGTATTATTTTTTATTCTTAGGTATTCTGTTGGTATTTGGGGGGAAATGTAGACTCTTGCCGTGCAGGAACGCCGTCTGGCGGAAAAAGTGGTACAAGTAGTTCGACTGGTCGCTGCCAGATGTCACTCGCGGCAACGCATATCTTTCCGCAATATCCAATACAGAAAAACGAAAGAAAAAATAAGTGTTGGTGTCGTCTTACGTCAAGTTCAAAAAGAGTGTGGAAGGAGAGGATTATATTTATACGTGCGTATTATAAACCCTTTCTTTAAACAATTTCTCACCGTCATACCTCCTCTGTGTTACCGCAGATGACGTGTCACTGATCTCATTTGCACTAAGACTGCAGTACACGCAAGATACCTATTTTCTTCCACCGCCTTAAGTGGAATGCATGAGTTTTAATAAATCTTCACCAACCTGCAATCTTCTATAGTTGTTGCCCTCTGACGAGCAAAAAGCACATATCTTGGGGCTGCAAGCAACTCTTTGAAAGAAGCTGATCTTATGTGAATAACTAAATTTCCAATTAGTTTGTTTATATGGGATGCCACTCACTTTTTATTGGCAGAACACGAGAAACTGCACAGTTTAATCCCACTTTAAGAGTCACAAATAATTTCTGTTTTTGAACAAATTAATGAACTTCATATTTCCGTAATAACTACCACACTGTTCTCAACTACACTCCTGGAAATGGAAAAAAGAACACATTGACACCGGTGTGTCAGACCCACCATACTTGCTCCGGACACTGCGAGAGGGCTGTACAAGCAATGATCACACGCACGGCACAGCGGACACACCAGGAACCGCGGTGTTGGCCGTCGAATGGCGCTAGCTACGCAGCATTTGTGCACCGCCGCCGTCAGTGTCAGCCAGTTTGCCGTGGCATACGGAGCTCCATCGCAGTCTTTAACACTGGTAGCATGCCGCGACAGCGTGGACGTGAACCGTATGTGCAGTTGACCGACTTTGAGCGACGGCGTATAGTGGGCATGCGGGAGGCCGCGTGGACGTACCGCCGAATTGCTCAACACGTGGGGCGTGAGGTCTCCACAGTACATCGATGTTATCGCCAGTGGTCGGCGGAAGGTGCACGTGCCCGTCGACCTGGGACCGGACCGCAGCGACGCACGGATGCACGCCAAGACCGTAGGATCCTACGCAGTGCCGTAGGGGACCGCACCGTCACTTCCCAGCAAATTAGGGACACTGTTGCTCCTGGGGTATCGGCGAGGACCATTCGCAACCGTCTCCATGAAGCTGGGCTACGGTCCCGCACACCGTTAGGCCGTCTTCCGCTCACGCCCCAACATCGTGCAGCCCGCCTCCAGTGGTGTCGCGACAGGCGTGAATGGAGGGACGAATGGAGACGTGTCGTCTTCAGCGATGAGAGTCGCTTCTGCCTTGGTGCCAATGATTGTCGTATGCGTGTTTGGCGCCGTTCAGGTGAGCGCCACAATCAGGACTGCATACGACCGAGGCACACAGGGCCAACACCCGGCATCATGGTGTGGGGAGCGATCTCCTACACTGGCCGTACACCTCTGGTGATCGTCGAGGGTACACTGAATAGCGCACGGTACATCCAAACCGTCATCGAACCCATCGTTCTACCATTCCTAGACCGGCAAGGGAACTTGCTGTTCCAACAGGACAATGCACGTCCGCATGCATCCCGTGCCACCCAACGTGCTCTAGAAGGTGTAAGTCAAGTACCCTGGCCAGCAAGATCTCCGGATCTGTCCCCCATTGAGCATGTTTGGGACTGGATGAAGCGTCGTCTCACGCGGTCTGCACGTCCAGCACGAACGCTGGTCCAACTGAGGCGCCAGGTGGAAATGGCATGGCAAGCCGTTCCACAGGACTACATCCAGCATCTCTACGATCGTCTCCATGGGAGAATAGCAGCCTGCATTGCTGCGAAAGGTGTATATACACTGTACTAGTGCCGACATTGTGCATGCTCTGTTGCCTGTGTCTATGTGCCTGTGGTTCTGTCAGTGTGATCATGTGATGTATCTGACCCCAGGAATGTGTCAATAAAGTTTCCCCTTCCTGAGACAATGAATTCACGGTGTTCTTATTTCAATTTCCAGGAGTGTATATGTCCACATAACCATACATCACTAATAAAGTCTTAACCTGATACCAACTGGGCGGACAAAATGTCCGTCCTCCGAGACTGCTGAATCAGCTCTGATATTTACAAACCATAGATTGCTAATAAAGTCTTCACTGACACCGACTCCTCGCGGCAGACAACATGTATGTCCTCCGAGACTGCCGAACCAGCTCCCATCTTACCGCCGGACCACTTCGCCCGCCATCAGAGTTAGGCGCAATCCGAAGATCACCGAAGTACTTCGTCTGCCTTTTCGTTTAGCAGTTGTTTATTATTCTGCTGGTTGTTAACGCTTGTGGAATAACAGAATGGTAGCATGCTATTGAGAGATGCTTTAATTTGAAATACAAGCAAATACGTTGTTTAGTTTTTCTAATATTAATAACAGAAGCATGTCAGTTTGGCGCTCAACGACCGAACGCAGCAGCCAGTCGCGGAGAACGACCACAATTTAGGCGGTCTTCCACACGATACCCGTACTGAACAAACCATTTGTAATTGGTACCTCACACCAAATTACGTCATGTTGTCATTGCTCGCTTCTCAACTACTCTAAAAAGAGCTCCTTGTATCTGAATATGATTGTTGTAAGGCCAGAAGTATTACAGTCTTATTAGCTGAAATATAACGTAAATTCACAAGAACACTATTAACTGAAGTAATAAAAACGTTGGTACGTTATCTTGCAAATGTGTTCGTCAGCACACGAGAAGAAGGAAATGATAATGATGTAATGAACATACACACGCATCCCTAAATGGAAATGAGCAGAACCAACTCATTGTCGTTAAATCGCTAGGCAACGTCTGCTCGCAATGTATCTCTTTGTAGACCGGTTCACTGCAGCAGGCCCAGAAATTAGCAATAGCGCTGGTTCAGTGCTATTAGAGAAAGGTCGCCCGAACGAATGAGACAAGATATGAAATCTCTATAGACGTAAGTGATTATTCTGTACAGTAGATAAATAATTTCGATAAAATCATCATCGCACAATCAGCTACATGACAACACTCATATATTAATGTCAAACAAATTGTCCTGTGATCAAGTTTTTACAAATTGTATTTAAATGTTATACTCTTGAGTCACGTCGCACGTTGGTACGCACCCATGGCGGGCTAAGAGCACGTCGAGAACGACTTAATGCGACTCATCTCACGTGCCAGAAGGACTCCGTTTAGACTGGTGGTCGAAGCATTCTCAGGTGGCCGGGATGGTCACATGGGTGGCAGCTGAACCTCTATTACGTCTGCCATGTCCTCTCACTGTTTTATGTTGTATAACCACACTGTCCTATGACGTTCATATTGTCAAATGTCATTGAGCAAGTGCATCAAGTTCTTTGCCTTCAGCAAGACAACGTACCATATCTTTGCATCCAGATTTCATTAGCGTATTTCTCTTAAAGTGGGAGAGAGGGGAGGGGAGGGGGTAGTAGTCTATTGGAATCTGTGACGGTATGAAGGGACAGTTTAATTATACATCTGCTACGCCATGCCAGAATAATTGTCTTGGCTGTGGGAAGGCCTGCTAAGACGGAAGATAGTCGTTGCAGATATGCGTAGCAGATCATAGAGGAGATGGGAGTAACAACTACATAAAAATGAAAAATAGGTAAAGATGGTTGGCAGAATCAAGGCAATCGAAAGACTGATGACTTAGAAAATGGAACTTCTGAGAGTACTCCTGGGAAATGAGCTCGCCTGTTGCTAATGCTACTCAGATCTTTTTATCCAATTACCCTTTATATTTCTAGTGTTTGTACAAAATGAATTCGTTTATCATACAAGCGAATTTCTGAATAACTGTTTAACCATTATTACATTTGAATTATAAATACACTTTTCACAATAGATATACAAACGGGAATTACAGCATTTATACGATGATGACTGTTCCATAGTATTCAATAATTACCCTTGAAAGTAAATGTTTCAGCTTTTTCTGACTGGGAAGCATATTCCATGTCACTCTTAAGTATTATGTCTTTTTCTTCTTCTGCATCACGACGTTTCTCTTCCTGAGTGGCCAAGCCCTAGTGTATCATTGTATAGCTGATCAGTTCCTTGTGATGTATGCACAGTAAATGCTGACTACATAGAAAAGGCTCAAAAAGCAGTTTTCGTATTTGTCTTTAGTAACTGCTACAGCTTAAGTGCCATCTTATACGTATCGGATTTCCTACTTTATTTTCACCTGCATACTTATTGTTTCGGTTTCTTTTTCCTGTTTTGTGTAACTCTCGCAATTAAAATATTTTGTACACTGTAGCAAAAGTAAGGTGATATATAATAGAAATCAAATAGAAAAGAAATCAGTCGTTTCATCTATCACCTCGTCGTTTTCTCTGTTTACTCCCATTTACTGCGCTACCGCTTTTGGAGTACTGATGCAGCAAAATTTTGTATCATCTTGTTTGCATTACATACGCAGTTGTTGACACTTATTCGTAGATATATTTCGAAGTCGTACCGTGATTTGTATAACTCATCAAGTGTGTACTGTACAGAATCACCGAGGAGGCAGGTGGTGCAAGTGCTTTTAGATACAAGATGCAACCACACACCAACTGCGGCGAGCAAGTCCACCGCTTTGTTGCAGATGCCTGCAGGATTATTGCTGCAATTCTCTGTTTTATCCAGTTCCATATTTCTACAGCTGTGTAGCAATTGAATTTATGTTCCATCGTGTCTTCATTTCTATGTCATAAGCTTTCACCGGTGTTACAAAGGTTTATAGCTTTCAGTGTCCTCCCCGATAGCTTAATGCTCAACGTTACGGACTGCCGTTCTAAGAGGCCCGAATTTGATTCCCGGCAGGGTCGGGGATTTCCTCCGCTCAAGGACTGGGTGTTGTGCTGTCTTCATCATCATTTCATCCCCATCCGGCGCGCGGGTCGCCAAGTGTGACGTCGAATGTAATAAGACCTGCACCAAGGTGGCCGGACCTGCCCCCTCTTCCCTGCCTCCCCTGCCTCCCGGCCAATGACGGCAAACGTTCATTTTCATAGCTTTCAGTTTTGAATTAGTTGGTATCACATTATTTATTGCATAACACCACATTCGATTATATTTTGTGCTGCTCATCTTCCTGTGTACTGTTGACCCCAGTAGCGTTGTATTTTTTTTTTTTTTTTTTTGTATTCCTCTTTCAAGTAACTTTACTCAGTTAACAACACCTGTAACGTTCAATTTGAAATTTGTAGTGTAACTTCATCAAGCAAACGGTGACCTCAGATCATCGAGTCTTTACTGCTTACATTCCACAGACCTCAAATCACTTAATATGTTTTTCGCAAATGAAGCCCTGCATTTTACCATTAGGACTATTAATCATAGGACAACTTTTCTTCTAGGAAAGTCAATGTATTTAAACCGACAATGAACATTTATCCTCTCCACAGAAACTATGCCACTGCAGCATTGAGCCTCCTGCTGTCTTCAGATGAGAATGGTAGTATACCAGCCACATATTTTCGTTACAACGTTTACGTTTCAAAATTTAACTTATTGTATTAGCTTGAAACCTCTGAATGCATTTTGTCGTAATGGTGCCCGTACTTTCCCTGTTTGCGTTCTCCATTTGTACGCTGTTGTAACTGTAGTACACTTCTTGAATTTTTAACAGTTTCCTCCTACTTTAACCAGTTCTGCGATCCAAACTCGTTGCTGCTTCTTATCCGTGTCATTTAGGATATTATTTTATTTATTTTTTTGCACCAAACGTTGCGAAAAATGTTTTGGAGATCTAATTCACTTTTTATTTGACCCTCCTCTGCGATTATAACACCCACATCGCCGACATACACTTTGGAGACGATCTGTCTGCCTGAGAATTGTGTACGGAAGGTTCTCTTAAATCTGCCAAATAAAAGTCTTGGCGATGATAACTAACAATGTTGATAAGAGGCATCCTTGTTTTACAAGAGCTCCTATTTGAAATCCGTTTGTGGGGGCTTTTGTCATTAACAGTTGCACTTAAGAGACGATGAGCGATACGCGGTAAATGTCTCTAATCAACATGTTCGAGAATTTTCATCAGATTCATTATTACTGAAGTGCACCTCTATAACCCGAAATGTGGAACTCAACACCGTGAATTTTGCATAACATATCGAACCGCACAGACAGCGACAAGCGATTACATTAACCGAGGCTAATATTGGCTTAGTCAGATAGCTGGAAGTCGCTAACAAGCACAGGCATATAGGCACGCGACGCTGAGGTAAACACAATCAGCTAATGCACGGTCCATCGGCGATACTCATCCATGGTTTTACGTAGCGGCTCGTTAATTGCTCTGTAGCCTAGGTACAAGACAACGATAGGAGGGGTGGGATTTTTAAAATCCCCATTGCATAACGTTATTATATACATTGACGGAAAGAGCTCAACACTAAGAAGTAACTGATGTAAAGTAATGAAATTTCAGGAATATATTTGTCTAGATAACATATGTAAGCGTTTGACATTGCAACATCACAGGTTAATGTAAGCGCGAGAGAAGTCATTGCAGCTGTGAAATGCTGCTACGAGGGCTATCCCAAAAGTAAGGTTTCGTATTTTTATAGCTACATAGACCTTTTTTTTTTAAAAAAAAAAACAACTTTGAACATAGTTGCTAAGGTTCAGTAACCGTGTCAGAATTATATTAGATTGAAAATGTCACACGAAAGTTTACAGGTAGCAATTGGTCAAATTTACCAATTATTGGGACTTCCTGAACGTGGAAAATCATTCACAGTAGAAAAGACTTTCTTGAAGTGAGAAAATCATTTACTGGCGTCATTTCTCCGACAGCAGTCGGCTGCACACAGCAACTATGTCTTGAGCGGTCTCTACTGCCTTCAACCCCTCATTAAACCTAAAGCGAACAATATGTTGCTAATGTTAGACCTTCTTCGTCTTCAGACTTTATTTTGTAACACTTAAAGAACATTTATAACAATTAAGTATTCAAAATACACTACTCGCCATTAAAATTGCTACACTAAGAAGAAATGCAGATGATAAACGGGTATTCATTGAACACATATGTTATACTAGAACTGATATGTGATTACATTTTCACGCAATTTGGGTGCATAGATCCTGAGAAATCAGTACCCAGAACAACCACCTCTCGCCGTAATAACGGTCTTGATACACCTGGGCATAGAGTCAAACAGAGCTTGGATGGCATGTACAGGTACAGCTGCCCATGCAGCTTCAACACGCTACCACAGTTCATCAAGGCCCGCATCTCGTGGTCGTCCGGTAGCGTTCTCGCTTCCCACGCCCGGGTTCCCGCGTTCGATTCCCGGCGGGGTCATGGATTTTCTCTGCCTCGTGATGACTGGGTGTTGTGTGATGTCATTAGGTCAGTTAGGTTTAAGTAGTTCTAAGTTCTAGGGGACTGATGATCATTGATGTTAAGTCCCATAGTGCTCAGAGCCGTTTGAGCCAAGTTCATCAAGAGTAGTGAATGGCTTATTGTGACGAGCCAGTTGCCCGGCCACCATTGACCAGACGTTTTCAGGTGGTGAGAGATCGGGAGAATGTGCTGACCAAGAAAGCAGTCGAACATTTTCTGTATCCAGAAAGGTCCGTACAGGACCTGCAGCATGCGGTCGTGCATTATCCTGCTGAAATGTAGGGTTTCGCAAGGATCGAATGAAGGGTAGAGCCACGTGTCGTAACACATCTGAAATGTAACGTCCACTGTTCGAAGTACCGTCAATGCGAACAAGAGGTGACCGAGACGTGTAACCAATGGCACCCCATACCATCACGCCGGTCGATATGCCATATGACGATGACGAATACACGCTTCCAATGTGCGCTCATCGCGATGTCGCCAAACACGGATGCGACCATCATGATGCTGTAAATAGAATCCGTATTCACCCGAGAAAATGCTGTTTTGCCATTCGTGCACCCAGGTTCGTCATTGAGTACACCATTGCAGGCGCTCCTGTCTGTAATGCAGCGTCATGGGTAACCGCAGCCATGGTCTCCGAGCTGATAGTCTATGCTGCTGCAAACGTCATCGAACTGTTCGTGCAGATGGTTGTTGTCTTGCAAACGTCCTATCTGTTGTCTCAGGGATCGAGTCGTGGCTGCACGATCCGTTACAGTCATACGGGTAAGATGCCTGTCATCTCGACTGCTAGTGATACGAGGCCGTTGGGATCCAGCACGGCGTTCCGTATTACCCTCCTGAACCCACCGTTTCCATATTCTGCTAACAGTCATTGGATCTCGACCAACGCAAGAAGCAGTGTCGCGATACGATAAACCGCAATCGTGATAGGCTACAATACAATCTTAATCAAAGTCGGAAACGTGATGGTACGCATTTCTCCTCCTTACACTAGGCGTCACAACAACGTTTCACCAGGCAACGCCGGTCAACTGTTGTTTGTATATGAGAAATCGGTTGGAAACTTTTGCATGTCACAGCAACTTCTTCCTGTCGGTTAAATTTCGCTTCTGTAGCACGTCATATTCGTGGTGTAGCAATCTTAGTTTACGAGAGTACTCCTGCTGTCATAAGAAATCGCACCCCAGAACTTAACTACAGGTTTAGGTCCGGTGTGTCTACGTGCAGACAGGTTGGGTGCAGGTCCTCAACTGGCCTCCTCCTAACCAACTTATGACCATCACTGGTACTGAGGGAGAACCAACTTTCATTATAAAATACAACAGACCTCCACCGCTTGAAACCACTGAAGTTGTTCAAAATGTTTCAAATGGCTCTGAGCACTATGGGACTTAACATCTGAGGTCATCAGTCCCCTAGAACTTAGAACTGCTTAAACCTAACTAACCTAATGACATCACACACATCCATGCCCGAGGCAGGATTCGAACCTGCGTCCGTAGCAGTCGCGCGGCTTCGGACTGACGCGCCTAGAACCGCTTGGCCACCGCGGCCGGCTCTGAAGTTGTAAATGCTAATGGTTTGGGGTCAGTGGAATGAACACTACAAGGCATATGGCTCGGAGCTGTCGTTAAAGTAACCGATTTGTAGCATTTCTTTGTGTCGCAATCGTGCTAAGTGCTGAGATTGCTGCTGCAGATGCAATGACTATGCGACGGAGCCGTACGCCGAACACGATGATCTTCCCCTCGGTAGTACCACGTGGCCGCACAGAGCCCTGTCTTCTTGCGACCGTACATTCTCGTGATCACCGCTGCTAGCAATGATGACAGTGGCTGCATTCTTGTCAAGTTTTTCTGCAGTATCGCTGAAGGATCCTCCAGCTTCTTGTAGCCCTATTACGCAACCTCACTCAAACTCAGTGAGTTGTTGATAATCGCATCTTTGTCTCCTTGAAGGTGACATCAGTTCACCATGTACAATCTCAAAGACAATAACGCTCACGATCATTGTAGTGTGTATTTAAAGCAAACCTGATTTGCATTCTCATAGTAATGCTACTGGCGTCTCGCTTATGTGACTGTAGCAAAATTTGAATAGACATCATATTTCAGATGTAGAAACGCGCTTACCAACATTCGTTTTTGGCGCGCAACTCGTTCTTTGTGTTTCGGTTTTTTTTTTTCGCCAGTGTATGTGCGAGGATAAAAACGCTCTCATTTGAACGTCTGACTTCCTCTGCCTATGAACGACAGAATCGCGAGTAAGAGAGAAGTGTTTCGCAAAATCACATTTCGACGAGCTTATTTTGCTCTGAGTAAAACTTTACTCAGTGGAATTTCAGCCATTTTATACCAAGAAAAATAGACTGCTGTTCAGTATCTTAGAGATAGCACAGACCATCTAACGCCATGGACGTTGAGTAATCTGGCTGTTTTTGGTATATACCGCAATGGAAATTAATTTTCAGATGCCAACAAAGCAGAAGCCTGTCAAGGACGCAATAATTGACGTGTGACGTATGCAGGGTAATTATGCAATATAACTTAAGAAAAGTTTGAGAGCAGACGCCTGCTACTTTGTAGAAGAGGAACGAAGCAGACGACGAGGTGTCACATCAACGTAATCTGCTAACATCCCCTCTTACACGTTATAACGCTACCGTAATTAATTTAGGAAGCTGGCGCGGGAAGTGCTGTTAAACTGTGCGTCAACCTAATATGCAAATTCGAAGGCAAGACATAAAGTTTCTGATTTGACACAAGGATTATGATGATATTAAGGAATATTTGTTTCTGTTGTGTTGATGCATGTTGCGAAACAACTTAAGTCAAGCGTAATAGTTTCATTTCATTTTCAAATGAATTTCGCTCAAATGTATTACAGTTGACTGTATCGCCATATCGTCATGAAGTTCATTTTTTGTCACCGACGGACATACAACCGAAGTTGTAAATGGTTTGCTAGAAGTCTTTACTTCATTTACAGTGATTTGTAAATTCATATATGTATTCAAATGTGGTTGTACATTGCTTACGATTCACTTGAAACGGGCTCCCAAATGGCAACACCAGATAATATCGAGAGAGTATATTATATTGTATTACACCATCAGTGACTAAAAAGTGTGAAATATCTGACTCTATAGGTAGATATTAAGAATGAATCGGTACATTTTGCAAGAAATATTACTTGTCGAAAAAATTCGTGCCAAGTTGGATACTAACGAGAAACAAATGAAAAACCTAATATCTCAACGATACGTTTAAGAAGAATACAACAGAATGAAGTCGTCAATTTGTGACTGTTGATTAAACGCTTGTCAACCACTTCCAGCTGTGCTCAGTTATTCAAACAACGTTGGCTGGGGACAGAATTTCAGTGACTTGGGAGAAATCACGAATTGAGTCTCACAGTGTTCAATTTTGGGTCTATTTCCTGTTCCTGTCCACTGTTATAATAAATTCCGATTAAATAAAAATCAATACATGGCGTAGTTAATAAGGGCTTCTCTGAAAATGGACTTTCCCAAAGTTTCGAAAAAAACGCAATATGTTGAGTTCTTTGCGAAAAAATGGGCATACCAATGACTGACCTAGCAAGTGAACAGGCGTCAGTAAGAATGGTACAATGCTCCAAATTTGAATTTAATACTAATGAAAATTTGAAATGGAAGAAGCATATTTCTGGGCTCCTCAAACAATGAACTCGAGCTGCGTTTGCTCTTTGTATGATTACTAGTCTTGGAAACAAACTAATCAACCTTGTGACATATTTTGGATACTTCTACTCAATAATGTGTTATGGAATAACTGTGTTGGGTAGCTCAGCACTTACAAAGGAACTGGTCATTGCACAAAAGTGAGCAGTAAGAAAAATACGTGTTCACCCAAGATCGTCGCGTAGATACTTCTTGGAGGAGGTAGGAATTTTAACTGCTCCATCGCAATAGATATATTCGCTAAGGAAATTAGTCATAAACAATCAATCACAGTTCGGAAAAGTGATGTTCATATCTACAACACTAGAGAAAAAACTACCATTATTATCCACTGTTAAAGCTATCAGTAGCTCACAAAAGAGTTCAATATTCAGCAACAAAAATTTTTGGTCGTATCTGCTGGACAGCTCCTTGTATTCCATGAACGAATATTTACCACGAGACTTGTAGCCTGCATAGAAAAAAAAACTAGTTTTAAAGTGTCGTAGGATGCATACTATAAACTGACTCATTGGATATCATTTCGACAGAAGAATCATTGAAATGGTCAATGGAGCATGTAACTAACTAAGAGAGTAGACAGGAAGTAGAGCACTTCGTATAAACCAATGTTCCTATATTAATGAAGGCGAATGTTAAGTAGCCTATGGTTCCTCGAACAGAAAAAGAAATCTTAGTTTTGATTGCAGTGGGGAGCGTAAAACAATAACTGGAAAATGCTGTGAATGACCAAACGAAAAGATACGCGAGAAGAACTACTGTACTACAAAAGGAAAATGTACCGTCCGTTTTCTCCAAAGTTTTACTAAAACTGCTAATTGGCCGTTAATGGGGATTGCATTTTTCTACCATGTTCCAGTATTACGTTCGCCAGTGTAGCTTTGCCCTACGCACTCCAAAAGTTCACAATTCCTTTCAAGTCCTCGACCGCCAGGCACTCGGCCTCACCCTCGCACGTCCTCTGCCAGCTGATGAAGTTTCCCTCTCTCCTCAAATTCCTCGAACATATTGGCAAATCCTATGCATCCCTTGAAAGTGGAAATCGTACCCCAGCTACCTCCCTTTTTTTTCCAACTCCGGGCTACCATCGACGCTACACCATCTTCCCTTCCTTCTCCGCCACATTCTCCACATCCTAACTAAGGAAAATTCATCAGAGCTTCCATTCCCGACCCAGAACTACGGCCTGACATTTAATTATCCTACCAGCCAGAGCCCTAAGCCCCATATCCTATTCTTAGACCGAAGCTCTAATATCTTTCCTAGTCTCCTGACCAGCATAACCTCACCTTCTTTCGTTTCGTTCCACCTTCCATTGCAGTATCATTCCCTCTTCATTTCACCGTTCCCCTTCCACCTGTACGGCTCCTCATTGCTTCATTCATCTCCCCTAGTAGGTTACGACCTCCATGGCCTTGTCAGAAGCAGCATTTCTATCTACACCAATACCATCGCTTCCTGTGGTTTTTATAGTAATAGTACCAAAAGAAATCGTCTTTTATTACATTGCAATCGCATTATTTTATGAATTTTTACTATGAAAATCATGTTTAATCATTTGGCTGGAGCGCAGAAAAATGACTGCCGTCAGTCTTCTCCCACCTTCCCATATTATAGTTTTTGGCTAAATGAAGAAATGAACAATAAGAAAAAAGAAAACGGAACAGTTACGACAGTGAGTTACTTCTGACGAAGGTGATGGACGACTTTCACTCTAATTCGATCCACCAAGATGATCGATAATAGGTTATACATTTTTTAGTCCTTCCGGAATCAAATTTCAGAGGTAGAAAGTACTCACTAGAACAGAGTTGCACGATGTAAGTTTACCTTAAGGGGAATACTGTCGACAAATATTTGCAGTTATGTCCTTAAAAACGTGTTCATTACGTGTCGTGCTCAAAACCTATCCTCTTATCCTCGGAGCACTGATGTAATGTCAACTGTCACTCTCAGAAATGGAGTGAAATGTATTGCTCCAGTTTTTAAAGCATTGCCCTCATTTTCGATTGCAGTAGAACTCGAAATCCTTACGTCGCTTTAGATTTAAGTTTTCTGCTGTTTCTATAATTCATATTAGGCGACGTTCTGTTATTTGCATCGATAAAGGTATGCTGAGTTTCTACTTTCTCATTGTGTAGCTTATTTTAGCTTTTTATTCAAATGGCTCTGAGCACTATGGGACTTAACATCTATGGTCATCAGTCTCCTAGAACTTAGAACTACTTAAACCTAACTAGCCTAAGGATATCACACAACACCCAGTCATCACGAGCAGAGAAAATCCCTGACCCCTCCGGGAATCGAACCCGGGAACCCCGGCGTGGGAAGCGAGAACGCTACCACACGACCACGAGCTGCTCTTTATTCTGTAAACGTGTAAATGGTATATTGGCGGTGGATAAACGAAAAAATGCAGCGCTGAAGTCGAAACTGCTGATTCACAAAACGAATTAACGCTATTTCTATTACATTTTCTCCACAGGGGACATTATATTCCTCCTAGTTCTTATGTGTCGGGTTCGGTAATAACTGAGCCAGATAACGAATGCCCCAGAAATTTTGCAAGAGAATAGGAATGGTTGTAGAGGGTGCTTTGAGGAACAAATCGAGAATAGCAAACCGTATCTGGAAAATTCGTTCAACGACGTCTCAGAGAGCCAAAGTTAATAGGCACTGGCGCCTGCCACTAGGCCACCCCTCAGGCAGCAAACGTGATTTTGTAATCTGATGGTCCTTAGGATCAACGTCGATCAATATTATTTGTCATTCAGAGATCGCTACTGATTGCTACGATTGCTCTGTTGCCATGGTGAATGATGGTTTCGGTCGTGGGTTACCATCTGCAGGATATTTTTCTCCTGTATACTGAAAACTATTGGAGATTTCGTACGATTCCAGGAGAAAAATAAGCTGTGGATGGAAACTCACATGCAAAACCGTCATCCACCAGGGAAACGGAGCATCGCGTTCATAGGGGACAAGGCCCTTCTATGCATCAGTTTGCGCAATCTTCTTTACCACGCCTATGCTTTGTCACCATACAAAGTCACATTTGCTGCCCAAGGTATTGCCCAGCGGTAGGCGCCAGCGCCTATAAGTTCGACACTCTGTAGTGTCATTGGATGATGTTTCTGGTCAAGGGTTCTATCCTCCATTTGTTTCCTGATACACCCTTTACATTCCTTCGAAGGTTTTCATAACATTTCTGGGGCATCCTGCATAAAATGTGTGTCCTTCATGTTACCCCTTGGTTCAACCGATATACTCTTGGCGACAACTAGCAAAAGTAACAAGCCTCGAAAAGACAGTATAAAATAATTTTTTTTGAAACAATAATACTTATTTCTCATTTTGAAGTTGTAATAAAATTGTGCTTACATTACTATCATCCAAAGATGCCACCAAAGTTCTTCCCTTAAGCTGCTCTCTTCATTTTTAATTATTTTGATCGTTTGATACCTCCAGAATATCTAAATGTTATCAATTGCTTTTTTGTTGTAACCTTCCTCTGCCTTATTTATCTTAAGTTTTACCTTCAAAGGTACTTGAAGAAGCTATTACGTATAAATGAACGACAATAAAATTTTTCTGTTCTCTTCTGAATAGTAGATTGATTACTTTCTGCTTTTACAGCAGAACCTGACTTGCGATGAAGTGTTTGTCAATATGAGTTTGATAACGTTTGTAGCTTTTGGATCCAAGCCGAATTCTTTTATAGTACTGATAAGGGATTCTCTATCAGTGGAATCATTTGCTTTCATGAAATTTACAAAGGTAACAGTTGTGTCTCTGATTCTCAGTTTTCTCACTTCAAGGATGGGGGTTTTCAAACTCCAGATCCATTCAATGCATGATTTATTTTTCCGAAATCCACCTTGGTGTTCCCCTATTTGTGTGTCTAGTTGATGTTCTGATCGACTGTGTAGTGCTTTAGGCTCATTTGGCTCTGAACACTATGGGACTTAACTTCTGAGGTCATCAGTCCCCTAGAACTTAGATCTACTTAAACCTAACTAACCTAAGGACATCACACACATCCGTGCCCGTGGCAGGATTCGACCCTACGACCGTAGCGGTAGCGCGGTTCGAGACTGATGCGCCTAGAACCGCTCGGCCACTGCAGCCGGCAGTAGTGCTTTAGATAGGATTTTGTATGTTACAGCCAGAAGTGATATCCCCTTGTAATTATTGGATTCCGTTTTAGTGCCTTTCTTGTGCAGATGATGTCTGATGGCAATTTTCCAGTCTTCCGGATTTTCTTCTTTCTATCAGATTTGATTATTATATTTTTAAGTTTAAGAATGATGTCATTAGCAAGAGCGTTCCATAGCTCCGCCTTAATCCCATTTTCACATTCTGCCTTACTTTTTTAAAGTGCACATGATTTCTTTAAGTTCTTTTAAACCTGGGGCCACAGAATTGTTATTTTGAGTATAGTAAAAACGAATTTGATTTCAGGTTTGTGACAGTTGTTTAAATCTTCAAAATATTTTTCCAGTATGTCACAGTTATTCTGCTTAGAATGGCCCATTAGGTTAGTTTTTGGGCTCACTAGGTGTAATGTTGGCGGGATAAATTTGTTTAGTTGTTTTGAAAACAGTTAGTAATAATTTATCGTCTTATGTCTTTTGAAATCTCTCACTGATTTGATGCAGCTCATTTATGGTGAACAGTTTCCTCTGCTTCTTAAAATTCTAGTGGCTTATCTTCTCTTTTGTAAGAGGTTTTCTTTGTTTTCCTGACTTATGTTCGCATTCCACGTTTCCCATGATATCTGTCTTTCTTGTACAGCCTTGTCACGTTGATCGGTCCGCCATGTTTGTTTTTTACATTTGGGGGGTGGCGCCGTTCTGATTGCTTCTTTGATGATCCAATTTCTAAGATCATCCTATGCTTGAAAGTCATAGTTTTGAAGTTCTGCTCTTAATTTTCCCGGCTGCAGTTTATCAAGGTCGTATTTCCTGATTTTAGTTTGTCTCTTGTGTTTCCTGCGTACTTCAGGATTAATTCTAAACTTAGCTACAGAAATGTAGTGATCCGATTCGATACTTGTGGAGTTTGTAATTCTGACATTCATTATTTGCCCAGATGACTTATGTGGTCTAGATGGTTTTCCCTACCTGTTGAATTTGGTGACATCCATTTTGTTAGCTTCTTAGGCATGGCTTTCAAAGGACATGGACTTTACGACTATGTTGTGATTATCACGTAGTTTTATCAGTCTTTGCCCGTTTCTGTTGGTACCCTTGTGAACAAATGTTTTCCTTTATTTTTTTCTCTTTTCCAGTTTGTGCGTTGATCCGTCTACATTATGTTTGGTTTTCTTCTGATTTTTATCATTTGTTGGGCCAGGGACATTTAGAATTGTGTACACTCTATTCGTGGATTTAAATGTTAAAGAGGATATTCTTTCATCACTTGGGTTAAGACTTACTACTGAGTCAGTTACTCTATCAGAAATAATGAAACCACTGCGGAAAACAGGTGTACCTTTCAGTATATTGCTGCTAGGCTTGCTCTTGTAGCTTCTGTACGCATACGATCCAAAAGGTTCATTGTCTAACTAACTGGTTTCTTGTACAGCTGTAACCATTATGTTCTTTTAACTAAGAAATTTGACATTGTTTTTCATTTTCCAAGGTTAATGAGAGATTGGACGTTTAATGTTGCTATGTAGTTTATTTGCTTGGAATTAATTTTGCATGTGCGATCCTCAGGGGGTTCCAATTCACCAAAACTTTATGTTTTGGTCCCCCAGAATCCAAATGGCCACTTGACGCCTTACCAATGGGTATAGTGGTGGATTGGCCTCCTGGGGTATTCTTATTACACAACGCGTTCTTATCCATATTGATTATTGTTTTGGTGATTAGTTCATGGTAATCGTGTTCACCTTCACTTGTGAAGGTAAGATGTATAGGAGACGGCCACACCTCACATGGCGAAGAGACGCCAACCAGGAGCCGCTCAATATGAAACAGACGCTTCTGGAATTAACTTCTTTCCCTGGCTGCGCAAGGTTGCCTTTTCCGCCGGCCTCACCGTACCAGAGTCTCTTCCGCTGTTGCTGTCGTTGAAGTCTTCGTTGTACCGTGACAAGGGTCTAAACATTCATGGAGGTGTCTGTTTGTTGTATATCGTGTCTCCCTACCACTTTCGCGCAACGACGCTCTGAGCGTATTTTTTAGGGAATTGACTAGTTTGAACCTGGGACCTGTTGCTGGTAAGGAGACGCAAGACCACACATGACATGTAGAATTCAGAAGAGTTCAGTGAGACTAGCGATGATATAACCAAATACTAAATGATCTCAGCGTCAGCTCCACTGCACTCCCTGTAAAAGAATCTTAATACTAACTAAATTTAGAGGAAAGGGTTCAAGGCTTTCCTATTTTTAGTTAGCTGGTAAAATAATGTCGAAAAAGCAGTTAAGTTTACCATTGGAAATTTTATTCTACTCACAAAACATCGTTTATAAATTGCACTATTGATAAAAGGAAATGTTTTAATACAGGATGGTAAAAACCAACTGCGTTCAACAAAAATGTGAACGAATATTCCCTGAATGGGTGTCCAAGTTCTACAATCGATCGGTAGGATGACCTATGCCATATCACATCTATAATCTCGGTTTAATTTAAGTTTCACAAAAGAGAAAAACTATCAAAATGGTCTACAACTATCAAAATGGTCTACAGTGACCCTCAATTATCTTTAATTACTTATTTAACTTGTCGTAAATTACAGTGGCTGATGTGGCTTCTCAATAACTATATAAAAGAAAAATCATCGCATTTCAGATCTGTTCTTCAAGTGGCAAATGTGAACACCATGAGTGTTAATGAACGATCGACACTAGTATTACGCAAAAAAGGGGTGTAACAGATGAGACTTCTGCAGTTCTGAGTGAAGCCTTATGCGCTCAAAAATGCGGCATCGCGTGCGTTCATTACCTTGTCGGTGTTTAGGCAGCGTCAGGGCGACAGCGGCCGGCGCACCAGCCATCCAGCTTGCCGTCTCGGAACTAACTCTCCTTTAACTTCTCCTTACTACAATTTACCGAAGTTAGTTTAAAAAAACTATCTGGCTATGTTTTCATCTGACCAATCAGGGTCTCAATGTTAACCTTAAGCTCCGCCTGCAAAAATTCTGTGTATCCAATGAGAAACGTTATACTTTTCGTGGTGGGGCAATGTTTTTAAAGTATGCAACGTAACAGAGACGCTAAAAAGTCTCACGCTAAAACCTGCAGCTGGTGTGGTCCTTTTAGCGTTATCGTGAGATCTATACTGTTCTTCTGGAGGGCTCTATCTTTTAACATGGGCTGGAGGATTGTCCTAATGTAACAGACACGCGAAAAAGTCTCACGCTAAAACTTGCGGGTGGTAGTGGCCCTTTTTGTGTTATCGTAAGATCTATACTGCTTTTCTGGAGGGCTCTAGCTTTTAACATGGGCTGGGGGTTGTCCTTGACGTACCTGAGACTCGAAACAGTCTCACGCTAAAAAGTGCGGGTGGTGAGCCCTAGTGGTTAGCTGGAGACGTGGGTGTCCGTCCCTTATCGTAGGGCCTTCTAGCTTAATACGGTTCTGCTCTCGGCTTCTGTCCTCGTTTCTCCCCTTGGAACTGCGTCTGCCTCACGGTGGGAAAGTGCGACATGCATTTAGGCATTCTTCTGTTAGTCTGTGGTATTCCATTTGCTCACTCGTTACTCGTATTACTTTGGTTAATTTAATGTCACTATTTATTCCGAGCTATGTAACATATTACTGGATTTGCTTATCATGTCAGGGTTTTCATGAAAGGTGTTGGATTTGCCTGACACCTTACAAGGGGATCCGGGACAGGTGAACTAAGGGTATTAACGAGGTACTGTACAACATTTTGGGATCTTTTGCTACGTTTCCCTATTATTAAATTTATAAAAAAATACATATTAATTATATTAAAAACTAGGTATACAAAAATACACCCTTATTCCAATGCAACGTTGTATCAAAATTTCAAAGCATACAATCAAAAACTTTCGGTAATTAGGAACATTTACAGTTTCTACATAAGTACAAACATAGATACTCCTTTCTTCAAAATATCAAATCTTCAAAAGTTCTTCTCGGACTAATTCCAAATTTTTATATACCTACTGAAACGACATTTGGTATACATTTAAACGATATATAAATGTAAATCTTGCTTTGTTGAAAAAGCTGTTGACACAACATTGAATTATAATGTGGATGTGTGTTAAGGTACGTAATTCGTGAATATTTGTATATTTTTAATACATATAATATATGGAAAACATTGTTATCAAAAATCTAAAATCTACCTTTCCGAATTACTCTAATTTTTACACGTTACTGTAATAAACGTTTAGACTCATATAGGCTATATACCTTTCAATACATAATTATATACTGATCAGTCAGAACTGTGCGAACATCGACCTACTGTTGATATGAAGCAGTCCAGGTCATAGCAACGTCACCTGGCGAAGAATGACTGCTAGTCACACTTACGCACGGTGCATGTACTGTGAGCGAGCGTGCTGCCCGTGTGTAGAATGGGGAAGGCGCGTGGTTTGTACGAATTTGACCGACAGCAGATTGAGATGGGCCGGAGGCTCAGCACGAGCATTTCGGATACTACACGACTTGGCAGGTGCTCTGGGAGTGCTGTGGTGAGTGTCTTCAACACGTCGCGAAACCAACGTGAAATCACGTCCAGACGCCTTGCGGTTGGGCGGCCATCCCTCATTACAGATGTCGGACGTCGTAGGCTGGGAAAGCTGCTAAAACAGGACACTCGGAGAACTTTAGACTTTTAGACTGCTGAGCAAAGAACAAATGTGTCTGAACACACAGTGTACCGAACACTCCTAACTACGGGCTTCCGCAGCGGACGACCCGTGCAAACGCCACGATTACGGCAACTACGACTGAAATGGGCACGTGACCATCGGCCCTGGACGTTGGCGCGATGGCAGAGCGCTGTGTGGTCTGATGAATACCGATAGTGGGAGGGCTCGATACTGTCTTCTTCCAGGGGAACAGCTCCTTGACACCTGTACTACGGGACGGAGACAAGCTGGCGGTGGCTCCATTACGCTCTGGGGAACATTCACATGGGCATCCATCAGTCCAGTGGAGCCCGTGCAAGACACATGACGGCCAAGGAGTATCGTACACAGGTTGCAGACCATATAAACCCTTTCATGACGATCACGTTTCCCGACGGAAATGGTATTTTTCAACAAGAAAATGCTCCATTTCACAAGGCCAGGAGTGTGATGGAGTGGTTCGAGGAACGCAGTGACGAGTTGCAATTGACATACTGGCTCCCCAACTCTCTAGATCTGAACCCGATCGAACGCATCTGTGATGTGATTGAACGTGGTGTGAGAGCTCATCGCCCCTTCCCAGGAATTTACGAGAATTAGGTGACTTGTGTGTTAACTTGTAGTACCGACTCTCTCCAGCGACCTACCAAGGCTTCATGCTTCCTTGTCACGACGCCCAGCCGCTGTTATCGGTGCCAAAGGTGGAGATACCGGCTATTAGCTAGGTGGTCACAATGTTCTGACTGATCAGTGTAAATATATAAAATATACGACAGTGAAACGCTTTTAGCAAACAGTATAGTTCTGTTTATGGATTTTTGGTTTATGATTAGAGTAATACTAAGAGCTCTGATTTTGCAATAGTAATGAACAAGGTTCAAGATCAGAGAGAGGGGGAAGAGAGGATGGACAGCGGGATGGGAGGAAATGGACCTAGGAAACGGGAAGGACCAGATGAACAGTGAGAAGAGGCAAGAGGAGGTGGAGAAAGAGGGAGGGAGCAAAAGATGAACGGGGAGAGCGGGAGAAAGTGAGGGACAGAGAGAAGGGGAAGGATGAGGACAAAGAAAGGAGGCGGGGGAGATGGACACAGACAGTGGAGAGAAGGAGTTTGGAACGTATGTTTAATTCTCATACGTATTAGAAAATGTGCTTCCTTTTCTTTCATTTATATTTAAGCAAAGTCAAAGCAAAGTGTAGCCGCGTATAGCTAATACATGAATGAAGCTTTGCCTGGGGAAAGACACGCTTCAAATGCGCTGGCATGATGCGGTTAGTAATATTACACACATTGAGATACAATCAAACTTTCTACCGTACTAAATCATCGTCATTTAACTTCATAAGCCATTGCATGTCATGACCTTTTGATTAAACAGGCACTGGTGGCTACTGAGCATCAACATTGTTTAAACGCTCGTTGACCATGAAAATACTATGTTGACTTCTACATAAAAAAGTGGTAATGGATATTAACAGCCTCTGTCAGTATAGATCTGCAGGTTCGATTTGTGTAGATAAAATGCGTAAAAGCAACAACACGATAAGTATTCGGTCGTTTTGCCTTCAAACAATGTGCACACGGTTTTCTGATACATCTCCTGAAAAGTATAAGATCATCAAAGAAAATCAGTCTGGTAACGGGGAAAGGTTTCTATAATAACTGCGGATAGGACTATTCATTAAAAATTATTATTTAATACATCAGATATCACACAAGAATGAAAACACGTACCTTCTCTTACCTCTTACAATTAACATCCGTTCTTCAATCACTGACGTATAATATCAGTGATTCAAGAACGCATGTTAATTGTAACCCACAGATAATATGCATGAGGCGTAAAAAGTAGACATTGTATTGTATTCATTCCCTTTAGAAACAAAATATGTCTCAAGAAACTGAGATTTCCTCTTCTGACTGCTCGCTTTTGTTCTACGAGTAGGTAGAAGAAAAGTGAGTAGTCATAAGAGGAAGTCTCAGTTTCTTGATACATCTTTTGTTTCTAGGAAGAATGAATGCAATGCAATGGCTACTTTTTACGCCTCATGCATTCTATCTGTGAGTTACAATTAACATCCATTCTTCGATCACGGATATTATATATACATTTTGTGATATACGATTTTCTTGAGGTTGGCTGTTTCTTCGTGAAAGTGCTAAATAAATAAAACATCATTTTCTACGATACACTTCAGTCCGCAGTGACCGTCTTTATTGCCTGGCTCTCTAAATACAGACATCGAGGCGTCGGGCAGAAAAGCTGCGTCCAGGTCTTATTGATTGGTGGGCCATGCGCGGCCAAAACATAGTGCTGCGTCGCCACGAGCCATCGATTGTGATATCGATGACGGTTATGTCGATTCGGGTTCATTTAACGAAGGCGCATACTCGTTCTTCACTTATTTCACCGTTCTTGCGGAACAACTGCCTACAGTTTCTCACGGTGTTTCATTGTCGCTCAAAAGCCAAGTGACTTTTATAGACGTGTATGACAGGTTGAAACTGCCTGCACTTCGTGAGATTTGTAATCCGCACAGAAACTGCTGAATGTTAATAGTCTACTATGATTCATATACAGAAATGCAACCTGACCGAATACCTTAATAAAACACCTATAATTCGATCTCTTTTCTTGTGCGCAAAAGCTATGTGACTATGAAATATTGTTCGGAAATGCACTCGCTTCAAATCTTTATTGCTGAAGCGCTACCGGTACGTGAAAGGTATTTCTTAATGCCCTTGGTTTCGCACGCACGCGCAATTTATTCAAACCCCCACACGGCAGTAATATTATAAGGTACCGAGAGAGGTGGCGCAGTGGCTAGCACACTGGACTCGTACTCGGGAGGACAACATTCAAACCCGCATCCGGCCATCCTGATTTAGATTTTCTTAATTGTCCTAAATCGTTTCAGGCAAATGCCGGGATGGTTCCTTCGTAGGGGCACGGCTGACTTGCTTCCCAATCCTTCCCTAACCCGATGGGACCGATGACTTCGCTGCTGGAGACCTCCTCCCCCCCTCCCCCCACACCCCCACCCAGTCAACCAAGCAATCCTATAAGGTTCTTTTCAACAAAAAATGTTACTGCATGATATAAATGTTCCTGCCTTTCGACAGCCGTAGCCTGTCTCCTGTAACGCTCTATGTGTTCTAATTTCCCTCCTACTATACTTCGCTGATTCTTAATTGAAAGCTATCGGACATGGGTAGGAGAAGGTTAACAGATAGAACACGCTTCATACAAACATTGACTGATAGGTCGTCAACGGATGCTCCTGATTAAGAATGACGACACTGGTTTGTCTGCTGATTTCGTATATAATTACGTGAAACCTCCACGAATAAAAACGATTAATCACTGTCTGCTAGCCATTCATTCTACGGCAATCTTTCAAACTCGAATTCTATCAATTTCTGCAAGCTGTTCACATGTTTTTGGCGTCTCTAAACTGCATACGACTTGTCGCGGCCGTAGCGTGGATTTTGCAACGCACTGAGCGACAGGGCTTAGTGTTAAAGAGAATTAGGTCAGTTGGCTTGGGTGAGAGGAAGACTTGACTATCTGACGTAAATTCCTTGAGGTGGATGTAGGTGATCGGAGAATGACGAGGAATCTAAGCAACTTTAGAGTTTGGCTTCAGTTTATTCTAAATCTCAACTTACTGAGTGACTACCCTACCTGTGGTGCCTCCAAGGTAGAACCAAGTCCTCTGCACAGAGAAAACGACTGATTGTCACTGTTCCATCTGCCTACGGTATTCCTCTTACAAATCTGCGATCAACAGAGCCTTGCAGCTATTTAACTCCAGCCGGTAAGCCTCGACGGCTACCGTCTAACATCTGACTTGAGCACACTTCTACTCACCGACTTCTCTCTCTGGACGCTAGGTCTTCTTTGATGCCGCGTGTCTTAACCTAAGTGGTTATCTTGGTTTGTTATTCTTCAGAAATCTTTCACAGGCGGAGGGGAGGGGATAGGAAGCCTTTCCCTATTATGGCTGCAGGATACGTCGTAAGCCTTTCATTGGCTTCTCATGACGTACCGTGGTTCCAACCACAAGAACATCTAACTTTATGTCTTACAGCTTCTGTTCGCTGTCTCAGAATGTCTAAGGATTTCGCCTCATAAATTCTGTAACCTTATTCATTCTTTCATAGCCTAAGTACTTCGCCTCAAAGATCTTGTAAAATAATTTATTTTGTAGCCCTCTCACGTCGCGCTCGTCGTGTGGCCTTTGTGGCTTCTTCTGCCCTCCCATAGTTCCCCTAATTAACATTCGACAATGTTCCAGGCGAAACTTGAACAACTTCCCTCACCTCGCATAAAGGTGTGTGAGCGGCGGTAATAGTAGCCCTCCTAGTATGAAACATGTCCAAGGGAGAAGGAAAAATCGTGAAACAGCCGCCAGCTTTGCTTCAAGCGTGTCTTCGAATGTTCCAGAAAACCATCGATGTGTAAAGGGTACAACTGACTCTGTCATACCACTATCGACAACAGTACCCCTTTCTGAGTGAAACATGACCAAGAGGGAATAAAAAAAAAGAATTGTCAACCAATCACCAGCTTTACCGCAAACGTGGGTGATTCCAATACATCTGGAACCGTCAAGAAATCAGTGACCCACAAGTATTATCGGAGTCTTGCACAACTCAAAGACCTTTAACGTAACCGAGCAAAGATACACCCCCGAAACTTTGGCACCAGTGATCATATCGAGCACTCTTCTCCATGCTAGAAAGATTCTGTGGCCTTGCGCTGGGCCGATGCGTCCTGCATAGCGTCCATTTTGTTAGTGCTTGAGGTAAGTTAAGGTATCCTGAAACTGACGCAGCCAAAACTTTCCAAAAACTATAGCCAATCTATTCATAAGAAAAATCCTACTTCAATCATTCCATAATCACAATTTGTTTTTGTCGTTAGAAACTTCTCTTTCGATATAAAAAATATTTTGACAAACAGCACTTCCAGACTAAAAATAAATGTGCACACAGCTATAGGACATTTGCCACATTTCCACAAATATCGACTATATACCTACTAAGTTTGTGTTACAAACACAGAATATTGTGCTCTATTTGCTGAAGTGTTCATTATTGACACATTTGTGATATGCACATAATTATTAAACAATCAGTATAATCTTTACACATGGTACGCTTAATTCCAAAATATGATACAGTTCATTCCTAAAAAATGATAAGACTGTCGCCTATTGAACAGCCGCCAGCCACACAGCAGTGTACCGCTGGTTGCCGCCCTTCCGATACGCCAGCAACAGAACTGCGGCGTAGCACACCTCCAACAGTAAACTCATTGCTGAGAAAGAACAACCTCCAAACAGAAAAGTAGTAGGCCGAAAGCAGGAAAGCCAGAAATCTGTGTCTGTAACCAACACTGTGACAAGCACACAAAAAGGAAAGAAAACTGAGGAGACTGGTTCTGATTCCGCTGTTTCTTGAAAGAGTGATGACAGCATTGTTGATATCGATATCTATGGAGAATCCACACCAGATCCTGTTGTAATCACTGATCAAGCGTATGAGAGAGGACATTTTTATGTTTGCTAAATTTCGAGGGGGAAGAGGAATTCGTATTGCCACGGATACAGTATGTCTGCACTATGTAAAAAGTACTGGAAACGACGTAGAAATTACGGCTCTAGAGTCTGTGAAGAAGGGGAAAATAGTTTTCAATAGAATGAAAAAGACGTTTCTCTTATAAGAGTGATGTAATAGGCAAATTGTCAATACTTCATGTTATTATTGAGGTGGGAAATATCAAACGAGGAATCTGCTTCTTGTTTAACGGTCCTGTTGATGGTCATGACAAAAAAATGAGACAGTGATTCTCTTTTGTGTACCTCTTCTTTTTATTAGTGTCAATAAATTACGTATAATTGTAACAGTTCCTAACCATTGCTTGTTGACTTTATGGTATTAAGAATAGGGAAAAGCAACAACTTATTGTGTTTGAGTCTGATGTACGTTTCATGCCATAAGTATCCTAGAAATAATCCCCACAGAGAAATCCTCATCACACGTATGCATAGTTTCGTATGTTCTCTATCTCATTTTTAAGATCTCAACCTTCTATTATCGGTGTACATAATAATATGGTATGTGTATCACATTTTGGAGCAACTGTATCTTATTTAAGCATTTCTGTTTTAGCTGGTCTACATTTGTACCTTTAAAGAATTAGAGTGTCGCTTTTAAGCAGCTTATATTCACTGAAATTTAAATTTTTTTCTAACAGTCAGACAAATCTTGCGAATTTGTACCATATTTACGTCACCTTACGCTGCGGGACTTACCTTGGAATGCCTGCGCGGTTCGCTCCTTATCTATAGCGACGCAGGCAGCCGGCTTTCCAATCGCGAATAGCACCTGCGCGAACTCTGCAAAACTAAGATATTCTTGCAGTCAGAAAACAGACATAAATTCCGCCGACCATTATCCAGTGTCGGAAATGTCGACTGACAAAGCTGGTTGCGCTCAGAGCGCATGTATGCTGTTGTACGAGATTGAAAATATCGTACTGACATCTCCAGCGGATGTCGGTGCCACTGTGACCTCAGCCTAGGTGAACTCCTCACACGTTATCGAACGGCCAGTCCATTCCAGCACACGAGATAATTTATCTAACACAGAGGCCACATATAGCATTATCATGGCGCTGCCATGTTACAGACGTCCTCTACTTACTGCCCTGGGACTGTGTGATCTATCCAGCAGCATAATTCCATTAGCTTTTATTAGCACGGTGCCATCATCCGGGTATCAGAGCTACAGACCCGGACCTATCAACCAGGGGCATAAATGCCAAAAGATGAAAACAGCAGTGGTTGATATGCGTCACCACGTATTGTCAAACATGCGCGTGGTGACTCCAAGAGTTAGCCCTCTTTCAACGTATGAAAAATTAGGTGTCTTTCGTGTTTTTTCAAGAAAAATAAAAATTAATGCCAAATATGATGATATAGTTTCATTACTTAGACTATTATCTTTAAGAAATAATTTTTGTGACCTCATATGGGGCTCTCAGCAATCGCTGCACTAGGTGGAATGACCCCATGCAGCCAGAACATCGGTCACCGGTGGGAGTTCTCGAAGCTCTCCTAGTGGACTGGTAACAAAATAATTTTGTATAAGCCATTTTAATATATGTTCTATCAGCATATATGGTATAATTGAAAAATATTGATTTATAACGCTTTCCTGTCTCAAGGAATCGAGACAAAAGCGTACACTGATAATAGCTTTGAAGGTATCGCAAAGTGGCTACGTACTCTGGTTGAGAATTCAATGTAGAATGACGTCATAAAATTATGATCAAATCATATGTACCACTCACAGGTTATGTTTCCCGCCAATTTTAAGAGTACGGTTTCGAGAAAACCGCGTTTAAGGTTTCGTGTTACATCATCTTTCAATACACCTCTAGTGATCGATTGCTGGACCTTACGGCAATCCTTCGAGATCCAAAAGAAGGTCCTCCTCCACCTTCTTCGTGGCCATGGTGGTCCTGCGGGCGTCTTTGGCAGTTCGTGTCACCCACTGCTCTGCTCTCTCGATACGCAAACGTCTGCTTCTCTGCAGAAATTATAACAGGCTTGTCCGAGCTCATATTCGACTACGTTCATAATTTCCATAATGCCTCTTAGACCGTCGTTGAATTTACGTTCAACTGCTTGTTTGTCACTCTGAAAAGTTTTCGAAGACACTTTTTCACAAATCACCTTGTAACTCGATAAACGAATTTCTGGGGAGCTTTGGATGAACGCTACAATGAAGTTGACATTCCGTAACATATTTTAAGCCAAAGAAACAAAAAATCTGTATTTGAAATTCTGAAAAAGGACCGCCCCGTTAAGGAATGCTTTACTGTTATTGTCAAAATGAGAACGACTGGGCCCCATAAGTACGCGATCAGAACCAGATTAAAGACGAAAGAGGGACTGCGTACGGCGAAAGAACCAATGCAGCTGGTTGTAATATTCCCACCTTTCAATTGCGAAGCGCAAAAGACGGCTAGCGCTAACAAAAGCACTTAACAGTCATCTATAGAGTTGCTGCAACACAGAGGCATTGTCAAAGACTTTCATAGGAGTACGTTACGTAACTGGTTGTGGTAGATGAACGAGGCAGCTGGGCCAAGCCAACTTCAGCTGTCAGGTTTCTTCTTCCGCCATCGCGCTGTGGAACCATGGAACTACATTATTATTCCTGTAGATAACTGTTAACATTTCACGACACTAAAGCCCGTTGAAGTGCAGACTTCGGTGCGCTGAAAACTGATAGCGACGTTATACAACACGTCCCACAGAAATGCTTAAATAAGATACAGTTGCTCCAAAATGTGATACACATACGATATTATACCTCTGTTGCAGAATTTTAGAACATGTTTTTTGCTCGCGTATCATGTCGTTTTTGGATACCCAGAAGCTACTCTTTAGGAATCAACATGGATTCCGGAAACAGCGATCGTGTGAGACCAAACTCGCTTTATTTGTTCATGAGACCCAGAAAATATTAGACACAGGATCCCAGGTAGCTGCTATTTTTCTTGACTTCCGAAAAGCGTTCGATACAGTTCCGCGCTGTCACCTGATAAACAAAGTAAAAGCCTACGGAATATCAGACCAGCTGTGTGGCTGGATTGAAGACTTTTTAGCAAACAGAACACAGCATGTTGTTATCAATGGAGAGACGTCTACAGAGGTTAAAGTAACCTCTGGCATGCCACAGGGGAGTGTTATGCGACCATTGCTTTTCACAATATATGTAAATGACCTAGTAGATAGTGTCGGAAGTTCCATGCGACTTTTCGCGGATGATGCTGTAGTATACAGAGAAGTTGCAACATTAGAAAACTGTAGCGAAATACAGGAAGATCTGCAGCGGATAGGCACTTGGTGCAGGGAGTGGCAACTGACCCTTAACATAGACAAATGTAATGTATTGCGAATACATAAAAAGAAGGATCCTTTATTGTATGATAATATGATAGCGGAACAAACACTGGTAGCAGTTACTTCTGTAAAATATCCGGGAGTATGTGTGCGGAACGATTTAAAGTGGAATGATCACATAAAATTAATTGTTGGTAAGAGAGGTGCCAGGTTGAGATTCATTGCGAGAGTCCTTAGAAAATGTAGCCCATCAACAAAGGAGGTGGCTTACAAAACACTCGTTCGACCTATACTTGAGTATTGCTCCCCAGTGTGGGATCCGTACCAGATCGGGTTGACGGAGGAGATAGAGAAGATCCAAAGAAGAGCGGCGCGTTTCGTCACAGGGTTATTTGGTAACCGTGATAGCGTTACGGAGATGTTTAGCAAAGTCAAGTGGCAGACTCTGCAAGAGAGGCGCTCTGCATCGCGGTGTAGCTTGCTCGCCAGGTTTCGAGAGGGTGCGTTTCTGGATGAGGTATCGAATATATTGCTTCCCCCTACTTATACCCCCCGAGGAGATCACGAATGTAAAATTATAGAGATTCGAGCGCGCACGGAGGCTTTCAGAAAGTCGTTCTTCCCGCGAACCATACGCGACTGGAATAGAAAAGGGAGGTAATGACAGTGGCACGTAAAGTGCCCTCCGCCACACACCGTTGGGTGGCTTGCGGAGTATAAATGTAGATGTAGATGTAGAGAAGGAGAGAGATAGGGAGACGGTGGAAGGGAGAGAGAGAGAGAGAGAGACAGAGGGAAAGTGTGTCTGTGTGTGAAAGAGAGAGGGGGTGGAGAAGGGACAGCTTTATTAGTTTATATGCAGCTGCTTCTCTGAGTGAGACAGGGTACTTCCATTTATCTTTGATGGACGTGTAAGATTTCTGTTAGCCGCTTACGACGAGTAGACAGGCGGCTGCGTGCCTTCGTGCGCAGGCCCAAGTTAATTCGAGCGCGAGTCCGCGGGGATCTGGAGCGCCGCTTCCTGCATTAGCGTGTTGGCTGGCTGCTCACGAAGCCTCCCGTCCAAGGCCGCATTACCCCGCCGTGCAGTGCAGCCCGGGAGGCGGAGGCTACGCGAAGGAACGGCACCGGCTAAATTTGTGCCCTGTGTAAGCAGGCCAAGCAGTAACACGAGAGATAACGTGTTTATTTCAATTTGTTAAGTTGATTCAATCGTCTTCCCAAATGGGCAACAGGACTGCTTTGGTAATTCAGCCCCAAGCTGTTAACCACATCTCTGTTAAACAGGACATATATAACATCGTCCATGATAAATTATCTTCTTTTTTTATTCAAACACTTCGTCAACTGTTGACTTTCTCCGTTTCGTACCAGGTGTCCCTACTAGGAGTCGTCAGGCAGTCTCTCGCTAATGATTCCGCAGACATTTGCCGTTTAGTTTTTGCAATGCGAACTGGAGTCAGGCTAAACAAACAGTAGTCACCACGTCTTTCACGTGAAGCTACGTGTCGACTGAAAGCGTCAGTTTATTTCCCGTTATAAACTACGAGTAATTTAGCGTAATGTTGCGTCCACAGTCCGCAGAGCGGTCCCGAGCTAGCCCAGTGCAGGACACCGCAGCAAACGCAGTCCGTAAGGATAAGGTGAGCACAAACCTGCGAGCAGCGAGTACTGCACTCCCTTCATCATCACAGGGGATGGTGTGGGGATCGGTTTGAAGACTTGTGTAAACGAGGAAATCGATCCTGAGGCAAATGCTTGGAGAAAATTAGACTGTCTTACATTCACTGTCGTATTACGGAACAATTAATTCAAGCTGCAGATCAGCGCGAATTGGATACTGTAAGGTTTTCATTTTCCCATTCATTACGCTAGGAATCCTGACTTTTTCCCAGCATGACAGGCGCTCCGTCTGTTGATACATAAACTAATAAATTCGGTGACATATCGACATTTTCTACACTTTCCTCAACAATGCTGACAACGTCGCATCCAGCTGTATGCCTGCGATATCAACATTTTCATAGTAACAAGCTAGGTCTCAACGTCGTCTACCATAACATGTGTGGGACATAATGTCTGATAACGGCACCACGCGAAATTGTCCTACCTGCAGTAGACGTAAAAGTTGAGCTGCAACTATACAGTATGGTATTCTTCTATTAAATCACCATTCTTGAAACGGGGCAAGGACTTTGTTAAAAGTGGTGCTGTTTTGTAGTTCATCCGAACGGCGGCCGGCTTCTGTGGCCGAGCGGTTCTGGGCGCTCCAGTCCGAAACCGTGCGCCTGCTACGGTCGCAGGTTCGAATCCTGCTTCGGGCATTGATGTATGTGATGTCCTTAGGTTAGTTGAGTCCAATAGTGCTTAGGCCGGCCGCTGTGGTCTAGCGGTTCTAGGCGCTCAGTCCGGAACCGTGGGACTGCTACGGTCGCAGGTTCGAATCCTGCCTCGGGCATGGATGTGTATGATGTCCTTAGGTTAGTTAGGTTTAAGTAGTTCTAAGTTCTAGGCGACTGATGATCACAGATGTTAAGTCCCATAGTGCTCAGAGCCACTTGAACCATTTTTTTTTTAGTGCTTAGAGCCATTTGAACCATCCAAACGGCACACTCACGCGTTTTTTCTTCGCTTCATCAGAGAGCTTCCTCTCAAGTTTTAGAACCTCTCGCACATGCTCAGGCCCTTCACATTTTCCATTTCCATATTCTTTGACGTACGAACAGTAGGACATGTCGTGCCTTCGAAAACTGAAATTCCTGAAAGAATTCAGCGTCTTGTGTTTCACTAAGCATTTTGCGAACCCTTCTTCTTGTGTAAAAGCATAATATTGCTCGCACAGCGAAAGAAAGTGCGAAGACATTCTCGATATTACACAATGTCGCCTTTCCATTGCCGCTATCAGATGACACTGCTGTCAAGACTGACCCTCACCTATTTCAGAGTTGGCGGTTCTCCCTTGTTCTCGCTAGCACGTGACGCACGCCCATTTCCCTCATTTCCCAACACGCTGCAACTACTCTGCTCGCGAGAAGAGCGTGAGCAGGCGCGACTGCTCACCCTCAAACTCAGCCAGTCGTTAAGCGCTGGTCTAGTGCCATATTTGTTTAATTGAAATGTATTTAAAGAGCAACAATGATTCATCTGCATTCACTTTCCACTCCCCATCTATCGTATATAAACCTTTCATGCACTGCTCTTTAGACTGAATTTCGGTTTTTTCTGAGGAAAATTTCCCAGTTTTTCAGATTATCACTGAAACATGAAGCTCCATCGTAAGTCCCAACACCAAGCATATTTTGAAGTGGTCCACACTGTTTTCGATGAAGGGAAACTGAAGACCAGGTGACAGCGAAAATAAAGCTCACTGAGGTGAACATAAAACTTTAATTCTATTTCTTCGGGGCCGGCCGCTGTGGCCTAGCTGTTCTAGGCGCTTCGGTTCGAAATTGCGCTGCTGATTCGGTTGCAGGTTCGTATCCTACCTCGGGCATGGATGTGTGTGATGTCGTTAGGTTAGTTAGGTTTAAGTAGTTCTAAGTCTAGGGGACTGATGACCAAAGATGTTAAGTTCCATAGTGCTTAGAGCCATTTGAACCGTTTTCTTCTTTCTCCGGGGCATGATTAAACAACACACGAAAAAGTTCCCATTTATGTCTCTGTCTTAGAAGTGGGTGAGATATGTAAGCCTGGTGGACAGTAACCCCTTGAAAAATGAATCACGAGAGTCAAAGCACTGGTTATGGAGGAAATAATTATCTCTGATTACACAAACACTGCATTGGGCCAAAACACCGAAGTCTTAAAGGTGAGCACCCTAGAGGCCAAGTCTCGGCGTAGTTCAGGAACGACTGCTGGCAGCTCCGAGTACGTGGACTGGAGTCGGGCGACTGTTTGTGGAAGGGCTCCTGGAGAGCTTCTGATTGAAGAACTATGGTAGTGGTTGGCCTATAGCCCAGAGAGTTCATCTGTGGAGAACTGATTAACTGTTACCACGCAGCGGCCTAAATATTGTTAATGCACTAGGATGCAGTAAGACCTACACTCCTGGAAATGGAAAAAAGAACACATTGACACCGGTGTGTCAGACCCACCATACTTGCTCCGGACACTGCGAGAGGGCTGTACAGGCAATGATCACACGCACGGCACAGCGGACACACCAGGAACCGCGGTGTTGGCCGTCGAATGGCGCTAGCTGCGCAGCATTTGTGCACCGCCGCCGTCAGTGTCAGCCAGTTTGCCGTGGCATACGGAGCTCCATCGCAGTCTCTAACACTGGTAGCATGCCGCGACAGCGTGGACGTGAACCGTATGTGCAGTTGACCGACTTTGAGCCAGGGCGTATAGTGGGCATGCGGGAGGCCGCGTGGACGTACCGCCGAATTGCTCAACACGTGGGGCGTGAGGTCTCCACAGTACATCGATGTTGTCGCCAGTGGTCGGCGGAAGGTGCACGTGCCCGTCGACCTGGGACCGGACCGCAGCGACGCACGGATGCACGCCAAGACCGTAGGATCCTACGCAGTGCCGTAGGGGACCGCACCGCCACTTCCCAGCAAATTAGGGACATTGTTGCTCCTGGGGTATCGGCGAGGACCATTGACAACCGTCTCCATGAAGCTGGGCTACAGTCCCGCACACCGTTAGGCCGTCTTCCGCTCACGCCCCAACATCGTGCAGCCCGCCTCCAGTGGTGTCGCGACAGGCGTGAATGGAGGGACGAATGGAGACGTGTCGTCTTGAGCGATGAGAGTCGCTTCTGCCTTGGTGCCAATGATGGTCGTATGCGTGTTTGGCGCCGTGCAGGTGAGCGCCACAATCAGGACTGCATACGACCGAGGCACACAGGGGCAACACCCGGCATCATGGTGTGGGGAGCGATCTCCTACACTGGCCGTACACCTCTGGTGATCGTCGAGGGGACACTGAATAGTGCACGGTACATCCAAACCGTCATCGAACCCATCGTTCTACCATTCCTAGACCGGCAAGGGAACTTGCTGTTCCAACAGGACAATGCACGTCCGCATGTATCCCGTGCCACCCAACGTGCTCTAGAAGGTGTAAGTCAACTACCCTGGCCAGCAAGATCTCCGGATCTGTCCCCCATTGAGCATGTTTGGGACTGGATGAAGCGTCGTCTCACGCGGTCTGCACATCCAGCACGAACGCTGGTCCAACTGAGGCGCCAGGTGGAAATGGCATGGCAAGCCGTTCCACAGGACTACATCCAGCATCTCTACGATCGTCTGCATGGAAGAATAGCAGCCTGCATTGCTGCGAAAGGTGGATATACACTGTACTAGTGCCGACATTGTGCATGCTCTGTTGCCTGTGTCTATGTTCCTGTGGTTCTGTCAGTGTTATCATGTGATGTATCTGACCCCAGGAATGTGTCAATAAAGTTTCCCCTTCCTGGGACAATGAATTCACGGTGTTCTTATTTCAATTTCCAGGAGTGTATTTTCGAGCAAGTGACCTACTTTTGAGCACGTGATCCTGCGGAACCGAGTCGGTCTCTGACTGCACCCTCTTGTAGCAACGCTGCTTCCACCTGCCAGTGAGGCGTGCTCTCAGAATTGCAGCGACAGTGTTCGCCAGTGTAGCCTCTCGGACTTTTAGCGTAGACCAGTAGAGGTGCAGTTCTGTTATGCTAGAGGGCTATTAGTCCCGACATAGCATCCAATCCCGCTTAGAAGACAGCTGGTGACATCTCCAGGCCCCAGAATGTGGTGTACCACTGCCAGTGGAGAACCAGGGGAGCTGCTGTGGACGTCAATGGGAATGCGTGCCTCGATGTTGATGGGATCAGCCCCACAATAGAAAATTGTGGGAATACTTCTGTATGGGCAGCCAACGCCCTGTAAGGGAGCATCTGATGATATGCTTTCATAGTGAGAGCCCTTAGACAGTTGGAATTTGATAGAATTTCTGTCCACAAGGTGTTTTATGTGCTACGGTATCAGCCGGCCGCTGTGACCGAGCGGTTCTAGGCACTTCAGTCTGGAGCGACCGCTACGGTCGCAGTTTCGAATCCTGCCTCGGGCATGGATGTGTGTGATGTCCTTAGGTTAGTTAGGTTTAAGTAGTTCTAAGTTCTAGGTGACTGATGACCTCAGATGTTAAGTCCCATAGTGCTCAGAGCCATTTGAACCATTTTTTTGCTACGGTACCTACTTTTGGCAACCCATGAAAAATTTTGTAACACAACTGCATCCTGAAGGGTATAGTGGTGATGGTACAAATGCCAGGTGGGGATTGGGAGAGTGGTGGGATAGACGATAGACATTTGTGATCGGTGAGGCCAGTCACGGATTTTTCAGCAGGGCTTGATCTGTCCAATAGAGAGGAGTGGTAGGAAGACAGAAATAAACTGAAATGCTCAGACGAGATCATGATGTTGGTACAACTTTGCCGGTTGTTTTTTAAAAGTACGAACGAACATCTCCGACAGTCCGCTGGAAGCAGGGTGGAATGGTGCTGTATGTACCAAAGCTATGCCGTTCACTGCACAAAAACTAAGAAATTCTACTGACATGAACTGTGAGCCGTTATCCACCACTATGATCTTTGGTTGCCCTTCAGTAGAGAAGATGCGAGATAAGGATTGTATGGTTTCTGTTGATAACTGAGTGCGACCACCACAAGTCGGATGTCAGACGTTCGTCCTCACAATAGCTAGTCTTTGTTTACGTGTGGCTATTCATTTGCGTTTCTACTTCACAAACGCATCACAAACAGTCGGCTTGGATAGCTTCAGAAAGGTTGAACTGTCCATGAGAGAGCTGTTACTCAGATGGTGTCCAATGACTAGCCCATGTTCCAAATTACTGTGCTCTCTTGATCGACGTGCTCTGCTGTTACTGCTCCCCTGCTTCTCCACTGACAACACTATTGTTCCCTGTATCTATTTCGTGGAGGACGGTGTTGTAGAGTTTATAAACTTGTTGACAATGGATACTTAGAGACGAAATATATCTATAGAAGCCGTTTCGAACTGCCTGGATCTCTATAGCCCTCCAACTTGTTTCCTAAAGAAGCCGTTTAGAACTGCCTGGATCTCTATAGCCCTCCAACTTGTTTCCAAAAGGGCTGCGTGCATGCCTGTTGCGTTTTCCTTGTAGTTTCCATGAGACATAATTTGTAGATAACAGTCGTCAGCTGATGTTTTCGTCCACTTCAGTCAGATGTCAGATCTTCGACCTCATAATAGAGGATGAGTGTTCTGACGAATTCACAGCTGTTTTCACCATTTCCGTAGCGAAAGTTTCGTGCTTATATATCTGAAATTGTATGTGTTGGATGTAATTGTCTCATTTTCGCCACGAATAACAAGTCCTTGGTCAATTTCTGAGATTAGGTCTATGTCTAGGGTCTGCTAGGGGTCTCATGTTTACGGCAACAACTTCGTAAGTACTCCATGTTTTCTTTATTTTTCAGTTTTTATCTGTGAAAAACTCCAAGGACTGAATCAATTGAACTACCACTTAATTTGCTAGTAGAAAACCTATCTAAAGGAGCATTGTTCCGTAAAGTGACATTCCGCAGACAGTCTAAGCTTGAAATGACCCTTCGAGCCACGCTGGAAGACTAAAAACATGCGGAAACTACATCACTCCGTTCAAAACTTGAGATTCAGGGCTTTCTGCTAAAGTGTCTCGAAAATGCAAGTTTCTTTTATCTCTGTTTCACAGGTAGCTGTGGGTAGTGAATTCCTGTGGTCAAAGACAGTTCCGTGAAAAAAAAAAAAAATCTTGATTTTTGTCACTCACGGTAGTAACACTAGTGTCTGTTGACATTCTAAGCACGGCAAAGATCCGATAAACAGAAGCTAAAGCACTGAAACCGTGATAGCACGAGATACAGAGCTGGGGGCAGTCCAGCCAATAAGTAGAGTGCTGTAGTAGAACGGTAGAGGAATCGAAAATCATAAACATGATAAAATCGACACAAGCAAAGAAAGTATTCCCGAAGCCTAGTCTAAGATGACAATGTGGAGTCTTTGTACTGATACTCTTACGGCAGGTAATAGATAGCTTCATAGACAGACAGCAAGTTATGGCTCGGCTTGCCGCACAGGGGTTTAGAGTAGCTCGCCAGAGACCACCGAACTGGATACAAATTGTTCCACCTCTGATTCGACTTTTGCAGCATAGGATACTAAAACTATCCCTGAGAGTGGTAAAAAACTTTTCTGGGAAGCTCGCACATCTTCATAATATGCATGTCTTGATAGAATACTAAAACTATTCTTGGTTGGTCTGTGATTGCACGAACTTCTTTGAGGTGAGAATCTCACTATGGATCCATGATGTTTGCAGATGCATTTCATGCGAAGGCTGTGTAGGATAGAGGAGCTCACTTTATGTCTTGGATCGCTCGGAAGTGGTTGATGGATCATTGCAAGCAACACCGAGGTGCAGAACACGAATTTTAAGATTCGCTCATAAAGCCACTTTCCTTTGTTCATTTTCCAGTTTCACTGCTAGTGTATTGCAATTTAATCTTCATTCAGCCATTACTTAGCTTAAACTTATTCAACTGAACAATGAAGCCCGACCTGTGCTACTAATTGGGGAATGATCAGACCCATATAATGTGAACGAGAAATCCATGTTATTACTGCTCAAGTGTGTTGCGTTTGTATAAACCAGTGTGTGCCTACTCATTTCTCACTCCAATGAAGTAACTGTCCTGAAGTCAAAGCTTTCCAGATGTCTTTATATCAGCTACTGTTTTTTAACTGACTGAATACATGGCATTCTCCAGGTGTGTATTTATTCCAATATTCTATTGGTCTATCTTCCTCAACCACCTCTCTCTGCCCATCTCCTCCTTCACACCCTCTCTGTCCATCTCCTCCATCCCTCTCTCTGTTCACCTTCTCCACCCCCCTCCCCCCTCAGTGTTTTCATATCATTTCCTGCTCTCTGTAGTCCTAACATTTAATTGTTTATAAATTTTGTAATCGGTAATTTTTTCTGTATTAAGAGTTCGAGAATAGATTATCTTTGCTTTGTATGTCATAACTATAAAAACATTTTATTTCTTTCAGCAGTCGTTTAAAGTTTCCAATAAAACATGGAAAAACCGTCCAAATAAACTCTTCAGAGAGAGTAGTTCGTCAGCACAGTTCACCAACAAAATATTTACTTACCCACTTTACAGTAATACAACTTCACAGTTAAGAGATGTGTTACTGGAAAATTGGAAATTTGCGATAAGTACTCTAGGACCAAACTGCTGAGGTCATCGGTCCCTAAGCTTACACACTACTTAATCTAATATAAACTAACTTGCGCTGAGTACAGCACACTCACTCAAGCCCGAGGGAGGACTCGAACCTCCGACGGGGGGAGTCGCGTGAACCGTGACAAGGCGCCTCATATCACGCGGCTACCCGGCGCGGCGCATGTCTTACTATCGCGTTCAACATTGAGTAGTCTTCAGTAGGTGACAAGTGTGACAATATTTCATTGCCAAACTGAAGACGAAAAGTTATCGTTACAAAAGAGAAATTTTTGAATGTCAAACGTGCAATCTTTTCTTGTTTACTGTGCCGTAGCGTGTATTTCTTATCTTTGGCGCTGGTCGTGTGTCGGCTCGTCCATTTGGCTGGCCTTTGCTGTTGCGTGGTTGGCTGTGCCGAAGCTTTAAAGGAGCTTGTAGGACCGCCATGTGGTCGTTCGATTTGCAGCGAGTTTGGAGAGAGTTACGGGGACGACCGGGAGAGGTCAGTACGCCCATGTGCCGAGAGTGGTGAGACTAGACTGTTGTGGTCGGACCGGCAGCCAGGGGTGGAAGAGGGCGGGGTCGCTGTTGTCTCGACGCTATTCCGGGGGGGGGGGGGGGGGGGGGGCACAGCTGGGAGGTACTACGCAGCACAAGGCCCCCTTGGCGTAGCGGAACAGGGGCTGGCAGCGTCCACAGAGGGAGCCATAGCTACCTGTGGGCGGTTTACGCCTGTGCGCGGAGGTATCCTTCCCTGTGACATCGCGCTGCGTCTTGAGTGTTCTCGTTGATGCTGCTGGCTGCAGCGTCACTATCGTGTGAGCTGTTTGCCGCTGTAAGTACTGTGCTCCAAACTCTGAAGGTGATTGGCTATTTCGTGTTAGAAAACGTACCGTGCTGTGACTGCATTGTCTTACTGTTTTGGGTCAGGAGTGTCCGAATTCTGTCCCTCCTATGGTGTTGCATATACTAAAACCGGTTGGTTGTGCCTGCTGATGAGATCAGTTTAAACGGTTGTGCCTTCGAAGTGGTTTGTCAATTTTTGTGGAAGGCACATACTACTGAAGGTGTTCTTGTGAGAAAGCAATGCAAGTTCTAACTATAAATAATTCTACCGTTATTCCTAAAATGCTTTTAATTCAGAAGTGCCATTATGATCACTGTAAGTTCCAAAGCTGTCTGCTTCACCATACAGCAAATTGGAATTGCTTAGTCTAGTTTCAGTTAGCTAGTGCTGCTGTGAACTGTCTTGTATAATTGAATACTGATTCGCTGCCCGATTTGGTTGTGGTTACGTAAAAAGTCGAAGTAGTGTTTCACTGGTTTTCACTTACTTGGGTGGCTGTTTAAAGATGTGATTATGTTGAGCATATGAACTGTAACAGCTACCAGTGTTGAGATTTATTTTAAAAAATTACTTGTTTTCATTAGCTCATTTCCTTATTTGATGCTTCCTAAGGCTTGATGGCTCGGAAAGCACAGTCACAATTTATTGTTGTTTTATGTGTTATAGCGTGGGACTTATTTTGTCTGTGTCGTGTCGAGTGCTGCCATAGGCACTGTTGCCGTCCAGTGCAGTCAGGCGCAAAACTAACCTGCTGCCTAAAAGATTTTCTCTGCAGTAGTATTAATTAAATATTTTATTGTGTTTTGTTTAAAGTTCCTCTTTTCGGAAGCGTTGGTTGAATCTTTGATGCTCAATTTGTTTATGGTTCAGGAAATTCTAAATTTAGTTTAAAATATCATTCTACTTGCGATATACCGCATCTTGCCTTAAAAACATTTTATGATGACTGCTAACTTCTTTTTAACTAAGACATCTGAATAAACACACATCAAAAAAGTTTTGCATCACCTCGGTTCCGAGTGTTCCAGAGCCTGTGCAGAAAATTGGAATAGAGATCAACATAAACATCTTTCCCGCCCTTTTTATTGCTCGTGAAAATCACACACTGCATGTTGTACCACCATACAGCGAGACCTTCAGAGGTGGTGGTCCAGAGTTCTGTACACACCGGTACCTCTAATACCCAGTAACTCGTCATCTTGCATTGAAGCATACCTGTATTCGTCGTGGCATACTATCCACAAGTTCATCAAGGCACTGTTGCTCCTGATTGTCCCACTCCTCAATGGCGATTCGGCGTAGAGCCCTCAGAGTGGTTGGTGGGTCACGTCGTCCATTAACAGCCCTTTGCAATCTATCCCAGGCATGTGCGATAGGGTTCATGACTGGAGAGCATGCTGGCCACTCTAGTCGAGCGATGTCGTTGTCCTGAATGAAGTCATTGACAAGATGTGCACGATGGTGGCGGAAACTGTCGTCCATGAACACGAATGCCTCGCCAATATGCTGCCGATATGGTTGTACCATCGGTCAGAGGATGGTATTCACGCATCGTATAGACGTTACGGCGCCTTCCACGACCACCAGCAGAGTACGTCGCCCTCACATAAAGCCACCCCAAAACATCAGGGAACCTCCACCTTGCTGCACTTACTGGACAGTGTGTCCATGGCGTCCAGCCTGACCAGGTTACCTACAAACACGTCTTCGACGATTGTCTGGTTGAAGGCATATGCAACACTCATCGGTGAAGAGAACTTGATGCCAACCCTGAGCGGTTCATTCAGCATGTTATTCGGGGCCATTTGTACCGCGCTGCATGGTGCCTTGGTTGCAAAGATGAACCTGGCCATGGACATCGAGTGTGAAGTAGAGCATCATGCAACCTATTGCGAACAGTTTGAGTCGTAACACAACGTCCTGTGGCTGCACGGAAAGCATTATTTAACGTGGTGGCGTTGCTGTCAGGGTTCCTCCAAGCCGAATTTCGTAGGTAGTGGTCATCCACTGCAGGAGTAGCTCTGTACGGCCTGAGCGGGGCATGGCATCGACAGTTCCTGCCTCTCTGTATCTCCTCCATGTCCGAACAACATTGCTTTGGTTCACTCCGAGATGCCAGGACACTTTCCCTGTTGAGAACCCTCCCTGGCACAAAGTCACAACGCTGACGTGATCGGACCACGGTATTGACTGTCTAGGCATGGTTTAACTAGAGAAAACATGAGCCATGTACCTCCTTCTTGGTGGAATGGCTGGAACTGATCGGCTGTTGGACCCCCTCCGTCTAATAGGCGCTGCTCATGCGTGGTTGTTTACATCTTTGGGTGGGTTTAGTGACATATCTGAAGAGTCAAAGGGACTGTGTCTGTGATACAATATCCAGAGTCAACATCTATCTTTAGGAGTTCTGGAACTGGGATGGTGCAAAACTTTTTTTGAAGTGTGTATACACATATATTCTGAACTCGAGTTTCTATGTACTGTATTTTTTTAAAAATACACCAACTGTTTTAATCTGGATGCCGATGTTTTTACCAATGTACAAGACTGTTTTAGGTAATAAACAATATTGTTATACTGTATTCTCAGCTGGGTTTGGTCATTCCACTCCAGCAGCCCTATTATTTACATTTTCCGCATTTTAAAGAATGCACACAGAAAATGTAAACAACACGACAGTATATTTTTTCGGACACTAGATGTCGGCTTAAAGTGATGGCCTGGTCAGCGTGCTGATGTTCCATCACCAGTGCAGTATACAATATCGTGTTGCTTTAAAACGTCTAATGAGAGTATGTCATCAGAGGTGCACTTGATGGCTGAGATGGTGGAATTTCAATTGGCGACAGGAAAATAAACAACCAACGCTTTACTGATGATACTAGTTTCATCGCAGAAAGCAAGGAAGAATTATTTTCCAGAGTGAAGACATTTTAGATTTCAATCTGGAGAAAAACATGAAAAAGTTCAAACTAATATTTTTTGATTGACAAGGATTACATCAAATCCAAATTACAGCTTACTTAAAATATCTGGAGGTAGAGGATGATTATGTATATGCTGTATCTCTGATCAGCGATACAGGAACTTGCGATAAAGAAATAGAACAACGAATCCTCTTTGGGCCAACCGCGGTGGTTAAATTTACTAAGATCTGGCAGAACCGGGAAATATTCTAAGCCACGAATATGCTGTTAGCGGATTCATTGGTGTTCCTTGTGTTCTTGTACAGCAACAAGACCTGGACTCTGAAAGCAAGTGGCTAAAGCCGAACAGGTACCTCCGAAATGTGTCGTCAGAGGAAGATGTTATGCATACCATTGGCAGAAAGAATAACCAATGTTTTGAGTACGGAGAAAGTATAATGAGAAGTTTATCTTCTCAGGTTAGTCGAAGCACCTACCAGTTTCTTGGGCATTTTTTGACTGGAGAAGAGGGTAATTTAGGAAAGAGCAAGGCGAAAATTAGAAACAGAAAACTACACTACTGGCCATTAAATTTGCTACACCACGAAGATGATGTGCTACAGGAAACTACACTACTGGCCATTAAATTTGCTACACCACGAAGATGACGTGCTACAGACGCGAAATTTAATCGACAGGAAGAGGATGCAGTGATATGTAAATGACTAGCTTTTCAGAGCATTCACGCAAGGTTTGCGCCGGTGGTGACACCTACAATGTGCTGACATGACGAAAGTTACACAAAAAGCAGATGACCAGCGTTGCCTGGTGAAACGTCGTTGTGATGCCTCGTGGAAGGAGGAGAAATGCGTACCATCAAGTTTCCGACTTTGATAAAGGTCGGATTCTAGCCAATCGCGATTGCAGTTTATCGTATCGAGACATTGCTGCTCACATTATTCGAGATCCAACGACTGTTAGCAGAATATGGAATCGGTGGGTTCAGGAGAGCATTATGAAACGCTGTGCTGGATCCCAATGGCCTCGTATCACTAGCAGCTGAGATGACAGACATCTTATCAACATGGCTGTAACGGATCGTGCAGCCATGTCTCGATCCCTGAGGCAACAGATGGGGACGTTTGCAAGATAACAAACATCTGCACGAACAGTTCGACGACGTTTGCAGCAGCATAGACTATCAGCTCGGAGACCATGGCTACGGTTACCCTTGACGCTGCATCACAGACAGGAGCCCCTGCGATGGTATACTCAACGACGAACGTGGGTGCACGAACGGCAAAACGCCATTTTTTTCGGATGAATCCAGGTTCTGTTTACAGCATCATGATGGTCGCATCCGTGTTTGGCGACATCGCGGTAAACGCACATTGAAAGTGTGTATTCGTCATTGCCATACTGGCGTATCGCCCGACGTGATGGTATGGGGTACCATCGGTTACACGTCTCGTTCATCTATTGTTTGCACTGATGGCACTTTGAACAGTGGACGTTACATTTCGCATGTGTTACGACCCGTAGCTCTACCCTTCATTCGATTCCTGCGAAACACTACATTTCAGCAGGATAATGTACGACCACATGTTGCAGGTCCTGTACGGACCTTTCTGGATACAGAAAATGTTCGACTGCTGCCCTGGCCAGCACATTCTCCGGATCTCTCACCAATTGAAAACGTCTGGTCAATGGTGGCCGGGCAACTGGCTCGTGACAATACGCCAGTCACTACTCTTGATGAACTGTGGTATCGTGTTGAGGCTGCATGGCCAGCTGTACCTGTACACGCCATCCAAGCTCTGTTTGACTCAATGACCAGGGGTATCACGGCTGTTATTATTGCCAGAGATGGTTGTTTTGGGTACCGATTTCTCAGGGTCTATGCACCCAAATTGCGTGAAAATGTAATCACATATCAGTTCTAGTATCCGTTTATCATCTGCGTTTCTTCTTGGTGTAGCAGTTTTAATGGCCAGTAGTGTACAAGGAAGAGCAGCAAGTAGATAGTTGACAAAAGTGAAGAAGATTACCAGTTAAGCTCTTTGCATTATGTTAAGAAGAGCCGAATATGGCTGTGGATGGAGACGCCTGGTCTAAAATTCAGTTGTTAAGAAAGGTCCCCGGAGTAGACAAGATTACATTAGAACTACTGACTGCCTTGGGAGAGCCAGTCCTGAGAAAATTGTACCATCTGGTGAGGAAGATGAGATAGGCTAAATACCATCAGACTTCAAGAAGAATATAATAATTCCAATCCCAAAGAAAGCAGGTGTTGACAGATATGAAAATTACCGAGCTATCAGTTTAATAAGTCACAGCTGCAAAATACTAACGCGAATTCCTTACAGACGAATGGAAAAACTGATAGAAGCTGACCTCGGGGAAGATCAGTTTGGATTCCGTAGAAATGTTGAAACACATGAGGCAATACTAACCCTACGACTTCTCTTAGAAGAAAGATTAAGGAAAGGCAAACCTATGTTTCTAGCATTTGTAGACTTAGAGAAAGATTTTGACAATGTTGATTGGAATACTCTCTTTCAGATTCTGAAGGTGGCAGGGGTAAAATACAGTGAACGAAAGGTTATTTACAATTTGTACAATTTGTGGCAGTTATAAGAGTCGAGGGGTATGCAATGGAAGCAGTGGTTGGGAAGGGAGTGAGGCAGGGTTGTTGCCTATCCCTGATGTTATTCAATCTGCATATTGAGCCAGCAATAAAGGAAACGAAAGAAAAGTTCAGAGTAGGTATTAAAATCCATGGAGAAGAAATAAAGACTTTGAGGTTCGCCGATGAGATTGTAATTCTGTCAGAGACAGCAAAGGACATGGAAGAGCAGTTGAACGGAATGGACAGCGTCTTGAAAGGAGGGTATAAGATGAACATCAACAAAAGCAAAACGAGGATAATGGAATGTGGTCGAATTAAGTCGGGTGATGCTGAGGGAATTAGATTAGGAAATGATGCACTTAAAGTAGTAAAGGAGTTTTGCTATTTGGGGAGCAATATAACTGATGATGGTGGAAGTAGAGAGGATATAAAATGTAGACTGGCGATGGCAAGGAAAGCGTTTCTGAAGAAGAAAAATTTGTTAACATCGAGTATAGATTTAAGTGTCAGGAAGTCGTTTCTGAAAGTATTTGTATGGAGTGTAGCCATGTATGGAAGTGAAACGTGGACGAGAAATAGTTTAGACAAGAAGAGAATAGAAGCTTCCGAAATGAGGTGATACAGAAGAATGCTGAAGATTAGATGGGTAGATCACGTAACTAATGAGGAGGTATTGAATAAGATAGGGGAGAAGAGGAGTTTGTGGCACAACTTGACAAGAAGAAGGGGCCGGTTGGTAGGACTTGTTCTGAGACATCGAGGGGTCACCAATTTATTATTGGAGGACAGCGTGGAGGGTAAAAATCGTAGAGGGAGACCAAGAGAAGAATACACTAAGCAGATTCAGAAGGATGTTGGCTGCAGTACGTACTGGGAGATGAAGAAGCTTGCACAGGATAGAGTAGCATGGAGAGCTGCATCAAACCAGTCTCAGGACTGAAAACCACAACAACAACAAGAAACGAATGGAGAAACTAGATCACGACACTCAGACATGAGTAAACCGACTAGTGATGAATGGGTAAAAACACAGTGACGATGTCTTCTTTTTTTAAAAAATCTTACTTCGCAAAGGTGGCAAAGACAGCAGTGTGTTGGAAAACTGTCGCACTGCGAACCCCACAATAGTTTACAAGCACATCTGAAGTAACTGCAAGAAGAACCGGCGGCACTCTTTGAAGTTGCTGTGGAACCCTTGCTCTGGCACGCCCCGCCACAGCTAGTGCACCTGCCGCCCCTCGGCGTGGGTGGAGCCTCGGGCTCGGAGCGGCGGGGCAGACACGTGGAGTGGCAGCGCGCCCTAACGACGCGCCCTAAATGCTGATGAGTCTCGCGGCACTGCGCCCCCGGCTCTCCGCAACACCGTCTGGGGCGGCCCTTCTGAATACATTACGGCCGCCGACTGCAAATTTATGCCGCCTCCGGAACAATCTGTGTGACGGCAGCGCCGCCAAAGCTTTAATTGTGTGTGCCTTTCAGCAGTTGAAGCGATTCAGTAATGCCGGTAATTCGTACTCGATGCTCCGTTCTATAATTTCGTTCACGACTTGCAAATTATTCACTGTGCTTTAGTGTCCCTACCAGCAGACGTACATACGGAATCAGACGAGCTAGCGTGCCTCTCGCGGCAGAGTAGCGCGGAAAGCTGTCGCGGATGGAATGCCCGGAGCTTGTTACGGGCAGATCCGCTGACCAAGATGCTTACTTGCCGGAGGCGATACGCCGGTCAGTCAGTTTTTATGCTGAGACTTTCTAACACGCATCTGGTTTCCGCATCGCTCCGTGTTCTCGGTTCTGCTTGCTAGTCGTTTCGGTCATTTGCACTGGTTGAATTTTGAGCTTCTCTTCCTGCCAGTCTCTATGGGTTTCTCTGCTAACCCGTAGATTGACCCACCTGTCAAGTTTTACCTATTCTGGGTCCAGATCTCCGGCTGCTGAGTCGAGCACACACCGTGGGCTGGAGTAGTGATGTGCTGTTTGAGTCGTTCCCGATGTAATAACCGCTTCAGTGGTTCATGGGCGTCGTGTCGGATAATGATGTGAAAGCTGCACAGTATTTAAACGACGCAGCTGCTCGTCATCTTCAGATGCTTACTGACGTGTTCGTGCAGCGGCTCGCCAATACATGCGCTGGCTCGCTAGAAAAGAGCAGACGCCAATAGATGTGGGCTGTAACGGCACTGTAGGTAGTGAGCCTGTATACAGAGAGAGTGGCCATAGGTGAAGTTGCCCGTCATTGGTTGATTAGCTTTGGAGCCATTTTTCTGCCAAACGTCCCTTGCACTTCCTATGTTCGCCGTTCTTTTGAGATGAATTGAAGTTCAGAGGACTTTTGGAAACGATTAAAAGATATTTGAATTATTGAGAGACTTGTTATGCGTTGTGCATGCATGTTCGATTTAGTTGTATATGGTTTTTAGTACGTAATTAGCGTTTGCGATCTTAAACACGAGTAATTAATAAAATTAATTAAAGTATCTATGTATTCATCGGTATGGAAGTAGTGGTGTAGCCTTGTTCGGAATTGAAACTTAGCCGATAAGCAGATAGCAGAATAAAAGCTTTTGAAATTGGATACTGTAGAAGAATACAAAACATTAGGAGGGTGTATCGCGTATCTGATGAGGAGTTACTCAATGTAACAGGTGAAAAAAGAAATTTTTGCCACAACTTGACTGAAATAAGAGATTGGTTGATAGGGCACATTCTGATTTATTCAGGAATTGTATGTTTTGTGTTGGGGGGAAATGTGAAGGGTAAAAACTGTAGAGACAGACCAAGACTTGAATACACTAAGCAGGTTCAAATATGTGTAGGTTGCACCAGTTATGCAGAGACGAAGAGCCTTCCACAAGATAGATCTGTATCGAGTACTGCATCAAACCAGCATTCGGACTGAAGGTCACACAACAACAACAACAACAACAGCTCTGCACGATGTACTGGTAGCCCAGTCAACACAGCCATGCCATCTATCGACGGGGGACTGGAACTGAGAAATCCATTATGAGCACTGTGTGACAATATTCATCAAAAAAACTACCATGGTGCTCAGGAGTACTCCAAAAAGCATCTTCCGAAAGTGTCGATACTCGCATTTAAGACTTCTGACTTATAACGATCACATTTGTGTGAAGTATGTAACGATGAAGAGCATGTTGCATACATTTATCTATGTACGAAAACGATTATCATTTGGACCTGAATGAGAAAAATCTCTGTATCACTACGAAAACTGCTATAAATATACTAAACGTCGACTAAATTTTGCGGCCGGATTAGATATTTTCCCCTGGCGCTAAACACAATGCTTTTGACTTGATTAAAGGCCATTTAACTTTCGTTTTCGTGACGTTGGAGGCCACTGCTAAACAAGAAGGCATTTACTTTTTGTCACAGCAATACTGGAGTCCCAAACCTCCAGATATGGACCGTCAGTGCGCAACTATGTGCGTGTGGCTCTCGAGACAAGTTAAGAATTGAAAATGTTGATGTAGAGTTCACGTACAAACCAGTGAGACAGTCACATAATGGAACGCGATAGTTAGGAAAATCCTCTTGTTAAATTATACTTACGATTTAGACTGTTTTGAAACATCATTTGAGAATGAAAATGACATCATGATCAGTGTTCTGCCTTATAGTAGGTCTTCACATATAGCTCTCCATTTGCTACCTTCTACGTTTTCTCATAATTGTTTCCTACCCTTGTATAATCCACTATCTGGTATCCTCTGTGCACTCTTCTTCTTTTTCTTCTTCTTCCACTCACTGTTGTTTCCACAGAATCCATTAGTAAACAATCTCTTCTGATCTAGTGTCCAAGCCAATTCTGTTTCCTCTTACCGACTGACTTCAAATTTTCTCTCTCTTCCTCCACTCTTCTCAACACCTCACTTCTTACTTTGTCTACTCATCTTCCTCCAAACTCATGTCTCGAATAATTCTATTCTTCTTGCTTCCTCTTTCCTTTGTGTACAAGTCTCAGCTCCGTATAATGCCACGCTCCATATAGAGCAATTCGCCAGTCGCTTCCTCGGGACCCTGTTCACGCGCCCATATAGAAGCCCATCTTCTTATTAAATGCGTCCTCGGCAATTGCTTTACGTGTTTCCATCTCCGTATTACATCTCACGTCGTCCGTAATTATGCATTCCAGATATCTTAAAACACTGACTTGTCCTATATGTTTCTGTCCTAACTTTATAGTCGTTTTTACTTTTCTTGCACTTATCACCATACATTAGTATTTTTCTTAATAATTTTCATTCCGAATTCCTCATAGGTCTTATTTAATTCTTTTAACATTTCAGTCATAATTCTTTCGCCAATAACACCATATCAACCGCAAATTGAATACATTCTATCCTCCTACCACCAACCCGCACTCCTCACTTTCGTTTCAAGCATTCCTGAATAATATGCTCCGAATATATATTATACAGTATTGGGGAAAGACAGCAGCCTTGGCTCACTCACCTTCCAATGTGCTTTCACTGTCTTCTCATTCCCAACCTGTGCCCGTATTTTCTGCTGGAGATATAAGTTCTTAATCAGCTCTCTATCCCTCCAGTCCACATCATTCTGCCTTAGAATGAGCATTAATTTATTCCATTTTACTCCATGAAAGGCTTTCTCGAAGTCAGCAAAAACAGTATAGACATATTTTCCTGTTTTAATGTGTCTCTCACCTATAATTTTAGCAGTCCGCTTACATCTCTTGTACCTTTCCCTCTTCTAAATCCAAACTGTTCCTCTGCAATCCTTTTTCCAGTCTTTCATCAAGTCATCCATTTATCACCCTTAGTGGAACTTTTTGCATGAGAAATAAAACTTATCGTTCTGAAATCCTCACATTTCTTGGCATTTCTTTTCTTTTTAATCTGTATCATTATGCCGTGAGAAAGTCATCCGGTTATTCATCTTATTACGTAGATAAGTTAAGTCTTTCACACCATTACACACGAGGCACTTCAACAACTCTACTGGTAATCCATCGATACCTCTTGCTTTATGATCCTTCATCTCTTTTAAAGCCCTTCCTACTTCTCCTTCCAAGATGCAGCATCTTTTGACTTCTTCTGTAACTCTCGCCTCCTCTTCCAATTCAATATCATTCGGTTTTTGATCAGCCTCGTGCAGGCACTCTACATATGCTTGCCACCTTCCCAACACATCTTTCGGTGCATCAACCATAGGACCATCAGTTCTTTCTGTTCCCTTACTGCTCTGATTTTTTTCTGCTTTGAAGACTGCGTCAGCAGCTAGTCTGCACGTCATTTCGTAAGACAAAAGTATTAATTATGTAATACTGGCATTTTTCTTTGAAGACGAAGGAGACATTTTCTGTTCAATTTCGGGTTTTAATTTTATAATGTATACAGTACCTACCACTTTTTCCACCTCAGCAATGTTGTTAATGTGAAAAATGCCGACTTCGACAGTGGTTCGGAGCCCACGTTAAGCTATAGATCTCTCTATGTCTGGCAGGGTAATTCAGTTCAAAAGTCGGGGAAGGTAACGTCATAATCCTCGCAATACAACCATGCCTAGTAGAGCTCTATGGTGTCCAAACCAACCTACCGATTCTCGTCACGAACATGTTCCTAAGTGAGAATGCTGCACTAGAGGGACTTGTGCTATATTCAAATTAGAGAATATAATTTCTGAGAAATTCCTAGCTTAAGTTCACCAAGTGTAAATGAATTACTCGAATCGTGAAACAGAAAGCGTGAGTTTGGAAATATAAGATTTTTCTCTCCACGATGAACATAGTCTTTCATAAATGTAATGTAATACAGGGTGGGCCAAAAGTCACGAAGGGGTTATGGCTGCGAATAACGTTTCTGTTTATTCTTTTCTCCCTTTTTTTGTTTCAGATTCTGACAGGAAGAGGACGGTAGATGGGCCATCTTTGTCTTAAATTCTGTGAAATATCAGGGAAAACAATTAATAAATAAATTTATTCACCGTAAAAAACTCTTCGTGAATTTTGGTCTACCTTGTATATCCTTATAAATTTAATTACATTTCTTTCCGGTTTTCTAGCAGAGTTCAATACTGACATATTTCGGCTGCTAAACTTGCTGTTCCGGCAATGTTAATTATTTATGTTTGCCTTCCGCGATGTGTTCGTGTTGGCCTGCGCTATAAATTAGCGCGTCATCTGTCCAGAATACACTAGCCGTGTCGATATGGTTTATTACCGTAATTACCGACATTGTAATATGCGATTTATTAATGTATCTGTCAGAGAACAGAATTTGACATAGCAGTATTTGTTTCGAAATTATTCCTCAATACTTTAAATGAAACGCTCAATTTTCAGTTCTATGTCGTAAAGCGAGGAACACAGTATTTTCAATTATTAATTTGAAAACTAACTGTAAAATACCGTGGACAAGGATATAATTTTATTGCAGCGGTGCCAGATGTGCTTTGTACTTTTCGGTTTGCATAAATATATTTCCGGAAGAAATAATGCCTTTGAAGTGCATGTTAATTGCAACTGTTCGGCGAAATGCAGCAATGATTGCCAGTGGTTCCGCGCTGAAGTGCAACGGTTAAAAGCGCACGTTTGTTATCGCTTTTAGCTGCGGATGTGGCTGCATTTGAAACCCTTTTATTGCAAGACAGCTGTTCATCCCATCATTACATGGCTCTTAAAATAATATCAAACTGTTCAGCCTCGGCTGTGACAGCATTTTCTCCGGGGTTTAATGTACCCTGAATGTTTCACCAGTTCCAGAGTTAACGATATGTAGGTCGTGACATACCACAAAATCTCTAGCTCCCAGTTGAAAATACGGGAAAGGTCATCGGGAAGCGACAAAAAACGTTTATTGTATTTCATCCATTATGGATGCAGCTGACCTCCATGATTATTCCTTTGTAGGGTGTTGTATTATGTCAGCTACCAGTCACAACAGACGGTCATTTTGTTTAACACACGACCGACTTGGGGCTTGTGACCATCTTCATGTGGTTTACGTTCATATACATGTCACCATACTCAATGTTGGAGATCGCTCTTTACAATTAATGGTATGGTTACTAAATAGACACAAATGAAACAGCCGACCGGAGTGGCTGAGCGGTTCTACGCGCTACAATCTAGAGCAGGTTCGAATCCTGCTTCGGGCATGGATGTGTGTGATGTCAAAAAAAAAAAAGGTTCAAATGGCTCTGAGGACTATGGGACTCAACATCTTAGGTCATAAGTCCCCTAGAACTTAGAACTACTTAAACCTAACTAACCTAAGGACATCACACACACCCATGCCCGAGGCAGGATTCGAACCTGCGACCGAAGCAGCCCCGCGGTTCCGGACTGCAGCGCCAGAACCGCAAGGCCACCGCGGCCGGCTGTGTGATGTCCTTAGGTTAGTTAGGTTTAAGTAGTTCTAAATTCTAGGGGACTGATGACCTCAGAAGTTAAGTCCCATAGTGCTCTGAGCCAAATGAAACATTTGGAAGTGGGTAAGTGAGACGTGTTGTAGAATATTATAGTACTTACAAATAGCTGGTGTCTCCATGTTGTTTCCACATTACGTTTATCACATTTTTTTTTACAAAACTTTTCCGTCTTTTGCATGTGGAAAATCGATCTGCATACGTTTTGTGTGGTCTGCATCTATATTGTGCACGTCAATAAAGCGATGGTCCACCTCTGATTTTTATGCAAGCAGTTATTCGGCTTGTCCCTGATTGGAAGAGTTGCTGGATGTTCTCCTGAGGGATATAGTGCCCGATTCTGTACAATTGTCGCGTTATATCATCCAAATCCGATCTGGTTGCAGGGCACTGTCTATAATGCTCCAAACGCTTCCAGTTGGAAAGAGTTTCGGCTAACTTGCTGGCCGTGGTAGGGTTTGCCAAGCAAGAAGGCAAGCGCTAGAACTCTCGACGTGTGTGGGCGGCCATTATGTTGCTGACATGCAAGTCCGGGATGGCTTGCCGTGAAGGACAACAAAACAGGGCGTAGAATATAGTCAACGAGCCGCTGTGCTGTAAGGCACAATTTACGCAGAGATGGCGTGGCGCGGACCCCAGGTGGCAGCGAGTCAAGGACGTGGCGCTGGTGGCACGTGGGAAATTCACACTGAAGTGGTGCTGTCAGAGAAAAGCGGGACGGTCGCGCTGCGAGTGTATCAGAATATGTCGTCTTCGTAAGGCGAAGATAACACTGACGAGTGGATCTTTTGCATCTCGTAAATGTCGAGCAGCGAACAAGATATCTGGTTCATACCCTATGGCTGAAAAAAGGGAAGACTATCTGAACATGTTGGAATGGCTCTAAGCACTATGCGACTTAACATCTGAGGTCATCAGTCACCTAGACTTAGAACTACTTGAACCTGACTAACCTAAGGACATCACACACATCCATGCCTGAGGCAGGATTCGAACCTGCGACCGTAGCAGCAGCGCGGTTCCGGACTCAAGCGTTTAGAACCGCTCGGTCACTACGGCCGGCTCTGAACATGTATCCTGAACGTTTCCAGCACTTTTATAGAACATCTCAAAAGTATTTATGAATTGCGTAAGGCAAAGTGAAGGACAGCATTCAGAGAAATGCAACGAATCTGGAAGGTTTAGATCAAAATTCCTATTTTTCATGCGATTTTCAATTGAACGTAAGCTTAAACATCGCTGATTTTGTATGTTCAAAACATTACATTTTTCCAAAATCTAATCATCAACAAATACTTCATGCTGCACACTAGAAATCCTTCGTTACAGGGCATAGTTTCGTATCATATTCTAATGATTTTGCCCTTATAGAGCGGAACAAAATATGCTTCCATCCAGAAAATTGGTTTCCAGTCACTGCCAATGCCAAAGAACAACGGATTCCTTCTATGTAAGTTGGGACCAGAGCATTGCAGTACTCTAGACTGCGGGCTGCACAGAGGCACTTCCTAAATAACAGTATGTCTAGCTACACATTTGTCTACTACGGCTTCTTTCAATCTGGTTTTCTTCAGTGACAGCACAAGTCAACTGAAATTGTCGGTGCGTCTTTGAAATGCTGTCTCAGCTACCAACAAAATTTGACACCCAGTCAAGTACCCTTTTAATTGCACTTCACCTGTCTTGACTAATCACTGGGTGCACATCCTGAGTCGTGATTACTTCCTTTTCCTCTAAGGGAAAGGAGAAGTCGTAATATCCAACAAGCATGAACTGGTCAAAGCATTGTTAAGAAGCCGAGAAGTGCTGGGAGAAAAGAACTCCGCTATGTAACATCACAGCTTTCCCTCTCTTGAGCGATAAAACACTGCCAGTTAAATGTGCAAAGAAGGAAGCCTCACTTGACATGTGACAATGTACTTCACCTCAAAAACGGAATTTCTCTAAGCTGGTTTTAGATGAGTATCGGATTTGCACGTCTGTTACGCAAAACCCATTGATTGAGGACAGGAAGTGTAATGCTAACTGTATGTGTTTAGCGTAAGTTGCAACAGGAATAGCGCTAAATTTTTCCATATCTTCTGCTGCTTCTTGTGCATATTTGTACTGCAGTAAACATTATTTGTTTTCATCTGTGTTGTTTAACTTTCTCAAAATAAGGTTTCTACTTCTGCGGTAAGTAACACAGAAAAAACAGAGCGTTTCAGCAGCACAACGTTGGAACTACAAAGACTCAACGTCGTTCGTCCTGAAAAAGAAAGATAGCGCTATTTTTCAAAGATAACTTAAGTAACTGTTTAATAACAGTTACAAAAATGTTCAAAATGGCGTTTTACCTCATACATACTGCCTGTATGAAGAAAGACCAAATACATGAACATGGAGTAGATAAACATAAACTATCTAGAATACAGGATGCTTTAATTACATCAATAGCCAAATCCTATTTCTCATTCGATGCTCGCTGGAACGAAATCCATTTGTTCGACGAACGTAGTTATTGAGTGTTTCGTGAATGAAACTGCTTGTGCAGAAGTAAAAAAATTACGTATAAAGTATATCGTAAAGCTAACTCTCCCACTGGATCTATAATTGCTTACCTCTAGTATTAAAATGAAAATAGCTCTTAATGAGTATTAACTTAAAATGTGATTGTAACTGACTTTATAAATCCCATACGAAAGAGAATCACGAGTCATAAATTCGCTTAACACACAGTCATAAAGTTTAGTGTTGCGCATCGTAGCTCGTCGTGGCCAAACGTCAAAATATATCAATTATTTACTCGGGGGTGGAAAGAGGTATCGTTCTCCTTCCTTCATTAAAAACAATTTCAATATGCTAGTTGTATTTATTACATAGTAACCTATGTCCTGAAATCCACTTAACGTAAACTGGTCTCCGGCTACGTTCTTCATTGCAAGCTTTTCAAAACATGCCTGGCGGTTTACTTACTTCGGAAGTGTCACAATAACTAAGGGCGATAACGAAAATGAAACTAGTTCACTATGAAGGTGCCATATCAGACTGTAAGTTGTCGATTTTTTTTTCCGCGTAGTTTCCTTTAAATTGAAAGCGGAGAAATGGTTTTCAGTTTTGTACGCTAAAAGTAAAAGTTTTATTAAGCAAGTGCCTACAGAGATGGATTTATCTTTCCTTCATCTACATAAAACAGTTTTCTCGAGGTATATCGCATGACTTTAAACTCTCCGTCTCGCGTCCCTTTGGTACGCCACTCGTGACGAAATATCGCGTCTCCATCACGCTATTTGTGTTATGAGTTGCTTACAATTGTTAACATGGAGTAGGCGCGAAAAAGAGCCACGTCCGCGCCAGACGTCCGCCCCTAGCGATTTTCGTGTGAGTCTGGCCTTTGAAGGGTGCCGCTGATCTCAAATAATTAAAAGTGTTACGTCATCCACATGAGTATCAAAAGGATTCCGTTAACTTGCGATTACTTGATAAATCACACAAATCTAAAGGCTAGCAATCCAACAAAATACACAGGAATTGCAATTACGAACAACGTAAGTTGGAACGATCACATAGATAATCTTGTTGAGAAGATAAACCAAAGATAGTGTTTTATTCCAAAAAACCTGCAGGAATTGCTAAGAGCCCAGACTGCTGAGGTGATCGGTCCCTATACTTCCACGCTACTTAAACTAACTTAGGCTACGAACAACACGCAAACCCATGCCGAGGGAGGACTCGAACCTCCGGCGGGAGGAGTCACTCAGTCCGTGACGTGGCGCCTTGAAACCCGTTGCCACCCCACGCGGCTGTGTTTTATTGGCAGAACACTGAGAAGATGCGACAGGTCTACTAAACAGAGTACCTATAGGACGCTTGTCCGTTCTCTTCTGGAGTACTGCTGTGGGGTGTGGGATCTGCATCAGATAGGACTGACGAAGGGCACAGATAAAGTTCAAACAAATGGCAGTTCTTTTTGTATTGTTGCGAAATAGGGGAGAGAGTGTCACGGACATGATATGCGACTTGGAATGGCAATAATTCAAATAAAAGGTGTTTTTCGTAGCAGAGTGATCTTCTCACAAAATTTAAATCTCTTACGTTCATGTCTGAATGCACATATAATTTTTTGACTTCCACCAACATAGGGATATATGATCATTATAATAAAATAAGAGGAATCAGAGCTTGCATGGAAAAATTTAGGTGTTCGTTTTTCCCGTTTGCTGTTAAGGAGTGGAGCGGTAGCCAAATAATGTGAAAGTAGTTTTATGAACCCTCTGCCAGGCCCTTAAGAATGAATTGCACAGAATTCATTTAGATGAAGATGCACACATTGGTACAGGACCTAACGTTGCAAGACACCTGACCCCTATAACACAGAGACTATGGAGAGTACATGTACCTCACTGTCCACAGGGCCTGTCATATTGATAGGGTGGATCTCGAGGATTCGAGTGGCGCCAATTGGCATGAGGTATGACCGACAGCTTTTGCTGACCCCTAGGCTTATATTTGCGCCATTACCTTGCCTAGACGATAGACAAGCCGTAGTAGGGGACCATAGAAACTAAAAGTTTCCCAACCCCACGATGAGGTCCGTCACCGTAACATTGAGAATACTTGGCATCGATGCCAATGGTACCTTCGAGCTGCTATGGTGGATTGATTGTGTCAAATCCACCTTATACAGGATATTTATCGGCTATGGCAGAGATAAGCCCGAATTCAGAACTTTATTATGTGGAATTAAAGTTCCAATTCACTGTAAGGTGGCAGCTTGAATGAATGTTAATTTCGCACCTTACATGAGATTTTATATGGCGTAACAAGTAGAGTGATATGTCAACTGACGTACTTCAGTGATAGTGCGTAGATTTGCCTATCAAAATGTGCAGTATGTAATGCAAGGGGATGACACTCGTTTCGACGCTATTAACACACCAATCCCAAATCCTGCATGTCAATGAGCAAAAGGTGAAAAAAACCTGCTGGAAGAAACGTTTTAGTTTGGGGGCAGACATGAGTTGTGCCATCACGGTCCGCCTATAACACAAGCCTTCTAACAGGAGTTGGTGACCCGCGGCAAGAGGGACAACGAACGCGCCGGGCGATACATTGAGTGGAGGAGGTAGCGGCCCAGCGCTGCTTGCGATGGACAAATTCTTTAGAAAACTGTGCTGGGGAATTTCCAGATGGATACAAACAGACCAGGGACGTAGTTGATCATGTGAAATGCCTGTGGCACACCCGTGATGTATGCCTGTAACTTTTAGGCGCCAGGAGTGGGTACAAAATGTCCGATTGGCTGAAATAAACTCATAAGGAGGAAAACGGTCCATATTTCGACGCAGTTTAAAGGTAGGCCCTTTGCGATTGGCAGTGGTAGTTTCCACAAGATGAAAGGAATGCCCCCATTGGTCTGAAAAAGGCGTGACGTGAAGCATGAAAAGATACAGTCGGGCGACAGTTTGCTACGAAAGACACAACGCCGAAAACTTTGGGGACTCTCCTCTGAACCAGCATCAAGTGTACAACAGGGCGCATCACGCTCTGTACGACGCCAAAAGAGGAATTTTCGTGTGAACACTGCGTTTACTTTGGCTGATATTCAAGTAGAAATTAGCTGAAGAGGCATTGAGCTCCGATAGTGGAGAAACGAAACAGCCACGTAGTTAATTGTTCTTGTGAGAACTGAGAGGGCGTTGAAACATACACACTGCTGACTTTGCACACGTGTATATCGGCATATTTTTCAGACTAGGGATGAGTGCATGTTTTCTTGCCTAACGAGAAACATAGGACAGTTTCAGATGATAAAATCAGTAAAGATTTTGATTAGCTTTTTATAGGGTTTTTTGGAGGGCGAGAGCTGCCATGTAGCCAACAGCATGTGGCAGCTAAAGCTAAATGACACTGGCAGAGGTGTAAAATCGTTGGATCACCAGCTTGCGTCCACTGTGAGCTCGAGAAACCTTCAGTAATCTCGTGCTCATCATGTCACAAAAAACTAACCATTCTCCATTGACTTGATTGTCATCCTAAATAGTACCGAACTTAGAACCGAAATCGGACGATTTGTCATAATATTGGCCAACTTCACTGTCTAGAACTAAGAAAAATGTTGTAGAGAACCTTCTATTTCAATTTGATACTTAAGCAATCAGCGTTATTTCTGCTAAACAGAATGTAATGGGTTATCTTGACTACTGTGAAATTGTCATGTCACAACCTATATAAACTGGTGTGCCTCTTTAACAACAATATAGGAATAAACCAATTTTGCAGCTAAACACCGCTGTGCTCTGTCATAAAATAAGGGTCGACTCCTAACCCCCAAAAAGTCATTCTAGTGATGTTAACACACTCACATGATGTTTTTGCTGATGTCTGACGAACGTAAAAAGGAGTGGAGTGTCAGATCACTGTGAAGCAATTGAGCGTCAGAGTCTGTGCGATAAAACAAGAAGGTCTCCATGACGAACGAGCATCACTGCATTACATAGCACTAAAAAGGCGTCAGCGCAAACGCACGCTCATCACAGCAGGCGAAAAGACGGAAGAGGGGCAAGCAGTGATGCAAACAGATATTGACCAATCGTTCACCCGGTACCACAGCAACTTCTATACCGAGGGACCAAGGGCGACGTCGTAGTGGCAAATGTGCTGCACTACATGCAAATAACTGAGGCTGTGCAGAAAAATGGCACACTTCTGGCAGACATTACTCAGGACGAACTGCATATGGCCTTGAAGGGTGAGCGGTGCACTGAACAAATCACCTGGGCCTGATTGCCTCCCTACTGAGTTTTACTGCTCCTGCTGCACTCTCATGGGCGCAACATGGATCCGAATGTATGAAATTTACGGAAGATATCATGATCATTGTGTCTAAGACTATCAGTAGGTGGCGCCTGTATGACTATCAAACCCTGACTTTGCTTAACGTTGACAAAAAGCTTTTTACACGCTTCCTCAGTGCTTCTCTATACTCCATAATCAAGAATTCAGTACTCGCCTGCCGCGCGGGATTAGCCGAGCGGTGCAAGGGGCTGTAGTCATGGGCTGTGCGGCTGGTCCCGGCGGAGGTTCGAGTCCTCCCTCGGGCATGGGGTTAAGTGGTGTGTAAGCTTAGGGACTGATGCAGAGTGAAAATCTCATCCTGGAAACATCCCCCAGGCTGTGGCTAAGCCACGTCTCAGCTGTATCCTTTCTTTCAGTAGTGCTAGTTCTGCAAGGTTCGTAGGAGAGCTTCTGTAAAGTTTGGAAGGTAGGAGACGAGATCAGAAGTAAAGCTGTGTGGACTGGGCGTGAGTCGTGCTTCGGTAGCTCAGTTGGTAGAGCACTTGCCCGCGAAAGGCAAAGGTCCCGAGTTCGAGTCTCGGTCGGGCACACAGTTTTAATCTGCCAGGAAGTTTCATATCAGAGCACACTCCGCTGCAGAGTGAAAATCTCATTCTGGAACCATGAGCTTTAATTGACGATCAACACTAGTATTATGTAAAAAGGGGATGTAACAGTTGAGACTTCTGCAGTTCTGAGTGAAGCGTTATGCGCTGTTATGCGGCATCCCGTGCGTTCATTACCGTGACAATGTTTAGGCAGCGTCAGGGGGCGGCGGGCGGCACAGCTCCACACCTCACCATCTCGGAAGCAATTCTCTCCTAACTTCTCTTTACTACAATTTACCAAAGTTGGTTCTAAAAAGGATATCTGGCTGTGTTTTCAACTGACCAATCAGGATCTCAATTTTAACCTTAAGCTCCGCCTACAAAACTTATGTCTATCCAATGAAAAACGTTATGCTTTTCATTGTGGGGCAATGTTTTTAATGTTTGCTACGTCACAGAGACGTGAAAAAGTCTCACGCTAAAACTTGTAGCTGGTATGGCCCTTTTAGTGTTATCATAAGATCTATACTGTCCTTCTGGAGGGCTCTATCTTTTAACATGGACCGGGGGGTGGTCCTGGCGGTCAGCCAGAGATGTGAGTGTCCGTCCCTTATCGTAGGGCCTTCTAGCTTAACACGGTTCTGCTCTCGGCTTCTGTTCTCGTTTCTCCCATCGGAACTGCGTCTGTTTCACGGTGGGAAGGTATGACATGCATTTAGCCTGTGGTATTCCATTGGCTCACTTGTTGATTGTATTACTTTGGTTAATTTAATGTCAGGATTTATTTGGAGCTATGTGACATACTGCCAGATTTGCTATCATGCCAGGGTTTTCATGGAAGGTGTTGAATTTGCCAGACACCTTACACACATTTACTTAAACTTATGGCTTTACTTTTTTCGGGCTCATAAACATTTTATTTTTGTCTGTTATTACTTTTATGTTGTAATTTCATGTACAGACATGTTCCACGACTATGTAGATTTGCATATCAATTTGACATATAAATAAATAAACACTCGCTACGCACAATAAACGTACTTCAGCGGGCACAGTATGTTAACGTCTACATAGTTCCAAAATTAAATCATTTATCCCATGTGCTATTGACGTTCGTTACGCTTGCTACGATGCTAAAAGCTACATTTGGACAATTTGTGAATGCTGGTCTTGTTTTCAAAAGTCGTTAGGGCACCTTGACATTGCCTTCACATGAAGGTGGCGTAGGTTTCACCAGAGTCAGGAGCAGAGCGTGGGCGCTGTTTCCTGGAACGATGCGCCGGCTGTGGCTTTCTGATCAAGTAAATCTGACAGGCACCGTGATCGACGTAGTAGCTCCACCATCACTGAACCCTCTCGTTCTGTCTATCATATTTCGCCACTACTCTGTCACATTAGGACGTTCCTCGTTGACTACAGTTATCTGCTGGACGACCCGCCTTCCACGCAATCGGCCTCGGCAAAGAACTGTTATCACCAATTGCAGAGACACCACCACACCAACGTGGTTGAATGACGTCACCCTCCCGTACAATGGAGGAGAGAACGGCGTGCGATACATTAACGCTTTCTCCCAACGGAAGTGTGGGCTTCGTGGTACGTGATGCTGAATGACTAATTCCCTAATCGCCAACGATTGCTCTTATTTCATCTGGGTGATGCACCTTTATGTCCACATAGAATAGTAATACATTCTGATGCTCATCGGTTGACGTATGACACGGCTGCTGAATGTTAACTACCCACGCAACGAATGTTAGCCCTACTCTTATAACGGCCGCCTGCGTCGATTGTTTCTGACACCCTAGTTCACCCGATGCCGTCTACTTCCCAGCCACCAGGACAAACGCAGCTGGATTAAATGAACGGCACTGTACTATTTCTTCCGCCACAGTGTCATGGAAGTGATAGATTGCTGGTACTTCCTGCTGGACATACACAAGAACTTACAATGCCAGGCGAAATGCCGGTCCTGTTTTGACAATTATCTGGGTTATTTGCTCAAGGACCTTTCTTCTACCTAGGATGTTCCACTTGCGAGAAGGGATAGATGATGATGGTCCACGAATTCGACCTGTGTACACAGGGGACAGTCCTCCTCATCATACGACGTGTACGATCTGCAGGCTCACCTGTTGTGGGGCTTTCTTTACCTATTTGGCATTGTCTGTACCTTTTAGTTAAAAATATAGCATCTGTCCTCTTTGATCCCTGTTCCAATCCCGCGAGCAGGGCGACAAAGTGGCTACTAAGCCTCGGGTGGCGATTCCTGCTCTCTCTCGCCCGCTGTGCTCCTTACCTGAAAGAGTCCGCAAAGGTAGACATAAAAAAAAGCACAGTAATGTGCGTGAATGAAAACCGCCAGGTCAGGGGATCGTTTCTCGGTTGGACGAAGGATGTTACAGCTTGTTCTGAACTTAACATTCATTTCTCAACTATGTGAGGAGTTGCCCCAAAAAGAAGTGGTTCGGATCCCACGTTAAAACTGTAGGACCCTTTCCTTGGTTGAGTGAGTAGAGTAGATTAGGGACACACAAATCGCCGAAGAGGCGTCCGATAGAAAGTCTTTCTGTGCAGAGAAAAACCGGCCAAAGTTGCAAATTCCACTTTTTTATATTCTCCATGACTACTTTCCGGGCCAGGATCCATTTTCAAATCATCGTGCCAGATGGTCAAACGGTATTTCGAAAAGTACAAAAGCCACGTGAAATATATATACATATTATGAAGTGCAAATGAACAGTTACAGCGCATGAAGATAAGCATGCTGGAAGTTCGTAGAATGCTCTCACCGGGCTACTAAGCCAGACGTTATATCTGATTAAAAATGGAAAATGACGTGGATCTTGATCAAGCGTGACTTCCTTTTAACTGTACGGTATATGTTACATTGCATGTAGGAACTTTTGGGTAATTGAACATGTATCAATAATTACAGATTTCTGTAGTTGTATATATACGTTTGGATGCAGCTGTATTGCGTTGATGTACTGGTGGATATTGTGTGGTATGACTCCGGTAATTGATAGTATAATTGGTATAATGTCAACTTTATCCTGATGCCACAAGTCCTTGACTTCCTCAGCCAGTTGCATGTATTTTTCAATTTTTCCTCCTGTTTTCTTCTGTATATTTATTGTATTGGGTATGGATATTTCGGTTAGTTGTGTTAATTTCTTCTTTTTTTTGGTGAGTATGATGTCAGGTTTGTTATGTGGTGTTGTTTTATCTGTTATAATGGTTCTGTTCCAGTATAATTTGTATTCATCATTCTCCAATACATTTTGTGGTGCATAGTTGTATGTGGGAAAGTATTGTATGGCAAGTTGTTGATGTATTATTTTTGCTACATTGTCATATCATCTGGTGTTTTCTGTATTTGCTAGTATTGTACATCCACTTGTGATGTGATCTACTGTTTCTATTTGTTGTTTGCAAAGTCTGCATTTATCTGTTGTGGTATTGGGAACTTTAATAATATGCGTACTGTAATATCTGGTGTTTATTGTTTGATCCTGTATTGCAAATCATGAATCCTTCCGTCTCACTGTGTATATAGCCTTTTTTAGCCATGTGTTGGATGCTTCTTGATCGGTGTGTGGCTGTGTTAGATGATACGGGTGCTTGCCATGTAGTGTTTTCTTTTTCCAATTTACTTTTTTTGTATCTGTTGATGTTATGTGATCTAAAGGGTCGAAGAAGTGGTTATGAAATTGCAATGGTGTAGCCGATGTATTTATATGACTGATTGCTTTGTGTATTTTGCTAGTTTCTGCTCGTTCTATAAAGAATTTTCTTAAATTGCCTACCTGTCCATAATGCAGGTTTCTTGTGTCGATAAATCCCCTTCCTCTTACCTTTCTGCTTAATGTGAATCTTTCTGTTGTTGAATGTATGTGATGTATTCTATATTTGTGGCATTATGATCGTGGAAGTGTATTGACTGCTTCTAGGTCGGTGTTACTCCATTTCACTACTCCAAATGAGTAGGTCAATATTGGTATAGCATAAGTATTTATAGCTTTTGTCTTGTTTCTTGCTGTCAATTCTGTTTTCAGTATTTTTTTTAGTTTTTGGTCTATATTTTTCTTTTAGATTTTCTTCAATATTTGTATTATCTATTCCTATTTTTTGCCTGTATCCTAGATATTTATAAGCATCTGTTTTTTTCCATCGCTTCTATGCAGTCGCTGTGGTTATCCAATATATAATCTTCTTGTTTAGTGTGTTTTCCCTTGACTATGCTATTTTTCTTACATTTGTCTGTTCCAAAAGCCATATTTATATCATTGCTGAATACTTCTGTTATCTTTAGTAATTGGTTGAGTTGTTGATTTGTTGGTGCCACTAGTGTTAGATCATCCATGTATAGCAAATGTATGCTTTTGTGTTGGTATGTTCCAGTAATATTGTATCCATAATTTGTATTGTTTAGCATGTTGGATAGTGGGTTCAGAGCAAGCAGAACCAGAAATGACTTAATGAGTCTCCTTGGTATATTCCACGCTTAATCTGTATTGGCTGTAATGTGATATTGTTTGAACTTGTTTAGATATTAAGTGTGGTTTTCCAATTTTTCATTACTATGTTTCGGAACTGTATCAATTTAGGATCTACTTTGTATATTTCTAGTATTTGTAGTAACCATGAGCGGGGTACTCTATCAAAAACTTTTTGGTAATCAAAGTATGCGTAGTGTAGCGACCTTTGTTTGGTTTTAGCTTGATATGTCACCTCTGCATCTATTATCAGTTGCTCTTTACATCCTCAGGCTCCTTTGCAACAGCCTTTTTGTTCTTCATTTATAATTTTGTTCTGTGTTGTATGTTTCATTAATTTCTGTGTTATGACTGAAGTTAATATTTTGTATATTGTTGGTAGGCATGTTATGGGGCGATATTTTGCTGGGTTTGCTGTGTCTGTTTGGTCTTTAGGTTTCACATAAGTTATTCCATGTGTAAGTGTATCAGGTAATGTGTATGTGTCTGCAATGTAACTGTTAAATAATTTAGTTAGATGTGAATGCGTTGAGGTGAACTTCTTTAGCCAGAAATTTGCTATTTTATCTTTTCCAGGGGATTTCCAATTGTGTGTAGAATTAATTGACTTCATGTTGCAAAATTATCACTTCAGGCATTTGTGGTGTCATCTTGTATGTGTCTGTTTCTGCTTGTATCCACCGTGCATGTCTGTTATGTTGTACTGGGTTTGACCGTATGTTGCTCCAGAAGTGTTCCATGTCTGTTATGTTTGGTGGATTGTCTATTTTAATGTGTGTGTTATCTATTGTCTGGTAAAATCTCTTTTGGTTTGTGTTGAATGTTTGGTTTTGTTTCCTTCTACTTTCACTTTTTTTGTATCTTCTTAGGCGTTTGGCCAATGCTTGTAATTTCTGCTTCTTTTCATCTAATTGCTCTATCGCTTCTTTTTGGGAGATTTTACCTACCCTTTTTCGTTTTTTGTCTGATATTTCATTTCTTATAAATTGTGTTAGCTATCCGATGTCTTTTCTCAGTTTTTCTATTCTGATCAGTTGCCTGTGTTGCCATGCTGGTTTTGTGGGTTTCTTCTGTGTGTTGATTGGCTCTGATCTCTGCCTAGTGTGTATATTTAGTGTAGTGAGTGCTCCTATATAAACCAGTAGTTGTAACTCTTCCATAGTTGTATTTTCATTTATTTTGTTGTGTATGATGTTGTTGTTGTTTCGACTTGTGGGTTATTTGGTCGTCTATGCAAGAAAGGTTTAATGTCTGTATTTGTGTCTTTGTATTCTATATATGTCAGGTGAAATTTTTCTTCTATATCTATCATGTGTGTCACTTCGTGTTCTATTTGTGCTTGTTCTGGTGGCTGGTTTCATTATTATTATTATTATTATTATTATTGTCTATATACATTATTAAGTTTGTACAGAACCCTCAGAGTGCGGATTCTACTCGCACTTGTACAGTTTGATTTTTAGTTGTTTCACTATGTATATGCCTCAAATAAAGTTTTTCAACTCTTGGTTTGCAGCACATAGATATAAATGACTTTCTTCTAAAGAAAGATCATTAACTTGATTCATCCTCGTTAGATATCCTGAAATTGGCAAGCAGTGTTTACATTCCTTGCAATGTAATGTAGCCGTGCGGGATTAGCAGTGCGGTCTGCGCGCTGCAGTCATGAACTGCACGGCTGGTCCCGGCAGAGGTTCGAGTCCTCCCTCTGGCATGGGTGTGTGTGTGTTTGTCTTTAGGATAATTTAGGTTAAGTAGTGTGTAAGCTTAGGGACTGATGACCTTAGCAGTTAAATCCCATAAGATTTCACACACACAATGTAATGCATGATCGATAGTTTCCGAATTACAGCGTAACTTCGAGACCTGTGAACTTGACGTTTCCGATACTGACAAATGCTGTGCAGTATGGAACTGGAGTATTTTGTAGTTTCCAAATGGATGTTTTGTTGTCTTATTTTCCTTTGTTCACACTTTCTCGTTGTGCTGAGAAATCGTTTCTTTCGAATGAATGCCACATCACTTCGCGACTTTTCATTTTTTCTGTTCCGGTATGAGATTGCCTGCCCCGTTTTAATATAAAAGGAGCAACCCATTTCTCAGACGTAGTGAGCAAAGGAATGCGTATTTCTGCGCAGAGTGGTGGCTTCAGAGACCCGCTGCTGCTTTGTTTTCCGTAATAAGGCAACCCACTGCAACACGAGCGAGGCTCGCCGGTCCCCGTTTAATTTCCTGGGTCTGCACTTTGATAATATATTCTCTGTGTCTGGAGGCAATGAAGCGTGATTTAATGCGCACGTGATATTATCTCAGTATCAACATAACGCCGCTGCTCAAACAGACAGCTGAGCTGCTGTCAAAGTTTTTCTTCAATATCTGTAACAACGACCGAGCGATAAACGCAACCGGGAAAAAGAAGAAAACTGAAAAGTAATATCTGATAAAACACTCTTAGTGACCGGTAAGAGTTGCCCACAGATCGAAATTTTTCTGTTATACTAACGACTTTTACGTTATGTCTCTCTGTATGCAAGTAAATAAATGCAGTTTTTGTCTTGTCAGGCGAGTTTCACCTTAACTTATTGAGTTATTTTCGTGTCTTCGATTACATATACGTTCTATCTTTAATTCAGTACTTTTGTTTTGAAGATGGTGTCATTATATTTCTACGCTAAGCAGAGCTTTGTTCTTCTTGTTCAACGCACATTTTTATTAATTATAATGAGTGTTAGTGTCTCACATATATGACTGCTGTGTTTTATGGTTAAGCTGTTTTTCAGCCTGTATCTTGTCAGTGCAGCACACAAAGAGCATACGCCTTTTCAGCATGTTATTAGTTGGGCCTGGCGATGAAGTGTGAAAGTCGGTGAGTGGAAACCAAAAGATCGTGGGATTGAAGCCCAACCGGATCACCGAATATTTCAGTTTGTTCCCACCCTATGTTTCACCTCTCAATGCTGTGTGGTCGAATCGTGAGTTAAACTGTAGGTCCTCTTTCCTCGGTAGGTTCACTGGGATAGTTTAGGAAGCCCAAATTCGCCAGGCGGCGTTCATTTGAAAGACCTGTATTGGACCGTGTTATTATGTTGGTTCTGTGTGATGTCGCCAATTTTAGAACGTTTTTATGGATAGTTTATTGTCAAAAGTAATACTTGATTGTGCGTGTGAGTGCGTGTGCTTTGTAACTATTCCATGTATTTCGCTACATTTTGAACTAAGTTGTTTTTATAAAGAAATTTGACCTTTTTCTGAAGACTTTTACGTGACACTTCTTTTACATATTCATTGTGATTATTTACTCTGATAATTTCCATATCTTGTTCTTTATTCGTGAAATAATAGCAGCGTCTTTTTTATTTTCTGCAAATTTGGAACGATTAGCTTCGTGGTTCCATCTTATATACGGGGTGCTACAAAAAGGTACGGCCAAACTTTCAGGAAACATTCCTCACACACAAATAAAGAAAAGATGTTATGTGGACATGTGTCCGGAAACGCTTACTTTCCATTTTAGAGCTCATTTTATTACTTCTCTTCGAATCACAGGTTTAGCTAGTTATACGTTCTAGGGGACTGATGACCACAGATGTTAAGTCCCGTAGTGCTCAGAGCCTGCCATCTGAGGTCATCAGTCCCCTAGACTTAGAACTACTTAACTGACCTAAGAACTTCACACACATCCATGCCCGAGGCAGGATTCTAACCTGCGACCGTAGCAGCCGCGGGATTTTTGGGCTGAAGCGCCTTTAACCACTCGGCCACAGCGGCCGGCTATGCAGACAGGCAACACAAAAAATCTGTTAATATAGTATCTGAGCTAGACAGACTTCACGAATTGTTCTGTTTTCATAGGGAAGGACTAGTCCAGGCTTCGAAAATGCACGTGACAAAAACGAAAAGCAGTGCATTATACTCGTAATTTAACAGTTCTGTTTCCACTTTCGCTGTGATCAGAGTGTTACCACCTGCTTAGTGAATTTTACAGCGTTGTGGTGTTTGACACCCGTTTGTACACGGTAACGTTCTCGGAAGCAGCGAAGCAAGTCAGATACAGGTCGTAGCCAAACAGCTCGGCGTGAGTCACGAAGTGTCATCTCACGGCTTCGGCGACGGTTCCGGAATCAGGAAATGTTCGTTTGGATGTCAGTCCGGAGACGATCAAGGGTAGCCAGTTCATAACAGAAGGGGTGCCTTACGTTGTCTGCGAGACGCAATCGAACGGTGCTTCTGGGGTTATACTTCGAAGCCGATTATAATTGTTATGAGGAAAATACGTTCTCCAAACTAAAACGTTACATGTGTTGGCATGGAAAATATGCGTATCAAGCACTTGAATATGTGTATGTAACTGTGCGTTTATTTTGATGTGCGAGGGTAAGTCAATTCTTAACCGCAAAGTAGTTATAAAATTTCATTGTAATCAAATAGGAAACATAGAAGAACATCATTTTTCGACATAGTCACTTGGTTCATAATTGTAGAAGCTTCCTGATGCCTTGGTCCATTTTGTATCCCGCCTGGATAGGCGGCGCGTGGATCTGCTCCTATGAACTGCTTCTGTAAAATGGGCTGAGAGTGAAGGGCGCGAGTAGGAGCAGGAGAAGGTGAAGTAGTTCGGTACTGCCTGTAGATTTTACAAGTTTACTAATTTTTTTTGTTTTTTTCCCTTATTGAGATTCGATTCCCCCCCGAAGGTGGCGGCAGCAGCTTAGTACGCCGCTCTTCAGCCTACAGAACTTTTTTTTTAAAAAAATGAAAATAATAAATAATAAAAACAGGCGATAAAATTGGTGACTTCAACGGTAAAATGGCGGAAAATTGTGGAACTTAAAACATAAAACAAAGGATTGGCGATGCTAATAAAATACACAGGAAGTAGACACGTAAAATAATATACATACAATTAAAACACACGGTCACAGTCTGGTTTCTGTTCGCAAGAGATATAAAAAACACACCCAGCGACAGCATGATTTCTGTTTGCAAAACTTTGAAAAAGATGCGCAACACTGAACACTCACTTAGAACACTGCACTAAAAAGTTGGCACAAATATGACACAGCACAGTCGAGGACAGATGGGGGGAACCTGGACAGATGATGGGAAAGAAAAGGGGGAAGGAGAAGAAAAACGAAGTGGTGGTGAGGGGGGAAGGAGCCGACAGAGGACGAGGAATCATGATGGGGGGGGGGGGGGGGCTGGCTGGGCAGATGTGAGAGGGAATGGGGAAAGGCAGGGGAGGGGAATGCAAAAGGACTCAGGGGGTTGGGGGTGGAGAAGGGAAGCAGAGAGAGGGTAGGAAGGGGAAAACAGGATGAAAGGGGGGGAGAGGGAGCCTGGGAAAAGGACAGAGGGAAAAGAGAAGTAGCTGAGGATCAGAGTTGATAGGAGGGATAAATGGAGGGAGGGAGGGCGTCATCCAGAGGGGAAGTTGACAAAAGCTACCTTGGGAAAGGAGATAAAGGGTATAGAGATGGAGGGTAGGGGGGCACAACAGTGAAGGCGCGGCAGAGGGTGGGGGTTGGAGAGGAGAGGAGCAACCAGGCGGTGAGGGGCATCAAGGTGGCGGGAGGTGTAGAGTATGCAGATATGTTCGGGGAATAGGAGTAGATGGGGGAAAGGAATCAGGTCGTAGAGGTTACGCATGGGGGATGGGAGTCATATACAGAAGGCTAGGTAGAGTGCATACTGCAGGAGGTGAATTGGAGGGGGAGGTTGGGGGATATCTGCCGTGTAGAGGAGGTAGAGGAGAGGGGAGAGGACAGAGCCCTGGGGCACACCTGCAGAGGGGTAGAAGGTGCGGGAATTGGCGTTATGGATGGTAACTTAGGATGGTTTGCGGGAGAGGAAGGAGGAAACCAGAGGGACGTAGTTGACAGGAAGGGCGTAGTCTGAAGTTTACTAAAAAAATATGAGTACATAAATGGTTACTTAACTTTGGCTGAGATGAGCATCTAGGTGCGAAGCCGTACAGGTATCAAAGCTAACAGCTACTAGAATTTACAAAGGCAAAAACTGTAGTGGCACGCCCACTATGGAACAGAAACAATGTTGCTTGGTAATCTACTCGTGATCAAATGGGCGAAAGTGGAGCGGCGTTCGTAGAGCTGCACAGCGTCGTGTAGAGGGCGTTGTGGTCGGCGAAGATCTTCCACTCTCGTAGTGCCAACCTACGCTGTGGCATCGGAACTGTTCATCGTTGTACAAGCTTCCTGATGCCCTCATAGAAGAAGGTTCTCGGTTGAGCTGCGAGCCAGGAATGCACCGCTTCTTTCACTGCTTCTTCCGAGACAAATCGATGGCTCCTTAATGCTTGTTTGGGAGGACCAAACATGTGATAGGCAGAAGGGGCAAGATCGGGACTATATGGAGAATTATCAAGTACTTCAAATTTGAGTTTCTGGAGCGTTGAGCAGCGTGGACAGCAGTGTGCGGACGGCTATTGTCGTACAACACACCTTTTGACAGCAATCCTCGGCGTATTCTTCGAATTGCACGCTTTAGCCTGGCAGCAAGCATCTCACGGTAACGTACATTGTTTATTGTTGTGCCCCTTTCCCCATAATGTTCGAGTACTGGACCTTGTGCGTCCCAAAAAACCGTAAGCATAAGTTTTCCTGTGGACGGCTGGGTCTTGAACTTTTTCTTGCACAGCCAATTTGTTTCCATTCCATACTCTACGGTTTACTCTCTGTCTCGTAATGATGGATCCATGCTTCGTCACCAGTAATGATCCTGTCTAAGAAGTTGTCCGCTTCGTTACCATCGCGATCCAAATGTTTTTTTTGCTGATGTCGAAGCACGTTTGTTTTCGCAGCTGTGTGAGTTGTTTTGGGACCCATCTTTCACAAACTTTATGAAATCCAAGTATGTTGTGGATGATTTCAGAGGCAGAACAGTGACTAATTTTCAGACGATGTGCCACTTCGTCAATAGCTAATCGTCAGTCTAAGAGAATGATTTTACGTGGTCGCTCAATGGTTTTTTCATTTGTGGCGGTAAACGGTCGTGCGGCTTCTTCAGCGTGCGTAACACTTGTTTTTTCAATCCATTCGTAGACACTCCGTTGTGGCAAAACACTGTTCCCGTACTGTACCAAAAGTCTTCGATGAATTTCGGCCTCTTATACGCCTTCATAACACAAAAGACGGATAACTGAACGTTGCTCTTCTTTGGTGCAAATAGACAGCAGAGCATCCACGATTAACATCACGGCAGCGATAACGAAACTAACCTAGCAGCTTGAAAATTGCAAAGATTTAACAACAAATAAACAAAGCGTGCGTCATCAACGTAAAACGACAGTGCTACCAAAATAACCAAAAATATAACTAAATTGAGGATAATAATTGACTTACCCCCGTATTATATTTTTTCTTTCTTTATCATCTGAAATAGTGAAAGTAGTAACTGAATTACAGTGACCAGAGACTGCAGTTAACGGATAACACCATCAGAAGCGTCGAGAAAGTCCCACTATTATTTTTTTTTTGACAACTGGAACAATCTTCTTTCTTTCCTTTCGCATACCTTCGCATACCTTCGCCTTTACGTCGAACTTTGGACATATAAAGGGTATTTTCCTGTACTGTGTCGAAATAGATTACATTTTAATAATAATACGTACTGGATTTATTGAAAAACGCCTTACCTTCCTCGCTTCCTTTGAAATGAATATAATTTTATTTGTATTTCTCTACTGTTGCAGTGGCCATATCATAGGGATTGAGGACGGATTGTTCGGTGGTACAATGAACAGACACTTTACGTGTTCTTTCGTTATTTATTCCTTATTAAAAACCGGAACTACTCTGAGATTAATTTGCGGATCGTTTCCTCATTCTCGGGTACATTCTTACGTAATAATTTTGTTAGAGTAATCTGTCTATCACTGAGCAATAACGTTGTCAGTTGCCTCAGTTATTTTGACGATAAATTATATCATAAAAACATGCTGACTTATGATCATTCAAAATTTTGCGGCGTTTCGTAGGGAAAGAGACTAACTTATGTTAGTCGTCATTGGAGCTTTCTCCTTCACGTAGCGGTACTGAAGTAATGCAGATTTTCTTACTGTTCATGGTTTCTTCGTATCGTGACTTACCGCGGATTTTTTTTATCTCTGTCCTTGAGAGAGAAGGAGGAATGCTTCAGTAGTTAAGATTTTGCATCTGAAGACCATCTCATCTTCACTGAGATGGAATAAATTAAGGAAGGGAAAATACCGCTAAGATTCTATACAACGTTTGCCACTGTTATTTGCATTAGAATAATTAGCTTGTCTCTCTTCGGTACGGAATGACAAAGGAAATGTCCGTCAAACCTCAAATGTGAAAACTTAGACTGCTTAAGAACGTGTAAGGGTACTGATACCGATCCTATAGTTAATAAATCGAATCTGCCGTTACTCACCTTTGCTAGCTGTAGTAGCACCAATACTACAAGTGGAGCGAGATGTGGCGCCTGACGATATTTCGCCTGAGCCCTGGGAGACAATACCGAATGAGTCACTGGTACGCTCACTAGGTCTGAAGGCATGTGGAAATACGTTAACTGAAGATTGTGTTTAATTCCTGACCGACGAAATATTGTCCAATCGAAAGGGACCGCACTGAACCAAACTGGCAAACATAGAAAGAGCTGCAAAACGCGTCATTGTGTGTGTAGTGTGAATGGTGATTAGGCAACGCAGTTGCGATTACCTTGAGCCTGAAGAACAATGAAATTCAATGCGTTCAAATGGTTCAAATGGCTCTAAGCACTATGGGACTTAACATCTGAGGTCATCAGACCCCTGGATTTGGAAATACTTAAACCTAACTAACCTAAGGACATCACACAAACCATGCCCGAGGCAGGATTCGAACCTGCGACCGTAGCAGTCGCGCGGCTCCGGACTGACGCGCCTAGAACCGCTTGGCCACCGCGGCCGGCTCTGAAGTTGTAAATGCTAATGGTTTGGGGTCAGTGGAATGAACACTACAAGGCATATGGCTCGGAGCTGTCGTTAAAGTAACCGATTTGTAGCATTTCTTTGTGTCGCAATCGTGCTAAGTGCTGAGATTGCTGCTGCAGATGCAATGACTATGCGACGGATCCGTACGCCGAACACGATGATCTTCCCGTAGCTACAGTGCGGTTCTGGACTGCAGTGCCTAGAACCACTCGGCCGCAGCGGTCGGCGAAATTCAATGTGTATTTGAACCGCGTTTATTTTCAAGAAAACCTTATCATTTATATTTTGTTCTTTCGGTGGGTGCTAATTGACAAATATACTGGAATTGTTGATAGGGCACGTGTCAGCTGGCATACGGTTAGGAACTTTAATGATCTGAAAGGTGTTGCGTGGGCGCCAGCCTGTCCTGTGGTGCTGTAATAAAGAGTCCGATGGCAATTAATATATAATTAAAACGTGAGTCGTGGCTTACAAACATCAACAGATCTGTTTTAAGTATGATATCAAGCACCAGTGCCACATTATTACAAGAAAAGAAAAAGGATACGCAGACAAATAGTTTCAAAAATCAATCTCAGACTGCAGAGTTTTGCGTTAATAACATTCAGTAACATTTTCTCGGATTAGCAGTCGCATAAAGTGGTTAAACACGTCACATCTATATCTACATCAGTACTCTGGATGCCACCTGACGGTGGGTTGCGGAGGGTTCTTCTGGTACCAGTAATGGTTGCCCCACGCTCCTATTCCATTCGACAATGGCGCGTGAGAAGAATGATTGTCGGCAAGCCTCTGTATTAGCTCTAATTTCTCGAATTTTCTTGGAGTGATCATTTCGCGAGATGTATATGGGAAGAAGTAATATACTGTCCAACTCTTCCCGGAAAGTACTCTCACCAAATTTCAGCAGTAAACCTCTCCGTAACACACAGCACCTCTCTTATACCATCTGCCACTGGAGTTTTTTTTTTTTTTTTTTTTTTTTTTTAAGCATCTCTGTAACGCCCTCGTGCGGACTAAACGATCCCGTGACGAAACGCGCCACTCTTCGCTGGATCTTCTCTATCTCTTCTATCAGTCCTTGCTGGTACGGATCTCTCATTGATGAACCATTCTCAAGAATCGGTCAAACAAATGCCTTGTTAGCCACTTCCTTGGATGAGTTACACTTTCTCAAGATTCTTTTTAAGTACCTTAGTCCCAGATCTGCTTTTCCTCTATTTATTTTATGTAGTCATTATACTTAAAGTCGCTCTGTGTAGCTACTTCTACATATTCTACACTAGATACTGTTTCCAGTAAGTGCAGTTGTACAGTAGGGGATTTCTTTTCCTGTATATGCGCAATATCGTACATTTATTGTGTTCAGGTCAACTGGCAGAGCCTCCACTATTCATCATCCCTCTGTAGGTCATTCTGCAAATCGATACTGACTACTGGCGCGGCTACTTTCTTATGAACAGCCGCATAATCTACGAACAGTCTTAAACGGCACCCAACTCTTTCTCCTGGAAATTTATATACACTGTGAACAGTAACGGTCCAATAGCACTTCCTTTGGGTATTCCGCAAATTACCTTTGCATTCGTCGATTTTGTTGCATTAAGACCAATGTGTTGAGTTCTATGGAAGGAAGACTTGAATACAGTCTAAAATTTTGTCAGTTACTCGGTAATCTCGTTTTTTTGTTTTTGTTTTTCTTTTCACTAAACGGCAGTGCGACGCATTATTAAATGCATTCCTGATGTGAAGGGACACGGCACCAGCCTGGGCAGCTTTGGCTATGGATCTCATGGAAGAACAGAGCGAACAGTGTTGCACAGTATCTATGTTTGTGGAATCGATGTTCATTTTTATAGAGGAGATTTTCGTTCTCAGCAAACATCATAATTCTTGAGGATAAAACATGTTCCATAACTCTACAACAGACTGACGTCGACGATATAGGCCTGTTAGTAGGTGCATCTGTCCTACGGCCCTTCTTGAAAACTGGAATGACCGGCGCGTTTTTGGTCACTACGTACTCTTCGTTTCTCCATCGAACTACAATAGCCAGCTGCAAGATAGAGAGCAAATTCTTTCGCATAATGTTTGTAGAATCTTACAGTTATCTCATACAGTTACCTCGTCTAGTCCCTATACCACTAAAAGATCGCAGTTGCTTTCCTATTCCGTGATCGGTTATCTGGAAATGTGCCATTTCGACATTCGCACTATGATTGAAAGGAGGGACCGTATAACGATGTTCCGCGGTGTAACAATTTCGTAAGGACGAATTCAGTATTTCGGGCTTTTCTCCGTTACCTTCCGTTTCGGTACCAAAGTCATTCCAAGCCTCTCTCATTGGTCTTCTTATGTTCATTTTCACTTCGTTCTGCTTTTTTCTGTAAGTTTAAATTTTGACTTTTCTTGAATCTGTATTGAAGCTCCCTTTGTTTACATAGCAGTTTTCCAACACGGCTATTAAATAACGATGAGTCTTTCCCATCTCTTACGACCTAGCAAGGAGCATATTTGTCTAAGGCACACTAAATAAGGCCTCTGAATTTTTTTTCCATTTGTGCTTCACATCTTCGTCCTTAGCACTGATATTTGATGGTGAGCATTCAGATATTCTGCAATTTGTATCCTGTCACTGTCCGCCCCTGGTATCTGAGTGGCCAGCGCGACGGAATGTCATACGTAACGGCCCGGGTTCGATCCCCGGCAAGTCGCCGAAGTGACGTCAGCTCGAAAGACGAACGGTCTACCCGACTAGAAGCCCTAACCACACGGGAAAAAAATCCTGTCACTCTTGCTAAGCGAAAATATTTTCCTGCCTTTCTTAACATTCTTCGTAATACCCATAGTCATAGTTGATATCACAGGCTTATAATCACTGATACTTCCCTGCTTCGATAAGTTCAGGTCTGTTTGTAGGTAGGAAGTCTTCACGAGCTGGTTCTCCAGTTATCTGCTCGACATAGTTTTCGGAGAAGACATTCATAACAATATCACGTGAATACCGGTCTCCTCGGCACCACTGTAGATAATATGACTCTCCCAGCTATAACTGGCAAGTTGAAGTCATCCCCTATTACAACGGCATTATTAGAAATGCCCTTAGTCATATTCTGAATGTTCTCCCTGAAGCACTTTAACAGTACAGCTTCTGACCCAGCATCCATTTTTGGCTGACCTTCGATGCTTAACTTCACCCAGATTAATTCACATTCGGAATCCGTCATAATTTCGGTCGATATTATGGATTATTTTTACTGCAGTAAGTACACCTTCGCCACTGTATAATAACCCATCCTTACAATAAATAGTCCAAAAGAATTTAGGATTCCGTTGTTATTCTCTTCTTATTTAAAATCAACTTTCTGCTCCTAATACTGTCTGGGCACGATAACCTTCAATACTAATTCTGGAACCTCTCCTACGATTTTCATGCAACCTCTTAATACCATATTAACATTTTCTATTTCCGATTTGCGAGGACGAGCATTCTCTGAGAACGTTGTAGCTGATGTACATCGATTTTGGCAGGCAATTCATCTCTGATTGCAAGGGGATACCGCCACACATACTCCGCTGCCCTAGGAGCCGCTTCCTGCGTGTAGTGCACGCCTAACCTATTAACGGGAACCCTACGGTTCTCCCCTCGATCGAGAAATTAGCGTCTGATACCAACGCAGAATTGTCTGAGCCTCTCGTTTAGATCTTTGCTCCAAACAGCGAGCTTATCCTGCATCCTGTGTGCGATGCTAGTTGCCTTCACCAAATCATCTATCCGCCGAAAGGGTCCGAGAATGTCCTCAGAACTCAAGTGGTAGGCGTCACTCGTGCCGCCATGTGCCACTATTTGCAGCCGGTTGTATCTACAGCGCTCTCTCCACATTGTAAGCGAGATCCACGAGCAAACATATGGAGTGCACGCTGGAATTCTTTCCCAACTTACCTGCTACTTCCGTGAGGGGCTCCATTACGTACTTAACGTTGGAGCTTCCAATGACATACTGGCCCTCTGCTGTCGTCCAGGCTGGTCAAGAAAATCGACCACTGTCACAACAGAAGAGGCATCCCGAACTGACTTAGCAGTATTAGCAACACTGGGTGGTATCTTTTACCTGCTGCTAAGGATAAAAGAGCCATCTGTGTGACCCATTTCCTCTTTCACCTTCAGCCCTATGACACGCGTACTCACCACTGCCCGCCACTCACCATCGAGTGAAGACAGAGCAGTCAGATATATGTGTTGGAAGATGCAGCGACAACCAAATCACAAACGGATTCCAGCGGTATGGAAGGTGTCGCAGGCCTCGTCAAAGACGGTACCATGTCGCCGCATCATTGAGCAGTAGCCAGAAGCCTGTCGAATGTCGCCAACACAGCTTTCAGTTGTGTTGAAACAGAAACCTTTTGATGAAGTACTCCTTGGTCAGTATCAAATGGGAATGACAGTTTATGTGGTGTTGGTATGCCCTTATACAAATCTATTCATTGATGATATTGCAGACTTGGAAAATTTATCGATTTGAAGCAACGGACCACGGTGCGGAAAAGAGAGACGAAAGTTATAAGCGAAAATTGTCCTCATACCTCTGAGAGTGGACTTCTTCTACTGCAAACTCTTTGCTTTCCATATTTTGAGAGGAGATAGTATGGACCAGAACACGAAAAACAGTCTAGTAAACCTAAGTTCTAAACTGCATGCCTTTAAGGGATTTGAGCACTTGTTCATCTTTGCTACTGTGAAACACATCTCATCTATTAAGCAAGTGCTCTTGGATTTTAAGGTACGCATTTTAACGGACAATTTTTGCTTGTTTTGATCCATCATACCTCGTATCGAAGTATGGAAAACAAGTAGCTTGCAGTAGAGGAGATCCACTATCAGAGGTAACAGACCGATTTTTACTTATAGCTTTCGACTTGGTCGTTTCGGGACTATGGTCCATTTTCTAAAATTGATACATCTACCGTTCTCCATCATACCTGAAAATTTGTTATATGATCGCGGGCTCATCCTGCTTACTTCTGCTGGTTGTGACATGAGAGGTGCCTGTGGTATCGCCATATATAGTCAAATATTGCCACTGTGTTCGGGATCATGGATGGCTACACTGTTTGCTTCAATGAAGGATATGTTTATTTACACTATCGGCTGCTGCATAAACTTTATTAAAATGGGCTTTTTGGTTGTCTCACACAAATCGTCTTTTGACACTGAACAATAAAGTCATGTTGCTTTATGATGTATTAAACATAATTGCCTTAATATTGACGTGTGTTTGTGTTATGACTGACACACTCATGATAACTGTTGCCTATTTATGACATATTAAGGCAACTATAATTAATGCGTCAGAAAGCAATATACTGAAAGCACTTTTTGTCCAGTGACAGAAGATGGTCCACATAGATCGAAAAATAGTAACACATACCAGCAAAGTTCATACAGCAGCTGATGATTATGTATAAACACGTCGTTCATTAAACATATCGGAGCTGCGGAGCACCACTTTGCAAAAAAATTTGATATATTATAAAAGTTATTAAATTTATTGGCTAACGGAATGAGAGAGTGTACATCGTAAAGGTGTCTAGCCAAGATTTCAAGATGTGTTTTCGTAATATAAAACTTTGCAAGAAAAAATACAACGTACTCACTCAGTCGCAGTAACGTCTCCAAAAATACTGGGGAACTTAGTAGCTTACAAAAATTTAGAGATCATGCTTTTGCTTTTGTTAATTCAAATGAACGGAGAAATATCATTTACAAACGTGTGTGACGATGGTTTAACGCTCAGAGGTTACTAGGATCGTGATACAGTCATAGACAGCACTTTCACGACAACTACCCTTGGAATGTCATGAGAAAAATGGACAAAAAAATTAATGCGCTATTTGTATTCTAGCAGCGACTCTACTGTTTGTTTTCAGTGATATTTTACTTTAGTAAGCTGTGGCAGCTGGTCAGTTTTGAGAAGTCGGTGAGTACCTTGTTTACCTCTCTCTGTCTCTCTCTCTCTCACTCTCTCCCTCGCTCTCGCTCTCGCTCTCTCTTTCTCTCCGTCACACATACACACGCACACACACTGTGATACGCAAATACGACTGCGTTGATCAAAGTAGGTCATATCGAGTAATGTGTTCCTGGGGAGCTGAGAACATAGCATAACATTCACGCAAGAAGGAAAGGAAACCGGAAGGAGTGTAAGAAGCTGGCTGGATAGGTGGACTCCACTGGTCGTCTATTCACAGAGACAGGTCCGGCGTAAACAACCTGCGCTGCTCTCAGAAAGATGAGAGCACCGGTATGGCGGCGGCTCCAAACTTGCAAGAACTCCGACGACGACGCCAACAACAACAGTGGCCTGAGAAATAGCCTTACTGCCCAAGAGGCTAGTCAGCGCGGCGCGCCTACTTCATCCCAGCGGTTCGGTAACAACTCCTAGTGACAGTATCCTAATGTCCTGACACCATATCTCAAACCCTCGCGGAAATGAGAAACATTTCACTGTTCGAGAAAAAGGCTGGAAGGCGCTTTCTTACTGCAGGTCTACCTGATGTGGCGAAGAAATTTATCTTTATCCCATTACTCGTACTAAAAGTAATACAGTTCTGTTAGAACGCAGAAAAAATGGAAGGAAATGAGTACGTTCAGCAGTCACCGTGGGCTTGTCCACAGACCAGTGAAAGGATGATAGAATTACCTCTTTCCCATTCCTACGTGAAAACAGACACACAATAACTTCACGTTAGACTTTCATAGCACGTCTGAATATACGTCACATTATCCTCAGGCTAACATGATTAAGGGGCTACTGAAAAATGGTATAGGTGTAACATATTTACGCTTCAAATTGTAAACTGAAAACTTAAATGTAGCTCTGTGTACCGCTGTCTTCTCCCTCTGCAGCGAGCGGGCAGTATGTGCCCCGTCCAAGTCGTGTCCGTCTTCAAATGGCTCTGAGCACTATGGGACTTAACATCTGAGGTCATCAGTCCCCTAGAATTTAGAACTACTTAAACCTAACTGTGGTGTGCGTACTGTATGACCTTCGGTACACACACCATCAGATTATTTGACTTGTCGCTCTAGCGAAGTAGACGAGTGTCAGCAATATGTCTCGTGGTCTTATCGTGGCGTGTTTATCTTCTGCCGTTAGGTCAGACGATAGAAATGCCACTTGCACGCTTAGAGTAGCAAATTGACGGTGACCAACTTTAAAAGAACTTGATTAATTTTCACACACATTTATTAAAATAACAAAAAGCATAGACCTTACTTAACTTGATTCTGGATGCTATTTACAGTTGACAATCTGAAGTTCCTTTGGTCTTGGTACATTAATCTTATTCTCACATATTCTGATACTTGACAAAATGTCTGTTCATTTATCTTCATGGCTATGTACAGGAATATGATAATCTTATTCGGCGCAGACTGAAACTTGACCATAGACTAATGCAGGCTAATGCAGACTGACTAATCGGAGGTGTGTACACTCGTTATAATACCTCGAGCGTTCAGGTATCACTGCGCGAGTGTGATCCGCGAGGAGAAAAGGTTCTACGTTAGCAGCAATCTCATTGGCTGCGTTACATATTAATACGCGGATCGGCGGAAGCAGAATTTGGTCCGTCTCTAAGTCTCTAAGACAGCGCCATCTCGTAGTGCGGAGACGGACGGGCGCTGCGCCTGCGCTGTTCTGCTTAGCGGGGCGTACTCTGTTGGGAAAGTTGTGTACGCGCTGACTACGCGGAACTATGTACACAACACTAACTAACCTAAGGACATCACACACATCCGTGCCCGAGGCAGGATTCGAACCGGCGACCGTAGCAGTCGCGCTGTTCCGAACTGAAGCGCGTAGAGCCGCTCGGCCACTGCGGCCGGCCATGTCCGTCTGCCTGCGGTGGTAACCTATCCTGATCCCCAACACCTGACGTCGTAGGTCTGTCCATCGGGCATAATCGATTGGTAGAATAGCAGGAGGAACATGTTTTATCGCTTCGCATGGTTAATGACAGTTCTGTACAGCTTAAGAGTGGAGGTAACTGAATCGGCGAATACATCAAAACGTAGCTCAAAAACCCGGAGGGTTCTCATGACTAAGCCTGCAACCGCGCTTGGCAACCGCACGATCTGGGCGCCTTGACACGGTTCGTGCGTCTCCCCCCCCCTGCCTCGGGCATGGGTATGTGTGTGTTGTTCATAGTGTAAGTCAGTTTAAGTAGAATGTAGGCTTAGAGACCGATGACCTCAGCAGTTTGGGCTCATAAGACTGTACCACAAATTTCCAAAATAAGCCTGCATGTTCAACAGTAACAGCAACGGTATGTCCATCTGAGCGCCTAAACTGGAGTTTTGCGGCAGTGCCGGTAACCACCGTAGTGCACGCATCTTCGTTAATCATCTTAACGTTGACGATACTAGTCGTGATCGAAAAGTGAATACCAGTGATGTCCTGTGGGTATATATGTAGTTTGATCACACAATAAGTTCTGTACTTCATATGCTCGCGGACGTGCATATTTGGCTTGGAACGTAATCTTTATAGTGTTCTTCCCATACGAGTTCGCCGTGTTACTTCCATGAACTGGTAGTAAGCGACTCGCGTTGCGGAAAGTAAACAAACTCGCGTGCGCCACTAGACTGGTGGGACGCTAAGCACACGTCCTCGCCGTTCCGTTGACGACGGCCAACTTCTCGTGAATGATATAGCTGCACCACGAAAATGTCTCTTGGGGTGTTTCCATGCGGCTTACTGTGTAACCTGTGCACAGTGGCACCATTGAGAGAATTAATGCTACGAATGTGGTCCAAATGTTAGCGACAATGTTGCGACGTGCTCAATATGGAAATGAAATAGAGTCGAGGGTAGACAGTTCGTGGATTTATTATAGAATATAATAATTCAGGATTATAATGGAGATGACACAGAAATACATGACGTTGTGATGGATGCATATACTGATTTTGAAGGGCAGGAAGATCTGAACTTGAAGGTGGCTGTTCAAGTAGTACGTTCACCTCTAGGGCAACAGAAACAGTCCAGTAAAACTGCGTACCATCTGTCTCCACCCAAACAGTCGAGGCCTAGACTGTTATAAGACACTAATGACAGTGTACTAGATAACATTTATGAAGGCTGTTGCAATCTGACTTCAATTCCTGTAGCAAACTAAAGAGGCGCTGCAATTGCATTAAAAGTAAAGCAAACTGCAAATTAATTCCAAATTACTTGTCTAGCAAAAGGTGAGCAGGAGCTCGTTTCAGAGCAAACAGACTCGCACACTATGAAACTATTAAAGGGCACGTAATATCGCAATCTGATGGGGCAAGGTCGTATGGATCTACAGTTCACTACTGGCATCTGTAAATGTGGGTATTAGAAGCATCTAAAATGTTTCAATTTCCTTTATAGACAATCTTACGGCTGAATACGATATTTCATCCAGATATATTACTACATTTGAAACACGTAAGGACACAGAAGACGATAAAAGTATATGTCAGAAGATAAACCAATTTGTGAAAGGAGTGAATATATATATATATATATATATATATATATATATATATATATATATATATATATATATATATATATATATATGATAGAGCCCGATGTAGATAAAGGAAACGTTTGAAGCAGAGTGAATTTCAATAGGAAATGTCTCCATTACAGAGGAGAGAAAAATACAGCTAATGTGTTGCAGTATGCACCCACAGCAGCACAACAGATGTGGATTTATCATTGCAGACAAACTAGCAAACAAATTGTACATCTGTTTCCAAGAGGCACTAGACACATTCGACCCACATATTTGAAAGAAACTTGAAACAACCTGCCCACGAAACGTTCATGTGGTGCCAGGCACAAGTGCAAAAATGACTAAAGAACACACGAAACGTTTTCTAACTTAAGTTCTCGTCGAGCGTGTAACAAGTGAAAAGAGCGTATTGCCACTTGATTTCTGGTTAGGAGATACAGGTCGTACTCTTCTAGATGTAAGTTTTCCAAACATACATGTTATGCTTACGATATTGCCACAAAAAACAACAAACTATTGCTAACCTCTTGATGTTTACTTCTTTCGGCAATGTAAGCTCTATATCAGATGGACTGCTGATTTTGTAAGACTACAATGTGCAAAGCCACAAGTGAAAATGCATTATTGTTATTTCATCACCAAATTTTACTCTGTGATTTACAATTGCACGGCCCCTATGTTTCAATATGCACGGCGAAAGGCAGGTTATGGCATTGACACACCCATAGTAACATTTGAAAATGTAAAAAGTGTGGCTTTTGATACTAGACTTGTGATTTTGAATGTAAAAACGTGGCTTCAGCGAAGTGTGCAAATTGTTCTCTTCCACATTGTTTTAACCACTTCATCGAAATCCCACATCTGCTCTGCGAAGACTAATGTTAGCTCTATCAGGTGTACTGGATATGTGCGTGTTTTGCGCTATTCTAATTTCTTTAAGCAGAGGGTTTTGGCACTGTTGACTGAAAATGTAATGATACATCGACGTCATTGAATTACGCATAATTTCCCTCCTATGGTACTGATATTTTGTCACTTTGTTTCTCTCTATTAAAATGTCACTTGTGGCAGAATGCAATTTTTTGCATTTAAATGACACAGACGTCTGTTTTTTTTTATGATCGAGTGTTATTCTAAGCATGGTTTCGTGCGGTTCCGTGCGTTCGATGTCAAAGGTGTCCCTTGTAAGTGAAGTTTCTGGGAAATCGGATTATGGCACTTGCCATGTTCTCCTCGTGAGTTGGGTACTGCATGGAGGTTCAGATAATACATGGCACAGCGGTACACGAGGCAAGAAAAGGCAAGTCAGACAAGGAATCCTTGGAAAATAACTGTTTACCGATCCTTCTGTGTGTATCAGTATGCTTTGGAGACCTGTTGAGAGCAGACCACGTAGCCGCCGAAGTAACACGCCCCAGTACAGTATCACATTCAGGACGATTTCACGGAACGGCCAGGTACGTTTTCCATATCCACTAAACGATAATATCTATTGAACTTCACGAAGGTTTGGTATTAATAAAACACGGGACAGAGTTGATTAATTTACTGAGTGACAAAACTATAAATTTACAAAACAATTCCTGACCATCTACAGACAATAAATTATTTAATTACCAGAGAATCAGTTATTTACATCTGATTAGCATTTCATTATCACAACTGAGCTTATTTTGCTACTTTATTATTAATTGTTAGTTGTGGACACGTGATTCATAAACAGTCAACAAAATGGTTCAAATGGCTCTAAGCACTATGGGACTTAACATCTGAGGTCATCAGTCCCCTAGACTTAGAATTACCTAAACCTAACTAACCTAAGGACATTACGCACATTCATGCCCGAGACAGGATTCGAAACTGTGACCGTAGCGGCAGTGCAGTTTCGGACTGAAGCGCCTAGAACCTACCGGCCACAGGATTCGGCCATAAACCGTCCATGTAACATTAAAAAAGTCCTAAAGTCTAATCAAACTAAATGGTAGCATATAAAGAGAAAACCACAATTAAACAACAATTCATTGGGTCAGCTCCTTAGTGTAGGTGCTCAAACAAAGAGCCGATTTGTTCTCGACACCATTCCAGTCTAGAGAGGACGCTAGCTATAGCATGCAGTACGTCATATGACCCGTGAAGTGCAGAGAAGACCTACCTGATGCGATTTTTCATGTCGTCACTGTTTTCACATTCATCTGCGTACACCACTTCCTTTATTATGCCCCAGAAATGGAAGTAGAGGACAGATAGATAAGGCGACATGGCTGGCCATTCAGTTCAACATCCTTATCTCTGTGTAAATGAAGCGGGCAAAAAGCAATGCAAACCTCTCAAAAATGAGATCGACAGAAAGTGCAAAATGGCTAAGCAGGGATGTCTAGAGGACAAATGTAAGGATGTAGAGGCCCATATCACTAGAGGTAATATAGATACTGCCTACAGGAAAATTAAAGAGATTTTTGGAGTAAAGAGAACCACGTACATGAATATCAAGAGCTCAGATGTAAAGCCAGTTCAAAGCAAAGAAGGGAAAGCAGAAAGGTGGAAGGAGTATATAGAGGGTCTATACAAGGGCGATGTTCTTGAGGACAATATTATAGAAATGGAAGAGAATGTAGACGTAGATGAAATAGGAGAAATGATAGTGCCTGAAGATGTTGACAGAGCACTGAAAGTCGAAACAAGGCCCCGGGAGTAGACAACATTCCATTAGAACTACTGACAGCATTGGGAGAGCCAGGCCTAACAAAACTCTACCGTTTGGTGAGCAAGACGTATGAGACAGGCGAAATACCCTCAGAATTCAAGAAGAATATAATAATTCCAGTCCCAAATAAAGCGGGTGTTGACAGATATGAAAATTACCGAACTATCGGTTTAATATTCACGGCTGCAAAATACTAACACGAATTCTTTACTGACGAATGGAAAAACTGGTAGAAGCCGACCTCGGGGAAGATCAGTTTGGATTCCGTAGAAATTTTGGAACACGTGAGGCAATACTGACCCTACGACTTATCTTAGAAAATAGATTAAGGAAAGGCAAACCTACGTTTCTAGCATTTGTAGACTTAGAGAAAGCTTTTGACAATGTTGACTGGAATACTCTTTCAAATTCTGAAGGTGGCAGGGGTAAAATACAGGGAGCGAAAGGCTATTTACAATTTTTATAGAAACCAGATGGCAGTTGTAAGAGTCGAGGGGCATGAAAGGGAAGCAGTGGTTGGGAAGGGAGTGAGACCGGGTTGTAGCCTATCCCCGATGATATTCAATCTGTATATTGAGCAAGCAGTAAAGGAACCAAAAGAAAAATTAAAATCTATGGAGAAGAAATAAAAACTTTGAGGTTCGCCGATGACATTATAATTGTGTCAGAGACAGCAGAGGACCTGGAAAAGCAGCTGAACAGAATGGACGAAATGGACAGTAGGATATAAGATGAACATCAACAAAAGCAAAACGAGGATAATGGACTGTAGTCGATTTAAATCGGTTGATGCTGCGGGAATTATATTAGGAAATGGGACACTTAAAGTAGTAAATGAGTGTTGCTATTTGGGGAGCAAAATAACTGATGATGGTGGAAGTAGAGAAGATATAAAATGTAGATTGGCAATGGCAAGGAAAGCGTTTCTGAAGAAGAGAAATTTGTTAACATCGAGTATAGATTTAAGTGTCAGGAAGTCGTTTCTGAAAGTATTTGTATGGAGTGTAGCCATGTATGGAAATGAAACGTGGACGATAAATAGTTTAGACAAGAAGAGAATAGAAGCTTTCGAAATGTGGTACTACAGAAGAATGTTGAAGATTAGGTGGGTAGATCACATAACTAATGAGGAGTTATTGAACAGAACTGGAGAAAGAGAAATTTGTGGCGCATCTTGACTAGAAGAAGGGATCGGTTGGTAGGGCATATCCTGAAGCATCAAGGGATCACCAATCTTGTATTGGAGGGCAGTGTGGAGGGTAAAAATCGTAGAGGAAGACCAAGAGATGAATACACTAAGCAGATTCAGAAAGATGTAGGTTGCAGTAAGTACTGGGAGATGAAGAAGCTTGCACAGGATAGAGTAGCATGGAGAGCTGCATCAAGCCAGTCTCTGGACTGAAGGCCGCAACAACAACAATGTCTGTGTATTGTTTTATTAGGCAAAAGGATTAGCGCTGCTTGGTGCACAGATGCAGTGGCTGTGTGCACCATCCTGTTGCATACACATCACCTGCCACGTTCTTGAATCAGTATCATCGAGTAGTGCAGGCACTTCGTTCCGAAGGCAACTGGTGTACGCTCTACCGTTCAAATCTGCCTTAAAAGAATGGAGACAACAACGCACTAGTAACAACAGCCCAGCGACTGACTGTTCATAGGTGTTGACCTGCCTCACGCAATTAATGGGGATTTGCGGAGGCCCAAGAGAGTTTAGGAGTACGGTTTGGACACCTGTGGTGCAAAACGTTGACTAATTTGTGAAAGGAGTCTCTTTGAAAAAATCAATAAGTTGTCTTAATGCCCACTAACAAAATATTAACCGGTTGGCCTTCTTTTCCACCGAAGCCCTCTGGTGCATGTGCCGGTGGCATGGGTGCAAGTTTGGGTCTTTCAAAATGCGATACACGAACTGGAGATTCTTCCCTAGCGAGCGTCCTTGAACTGCTGTGTGGATTTGTGTGTATCACATCCACCGCAGTGGAATTGTTACGATTCATCCAAAAATGTTTCCTGGCTTTTCGCCAGGACCAAATCCCCTGTGTCTCGAACTCGTTGTAGTGCAGCCTGAAGCGTGACCGCACGAGGTTGCCTCCCTTCTCGCTCCGGATTCCCTTCAGCGTACACCGAACTAACTCCCTGAGAACATGCCTATATAAATAAAATTCGCAGTACCGAATCCTTTCACAAATATCCTTACCGTACATACATTGCACCAGAAAACATTAGCAGCACTTACCCATTACAAAAATCGTATCTGTTATTTCTGAATGTTGTGTGGCGTGACGGAAAAATTCTGAGATGCATCCACTGCCACATCCAATGTCTTATAGCACTTGACATGACGGTAAACATTATTACGTTCTCCATGTCTTCCTTGCTCGCCTTGTCTCGTGTTCCGCTTTGCCGCACGCTGTCTAGTACGCCATACAGGAGCACTGCTCAGTTGCTGCTGGAGTCGTGGTTATTCTTCGTGTTTTAACGTCACCGTTAATACGTATAGATAAAACGAATCTCGTAATAGACTAATTTTGGACACGTCTATCGAATGATCCCGTTAAATTCCACTTGAATGATTATGTTTGCAGCGTGAAACACGCAGATGTTTTACGTTGACAGTTGTGGCCGAGCGGTTCTAGGCGCTTCAGTCCGGAACCGCGCTGCTGGTACGGCCGCAGGTTCGAATCCTGCCTCGGGCAAGGATGTGTGTGATGCCCTTAGGTTAGTTAGATTTAAGTAGTTCTAAGTCTAGGGGACTTATGACCTCAAGTCCCATAGTGCTTAGAGCCATTTGAACCATTTTTTACACTGACACTAGACTTCGCAGGAAAGTGGTTATGGACAGTATCTGTTTGAGCTGATTCCAGCTACGCATTGCGAAAACGAAATTACGAATATCTGCCGAAACCCCAGAGAAAATGAGCTTGGCGAATTTTAGGAGAAACACCATATATCCATACAAATCATAAAATTGTATGTACGTGTGTTCCACATCTCCTCTCCAACCACTTAACCGATTACAACCAAACTTGGTACACATAACCATTTATTGTTTGGAAACAATCGCTTTTAGAGTAACAATTATCCACCTATCAAAGGGGTGGAGGTGGGGATGAAAAAGCAGTGCAGTCCACGACGCGATACTGTCCATACTTTTGTCGTCCATTACTTGAGAATAAGAGCACTTAGAGACTTGCAACGAACTTTACACACAATTTCAAAGCGTCACGAAACTCTTTCTCGCAGACGATATCCAAAAAATTATTAAAGGAAAAAAGTTCATCACTTACTACAATTTCGCTATTCATGCAGTAAAACTGCCACATGAAGCATGACGTTTTAATTTGTTATTTATTTACTACTAACTACATTCGTAACACAATCTGCAGACAGTATTCACATATTTCAAAGAATACTATGTCGCCAATAATGGGATGCGTTAAAATTGCTGCATCATGCATGACTTTTAATTTATTACTTCTTTACTACTAACTCTGTTCCTGCAAAATTATATCACTGTACAGCTGAGAGTTCAAGAGATGCGTCATAAACAGTGGACTGCGCGAAAATGAAAATGAAGGGCGAAATTCAGTAGACATAACTGGTGAAATATGTGTACAAATACTCGTGAAATCTGTTAAATATATGTAAAATATATTTCACATGTGGATATGCATGCAAATCGACAGGCAAAAAGCTCGCCCTAAACCCCTGGAACGACTCCAGTCAAATCTGTAGATGTAAGAAGCACCAGCCTCCTGTTTGGGTGAGTGTGATAACGTGGAGAGAGAAGGGAGGACGAGGATAGAGACAGACAATGAGGGGGTAGGAGGAGATAGGCACTGATAGGACGAGGAGGAGGAAGAGGAGACGGTCAGAGATAGGGGAGTGGTGAATGGAGAGAGAGGGGAGAAGTGGAGATGGATGGAGAAACGAAAGAGGAATAAATGGAGTGAGACAGGGGGAGGAAGAGATAGGCAGAGAGGTCGGGGAGGAGGAGATGAACAGACACGGGGGGAGCAGGAAATGGAAAGAGCGAGAGAGGGAAGAGAAGAAGATGGACAGAGAGAGGGGGAAGGAAGAGATCGGCTGATAGAAGATTGGAATACATACATACCCAAACAACAATGGAAACTCAGCTGGTATATCTCTCTCCTAAGAGTCGTCAGGCGCTTTTTCTCTGGCATTTCTGCAGATATTTGCAGCTACGCTTTCTTTCTCCTTTTTTTTTGCCGTTTCCAACGAGAGCCTGCGCAAGTTGTAAACGATAAGGCTTGTACAGCAAATTACTTCACAAAACTCACGATACAGTTGGCTGAGTTATTAATAGTTCTCTACTATCTCTATTGGTTGATTTATCTGGACTACGATCAAAAATTTCTTCAATTCGTTTCACGTCCTCCCCTGATACAAGCAGTCAACACGTGCTTTTTCTTTTCCAGAGACATTCAGTTCCTTCAAATAGCTGAAATCAATGGCCTATGCTTTTCTTAGTTGGTGGCTCAGTGCCCCTGGAAGTGAAATTAATGACTCACTTCTTCCGAATTTAAGAACTCAGAGAAATTTATAATATACGGTAACCATTTAAAGATCTGCAGACTTAACAGAACAGAGCGGGACGGAATGAAGCGCTAAACATTCCACAATGTATTTCAGACTGTGGCATTAACACAGGCCGTCAACGGAACGTCAAAGTCAAGGTTTATTGGGGAGAAGTTTTGACGTTATATTCCCGGTGTCGCCGTCGGAAGTTAAACCATTCTCGCCGCGCTCACTTATGCTATAGTGGTGGATTTTGTGCTTTTGCATCTTCTTAGCCTTAATTTTATGGTGGTTGGTGGTGGTGGTTAGTGTTTAATTTCCCGTCGACAACGAGGTCATTAGAGACGGAACGCAAGCTCGGGTTAGGGAAGGATTGGGAAGTAAATCGGCTGTGCCCTTTCAAAGGAACCATCCCGGCATTTGCCTGAAACGATTTAGGGCAATCACGGAAAACCTAAATCAGGATGGCCGGAGACGGGATTGAACCATCGTCCTCCTGAATGCGAGTCCAGTGTGCTAACCACTGCACCACCTTGCTCGGTCTTAATTTTATGATTTTCCTTCATGTCCCTGATGTAAATGTTCCGTGACGTTTTGGTTGTTTATTCCGTTGGAGGTATAATACAGGGAGTTGTCATGACGTTACAAATCTGAAACCGATGTCCACATTAGCCCCTGGTGGAAGGGTTTTGACTCAGCTAGCATCATTTACAGGTGTACTAGTCGTTCTGCTTATAGTCTAAAGCTTTAAGGAATCACATTTCATTCGTAAGTGGACTCGTTGAAGAATATTTTCTTTTATGAACACGAATTTTGTTTGCGCTGGTTACTCATACTGTAGTGGTTTTATTTTTGTGCTTTAACTTAAGATTTCCTACAAGTACAATTAGAAGAGAGCTCTGGCTGAATTGTGGGAAGAAAATATTTTAAACCGTCCAAACAGCACAGTGTGGCCTCAGCGTTTTAGGGAAGCGGACATAGATGGAACATCAGTTTCATCGTTTCGTATTAAAGAAAATGCTGAATTACGAAAGCAGCCTTTTCACACCACATACTTTGCTTCTTGGTTATTCGAAACGTGTAACAAAAACAAAGCTTCATTAACGAGGTGAGGTGTGTTGTATTACAGGATGAAATATACCGCTATGGCGAGAAAAATTCTGAAAATGTCTTCCTCACACTGTGTTATTCACGAAAGCACTGTAATATTTACTATTTAAAACAACTGAGGCGTGAACGTGGCAGACATTAAGAACAAAAAGCAACTGTAAACAGTAGTCTTCTAATGTTTAGGAACTATTACTATGGCAGCGTAAGTCTGTGGCGCAACCACCCGTTATTATACCTCCTTGTTTATTTCCATTGTGTATTCCTCCACAAGAGAGGAAGAACGATTTATGTTTTACAATGGCTGGACTGAGAAAAAGTCCACAATGTGGCTTGACTCACCGTAATAATAACCGGCCGAGTTAATTTGACGAAAGGTCTATGGATTCAAAATTTGTAGGACACAAAATATTATTCTCTCGGAATAACTGGCCTTCGTATTTTCAAGAGCGTGAAGATTTGGAATGTTTTAATGCGCTTCTTTGATTCGCACTGCGCAATTGGACATCCCTTAAGTGAAATGATACTCAGTTTCTAAGTAATTATTAATATCCGTAGTTATCTCGGTGGGCTGTCCGAAATGGCGGCTTTGCGAACTGCGTCCAAGCCGGTTATTGCCATTCATACAACAATACTTACCGCATTTCGTTATAAAACATGTTGATAACATACAAGGGTGACATTAGTATAAATGAAACACCATAACACAATGTTTGAACAAAAAATGAGTGATCATTTTCACTTAAAAAAAAATTTACAGTTAATACGTGCGCCCTTAACGGTACAAGACTAGGAGGAGAAGAGATAACGGACTAAGTGACAGAAGAAGAAAGATAAAAAAAGAAGTCACATCACAAGGATATTGTAATTTGTATCCCTTGCTCCAGATTTTGAAACACTATGGATTCATATTTTATTCCTTTCTTTGTTGTTAGTGGATTTTTGCATAATTAATTCATTATAGTTAGTAGAAATAATTTAATTAGCACAAGAAAAACAGGAAAAAATACTGATACGTCGTTTTGGTTCAAAAGTAAAAACATAAACTGATGCAATTTTCGTTAAACAACTTGAAACAATGAACTTTATTGAAAGAAAGAAATACACTACTTTTTCATGTTATTTATTACTTAGACAAAAACCACAGTGAATAGGGTAAACGGGTTCTGTGTATATCCTTATAAATTTTGATTGGTGGGTTTCTATGTATGTATTTTCGCTAGCAAATAAATGTTTGAAGGACACTTTTTCTGTTATCCCACTTCTCAGCAGTTCACCATATAAACTTTATCAAGAAAATCCGTCATGAAATTTGGCCATTAATTAACTTTGTCATTGCTAGTTGCTTACTTCTGACATTATATTCCGCCTTTTTCCATCCCAGACGTTATATCATGATCTCACTTTTACAGTTCGGTAATGGGCTAATCAAACTGACGCTGAATTGATATTCCGACTAGTCTGAACACAACGGCATTTTACGGTGACATCGCCTGCCGGTACATTCCGTTCCATTGGCCTCTGGTGTCAATCAGTACACACAACTGATGCGAAATGGCTGTCTGTTGCTGCGAGCACTCTCGCGGTCATTTATGCAACTATCAGCGCTGTGTTGGAGGCAATCAACGCTTTAGATCCACTTCTTTCCAACGCTTTGGAGAACTGAGCAGCCATAGCGTACGGATCTCCGTACCGGCACGTTCACTGGAGCTCAGTCCGTCAGTTCACCTGATGATGACGACATGTTTGATCGCCGAAATATTGTGCCCGTTGGACACTGTAGACCGGCAGTACACCCGTGGATATTTTGATTATCAAATACGCCGGGAGAAACTCAAGAATCACATAGATTTGTTTAGTCTGTGGGGCCCACGCAGAAGAAACTGACAGATGTTAAAGCTTAAGATTATCCATTACGGACATTTTAGAACCTGTGACTGTTGACTGAATGTAGATACATAAAACTGCAACCAGTCACTTTTTTGAATAGCTATTCATTATTCCATGAACCGGTTTTCGAACCGTTCCAGGTTGATCTTCAGATGGTTTCCTGCATGTTTCATCACTATTTCTAGCATAATGCTGGGTGCTGGTTCTGGGACAAGAAGATGTAGCATGCTTTAATGTATCGCCATGAGTGTTGTTTATCTGTCGATATGGATGCAAAAGTTTAGTTTTGTACTCACTGCGACAGTATGGGCTAATTTTTCCTGTTAGTGTCCATCAGTAGTTGCAGAATTTGCAGATTATTAAATTATTGCCACATCTCTGAGAAATCTTTAATTTTTAAGTCTCGTTTGGCACTGGGGTAGCCCCAAAATGTGTATCGGTGCTCGTCCTTCAGCAGCCAGGAAAAGAATAACAGCGCATTGGCCCTGTTTCGAGGCGTTGGGTAAAAGCGTCGCCATACCTCATGTTACGGAATTTAATGTGCGCACGTCGGAATGACACACGAGTACCTCACTAATCTCTTGCCTGCGTGTCAGTTGTTATAGAGGGTGAACATTAATAAAACCAACAAAATGCAGGAACGATTACTGACTGAAAATACGGGATAAAAGGACCTATGAACGTGTGTCCGGTAATGCATCATTTCACGGTAGACGGCGCTGACGAATGACAGTTCCTCTGACCACGTGCCGTATGTTCCTAGTGTGTTGCAGGCTGTGACTGACGCAGCGTACTGTAAGCAGCAGAGCAGTCCCGTACTCTTGTAAGGAACAACCCGAGATGGTGTTTTTGTACTGCCAAGCAAATGTAAACTGTTGAGAGGCAGCACGGCTATACCAAAGAAACTACGCTTACAGACACCAACCATATCACACAACATTTCAAGCCCTTTTCGAACGTAAGTGTGATCATGTGTCCTTTCGGAGAGACGAACGGGCAGGGAGATGGCGGACTGTGCGTACACCAGATTGGAGTACCAGGCTCTAAAGGATGTTGAAACGAACCTTAGCACAGGCTCCAGGCAAGTGGCCTGCCAAGCCGATCTAAGCCAAAGGACGATTACGTGTATCCTGCATGACATTGCATCCCATGCAGGCCACTTCAAACATCTGTTGTGACTTGGATGCGATGCAGCCCTGTACTGTTGTAAGTAGGCAGTTTAGGTTTTTATGTTGGTAACGTCGCTGGCTTCGCTGTGTGCAGTCTGTGGCTGGTTGGCATTGTTGGAATATTCGCTATTGTAGTGTTGGGCAGATGGATGTGAACAGCGCGTAGCGGTGCCCAGTTGGAGGTGAGCAGCCAGCAGTGGTGGATGTGGGACGAGAGATGACAGAGTTTTGACAGCGGACGATCTGGACATGTGGCCGTCACAAAAACGGAATTTGTAAGACTAGGTGTCACGAACTGAAATATATATTATGACGTTTGAACGCTATTAAGGTAGATACATTGTTTGTTCTCTATCAAAATCTTTCATTTTCTTACTATGCCTATCAGTAGTTAGTGCCTTCAGTAGTATTCCCCTTTATTTAGCTGGCACTATTGGCGCTCGCTGTATTGCAGTAGTTAGGGTTACGAAGATTTTTGTGAGGTAAGTGATTCATGAAAGGTATAGGTTATTATTAATCAGGGCCATTCTTTTGTAGGGATTGCTGAAAGTCAGATTGCGTTGTGCTAAAAATATTGTGTGTTAGTTTAGGGTTGATCAGAATAAGCAAATAGAGAAATGTCTGAGTACGTTCAGTTCTGCTCAGCTGTTTGAAAATCAAATAACGTAAGAGGTTTATCAGCACAATAATTCATTAATTTTTTTAAGAGGAGGTTTCATTGTGTTCCTGGACGATTTGTTGTTGTTGCGCGTACACTGTTCATTTCCAGCGACATGTTCATAGGACCTTTGCCCGTCCATTTCTAGTCAGCAATCTATACCTGCTGTTTGCCTGTTTTATTACGGAGTGGCGCTACGTTGCACATACGCTGCAGAAATGCCCTTACACCGACACTTTTCATCGTCGCTTTTATATGCGTTGAGTGTAGATTATTATGAGCTTCTGCTTGGGAGGGCGAAAGACGAAAGGAAGGAAATGAAATATGGAGTAAAATCTTATCAGCAAATGAAGTCATTAGAGACAGAGCACAAGCTCGAACGAGACAGACAGGGGATGTAATGTCAATAAATTGCTGTTACCAATTACCGTTATCGATTAACTATGGCACAAGCGCCAGGTTGTTAGTATGGGTCCGGCAGTCCTAAGCGTACGACCGCGATCCCGGGCTTAAGCACAGCTCACTCAGGCTGGCGGATTCTCGACGTGACGCTGGTGTAAATGCAGCGCGGCCACACAAATAATAAAACCTTTACTGTGGCGGCACGTGGCTCGCTTGCAAACGCAGCGAGGCGACGGGCGCAGCATCCGCGGAAGCACCCCTCCCACCTGCTTCGTGCTCGCTGATAGCGCGCAGCCGTTCACGTACACGGCCCTCCTCCTTCCATTTCTCAGTTCGGAAAATTTCACACTGATTGCTTTGGAAATCAACTCACGGATTTCAACAGTGCAAAAAGCAAATTTTACAGTTAAGTAAGGTGCTATGATTCTGAGCAATAGATATCAAATCTTACTTACTTTGACACATACTGTACATACGAAATGTATTGGACTAAAAGGAATGGAGAAACAGAAGGTTACGTGAAACGAAGGGAACTATTTATCGAAATAACCATTCTTGAGGGAACTCGTTTTAACGTGAAAAGCTACATAATTTGTTTGATACGACCTTCTTGCGATGCATTTCTGAGTTTTACGCAAAAGCCGAGATAAACCTGCACAGTGCTCAGTTTTGGAGTGGGAGAGAAGATAACAGTTCAACAACACTACGTCGTCTACGTAATTAGAGACTAATTACGTGCTCACACTGCACAATTACGAGGAAAGAAATACGCATTGTCATTTTCCTAAAATAAATAAATAAATAAATCCTAAGTACCAGAATGAGATTTTCACTCTGCAGCGGAGTGTGCGCTGATATGAAACTTCCTGGCAGATTAAAACTGTGTGCCCGACCGAGACTCGAACTCGGGACTTAGAGCACTTGCCCGCGAAAGGCAAAGGTCCCGAGTTCGAGTCTCGGTCGGGCTCACAGTTTTAATCTGCCAAGAAGTTTCATATCAGCGCACACTCCGCTGCAGAGTGAAAATCTCATTCTGGAAACATCCCCCAGGCTGTGGCTAAGCCATGTCTCCACAGTATCCTTTCTTTCAGGAGTGCTAGTTCTGCATGTTTCGCAGAAGAGCTTCTGTAAAGTTTGGAAGGTAGGAGACGGATACTGGCAGAAGTAAAGCTGTGAGTACCGGTCGTGAGTCGTGCTTCGGTAGCTCAGTTGGTAGAGCACTTGCCCGCGAAAGGCAAAGGTCCCGAGTTCGAGTCTCGGTCGGGCACACAGTTTTAATCTGCCAGGAAGTTTCAAATCCTAAGTAGTCATTTTACGGGTGTCATGGGATACCTAAATCTGGATTCAAATGAAAATATATAATTACATAGACCTTATCCAGTCTCAGACATCTATGGTGTACACTGAAGCGTCAAAGAAACTGGTATACGCATGCGTATTCAAATACAGAGATACGGAAACAGGCAGAATACGGCGCTACGGTCGGTAACACCTGTATAAGACAACAAGTATCTGGCGCAGTTGTTAGATCGGTTTCTGCTGACACAATGGTAGGTTATTAAGATATTAGTAAGTCTGAACGTGGTGTTACAGCCGGCGCACGAATGATGGGACACAGCATCTCCGACACAGCGATGAAATGGGGATTTTCCCTAAAACCATTTCACGAGCGTACTGTGAATGTCAGGAATCCAGTAAAACATCAAATCTGTGGCATCGCTCCTACCGGAAGAAAGGTCCTGTAAGAACGGGACCGACGATGACTGAAGAGAATCGTTCAACGTGACAGAAGTGCAACCCTTCCGTAAATTGGTGCAAATTTCGACACTAGGCTATCAACAATTCTCGGCGTGCGAACCATTCTACGGGACGTCATCGATGTGGGCTTCCGGAGCCGAAGTCCCATTCTTGTACCCTTGATGACTGCACGACACAAAGATTTACACCTCACGTGGACCCGTCAACACCGACAATCGACTGTTAATGACTGGAAACAGGTTTCCTGGTCGGACGAGTCTCGTTTCATATTGTGTCGAGCGAATGGACGTGTACGGGTATGGAGACAACCTCATGAATCCATGAATCCTGCATATCCGCAGTGGACTGTTAAATCTGGTGGACGCTCTGTAATGGAGTGGGGCGTATGCAGTTGGAGTGAAATGGGACTCCTGATAGATGTAGATACGACTCTGACGGGTGACACGCACATAAGCATCCTGTCTGGTCATGTGCATCCATTCATGTCCATTGTGCATTCCGATGGACTTGGGAAATTCCAGCAGGACAATGCGACACCCCACACGTACAGAATTGCCACAGAGTGGTTCCAGGAACACTCTTCTGAGTTTATACACTTCCTCTGGACACCAAACTCCTGAGACATGAACATTATTGAGGAAATCTGGGATGTATTGCAACGTGCTGTTCAGAAGAGATCTCCACCCCTCGTTGTCTTACGGATTTATGAACAGCCTTTCGGGATTCATGGTGTCAGTTCCCTCCAGCACTATTTCAGACATTAGTCGAGTCCATGTCACTTCGTGTTGCGGCACTTCTGCGAGATCGAGGAGGCCATACACGATATTAGGCAGGTGTACCAGTTTCTTTGACTCTTCAGTGGATATGTGCAGACAGATGAGATGAATGAAAGTTTGTACTAAGGATGGGATTCGAACACAGGCCTCCTACTCACTAGGCAGATGCACTAAACAAAACGATCCGCTGGCACAGTGGCCTTGCACAACTGCACGAATTACTCTAGAACGTCTTCCTCCTCAATCTAAATTGTTACTCACGCCTCAGTCTACTTTGTTTTCCCCCTAAACTTGAACAGCATTGCAGAGACTCTCCTGTCGTATCGCAGGGAGGCGTGCTAGTTTATTCCGCACAGTTGTCCGAAGGTACTGCGCCAGGGTGGCGTAGTGCTTGCTCATCTGCCTAGTGAGCCTCAGATCCGGGTTTGAATCCCAGCCTTGGTGTTAATTTTCGTTCATTGCTTCTGTCTGCATATATAAATCATAAATCTAGACTGCTGTACGAAGATTTAAAATCCACTCCTCACAAATGCGAGTCTCATGATTTAAACAGTGCACCACTTCGTTGTGTGGGTAAGAACAGTCGTCAGTAATACGAAGATTCCAAAAGCAGATTTCCGGAAATGAGTGTGGAAGGACAAGCTGATTAGTCTCTTCTTCACCGAGGATACGATTGACGGAAACACTCATTTGGAGATGACAAGTCATATTGTAACCTCCCAGTAAAAAATATAATTATTTATAGCATTGACATTTAGTGTAACCTCCCAATGGAAAAATAAATAACATGTATAGCACTCACACCAAGTGTAACCTCCCCACAGCAAAATAAAATACCTCCCAACAGTAAAAAATATAATTATGTATTATAAAATTCATTCTCATTCAGTGTAACCTTCCAACAGATTAATTCCGTAACCTACCAATAATAAAATGTGAATAATCTCCTAATAAAAAAAAGTGACTCATAGATAACCTTTCAATAATTGGCTGTGAATTTAAATTGGTAAATTTTGGACGTCAGCAGTGCTGCGTCATGGCCCTGAAAGATCATACTGAAGAAATTGAAAATTCTTACCTCAAAGAAATCGCTGGATAACGCATATATATCTGCTTTTATAATAAATATTTCTGGCACAGCCCAGTGCAATGGTGGCCGATAGATTTGTCATGTATAAAAAGAAACAACTGATTTTTCTTTACAATAATCGGGATGACCGTGGATTGGAAAAATTAGTAAATTCTTTAAATTGAGATGAATGATTGTCAGATGTTACTTTTAATGAGAAAGATTATTATTAAGAGATTTTTTTAAACGTTTACATGGGACTTGATATAACAATACTACATACGCGTGAGGCTGCTTTTACCTTATACTACTATACCCAGGCACCGCCATCGCTCCCACTACCGGCCCAGCCAACTCGATACTCCAGACTGCTAGCAACTACTTACTCCTACTGCCACACAGATCCTACTGCAGTCAACACTGCTCTCTGGTCTGAGATTCTCTTATAGCTTACATATCGCAGGCAGCGCGTGAGCAGTCCATCGAGATTACATCTGCTCGAGTGCGCTAGCAACAAATTCCTTAGTCATGGACCTCTTACAATATGGTTATGCTGACAAATTTTTGAGCATGACTGGGTACCCAATCCAATTACGGATCTCTGTTTGCTAATCACTGGAAACATTTCAGAAATTAATGTTTAAGAATGAACGTTTGGAGCATATTGTTCTATGATAGTGAATTATGAACAGTAGGAAAACCTGCACAGAAGAGAATCGAAGCGTATCGTATGTTGTGCTACAGAAGAATGTTAAGTACACTGATAAAATAAGGCATGAGTATGTTCTCCCCAGAATTGGCGAAGGAAGGAACATATAGGAAATACTGACAAGAAGAATGGGCAGGGTGATAGGATACGTGTTAAGACATCAGGGAACAACCTCCATCGTGATAGAGGAAGTTGTAGAGGGTAAAAACCTGGAGGAAGACAGAGATTGGAATACATCCAACGATGCAGGCTATAAATGCTACTCTGAGCTGAAGAGGTTAGCACTGGAGAGGAATCCGTGATGGGTGCATAAAATCAGTCGGAAGGCTGACGGAAAAAAGAGAAAAAGGAGTTGATGACATGGATCCCCCGATGCCCTAAACTTTTACTATGCTGTCTTATATCATTGGGGTCACCTGGCTAGATACTGCTTAGGACCTGTGGCTCCACTTTGGGAGGACCGTTGGTGATGCGTGCAGTGGACGCTCCTGCGAAAACACGGGTACACTATAATTTACACCAACGGATGCAGTGAACACGACACCGTGCGCACAGGCAAATTGGTCTATACACCAGCAGGATACAGTGAACACGCGAGCGTGTACAGAGGTTTACAGTCCTGTACATCGGCAGGGTGCGGTGGACACGCAGGCGTGTACAGTGATACACTGGACTAGTACAACAACAGCGGACATTCCCTTCAATAACGCATCACGGTTCACCTCACATAGTGACAGTGTGAGTATTCTGACGACATCCTGGATCACCTTCCCTCTCATCAAACATTCGTAAATAGATAGGTTCGCATGAAACAGTGTCTGTATCTGGCGAAGCATCGTTAGGCGGATATACTAAAATGATGATCTAATTCTACAACGCTAGAGGACAAACAGTAAACGATTCAGCGAATGTAGCGGCCTGCTCGATTTTGGTCTCATAAATTATGTTCGATTTTTGAGAAGATATGTTACTGGTCGTAACCCTCTTGTCTCCAGACCTTTGCTGCCTGACAGAAACTACCTGTGAGGCCCATGGCCGCAAATTTTCTCAGCAGTACACTTCGCTGCATTTGTTACGAGTATACTAAACAGACACATTAGTTTAGCTCATTTCCAATATGTTTAAGGGCTTCTATGTCAAATGGCTCTGAGCACTAAGAGACTTAACATCTGAGGTCATCAGTCCCCTAGAACTTAGAACTACTTAAATCTAACTAACCTAAGGATATCACACACATCCATGCCCGAGGCAGGATTCGAACCTGTGACCGTAGCGGTAGCACGGTTTCAGACTGAAGCGCCTAGAACCGCTTGGCCACAGCGGCCGGCGACTTGTAAGTCCTTGCATTGCAATCGCACTTGCTCCTAGTACCTTAAGCGTTACAAGACTAAATTTCAAACAAACAACTTCAGCAAGGTACGATACTTCAGTACTTGTGTTACTCCGAATTACAATGCATTGTTACTATGGACATGCATGAATGCATGTGCAAAGGAACAGGCATTGCGACGACTACAGCCGCCATGAAATACATGAAGTGTCTTCGCAGCTGCAAATATGGACAACCATCACCTGTGTATTGGAATGACGACAATGAAAATTTGTGCGGTACCGGGACTCGAACCGAGATTTCCCACTTATCGTGAGCGATCGCCTTATCATTTGGCTACCCGAGACTTGTGCTTGGGTAGCTCACCCGGTAGAGCACTTGCTCGCGAAAGGCAAAGGTCCCAAATTTGAGTTTCTGTCCAACACACAGTTTTAAGCTGCCAGGAAGTTTCAACACGATTAATACTTACACCGGCATGGTTGTTCAGCGTTTCCGGTCAGAGGGCTCGTTGCCCTCCGTAATAAAAAAAAAAAACCGTGTAAAGGAATCAACGCTCACCTTGAACGGATGTCAGGTGACATCCGCCGAGAGCAAAAGCAACGAACAATACCGACAAAAATGAAGGAAAAAAAAACTAGCAGGACTCACGGCTAGATCCAATCTTCCCTACCTCATCTGGCCATGAGTCGTGTTCGGGCAGCCAAATGGAAAGGATACCGTTCGCTATAAGTGGCAAATCCCAGATCGAGTACCCGTCCGGTACACATTTCATTGTCGTCATTCCCTTATACATCTGATCGTTGTCCATATTCGCAACTGCGAATACATTTCATGTCTTCAGAAAGGAGATCCTAACACTTAAATTTACATTCGGTATTAACTACCTTCTCTTTTTCACAAACGTCTTTCTTGCTACTGCCTATCTGCATTTTGTATCCTACTTACTTCGGCCATCGGTATTTACTTTCGCGGTTCAGATGGCAAAACACGTATACTACTTTTCGTATCTTAGTTCATAATCCACTTTAGTCAGCGTCGCCTGATTTGATTTGACGACATTCAAAAAATGGTTCAAATGGCTCTGAGCACTATGGGACTTAACTGCTGTGGTTATCAGTCCCCTAGAACTTAGAACTACTTAAACCTAACTAATCTAAGGACAGCACACACATCCATGCCCGAGGCAGGATTCGAACCTGCGACCGTAGCAGTCCCGCGGTTCCGGACTGCGCGCCTAGAACCACTAGACCACCGCGGCCGGCTGACGACATTCCATTACACTCTTATTACGTTGCTGATGCTCATCACGTAACCTCTTTTCAAGATATTATTCATTCTGCTCAAGTGATTTTCCAAGTTTTTTGCTGTCTCTGAGAGAATTATAATCTCGTCGGAAAAGTTCAATTTTTTGTTCTCTCTGAACTTTCACTTCTCAGACTTCTCCTTAGTTTCCTTTCCTGCATATTCAGTGTACCAGACTGAATAGCTTCGGCAATCGGCTGGAACGCTCATTTCATTCCCTGTTCAACCACTGCTTCCCCTTCATGTCGTGCGACATAGATAACCTTTCATTTCCTGTATTTTATCCCCGCTTTCTTCAGAATTTCGAAGCGTGTATTCCAACTAATATTGCAAAAAGCTTTCTGTACTTCTACAGAAGATACAAACGTACGTTGCCTGTCTTCAGCATATCACCTAAGATAAGTCACAGTGTAAGTTTTGCCTCGCATGTTCCTTCACTTTAGCGGAACGCAAACTGATCATTCCCAAAGTAAAATTCTACTAGTTTTTCCCATTCTTCGGTTAATAATTCGTGTCAATATTTTACAATCATGAGTTGCCTGACAGATAGTTCGATAATATTCACAACCGTCAGCGCCTGCTGTCTTTGGAACCTCTTGTACAGAAAAAGTTTACTGCTGTAAAAACACGCATATATATGAAATGATAATTAAATGGACACCGTAGCTGCAACAAGGCGTTGATATTCTTCATTGGGGACATGTTGAAAATGTGTGCCCCGACCGGGACTCGAACCCGGGATCTCCTGCTTACATGGCAGACGCTCTATTCATTTTTTAAAATCTCATTTTGTTCGTTTTCGTTTGTTTTATCTGCTCGCAGCGGGCGTCGCAAGACACCCGTTTCAGCTCGCCGTTGATCTATTAACTCAGTTTTATTATTATAGGGGGAAGCGAACCCCCTGACCGAAAACGCTTAGTTACCGTGCCGGCTCCATCTGAGCCACCAAGCACACAGAGGATAGTGCGCCTGCAGGGACGTATCCCTTGCACGCTCCCCGTGAGACCCACATTCCCAACATGGCCACAACACTACATTCGTAGTGAGCCTAATAGATGTTTGCCCATCATACTCATTACTCGTAGCGGATTAATCTACCAAGTCCCGTACGAGTTCGGGCATAGCGTGTGCGTTCGCACAAGAAGGTCAATGGCCGGGACGCCATATTTTAGCTATATATGACGGAAGTATCTGTCCCCGAAAGAACAGTTACCGTAGATGACTATGCAGCTTCGTTAGAATGAAATGATAATTAAATTTAAATTTAATTATCATTTCATTCTAACAAACCTGATGATAATTAAATTTAAATTTAATTATCATTTCATTCTAACAAAGCTGCATGATCATCTAAGGTAACTGTTCCTTCGGGAACAGATACTACCGCCATATATACGCAGAAATATTCCTTGATTGAAATTAACTTTATACTCGCAAAGTAGCCTCGCTACTGTACTTTCCAGAATGTGACAAACATGAAAAAAACTTATCGTGTTGATCAGAATACAGATATAACAAAGCAGTGGGCACGTAAAGAAAAATACAGTTCTGATCTTCCTGGTTATTTGATACTCCGAACCATTATAAAAACTAAATATACGGCTAATATGCATACTGCTGGTACCATCCGCTTCCGTTAACAAGTAAATACAAGTAAACGAACTGAGATGTCTCGAGAACCGGATATTTAACAGCTATATGGATGGAATGATTTGAAAGAGAAAAATATAAATATCTTTTGTTTACTGCAGGGCATGCAATATCGAAAATGTCTATTAAGAAAAACACACGTGGCATTATTTGTACGTAGAGTGAACTGTTTGTGTGTACTCATCGCTTTAATTTTCAGTTCTCGTATCCGACGAAAATTTTGCGTATTTTGGTAGTATTGAATTCAAATATCGCACCGGAAGAACAGAGATTGTTAGTGTGCCAATGTAACAAAAACTTTAATTTCGATCAGGATAGACGGTCACGGGTAAACACGTAGCTCAATACCGACGATCTCGTAATACTGTCTACTGACATAAAAAATGTGGAACTAATGAAGGTACATGCAACACTGGATATAGTGCTCAGTTATGCAAGTTAATTGACTAGTGTGAAATTATGACACGCCTTCGCGAGAACGCCGAAGGAACAGTCATACAAACGACGCCTAACAAACTGTTCTCGCCGTTAGATGGACTGAGTAAATTCGATGAAAGAGAAATTAACTGATGCGATTGGCTAGTTACTCAATTAATTAACGAAAAATCTAACCGAATACCTGCACGAGATGAAATATATATATATATATATATATATATATATATATATATATATATATATATAATACGGCTGACTGAAAAAGAACAAAGAACTGTAAACTATACATGGCGCTTACAGGGGAAATAAAACCTAAAGAACGTTCAGGTAACTTTGATGTGCAGGATATGTAAAAAATTTGATGAAAATTAAATGTGTTATTTTCAAAATCAGACGGTGAGCGTCAGAATACAGAAAATAAGATGAGAAAGAAACAATGCGCCACCTTACAGTATTTTGCCGTGATTACTGGGACAGAGAAACAGAAGATCCTATACTATGATATAAAAATCTCGGCAACTGAAAGGCGCAGACTGTTGAGTCCTCCGTTAGATTCAGTAAATGCTGAAAAATATGCAACGAGAACGGTACGTATCTATAACTAGACTACACAACCACCTGTCACATCCATGATGAATTTGCTAGTTAGAAAATAGCTGAATAGGCAGCAGGAACAAATGTATTCACGCTGAAAAGAATTTCCATTACATCAAGGCTCGACCCAACTCCGAGAAGAGTGCATACAACAGAAGCACGATGTAGTCCACCCTACATACGGAAGAGAAACGCATGTAATGAGTAAGGCACGAAAAAGGACTCTACTGTGGTAGAAAGCTCAAAGCTAGATTACCTCATTTCGAAACCCGAGTCTCTTAGGCGAGAAAATGAGGACAGAAATCTCCGGAGAACTCTCGTGGGTCAAAGGCCACCATGAACGACAGACAGTCACCCGAAGGACGGAGGCGTGGCGATGGTTGGAGTACGAGAGAAGACTACTCGGAATATTGTCATTGTCTTTGAGACCGTAGGGAAGTATAAAATTAACTGTAAGAAAATCTTAGAAATAAAGGTACTACGTCTTCGTATGGAGTTGTAATTTTTTATTTTAGTGTTTGTTTTCTTGTAATCAGCTGTCTGACTTGCTTGATGCTGTCAGGCACGATTTCTTCTCCTGTGCCAATCTCTTCACTTCGGAATAGTATCTACATCCAACACCCTCAATAACTTGTTGAATACAGTATATACGCTAATCTCTGTCTTCCTCAGTCTTCGAGAATCCAGGGGAATGGAGAGGGGAAGGGGGGGGGGGGGGGGGAAGGAAATCATAGAGACGCATCAAAATTTTCGTGGGTGAACTACGGTATTTTCTTAACCCTTTTACTGCCTGTCATTTTATAGTGGTGAATGCTGGAAAGACATCAAATGATACTACCATGTGCATTCTTTTTTAATTGTTATATATTACACTTTATTCGCTTTAAAAATCTGAGAAATACAACTTACACACAGAAGTACGTAGTTTATTGAGGTATACACAGATACTTATACTTCTTCACTTTATGTTGTTTATGACACACCAAATAAAAGGTTTCTCTTGAAAAATATAGATTTGATTTTTCCCCTCTAGCTAGCACTATACTATATTTCAAGACTAGTGCTCATAAAATTACATAAACTTCCATGTAAAATGACAGAAGAAAAATATAATTATTATAATATCTAGAGGGTACATTACGGACAGTCCCAAGTACGTCCTTTTGCTTAAGTAAACGTTGACTCATTTAAATTATGAGCAAGAACATCTTTGGGCTTGGTTAGCCTCATTTTTAAAAAATAAATCACGAAAGTAGATAAAATTAACACACTGCAAAAGCTAACTTAAAGAAAAAATGACGAAAAAACTGTTTAAATAACAACACTGCAAAAAAATGAAATGACAGTGTGTAAACAAATATTATGGAGCACAACGTCAGCACATGTAAACTTAGTAGCAGAAATATTTCTCGTTAACACTGCACTGGAATGACGGTCAAAATTCGATAACCACCGATGTGCACACAGACTGAAACGTCGAATACCAATATTCAGCATGCTAGCACCATCTAGTGGCATATTTTAAAAAGTAAATGAGATTAGCGTACCAAGAAATTGGCACTGTGCCAATACTAGGCTCAATTGGGTGTCATGATAGTTACCTTGATATTGAAAGCCTTCATCTGTCATCACAAGTGCTTAAGGCAACTGGAAGAATGTAAATAATATTTTTAAGACTGAAAATCATATGTTGAAATCTGTACAAAATGTATATTATTAAATGTTACAGCAAAATACAGTGGCATTACAGCAAAATACAGTGCTGTCAGCTCAGGCGCCCCCTATGGATTAGCTGCTGTTAAATACAATATAAGGACGTTCATGTTCAAATGTGGTGCTTATTTCCAGCAATGAAGTTAAATTAAGCCATTTGTGACACCGACGAATCATTTGTTTCCTGATATTATCAGCAGTGGTAACTGTTCAGAAGTCTGCGGTCTATTACGCGAAAATGTGCTACGATATTAGAAATATAAAATACATGGTTGTAGAACTTAAAAATTTACATTCTGAGAAATATCTTCCTCAGATTAAGATTTCTTTTGGTCAGGAATGCCATCTTTGCTGTGCTAGTTTGCAAATTTTGTCCTTCTTGGTTCTCTAGCTTGTGTTATCTTGCTTCCAAGGTAGCGGAGTTTCTCCAGTTTGTCTAATTCGTTCTCCTCAATTTTGATGTTAAGTTTTTACTGCTCCTCATTACTTTCGACTTGTTACGGTTTATTCTCAACTCATATTCTGCGTTCTGTATACTGTTTATTCCATTCAGTATGCTCTGTGATTCTTCCTCGATGTCACTGGCGATACCAATGACATCAGCGGTCCTTTTCGTTGAATCCTGCCCATGGTTGCCTGTTAGCCAGGGTTACTAACTGCGCGCCCCCTTCCGCCGGAGGTTCGAGTCCTCCCTCGGGCATGGCTGTATGTGGTGTTCCTAACATTGTCTTAACAGTAGTTAGTTTAAGTATTGTGTAAGTCTAGGGACTGATGACATCAGCAGTTTGGTCCCTTAGGAATTCATACACACACACACACACACACACACACACTATGCTGGGGTTCTCGACCTCAGTTTGTATTCTCAGTGCTTGGGTATGACGAATGAGTAATTACTGATACACTTCAATACATTATGTAAATTCCGTCGTGGTTCAAAAAAAAATGGACATGCAAGAACTATTATGGAAAACCGAATGCATCAGTGCAACACACTATGCAAGCTATTTCGTGGAAGAGGAACTCTCGCTATAAAGAATCTGCTACACCAATTCTGCATTCAGCAAACGATGAAAAAACTTACCTTCACACTTGGAAATTTGCGTGCAAAGAATGGGGTATTTATTACTACTGATGTGGGGATACTACATGAAATATGTATTGTTTCATCAGGTGCACTATTTGCAGTCATGAAAAGGAAAAAGAAGATGCTTTGCAACATGCGGGTACTAGACGGCGTCTGTCAAAAGCTGATAATAAACAAGCGTAAATCTTAATTAAATGAGTCGGGAATTTTGAAATAAGTGACAGAAAACGCAAAGAAATGATCTATACTGTCTTAAAAATCAGTAAGCAAGAACATGAGGCACGTGGACTTGAACGTACACGTGGAACACTAAACGTGAAATTCAGTGACCCTACACATTCAGATCTAAATGCACAACCAGCAAAATATAGAATCACCTAACGTGCAGGAAAGATTTACGAAACTGAATGCATAATGCTGAATAAAAAAACACGACCCTGTAAGTAGCTACAAGGTCAGTACGAATACAAAGAATCTGAACTTTCGAACATCATGCGCCTAACCAATCGCTCGCCTGTGCAAATTATCAGAAGTTTACCACGCGGAGTACATGAAAAATAACCGTGTGATAGAAGTGCCGTAAACGTACACAGACAGCAACGCCTTGTCTATCTGCAAGCATTTTGAATAAAACGACCGTTCTCACCAAAACCATTGACTGCAGCTGCTGCTGCCACAGAGCTGCGTCTAACTCACATTCGCCTCCTGCAAAGAAGTATTATTCACCAATATTCACAAGCATGGCCCCGCTAACCACTAGCTATGTGACTGGCTGAATACACGGAAGGCGCCAGAAGCAGCATGCTTCCGCATGTAAGCATTTATCGGTAGTTCAGTATCCCTCACACTTGTATGTTCATTCTTTCTGATTATTGTTTTATTCTTCAGCCTAATCTTCATGATTACTGAATTATAATCGCAGTCTGTATCTGTTACAGGGACGCTTACAATCCAATATCTAATTCCGAAATCTCTCTCTCTCATCACAACGTAATCTTGTTGGTATCCTTCTGTATTTCGTGACTTGTCCACATGCATTGAGACTTTTGAACTTTGTGTTTGCAGTTACTAGCAGGAAAGCATTGATAAGCTCTAAAGGTCTTTCCTTCTCTCGTCCCTATTGCTTAGCCCTTATTTTCTCGTAGTGTGGTCTTTTCTTCCTTCTCTAATATGTTTCCATTCCGTCATGACTATTATATATTGATCTCGCTTGATACACTGAGTTAATCGTTCAGTTCCCTCATATACTCTAGCTAATTCGTCATTTTTTTCCGCTTGTAACTTCGATATATTTACACGAATTATAATTTGATGACGTTGGACTGATTTCGGTGATAGTGATGGTTTTATTGATGAACTGTTCTTGACCCAGATTTCTATTCAGAGCGTAAAAATAATTATTAAACTGGAACTTTGTTCATGGAAATTACTGTGCCTGGCTCTTTCCCTGTTATATCTGGATACAATCTCATTTATAACGCATCAAAACACACACGTATGTGTGATGTAGCCACCTCTCGACAGAAAGCAATGTAAATCTTCACGACATAATTATCTGAAATATGAAGGAGTTGGTGAAGTTGGTGATGTTTCGTGCATCTTGCGCAACCAAACAGATTGAAGTACTATTACACTGGTCGACAGCGGTATCTCTAGATAATTGATGAAGAACATTCGTTGCGAGAACACGAATATTTCTAGTCCCGGATCTTATTATGTGGAATAATTTCTCCTTTATACTCTTTTGCCCATTTTCCGTCAGTATCAGTGCAACAGTCTGACGCGTAATTCGTTATGTTAACTGTTAGTAAAACAGTATGCAGCAGAAACAGTTTTACCTGCAATGAATGAGTGAGCGTATATAACTCTGAGAAACAGTCAAATGAAAACGAGGCAAATGGAAAAAGTAAGTAAACTGTTTATTATTTGAAAAATAATTGACATAACTGTTCACACATTTCTCCCACCGTGAGACAGAACGGTCAGTGCCTTCGTCGAAAAATGTTTGCGATTGTCCACAGAACCATGATTGTACACAGGCGTGCTTCCTTTTCGTCCGACGCAATTCTAGGGCCACGAATGTCTCTCCTCAGGGCTCAAAAAATGTAGAAATCGCATGGGAAGAGATCAGGACTGTATGGAGAACGTGTAGGTGCTTTCCAGCGTAACATCAGGAGCGTAGCAGAAAAAACCTTGGCCAAATATGTGCGGGCATTACCTTGCAGCAGAATGATTCCGTGCGTCAACATTCCTGCACGTTTGGACTTGATAGCGCACGTCAGCTTTTACAAGGGCTCCACGTACCGCTGTACATTAATTGTGGTGCCGTCTTCCAGAAAGTCATTACGTTATTCCTGGAGATGGCGTGTCTGTTGGTTTGGACTAAGCTACAAAAGGTACGCTTGTAATCCCTTAGACATCCACTGTACAGTCCCGATGCCTGCCCATGCGGTTTCCATATTTCTGGAGCACTGAAGATAGACATTTGTGGCTGTTGATTTGCTTCGGACTAAGATATGTGCTCATAGCTAAAATCATGGCTCCGTAGGTAACCTCAAACATTTTTCAAGAAAGACAATGATCGTCTTGTCTCACAATGGGATAAATATATTAACAATTGTGGCGATTACATTTAAAATAATGAGTAGTTTACTTACTTTATCCATCTGACTAGTTCTCATTTATCTGCCCGTTATACATAAATACCCTGGAAGCCACTGCACAGTGCATGTTGGAGGGTACATTGTTATAACGTTGTCGTCTTTCTTTCCTATTCCATTCATGTATTGAGCGGGGGAAGATGGCAGCGTGTGTGCCTCTGTACACACCTTAATTTCTCTTATATTTTTCTGATGATCGCTACGCGTCATATACGGTAGCGAGGCCATAATTGGTCGCACAAATTTCTTTGAATATTGCTTCTTTATATTTACACAATTAATTCGAGTTAGGTTACATCATGGTCAGGCAGAGATGCCGAAGTCTGACAGTGGACTGTAAAACCTTTCATATGGGCTATGTCGGCTTGCTATATTCATTCGATATCAGTTGTGATGCCTACTTAGATACTAAAATAATATCCCAGAGTTAGTCACACTAGCATCTGGTATGCAATTTCCTTACCCATGGATACCATTTTCCTATGACCTTTACAACAAATCTGAGCATTCCATTCGCCTTCTGTAATATTAATTTACCGGACTGTCCCATTTAATATAGCTTCTTGGTATTACCCCTAAACACTTATACTGTGTGACGTGTCGAAGACGTTCACCACTAAACGTTTAGTAAGATACAAGAAGGTTCTTTCTCTTTGTTATTTGCACACAGCTACATGGTGTACTCTGAGCCTGGCGCTACTGCGCGATGCAAACCGTCTGACAGTCATGTGCAGGCATTTTTATATTTTCTCCTTTCATCAATTAAATTCAATATTTCTTCTGTTACCCATAGATTTCTACTAGCCGTCGTCTTTTTACGTACTTCACTATGCTGTTTGTAGTAGCTTAGCCGCACTCCTATTTTTTTATTCATTATTAAACCTACTCCTGCATTACCCCTATTTGATTTTGTATTTATAACCCTGTATTCACCTGACCAGAAGTCCTGTTCCTCCTGCCGAACTTCGCTAATTCCCACTATATCTAACTTTAACCTATCCATTTCCCTTTTTAAATTTTCTAACCTACCTGCCCGATTAAGAGATCTGACATTCCACGCTCCGATCCGTATAATGGCAGTTTTCTTTCTTCTGGTAACGACGTCCTTTTGAATAGTCCCCGCCCGGAGATCCGAATAGGGGATTATTTTACCTCCTGAATATTTTACCCAAGAGGACGCCATCATCATTTAACCATACAGTAAAGCTGCATGCCCTCGGGAAAAATTACGACCTTAGTTTCCCCTTGCTTTCAGCCGTTCGCAGTACCAGCACAGCAAGGTCGTTTTGGTTAGTGTTACAAGGCCAGATCAGTCAATCCTCCAAACTGTTGCCCGTGTAACTACTGAAAAGGCTGCTGCCCCTCTTCAGGAACCATACGTTTGTCTGGGCTCTCAACAGATACCCCTCCATTGTGGTTGCACCTACGATACGGCTGTCTGTATCGCTGAGGCTTTCAAGCCCCCAAGCCCCCCCCCCCCACCAGCAACGACAAGGGCTATGGTTTAAGAGGGGCTATTAAGACTAAAGGAATATAAAAAGTGTTTGTTATACGAGGGCTGTTCGGAAAGTAAGATCCGATAGGTCGCGAAATGATAGTCACTGTGAAAGTCAACAATGTTTTATTTAAAACAGTGAGCTACACCTTCCAGCTGCTTCTCTGTATATAGTCTCTATTAGACGTTTGTCGTAGCGTGGCACCAACTTTCCAATATCCTCGTCACAGAAGGCAGCCGCTTGCGCTTTCCTCCAGTTCCCTAAGCTGGTCTACAGCTCGTTCTCTGTGCCTAATTTTTGTCTTCGTAGCCAGTGGTTCATATTAGCAGAGGTGAAACTCAGGGGCAGCCGATTACTGGCTGTATTCTTGGAGATCAACCACATCCCATCGAAAACGCTGCAAGAGCATCTTCATTCCCCATATAGAGTGCGGCCGAGAATTGTCATGTAGGAAGAAACGCATGGCAGTTATGTTATGTTTGTTGCATAACATCAGGCAAAATCTCTCGCCAGGCCCTCATACTTGATGGGAGATACTATTGCTCTAGACGTTTTTACGTGCTCACTGTTCTATCAGAACGTAAAAGAACCACGTGACTCTATCGGCGTGTAAACTAGAGACACTATCCAACACATCTGTGGAAAGCTACATACGATTTTCAGTATGGTTTCCATTACACACCTGATCGGATCTTTCTTTTCGAATATCGCTCGCACATTGTGAGGCTACAAAACATGAAATTTTTAAATTTTAATATTTTAAATTTCGTCTTCTTTTGTTTGATAAAGTTTAAAAAAATTCTCATACTTATATTCCTTTAATATTAATTACAAATCTGATTAAGTTGCAGTAGCCGAAATGACGTTATAAATAAAAATATATATTAAACGATCTAGACATGTTTCTTCAAAAAACTGCGTAGTTCGCCGGATATTTCGGAAAGCTATGTTTAGAGGTATTGATATGGTTGTTGTTGTTGTTCAAGTGTGTGGGATACTCCGATATGTGGTGTGTATGTGTGAATAAGGATAAATGTCGTAAACAGGCTGCTGTTAGTAATTTCATCTCATTAGAATCTCATCTCATTAGAATATTTAAGCAGTTCTCCTAGACTATCTGTCTGCCTAATGCCTCTTATTCTAATTAACTAGTTTCCAATAAATCCAACTCGAAAAGCTCTCTGAGTGAACGCTGTGTGAACGAAAGGCTTGAAAGCGACTAAACATACCAAAATATCTTTTCAGCGTTTTGGGGAAAAGGACATAGACCGAAGATTAGTTTCGTCAGTTCGTATGAAGGACAATGCTGAATTTCAAATGCAGCCTTTTCATACCACATACTTTTCTTCTCGGTTACTCGAAATGTGTAACAAAAAGGAATTTGCATTGACCAGGTGAATTGTGTCGTATTACAGGATGATGTATGCATTTAAGGCCAGAAAAACGTCTGAAAATGCGATACTGACGCTGTACTATTCGCGTAAGCACAGTAACATTTTATGTTTAAAACAGCTGTTGCTTGGAAATGACAGAAATTAAGAACAAGAAGCAATCGTAAACAGCAGTCTGCTCTTGTTATAGCGTAAGTCTTTAATGCCATCTCACCTTATTATACTTCCATGTTCAGAACAGCAGACAGAATATGAATATCATGAATATCATTTTTTACACTGTTTGTGACAAAGTCAAAGACACATATTCTGCCAAATAACAGAAAATCATAAAGTAATAACTAATTTAGCTTATGCTGTAGAACGTCTGCATCAAACAATGCACGTTGAAAGTAAGTTAACTACAAAAAAAACTATAGTTACTCTAAAAAATAATCGGTGAATAACTTGAATATGTATTTATCACGATGTGAACTTTGTTATTCGCAGGCGAGCAAATATTAATCTGTCGAAGTGGAAATGATTTAGAAGTTACAACATACAAAGAGTAGAACATTGTATCAAAGCACAACATGAAAAGTTTAGCAATTGCAACTAAGGCAATGGCTCCGTCTGCTAAAACACTTCCGTGAGTTTAAATATCAATACATAATAAAACAAACAAACAAACAAATAACAGATTTTTATTATTTGATTTTAACATTTGAAAATTTAATAAATCAGACAGAGAGAAGAATGTAACAATTCACAGTGAGTTAAAAGGAGTTTTGTGAGTGGATTAGTGTAAGAAAGCATGGAAACCAGTTCTTGTTTGTTGAATCGAATTTAGGGCTCGTCACGAAACGGTAAATCAAGTACATAAATATCTCATAGATGATATTCCTTCTGTTCCTATGTAGCGTAGTTTTTAAGGGGGCAATGAACGGTGAGAAAATAGGAAACAACGGCATTTACCTATACGATGATCAAGGCAAGACAGTTGGAGACGTCCATATTGCCGATAGAGAAGCAGAACGGAAATACATGCTTTCTTTTGGACGATGATGGTTATCAAGACGATACATCTATTTTAAAAGTGTGCAGTAACTGCAAACTAAACGTACAACAATTTTTTTTACAAATGCTGTTAATATTTATTCGAAGGAATTCACTATGAGAAATACAAGTAAACGTCTTTGCTTACTTATATCCGTGGTTTCTTTCGTCACTCTGTCAATGGCTGTGTCTTCAAGATGCTTGTAGCTCTGAGGCACGTTGGTTATTCGACGCCTCCCCTAATCTGAGCACGAAAAAACGAAGTGTTCATTGTTAGGGGCTCCGCCGTCCAGGAAAGAGTTCCATTAGTTCCGGCCGTGGAGCGGAGTAATTATCCGGATGAAATTTTAATAATGCGGCTGGCAGCGCCATAAATCACGGCCGCCTGAGGAACCAGCCTCCAGTTTCCCGGAAAAAGCCGTGGAACAGGGTCCGCGTGCCGCAAGAGCAGGCGTGCGCGATACGCTCGCTCTCTGCCATGGGCTGATATCACAGGTTACACCACGCAGATTGTGTCTATTTAAAGTGAGTCTATGTGGCTTGGTGGGATGGGGGGGGGGGGTGTTACAGCACAGCTCTGGAAAACTTAAAACAATGTGGACCCAATATTTTCTTATGAGACTTAGTACCAAAAAGTAATCACCGCTACGGTAACGACACCCAACACACCTATCTGTCAAATTGGGATTGGGATAGTGGTCAGATGTAAGCGCAACTCCGAACAGTGTGAAACGTACTTGGTATGTAATATTTGATAAAATAATTACGAAAGGATAAAGATAATGGTTTGACATCCTGTCGAAGACGAGATCTTTAGAAAAAGAGCGTAAAGTCGAAAGCGAGATGATGGAGAACTGGGGACGATATCAGATGCGTCCACTTCAAAACACCCTTCAGCGGTATGGGGAAAATATGTAATCAAAATCAAGATAAATAAGTTTATTCTGTGGGTGTTGCACGCATAATTTTCCGAACCTTAAAAGTAACTGCATCTTTTGTCGTCAGCTCATCGATATTTCGCAGTCAGGTATAAGCAGCATTCATTTCTGTAGAGGGAGGTGAGAAGAAAGTATGGATAAAATATTGAGCTGGATCGCGAAATTAGTACTGAGTGATACGTAAAGGAGGAATCGGAATACATTGTTAATGACTGGAGGTCATATGGGGAAATTTTAAAGTTACTTTTACTGAAACTATGGGAGAGTGAAAAGTGGCAAGAGCTCTTGATAAAAGGAGAGAGGAGCTACGCAAAAGCAAAGCGTATAATGAATTGCTTATAAGAAATTGTGAAGTTGAAAGGATGTCTGTGATTAACGTCCATGGTGTGAATATCGAGGATCATGCTTTAGAACAAGGTGCGAGAACAGGTTCTAATGAGCTGGAAATGAAGGGTCCCATTAATTTTGAAGGAGTACTCTGAGGTAGCAAGAAAGATTTAAACGTAAATAGAGATTTAAGGGCAAATAATGTCGATGAATGCGACGTAGCGTTTGTCTCATCAGCTGGAGATAGTCAAGGTGATGAGGGCTACGAAAAGGGTGAGTAAAACACTTATATTATGTATAGAGGGTAAAACCACTAAGAGTGATATGGCAGAGGAAAATATGGGTATGTTAAATTCTGTTGAGAGGATAGAATTGCTGGGTTTGAATGACAAAGTCGGATTAGATGGGAGTTCAAAAGATCTAGCAGATTACACTAAAGAGACGTGGAGATTACTTGGTAAAAATTACAGACGTCATACGGCTTCGTGGGACTTTGAAATGGTGGAGATAGGCAGGAACTTGATAAGAGAAAAGATGAAATAGGAGTGAAGAACTTATTTGATAAATTAATAGGAGGCGATAGTGCGGATGAAGATTGTTTGGCAGACGAGATGAATGCATTGGAAGTGGAGGAAGATAGAAGAGATACAGAAAATGATCTTTTAAGGGAAAAGCGTTTGGAAAACGAAGAACAAGAAACTGGAAATGTATATCCAGCCATAGAAATTAATATTTTTGACGAGAAAATACATGCGCTTAGCTATTCTGGGAGCAGTGTGTTGGCCGTGTCGGGAAAGAACAAGAAATAGATAATTTTTCCGGTCGCTGGTGCCAAAATTAGAACTGCCACGGAAGAAATGTTTGTAGAATTTCAAAGTGATGAATTTCAGTTTAGAATGAGTTGCTTTATTGTGAAAAGATAAAGAAAAAGTTCTCGTGTTGGGCACTGATTTTATGAGGAACTATTAAACGCTGCTAAGTTATAAGAAAAGTTATTAAAATTCGAGCAAGAGAGCAGAAGGCAAAAAATAAGAATTTAATAAGGTGTCTTAAAAGTAACTGCATCCTTTGTCATCAGCTTCGTTATTTCTCCGTAATAAATAAGCAGTACTCTCTCAGTTAATTTGTTGTCCCCAAAGAATAACCCTGGGGGGGGGGGGGGGTTTGTCGATAGAACAGTGATAGTCAAAGTTGGAGATTCCTTAGCAATCTTATAGTAATTTTAATTTTTAAGTTTAGTAATATTTGATCTTTAGTAATCTAGTATCCTATAATTCTGACCAGGTTCGTTGAGCAATATGTGCTCTCTTCAGTAGTAATTCTGCCTGTGTATAATGACCCAGCGAATACTTTTTTATATTGGTTGTGCCCAAACTGAAGACAGTGGAATGAACTCAACATGTAAAAACAAAGAGAAAACGAAATAACAGTACATATCTGGAAGTGCATAATTATAGACATATCTGAGCGTGTATTACAGAGCGGCTGTCAACACACGTGTCATGGGAAATTATCATAGTTCCCTCCCCTTGGATATCAAAGGTGCTCACTCGTAGTCATTGGTAAAAACAGTCGAATACAAGGTAGGCGTTACATGCATCAATCAGTAAAAGTGAAGGACCTTTCATTAGTCGCCGCGCCATATCATAAACAAGGTGTCTGAGGGAAGGCGAAGTGAAATATAAAGGTTTGTCTACCCTACATGTAGCAGAGCTGCCAGTGGTGTGCCAGTGGGTTCTCTTACAAGTGAGCTTGCACTATAGAGCGCACGAAAGGCTGCGAAATCTGTCCAGTAATACCGATTGAAGAATGTAGGTTCCCAACAAGAAACTGCTAGCAACCTCTATCCAAATAAGAATGTAGAATCTATGTTCTGGAAGAGGACGTATTCTTCCATAATCCACAGAAACCGCTCGGATTTAGGTAAAACTACTGGAGTGAAACACAGCTTGTTTTGTTCATACACAACACCTTGTAAATAATAGGTGCAAGTGAACAGGTAGGTTCAGTCTTCGTCGATTCCAGAAAAGTGTTCGACACTGTACCGGATTCCCGCCCCCCCCCCCCCCCCTTGCAGAGTATCTTGTGAATGGCTTGATGAATATTTAGTTCACATAACCCAATACGTTATAATGTTCGGTGTATTTTCTACAGAAAGCAACATTGGATGATCGAGGCGGAAAAGGGTTTCCAACATTCTCAGAATACACAAAAAGTGTATCGCATACAACAATGCAAGATTATTCGTTGAAGATGCTGTTGTTTGCGGGAAGGTATCGTCGTTGGACGATTGTAGTGAAATATGGAAAGGCTTCGACAAGATTTTCACGTGGTGTAGTGATCGGCAGCTCTCTTAAATGTGGATAAATGAAAGGAAAAGAAAATGAACAGGTGCGAGTTGGACTCGCACGATGAGGCATTCGTAGAACCTTAATTATACATACAGACAGTTCATGTATTCTGGAAAACGAGACCTTCGACGACTTTCACGTATTGTCGATATTTGATACTGGCACGATTCCAGTCCCACGGATTCCGAGACTTTCGAGAATATTTCAATTCCAAGCATGACAGTTCAGTCAGTCTGACAGCAAATGACAATTCTTTTCGTGTGATATAATTACACATAATTAAACCTTGATTCTTGCCAAATTTCGTGACTGTAGATCAACGGGAAGTGCGCTGCAGATTTTGATGAGGGAGTTTTCGAGTATCAAAATATTTTGTATAAATAGCCATATCTTTTGACTTAGAAGCTAACGTTCATCATACCGCCAAAAGCCTATAGATCTTAGTAAGTAACACAAATTTCAGCTTGACAAGACTACCCATTCCTGAGAAAAAGGGGTCTTAACAGGCGGACAGACAGACAGGCAGTCAGATAACAAACGACCAAAAATTTTTAGATATGATGTAATTACAGATTACGGATTAACAGTTTTCGGATTTTTTCCTTTCGTTTTACTGTGAAACCCTCCTTTCTGCCAAATTTCATTATTCTAAGGGAACGGGAAGTACCTTGTAGGTTCTGATGAACGGGTTTTCGAGTACCAAAATATGTGGCATGTAAATGGCCATACCTTGTGACTGAAGTGACGTACAAGCTTAAAACTTTTACTTCTCCAAAGGCACTGTAGACCCTAATATGCGACATAAATTAGAACCTGATACGTCTTCTCATTAATGAGAAACAGGGTTCTTAACGGACGGACGGACGGGCAGCAAAGCGATGCTACAAAGGTTCCGCTTTTTCAGATTGAGAACCCACTGAAAAATAAATCGATACCATCATATTTCAAGATTTATGGCGTACATCTGGATCACATAACACCAGTTACATATTTAATACTAGGAAGCGCTATTAAACGGAAAGATAGCGCGAAATCAACGTAAGGAGTAGGCGAACGGGGTAGATTTGTGGAATGGGTCCGGGGAAATAGAAACGCATGTGTAAAATAAATCTCATACAAGACGCTAATGTGTTGTACTGTTCCACTGTCTGGATCATTTATCAACTAGGCATGACAACAGACAACCAATGAATTCCTAGGCTCGAACGGGTCAGAATAGCCCATGCTAAAGTTTAATAGGAACGGTCGGGAACTCGAATGAGAATCCTTAGAAGTTAGATGACATACTTCTCGTGAAATCCTGTTCGGTAAATTTGGAGAACCTGTAACCGAAGACGACTGTGCAACCATTATGCTGTCACGATCATAGGTCGCCTAGCGATCGAGAGAATACTGTAAGAAGTATTAGAGATCGTAATAAGGCATAGGCTCAGTATGAGAGAAAACAGGTAATATGTCTGCTTTATATCCCTTCTCCATGAACTGTGCAGTAGCTAAAGGAAAAACAATCTATACCTTTCCGAGTTAATTAGCGTGTAACCAGACCATGCCCGCGCAAATTCAAGCGGTCCACCAGATACAGTTAGTGTCAGCTGTTCTCGTTGCGTAAATTATAAGCCACGAGACTGCTTAGCCTTTGGCTTGGGTTCGATCCTAACTACCGCCGCATGTTCAGTTTTTGTCTAGCTCTCTTGTTTGGTTTTAGGAACCAAACGAAGAACACATTTGGCGACACTATCTCTGGTGGGTCGCTTGAATTTGCGCGCGAAGCGGCCTGAGCGGCTAACTTCAGTGCTAATGAACTCCGAGAAAGTGAAACGTGTTAATTTTTTTCTTTACAATTATTTCTCAATACAACCTACTCTTCATCATCCTTATAAGCTTTTCATGCTGTTTCTGACTATTCTCTCTGAAGATTAGTGGCAGGACATCACTTTCCTAAAGTAGTACGATGCATTTGTCAGAAAGACTTGCAATAAACGATTTTTTTTCCAAATGCTATTAAAGTCAAGCTTTTTCTACCAGTTCAAATCTCTCGTACCTTGGCACTTGGTACTATAGTCTCATGTTTGTTAGGTTGCTGGTTCAGTTCCTGTTTTATGTAGAATTTTTAACGTTTATTTGAATTTAATATTTATCAATCATTTGAAATGTTAGTTAGAAATATTAACAAAAATCATAAATGTTTATGACCATAAAATATTTTCATTTTTAATTGCCATTCATATGAAATCAGTGAATATTTATAAGGAAAAGGGAGGGGCAAAAATGGGAAACATTAAACACAGAATAAAACGCTTATTTATTTCTGGAGATAACTAAAATATAAAGACACTGCTAAACAAACATTTATGATCTTACAAAAATGTTTAATTTACTATGAATATTCAGTTTTTCATGTGACTAGTAATTAGAAATGAAAATACACTCCTGGAAATGGAAAAAAGAACACATTGACACGGGTGTGTCAGACCCACCATACTTGCTCCGGACACTGCGAGAGGGCTGTACAAGCCATGATCACACGCACTGCACAGCGGACACACCAGGAACCGCGGTGTTGGCCGTCGAATGGCGCTAGCTGCGCAGCATTTGTGCACCGCCGCCGTCAGTGTCAGCCAGTTTGCCATGGCATACGGAGCTCCATCGCAGTCTTTAACACTGGTAGCATGCCGCGACAGCGTGGACGTGAACCGTATGTGCAGTTGACGGACTTTGAGCGAGGGCGTATAGTGGGCATGCGGGAGGCCGGGTGGACGTACCGCCGAATTGCTCAACACGTGGGGCGTGAGGTCTCCACAGTACATCGATGTTGTCGCCAGTGGTCGGCGGAAAGTGCACGTGCCCGTCGACCTGGGACCGGACCGCAGCGACGCACGGATGCACGCCAAGACCGTAGGATCCTACGCAGTGCCGTAGGGGACCGCACCGCCACTTCCCAGCAAATTAGGGACACTGTTGCTCCTGGGGTATCGGCGAGGACCATTCGCAACCGTCTCCATGAAGCTGGGCTACGGTCCCGCATACCGTTAGCCGTTAGGCCGTCTTCCGCTCACGCCCCAACATCGTGCAGCCCGCCTCCAGTGGTGTCGCGACAGGCGTGAATGGAGGGACGAATGGAGACATGTCGTCTTCAGCGATGAGAGTCGCTTCTGCCTTGGTGCCAATGATGGTCGTATGCGTGTTTGGCGCCGTGCAGGTGAGCGCCACAATCAGGACTGCATACGACCGAGGCACACAGGGCCAACACCCGGCATCATGGTGTGGGGAGCGATCTCCTACACTGGCCGTACACCTCTGGTGATCGTCGAGGGGACACTGAATAGTGCACGGTACATCCAAACCGTCATCGAACCCATCGTTCTACCATTCCTAGACCGGCAAGGGAAGTTGCTGTTCCAACAGGACAATGCACGTCCGCATGTATCCCGTGCCACCCAACGTGCTCTAGAAGGTGTAAGTCAACTACCCTGGCCAGCAAGATCTCCGGATCTGTCCTCCATTGAGCATGTTTGGGACTGGATGATGCGTCGTCTCACGCGGTCTCCACGTCCAGCACGAACGCTGGTCCAACTGAGGCGCCAGGTGGAAATGGCATGGCAAGTCGTTCCACAGGACTACATCCAGCATCTCTACGATCGTCTCCATGGGAGAATAGCAGCCTGCATTGCTGCGAAAGGTGGATATACACTGTACTAGTGCCGACATTGTGTATGCTCTGTTGCCTGTGTCTATGTGCCTGTGGCTCTGTCAGTGTGATCATGTGATGTATCTGACCCCAGGAATGTGTCAATAAAGTTTCCCCTTCCTGGGACAATGAATTCACGGTGTTCTTATTTCAATTTCCATGAGTGGATTTTTGAGCCGTGGTACCACATCTCTGGCAACCAATATCGGAAAGACTAGCTGCGAGTGTACTGTGGCGCTTGTTATTTCTGGCCGAGGCGGATAGCAAACGGCGTTGCCTGGAGCGTACCATAGAGTATAAATATCTATGGAGTGACGATAGACTACTGCGCATACTCTCAACATCAAACGGAGCTAGTCACGTGGTATTGAGACGCCGTTGCTTGTCTGCAATTTATGGTAACAACGGAACTTTAATGTTACACCTATTCACCTGTTTTCACATACGTTTCTAAACGTTTTAGTAGTAATAACAGCCATGGTGTAGTATTGTTGTTGCTACAGATGTAAAGAGAAGTACATGAAAGGAGGACCAGTTACTTTTCATAGGTACGTACAACAAATCTTTAATTGTGAATATCATACTGATGTCAGGCGCTTTATATGTTTAAAAACTTGGAGACGCGGTATTATAATGTATTGTGGAGGAAATTTCTGCAATTTTCTTTTGCCAATGTGTTTATAAGAGAAATGCTGGATAAATTTGCAAGTGCGTTTAAGCTGCCAGTCACTGTTTACGTATTCGTGCTATTCATCTGCAGATAAAATTTATATAAAACAGTGTGATTAATTTCCTCCAGTTTATTCAGGTCCTCAAACCCTTGTGTGTATCTAGGTACTTCTACTAGAGACGTTTTCCTACATTATATAACTGAAAATAATGGACGAGCAGATGGTGTAAATTCCTTATTTACAGTAGCAATTTCATTGCAACAAATGCGTCTTTTTCCCCTTTCTGTGATGCATCGCCGACCAATACAGTGTGATCGTAACGTAATTAATTGGAGCAAAGATTCTACACTATGAACAAGTGCAACAGAGAACCGAAAAATGTATTGCTTGCTGACACTTTGTTTCCCGAACCCGAAGAAACGTATGTAAAGTGGAACTGAGCTGCGACACTGTGGCGAAAGAGCGCGATGCCCTTCTCTTCACAGCTTTGAAACTATTTCAGTTTTAGGTATAGAATTGCTAAGATGTCTATAAAACGCATATACAAATTTTCAGGATTCTTCTGAAGGTAGTCTATCTGTTCTAGTGAAGTAATAACACTCAAAGTACCGTAAGTGCTATACGGACTTACATGTGTCGTCCCAACACCACGTGACTTGAGCAGCAGGACATGATGCAGACAGATTTTTCGTTTTGCGAATCCGAATGTTCACTTGATAGATGTTTGTACTCTATTGAGCGTACTTTGAGTCATGAGTCTGGCCACGAATGAGGTCTGCTGGAGTGCCTTGGTTAGCAGCCAGCCTGTGTATTGGAGTTGTGGCCTCGACCACTGAGCACAGAGGACAGGTCGCAGCTGTGCGCATCAAGAGCAGGCTGTTTCTTTGTCTGCCACTTCCCGGTGTCAGGTCCAGAGGGCGACGCATATATATATATATATATATATATATATATATATATATATATATATATATATATATATATATTGTTGTGGTCTTCAGTCCTGAGACTGGTTTGATGAAGCTCTCCATGATACTCTATCCTGTGCAAGCTTCTTCATCTCCCAGTACTTACTGCAACCAACATCCTTCTGAATCTGCTTAGTGTATTCATCTCTTGGTCTCCCTCTACGATTTGTACCATCCACGCTGCTCTCCAATGCTAAATTTGTGATCCGTTGATGCCTCAAAACATGTCCTACCAACCAGTTCCTTCTTTTTGTCAAGTTGTGCCACAAACTCCTCTTCTCCCCAATTCTATTCAATACCTCCTCATTAGTTATGTGATCTACCCATCTAATCTTCAGCTTTCTTCTGTAGCACCACATATCGAAAGCTTCTATTCTCTTCTTGTCCAAACTAGTTATCGTCCATGTTTCACTTCCACACATGTCTACACTCCATACAAGTACTTTCAGAAACGACTTCCTGACACGTAAATCTATACTCGATGTTAACAAATTTCTCTTCTTCAGAAACGATTTCCTTGCCATTGCCAGTCTACATTTCATATCCTCTCTACTTCGACCATCATCAGTTATTTTACTCCATAAATAGCAAAACTCCTTTACTACTTTAAGTGTCTCATTTCCTAATGTAATTCCCTCAGCATCACCCTATCACCGAGATGCTTTTGTTGATGTTCATCTAATATCCTCCTTTCAAGACACTGTCCATTCCGTTCAACTGCTCTTCCAAGTCCTTCGCTGTCTCTGACAGAATTACAATGTCATCGGCGAACCTCAAAGTTTTTATTTCTTCTCCATGAACTTTAATACCTACTCCAAATGTTTCTTTTGTTTCCTTTACTGCTTGTTCAATATACAGATTGAATAACATCGGGGAGAGGCTACAACCCTGTCTCACTCCCTTCCCAACCACTGCTTCCCTTTCATGCCCCTCGACTGTTATAACGGCTATCTGGTTTCTGTACAAATTGTAAATAGCCTTTCGCTCCCTGTATTTTACCCCCGCCACCTTCATAATTTGAAAGAGAGTATTCCAGTCAACATTGTCAAAAGCTTTCTTTAAGTCTACAAATGCTAGAAATGTAGGTTTGCCTTTTCTTAATCTTTCTTCTAAGATAAGTCGTAAGGTTAGAAATGCCTCACGTGTTCCAACATTTCAATGGAATCCAAAATGATCTTACCCGAGATCCGCATCTACCAGTTTTTCCATTCGTCTGTAAAGAATTCGCGTTATTATTTTGCAGCTGTGACTTATTAAACTGATAGTTCGGTAATTTTCACACCTGTCAACACCTGCTTTCTTTGGGATTGGAATTATTATATTCTTCTTGAAGTCTGTGGGAATTTCGCATGTCTCATATATCTTGCTCACCAGATGGTGGAGTTTTGTCACGACTGGCTCTCCCAAGGCTGTCAGTAGTTCTAATGGAATGTTGTCTACTCCCAGGGCCTTGTTTCGACTTAGGTCTTTCAGTGCTGTGTCAAAGTCTTCACGCAGTATCGTATCTCCCATTTCATATTCATCTACATCCTCTTCCATTTCCATAATATTGTCCTCAAGTACATCGCCCTTGTATAGACCCTCTATATACTCCTTCCACCTTTCTGCTTTCCCTTCTTTGCTTACAACTGTGTTTCCATCTGAGCTCTTGATATTCATACAAGTGGCTCTCTTTCCTCCAAAGGTGTCTCTAATTTTCCTGTAGGCAGTATCTATCTTACCCCTAGTGAGATAAGCCTCTACATCCTTACATTTGTCCTCTAGCCATGCCTGTTTAGCCATTTTGCACTTACTGTCGATCTCATTTTTGAGATGTTCGTATTCCTTTTTGCCTCCTTCATTTACTGCATTTTTATATTTTCTCCTTTCATCAAATAAATTCAATATTTCTTCTGTTACCCAAGGATTTCTATTAGCCCTCGTCTATTTACCTACTTGATCCTCTGCTGCCTTCACTACTTCATCCCTCAAAGCTACCCATTCTTCTTCTACTGTATTTCTTTCCCCCATTCCTGTCACTTGTTCCCTTATGCTCTCCCTTAAACTCTCTACAACCTCTGGTTCTTTCAGTCTATCCTGGTCCCATCTCCTTAATTTACCACTTTTTTGTAGTTTCTTCAGTTTTAATCTACAGTTCATAACCAATAGATTGTGGTCAGAGTCCACATCTGCCCCTGGAAATGTCTTACAAAATTCTACCAGATGGCTTCCTCTTTCATTTCTTTCCCCCAATCCATATTTACCTACTATGTTTCCCTCTCTCCCTTTTCCTACACTCGAATTTCAGTCACCCATGACTATTAAATTTTCGTCTCCCTTCACTACCTGAATAATTTCTTTTATCTCATCATACGTCATACGTCAAACGATAAAACTATAAAGAACGAAACTTGTCTAGCTTGAAGGCGCTATGGTTGGCCCACTAGATGGCGTTGCCACAGTTAAACGGATGTCAACTGCATTTTTTAAAAATAGGAATCCCCGTTTTTTTTTATTACATATTCGTTTAGTACGTAAGGAAATATGAAAGTTTTAGTTGGATCATTTTCTTCGCTTTCTGGCAGATGGCGCTGTAATAGTCACAAACAGTTGGCTCACAATTTTAGACAACAGTTGGAAGCATGTAAGTTTTTTACATTAAAATACAGAACGTAGGTACGTTTGAACATTTTATTTCGGTTTGTCCAATGTGATACGTGTGCCTTTGTGAACTTATCATTTCTGAGAACGCATACTACTACAGCGTGATTACCTGTAAATACCACATTAATGCAATAAATTCTCAAAATGATGTCCGTCAACCTCATTGCATTTGGCAATACGTGTAACGACATTTCTTTGACAGCGAGTAGTTCGCCTTCCGTAATGTTCGCACATGCATTGACAATGCGCTGACGCAAGTTGTCAGGCGCTGTCGGTGGATCACGATAGGTAATAACCTTAAACTTTCCCCACAGAAAGAAATCCGGGGACTTCAGATCCGGTGAACGTGCGGGACATGGTATGGTGCTTCGACAACCAATCCACCCGTCATGAAATATGCTATTCAATACCACTTCAATGGCACGCGAGCTATGTGCCGGACATCCATCATGTTGGAAGTACATCGCCATTCTGTTATGCAGTAAAACATCTTGTAGTAACATCGGTAGAACATTACGTAGGAAATCAGCATACATTGCACCATTTAGATTGCCATCGATAAAACGGGGGCCAATTATGCTTCCTCCCATAATGCCGCACCATACATTAACCCGCCAAGCTCGTTGATGTTCCACTTGTCGCAGCCATCATGGATTTTCCGTTGCCCAATAGTGCATATTATGCTGGTTTACGTTATTGCTGTTAGCGATTGACGCTTCGTCGCTAAATAGAACGCGTGCAAAGAATCTGTCATCGTACCGTAATTTCTCTTGTGCCCAGTGGCAGAACCGTACACGACGTTCAAAGTCGTCGCCAAGCAATTCCTGGTGCATAGAAATATGGTATGGGTGCCATCGATGTTACTGTTGAATTCTCAACACCGACGTTTATGAGGTTCCTGATTCTCGCGGAATTTATCTGCTACTGATGTGCAGATTAACCGCGACAGCATCTAAAACACCTACTTGGGCACCATCATTTGTTGCAAGTCTTGGTTGACGTGTCACATGTGGCTGAACACTTCCTGTTTCCTTAAATAACGTAACTATCCGGCGAACGGTCCGGACACTTGGATGATGTCGTCCAGAATACCGAGCAGCATACATAGCAAAAGCCCGTTGGGCATTTTGATCACAATAGCCATACATCAACACCATATCGACCTTTTCCGCAACTTGTAAACGGTCCATTTTAACACGGGTAGTGTATCACGAAGCAAATACCGTCTGCACTGGCGGAATGTCACGTGATACCACGTACTTATATGTTTGTTACTATTACCGCGCCATCTATCACATAGCGAAAGAAGTGGTCCAACTGAAACATTCATATTTCTTTACGTACTACAGGAATATGCAATAAAAAATGAGGGTTCCTATAAAAAAAAAAAAAACACACAGTTGATATCCGTTTGACCTATGGCAGCGCCATCTAGCAGGCCAACCATAGCGCCATCTGGTTTCGCCCTTCAAGCTAGACGAGTTTCGTTCTTTGCGGTTTTTTCGTTTGATGCTTATTTCGTGAGATATTTGACCCGGTCACTACCAATGGACCGCCCTGTATATGCGTGTGTGCGTGCGTGCGTGCGTGCGTGTGTGAGTGTGTGTGTGTGTGTGTGTGTGTGTGTGTGTAAGCTGTCAATCATGGGTGTGAGCGACATTGTTCGGTCGGTCATAATGGCTCGCATAGAGCTGTTCTTTTTTTCGTTTTTTTTTGTTTTGTTTTCTGTTATGTCATGCACATATATTTCAGTTAGTTGAATTAGCACTGCGTGCCACATGTGAACTAGTACGCTTGTTAAACTGCGTATGTCAGTGCGTTGGTCTCTCGTATAACTGAGGTGCCGGATATGACATGTCAATCTTCATTCTCCGTCACTTCCGTTTGTTAAAATTAGTGTTAAGGGTGCGTAATTGTTTATTTACCTATGTCCGGAACCATGTGTTTTAAATACCGCAAATGACTACGGTGTTTTGTTGAGAAGTTTAGTTGTGAAGCTTCCCTGTATCTCAGTATATTTAAATATTTATTGGACTGGTAGCGCTGATGTTGTCTATCAGATGATTTGTTTTTTGCTGTTGGTTTCAGGGAGTCACCATTTGATTCTGTAAACTTTAATGCACCAGTTTCGCCAACGTACGTAAATATTTCGGTGTGACTCAAGGTAATCGATGTGCATACCACGTATGTTATTTTTTGTAGAGTTTTATGTGAATATTTTTTTTAAAAAAATGTGTAATTGCTTTTGTAAAGGTATGCCTATTTCACGATTCACAGAGAAAACTTACCACTGTTTCCGAAGTTTCTGTTATTGTAAATTTAAATATTCGTCATAATAATTTGGGTTTTAATATTAGTCATAAGCACTCAGTTTATCACTTTTCGTGAAATATTGTGCCTTAGTAACAAAAGTATCCCAGAGTTCATCCATTTTTTTTAAATATAATGTGCTTGAGTTGTTACGGCCCCATATTTAGCTACCAGTTGTAAAATCAAAGATTTGTTGTATTACATCCAAATGTTATCAACTGTACTTCTAGATCAAAATACTGTGATCAGCCATGATGAAACTCTCTTACAGTAATGTGTGAAGTTCAAATTTGGTTTGCGTTAATAAATAATGAATTGGAATTTGTTTATTAATACCAATAGCTCTATTAATCCACCAACCCCAGTCTCCCTGCAGCTACAATTGTACTTTGATTAAAGGTTACGATTCGCATCACCATTTCAATTAAAATCTCAGTTTGATAATAAGTATCAATACACGTAGCTTTTAAATATTTTATTGTGCTGAAATACAATGCAATACAACGTTTTAGAATTGTTTATGCATACATTGAACGCCGTCAATATAGCCTTCAAATTACTTATATCAAGCAAGGAATTAATGACAAAAGGCAGTTTACAAAAGTGCTCATTCTATACGGAAAATAGTAAAATATTTTTAAACAGCTTAAACTGGTTCTAAGTTGTTTTTGCAGAACATTTACTTCATTTTTTCCAAGTGTTTTTGAGAATGCCATTGTACTGCCTTGGGAAATTGATGGCTACGCACTGACTTTCAGGACACGTAAGTATGAAGAAAATCGAAGAAGGCCAGTTCGCAATGTTCCCTTGTGAGGTTATACACTCTTGAATCCAAGTTCTTAAAACATCTTTTCTTTGTACTGCGTCGAGAATTCATTCGTTCATTTGTGACGGAGTTTTCATACGCTACGCGTGGCACTGGAAAGATGGGCTGAATCTGTTGCACACAAGGATATGTTAACAGCGGAGAGTACCACACTCTAACCCGGCAGTTCAACACTCAATCGAGTCGCGGATGCCGGCAGCTCTAGAACGTACAATGGGAGTAGAGTGCATTTGAGCGGCTGACAATAACGCAACTGGGTTCGAAATTACATTCCCGCAGCAGTTGTGTCGCTGGTAGTTGCATTACCGAACAAGCACTCCAGCAATGTAACTGCAGAATACTAAACGCGCTGTTCACCCGAGCAGCAAACAGTAGCTGGCATGTGGCATGCCCAATTTTCATTGTCAGCCATATCCAGACTGGCGCTGGGCAGCAAATTTTATTAAAAACGCTGATTGCACCCCGGTGCAGCACCCGTGTGCCCCATCTCCCAAAAAATGCCAGTCCTCCGCCATTCCGCACTAACACATAAACACTGGTCCGTGGATGTTTCGGTTCAGTGTACTTGTTCCCGCGAGGTGTTGGAGTAGCGTAATTATTAAGCTATTATTTATGTTATCGCTAGTGAAGTGAATATCAACACCTCCGCATTAAACTCATTGTAAACCGTGTTTTCAAGTGCACAAGTAATGACATGTTCTTCGCGCTTATTTGTAAAGAGTCTCTGAAAATGGTTTGTCTACTTTTCTACATCTGCGTGCATCTGTAGTTTGAGATCATATTCGTTATTTCTTTGTAATCAATAAAAAGTACAGGCCCTAAATGCTGGTTGCAATTACTCATAAAAATGTGGATACATAACTTCGTTAGCTGGGCTTTACGTCACCTTGCGGAACAGTCACACCATTCGCTGCTGATCTGGATTGTATACATGGAAGAATCCTGGAGATACTAAAAGGTATCAGATAGATTATATAATGGTAAGACAGAGATTTAGGAACCAGGTTTTAAATTGTAAGACATTTCCAGGGGCAGATGTGGACTCTGACCACAATCTATGGGTTATGAACTGTAGATTAAAACTGAAGAAACTGCAAAAAGGTAGCAATTTAAGGAGATGGGACCTGGATGAACTGACTAAACCAGAGGTTGTACAGAGTTTCAGGGAGAGCATAAGGGAACAATTGACAGGAATGAGGGGAAAAAATACAGTAGAAGAAGAATGGGTAGCTTTGAGGGATGAAGTAGTGAAGGCAGCAGAGGATCAAGTAGGTAAAAAGACGAGGGCTAATAGAAATCCTTGGGTAACAGAAGAAATATTGAATTTAATTGATCAAAGGAAAAAATATAAAAATGCAGTAAATGAAGCAGGCAAAAAAGAATACAAACGTCTCAAAAATGAGATCGTAGGAAGTGCAAAATGGCTAAACAGGCATGGCTAGAGGACAAATGTAAGGATGTAGAGGCTTATCTCACTAGGGGTAAGATAGATACTGCCTACATGAAAATTAGAGAGACCTTTGGAGAAAAGAGAGCCACTTGTATGAATATCAAGAGCTCAGATGGAAACCCAGTTCTAAGCAAAGAAGGGAAAGCAGAAAGGTGGAAGGAGTATATAGAAGGTCTATACAAGGGCGATGTACTTGAAGACAATATTATGGAAATGGAAGAGGATGTAGATGAAGACGAAATGGGAGATACGATGCTGCGTGAAGACTCTGACAGAGCACTGAAAGACCTAAGTCGAAACAAGGCCCTGGGAGTAGACAAAATTCCATTAGAACTACTGACAGCCTTGGGAGAGCCAGTCCTGACAAAACTCCACCATCTGGTGAGCAAGATGTATGAGGCAGGCGAAATTCCCTCAGACTTCAAGAAGAATATAATAATTCCAATCCCAAAGAAAGCAGGTGTTGACAGGTGTGAAAGTTACCGAACTATCAGTTTAATAAGTCACAGCTGCAAAATAATAACGCGAATTCTTTACAGACGGATGGAAAAACTTGTAGAAGCCGACCTCGGGGAAGATCATTTTGGATTCCGTAGAAATGTTGGAACACGTGAGGCAATTCTAACCTTACGACTTATCTTAGAAGGAAGATTAAGAAAAGGCAAACCTACGTTTCTAGCATTTGTAGACTTAGAGAAAGCTTTTGACAATGTTGACTGAAATACTCTCTTACAAATTCTGAAGGTGGCAGGGGTAAAATACAGGGAGCGAAAGGCTATTTACAATTTGTGCAGAAACCAGATGGCCGTTATAACAGTCGAGGGGCATGAAAGGGAAGCAGTGGTTGGGAAGGGAGTGAGACAGGGTTGTAGCCTCTCCCCGATGTTATTCAATCTGTATATTGAACAAGCAGTAAAGGAAACAAAAGAAAAATTCGTAGTAGGTATTAAAGTTCATGAAGAAGAAATAAAAACTTTGAGGTTCGCCGATGACATTGTAATTCTGTCAGAGACAGCAAAGGACTTGGAAGAGCAGTTTAACGGAATGTACAGTGTCTTGAAAGGAGGATATAAGATGAACATCAACAAAAGCAAAACGAGGATAATGGAATGCAGTCAAATTAAGTCGGTTGATGCTGAGGGAATTAGATTAGGAAATGAGACACTTAAAGTAGTAAATGAGTGTTGCTATTTGTGGAGCAAAATAACTGATGATGGTGGAAGTAGAGAAGATATAAAATGTAGACTGGCAATGGCAAGGAAAGCGTTTCTGAAGAAGAGAAATTTGTTAACATCGAGTATAGATTTAAGTGTCAGGAAGTCATTTCTGAAAGTATCTGTATGGAGTGTAGCCATGTATGGAAGTGAAACATGGACGATAAATAGTTTGGACAAGAAGAGAATAGAAGCTTTCGAAATGTGGTGCTACAGTAGAATGTTGAAGATTAGGTGGGTAGATCACATAACTAATGAGGAGGTATTGAATAGGATTGCAGAGAAGAAAAGTTTGTGGCACAACTTGACTAGATGATGGGATCGGTTGGTAGGACATGTTCGAGTCTCAGGAACGAGTTACGGCTCGAAGTACTGTGTTGGGAACATTCAGGCCACCGGCGGAACACCCGATCTCAATGAGATGACAGATCTGTATTGTTTGAAATGACGTGTGATAGATATCGATATTTAGGTTCTTCAAATAAAACTGAATTTCTGCTGAAACCTCGATTTTATTTAATATTTGTTCATTACACAACATTCTGGCACATTCCAGAAACTTTTTAACACCGTTTACTGTCACATACTTTCATGATTACATCAGAATTTCACAGATTAAATAGGGGTGCTTGCCAATGTAAATAAAATACTACGTCTCTTACAAAACCCCCACAAAGGATCTCTGAAAAGACTGGTAAAACCCTCCAAAGAAGTCAGAGGTGCACCGTTTAGTCGCTCGGCCTGCAGCCAAGGCACAACTTGTAGACGTATATTTCGATCAATAGCAATCATTCCAATTGTGTGACAAATTTCTCTAATCTAGAACTTGTTATCTGTTAGTGTGAATCACTCTCGCAATTTTTCAAGTATATGTTCGGGAGTTAATGGCTGATATTACACATGGTTTGATCCCTCTGACTCACTGCCAACACTCTATTTGATTTGCTTTTTCCTTGTCCGTCATGAGTTACCCAAGTGTGTAGTAGACTCAGTTTGCGTATACGCAGTCTGATCAAAAATGTCTGGACAACTGTTAGTGGACATAAATACGGGGTGGTGTCCACTGTTCGCCTTTGTGACTGTGTGAACTCTTCTCGCTACACGTTCGATGAAGTGTGTGAAAGTCTGTGGAGTAATGACGGCCGAATCTCCCTCAAGGGCTGAAACCAGAGAAGGTACTGGTGTTAGACACAGTGGTCTGAAGCGAAGTCGACGGTCTACTCATCTTAAAGATATTCCTCTCGGTTCAGGTCGGGGCCCAGGGTAGGTCAGCCCAAAAACCAGTTATCCCTGTGGTAACTTTTCTGACACCTCTTGCTGGAAACTCTCCAAGCCAACCATTCCCTCACAAATGCTCCTTAATGACACGGTACAGTACCACGCTGATACAGTCGCCGTCTCCAAACTGTTCCTCTACTGCATGCAATACACAATGTTGTGAAATATATTCATACCCTTCCGCATTCAGCGTTTTCTTAAGAGGAATGGGGGGACCACAGCCCAACCACGAAATATCTAACGCCCCATTCTCTGTACTTCTTTGCTGGCAGTACACTTGATGGCAGACAATGTTCTCCAGGTATCTAACAAACACAAATCCTTCCATCTGACTGTCAGAGTGTATAGCGTCATTCATCACTCCAAATCTCTGGTTTGCTCAATGTTTCCATCCTCATTTGCAGCTTTTCTACGATCTTCGCATATCATCTGCACGAGAAGTTCGGTAGTTTTTGAATGTACCCATCAATTTATTAAATGCGGCAAATGAAAAAGTGGACTCATTACGAACTTTATTAACCTTTTCATGAATTTTCATTGGTGACTATCTGTACAAAAAATTAAAAAATTGAATAAAAGAATGTTATCATTGATCTCCGCCTCTAAGTGCCTGTAGTTGCATCCTTTAACGGCCAGTTTGGCAGTTGACATCAGTTGCTGCGAACTTGGCACACCTTTTTTGGGCTGCGCAGAGGATAGTGTCTTACCCTGAGAAGATTGATGTTGGTTCATGGTCATAACCCTACACGCATGATTCATCGGCAGTTGCGACTGTGCACAGGAAATTTGTATCAAATGGTTCAAATGGCTCTGAGCACTATGGGTCTTAACATCTGTGGTCATCAGTCCCCTAGAACTTAGAACTACTTAAACCTAACCAACCTAAGGACATCACACACATCCATGGCCGAGGCAGGATCCGAACCTGCGACCGTAGCGTCACGCGGTTCCAGGCTGAAGCACTTAGAACTGCACGGCCACACCGGCCGGCAAAATTCGTATCACCTCAAACTCTTATTTGCTGTGCAGTGATCGCCTGAATCTGATGGTGTCGTTGGTTTTTTCTCTCGGTGTTCAAAAGACGGGGAATTGGCTTCTCAACAGTTCTTCTCATGTTCAGTTCATCAGCTAGAGGATATGTGACACAAAAAATTCCAAACGTAAACAAACATCACGGATTGCGTGTCGTCAGTCTTGCAGGTCACTTGATGTACTTTACTGAGTAGTACAGGACTATGTCAGCCGCAGTCTTTATCATTCCCCACACACTCCCGTCCATTTTGATGTCGTTTAAACCACTCAAACGTTCTTGCTTGGCTCGACGCTCATATAAAGCCGCTATTAACATGCGATGGGCTTCAGCTGCAGTTTTAGGTACTTAAAACGAAACTTGATGCAGTTCGTTCGTTACTTCAAGTTACTGGTGGATACCATAGGACACGGTGTAAAGTAAAAGTAAACAGTTGGTTGATCCGAATGTGAACAAGAAAAGCGAAGGAAGAATCACAGACAAACAAAGACCAGGTAGAGCTTATCTACTGACTAGATATGTACCATCAACTGTAGCAGGGAATAGTTGTACAGTACAGCATGAAATCAACGGAAGAAATCAATTATGACGTCCAAAGTGCTACAACTGTTGAATCCTGCCTAGTCGTCGAATATGGGGTATCTAAGAAACCTGCTTTCTCCGACTGCTAGACAACATTCAAACAAATCGCGTTAATGAATTTTATTAGAAACTGAAAAGGTACAATGCTTAACTTTGTGTTAAACAGATGTGTCGCCAGCAAAGAGCGACAGACAAAATAAGAATCCCTTCAGTATAACAATTCCAAGTTTGAGCTACATAGAATGTACGATCAAAGAAATGACCTTTGACACTTCTCTTTACGTCGCTGGTCATGAAGCTTCTCGTATGCCGGTCGCTCTGGCCGAGCGGTTCTAGGCGCTTCAGTCTGGAACCGAGCTGCTGCTTCCGTCGCAGGTTCGAACCCTGCCTCGGGCATGTATGTGTGTGATGTCCTTAGGTTAGTTATGTTTAAGTAGTTCTAAGTTTGGGGACTGATGACCTCAGATGTTAAGTCCGATAGTGCTTCGAGCCATTTTAACCAAGCTTCTCGTATAATTGGGACGCGGCCAGTTTGGGTGCGACGCTTATGTGCTCTTTGCATAGAGGCCGCTGCTGTCGCGTTGTCTTCCTGGAAAGGGGTCAGTAAGCGTGCAATTGGCTGACGTCTTCTTCACAACCCTCTCTGCACACCGGCATGATGGCCAACACAAAACGTCTACTGCCATCTCTGCATAAGGATAGTATTCACTAAAGTGAGGTGTCGCAGGATGTGGGTACTGCGACGTTTGAGTACGTCTGGTTAAGATTAACCATTAATACGCCCTCATCTGGAGATAAATTGGTCGAAATCTGACGAAGGGTAGCGGTTTTAAGGGCAGAGGAAAAAAAGTGCCAAGGCAAGAGCCAAGGGAAAAAAACCTCTGCGATAGTTAGGTCGGGTGGTAAGAGCAGTAGCGGTTGTCTTGCTGCCTGCGATAGGTTGTGCAAGGATAGGCTTTGTTAGTAGTGGGTATCATGCTTGTCGATACCTTGGCGTTGTGCGTTGTGCTGCTCGGCGGCTGGCGCTGGGTGCTGGTACTGAGTCCTCGTTCAGCGTCAGCAACCTGTAACAGTTAGGTTTGTTATCGATCTTGTGTCCGATAGGTCATATAACGGGGACACAGTGTGAGGGAATGTTGGCAGCTTGTTTGTGCGCCTGTGGATGAGCTCGTCGGTGTCCCTGCTGTGGCCTGTTGGTCGGCTCTAGTAGCAGCTGGTAGTATCTGGCTTCCTGAACATCAGGACCTTGGCCGCCTTCCAAAAGTCAGGGAAGTGTAGGTGTGCCAGGATGGCATTCGTTAAGAGTGTGAGGTATTCTACGGCTTTATCCGTGAACTCTTGGAGGACACGTTTTTGAATGCCATCAGACCCAGGGGCTTTTCTAGCGTTGGTGTGCTTGATAGCCCATGTGATTTCATTTGTGCTAGTACGTCTTATTTCGTTGCGCGAGGGCTGAGCTACAAGTTGTGTAACCTCCTGGTCCATTTCAAGTGTGAATGCTGGGTCTGAAGGAACCAGATTCGGCATGAAAGACGCTGCAAGTGTTGTGGCCATAAACTCTGCCTTCTCCGTCGCGGAGTAGGCTGGCCCGTCTGGTCCTTGTAACGTGGGAATGTAATGTTTCTCCCTGGTGAAGTGTCTGGCCAGTTGCCACACGCCAGGACGTGTGGTATCCAGCCCAGTGAGTTTCTGTCCCCATTGCACGTTTCTGAATGTTTGTATTTTATTCCGTATTATGCCCTGTAGTCTGTTGACGTGCAGTTTATAGAACGGGCGCCTGGTACGCTGCCAGTGTCTCCTGAGGCGGTTCCTCATTGAGATAACGCCCAGGATTTCCTGGGGCAGGACCGTTGAGTGTTGTCTTGGTGTTGTATATGGAATGGCGTCAGTCATTGCGTCTTGGACGGCAGTTGTGAGAGCCTCCACAGCCTCATCGATTTGCTGTGTGTTGTTAATTTCGTGGGTGTCAGGAATGCGACTATCAAGCTTTTCCTTGAACAGTGTCCAATTCGCACGCTTGTAGTTAAGCATCCTGCGTGGTTCGATGTCCTGCAGTGTCTCTTCCATGTGCAGTATTACAGGCATATGGTCTGAGTCCAGACCGTTTTCAACTGTAAGGTTGAGTGTGCATGTGACGCCCTTTATGAGGGCTATGTGTAACACGTCTGGCCTATGTCGAGCCTGTGTAGGCACGAACGTGGGAACGACGGGTCCAAGTATAATGTAGTGCGTGTTCGTACAGTTTCTTGCCGTTGGAGGTTCGTATTCGTGAGTTCCAATCAGGGTGTTTTGCGTTGAGGTCTCCAGCGGCAATTACCCGCGGTGCTGTGTTGAGTACTGTGCTGATATCGCGTGTTACTATGTTTTTAGGAGGACTGTATATCGATATCAGTGTGGTGTTGGCTCCGTTGAACTTGACCCAGACGGCCGTAGCCTCAAGTCTTTCAAGTGCTGTTCTATGTCTCTGTGTATGATGATTGCCGTGCCGCCTCCCCTTCTGCCATCCGCTCGGTCGGTACGGTAGACACAATACCCTGGGATGTTTAGTTGTTTGCGAGGCGTAAGCAGTCTTTCGTTCACGAGAGCGATTCGGATACCCTTTCGCTCCATGAACGCGGCCATTTCGGCTTTCTTGCTTGCGATCCCGTTGGCATTCCAAAACAGGATCTGTGTGATTGTGTTTAAGTCTGCGTTTCGGGGCTGGTGTGGTGTATTATCCATGTAGTAGTGTAAAAAGAGGTGTGATAGTGGCTTGGAAGCTAGTCCAGTTGAGCGTGCTCGACATGAACTGCATAAAGAGTTGTGAGACACACCCCATAATCTTCGTGACTATTTCGGTGGTCGTGCGTCCGGGGAATATTGTTTCCATTATTCTCTGGAATGTTATCGTAATTTTGGTCATGTCGGCCTGCGAGTTATTGGTCGTGTTAGCGGCCGCTTGTTCCTGTGTTGGCGTCTGGTGAGGGCTGGCCTGAATGTCGGCTGTACGTGTGGCAGTTGCGGGCGCCTGTGTATTCTCTGTGGTGAGTGGGTGTGTTATGTGGGTTGTTGAGTTGGTGTCCGGGTTGTGTTCATGAGTGTTGGTGTTCTGTTGTCTGTGTACTTGCTGTGGTGTGGTCGTGTTCCTCGTGCTGCGGCTCTTTCTCCTTCTCCTCCTCTGGCGCTGTGGTCGTCCCTGTGTAGGTGCGTATTCTGTGGCCTGTGGTGGGCTGCAGTCCGCAATCTCAGGGGGTAGGGTGGTTTTGTTGCTGATTTCGTGTGGTCTGCCCGGTGCGGGTGTGGTGTCAGGTGTTGTGTTTGTCTTTTGTGTGTGTGTTGCTGGGGGTGTTTGCTGGGTGTGTCCTAAGCTCTGGGGCTCCTCTGACCGTCCGGCGCTGCTGGGGCTGCCAGCGACCGCTCCAGCGAAGGATATTCCACTTCTTACTGGGCGCGGGGGCGGTTTCTGAACTGTGATGGCGGTTGGTTTGGCATGTTTCGCTATTTTGCGCCTCAGAGCTGCTTTGTAAGCAATGCACCCTCTGTAGTTTGCCGGATGGGCAGCACCACAGTTGGCGCACTTGCGAGGTGCTGTATGGGGGAGTTTGCAGCGTTGGGTCGTGTGACCGCCTGCGCAAATGCGGCAGCGGGCTGCGAGACCGCATCTGATACCCGCGTACGCATAGCGCTGCCAGTTATGGCTTTGTTGGCGGGTGCGCGTCGTGTTGTAAATTTCTACATTGACGACCGTGTGAAGAAATAGCTTTAACTGCAGCAGGTCGCGGGACTTGGCCGTGTCGGCCAATTCCGCCATGTAGTTATGAGACGGTCTCGCAGTGCCGAACTCTGACATTCGGTTTACCCGAATGCACTCCCACCCGAGAGCAGAGAGTTCTTCGTGTACTGTCTCGGTTGGGGTTCGTGGGTCTATCCCCTTGATCACGTACTGTTGTGTTTTTTCCAGAACTGTCCTGTACGTGAAGTGCTCTACCTTCCTTTCTTCTAGAAAGTCCAGTAGATTAGTGTAATCTGGCTTGTTCGCCACGTACAGTGCGGCGTGTTCCCCAGTGAGCTTAGAGTAGTATGTTGTGGGGTTGTGTTTTTTGTTAAACTCCTTGTTTAGGAGACTTAGCTCTCCGTAGTTGTGAATGATGACTGGTGGGAAGCCAGTCGCGGTATTGTTCGTGTTCTGCGTAGCTGCTTGTATATTTGTGGATGCTGCAGTCGCAGGGTTGTTTGTGTTGGTCCCTGTGTTGCCTTCGCTGTTGGTTCGCGATGTAGATGGTGTTGGCAACAGCGCTCGGCCGTTGCCTCGTGAGTTTGTGGGCTCACTTGCTTGAGTATTTGACGGCTGTTAGCGTCTTGGGCCGACCTGCTGCCACGGCCCGTCTTCGTCTGTGTTGGTTGTGTCCTCCATCGGCTCTGGCTCCGGTTCTGTCGGTACCTGGGCCGCCAGAGGTGAAATAGAGGGCATGTCCTTCGGTTTTTCGGCAGGTGCCTGTTTGTGTGGTGTGGGTGTTTCTGTCTGTGTGAGTTCGTTGCCCATCAGCTCTGATGCGATCAGCTCCTGCTGTTCCGCGATCTGTTTGTCCTTCAAGGCAACCTGCTCTTGGAAGGTGGACAGTGGGACGGAAATGATGGCGGGAGTAGCCGGCATTTCCGCCTCTTTTGCTGCAGCTTTGCTGCGTGTAAGTGGTGGGGAAGCACAGGAAAGAACGGACATCTTTGCTGTTTCGGGAGTTTTTTATTTTGATAGGGAAGGAGAGGATACACGACAGTTGTGCTTTCCTTCTCGAAGCGACAATATTTGCTTTTCTACGAAGTGTATCGTGTCCCTACAGAAGAGGGGTGTCCCTACGACCTATCTGCGCGGAGAGCAATGCGCGGCGCAAGAGAGCACGGGCTGAAGAGAGCGGCCTACAGTGCGCGGGGTTATCCGACGTGAACGGACCCCTGGCACTGAGATTACCCTACCAAAGAACGGGAGAGTCCCGCTGGGGGATTTGCAACCGAAGTTGCAGGAAGTTGAGCCGAAACTCTTGCCACTTAGCGCCCGAAAGCGTTAAGCGGCTTGCGCTAGTTCGTGCCGCTCAGTAGAGCGTCACCGGCAGCTACGCCAGTTGCAGCTTATTTGTGACCACTCCGGGAAGCGTTGTCTTCCTGGAGAGGGGTCAGTAAGCGTACAATTGGCTGACGTCTTCTTCACAGCCCTCTCTGCTCTATCGTTTCCGACTATCGTGCCGGCGCTTGACTTTACACCGTAACAACAAGCAGTCCAACTACCACAAAGAATGTGCGTAGGGAGTTAAAAAGAATGGAGTGGAATGGTCGAACAGCTCCTCATAAGCCATACATTTCTGTAATCAGTCCTAAACTACACCACTGGACAGTGAATGCTTGGAAACGAGTGTGAATCGCGCTGTAGCCTAAGGCAATCCGACGGAAATGTTTGGTATAGGGGAATGCCTGCATAACGTTACCTTCTATCATGTGTAGTGCCAAAAACGAAGTACGGAGGAGATGATATTTCGGTATGGTGATGTTTTTCGTGGCCAGTCTGTGGTTTCCTTATTATATCTAAGAAAAATCGAGATGCAGATGTATATGAACACGTTTAGCAGCACTTTGTACTACGTAAAGTAGGAAAACAGTTGGGAAACGGTGATTGATTGTATCAGCATATCAGTGCAACCTGTCGTAAAGCAGCATCTGTGATGCAATTATTTGTGGACACAGGCGAAATACCCTCACACGTCAAGAAGAATATAATAGTTCCAATCCCAAAGAAAGCAGGTGTTGACAGTTGTGAAAATTACTGAACTATCAGTTTAATAAGTCACAGCTGCAAAATACTAACGCGAATTCTTTACAGGCGAATGGAAAAACTGGTAAAAGTCGACCGTGGGGAAGATCAGTTTGGATTCCGTAGAAATGCTGGAACACATGACGCAACACTGACCTTACGCCTTATTTTAGAAGAAAGATTAAGGAAAGGCAAACCTACGTTTCTAGCACTTGTAGATTCAGAGAAAGCTTTTGACACTGTTGACTGGAATACTGTCTTTCAAATTCTGAAGGTGCCGGGGGTAAAATACAAGGAGCGAAAGGCTATTTACAATTTGTACAGAAACCAGATGGCAGGTATAAGAGTTGAGGGACAGGAAAGGGGAGCAGTGGTTGGGAAGGGAGTGAGACAGGGTTGTAGTCTCTCCCCGATGTTATTCAATCTGTATATTGAGCAGGCAGTAAAGGAAACAAAACAAAAATCGGAGTAGGTATTAAAATCCATGGAGAAGAAATAAAAACTTTGAGGTTTGCAGATGACATTGTAATTCTGTCACAGACGGCAAAGGACTTGGAAGAGCAGTTGAACGGAATGGGCAGTGTCTTAAAAGGAGGATAAAAGATGAACACCAACAAAAGCAAAACGACGATCATGGAATGTAGTCGAATAAAGGTCTGGTGATGCTGAGGGAATTAGATTACGAAATGAGACACTGAAAGTGGTAAAGGAGTTTTGCTATTTGTGGAGCAAAATAACTGATGATGGTCTACATTTTATATCTTCTCAGATATAAAATGTAGACTGGCAATGGAAAGGAAAGCGTTTCTGAAGAAGATGAATTTGTTAACATCGAGTATAGATTTAAGTGTCAGGAAGTCGTTTCTGAAAGTATTTGTGTGGAGTGTGAAACATGGACGATAAATGGTTTGGACAAGAAGAGAATAGAAGCTTTCGAAATGTGGTGATACAGAAGAATGCTGAAGATTAGATGGGTAGATCACGTAACTAATGAGGAGGTATGGAATAAGATAGGGGAGAAGAGGAGTTTGTGGCACAGCTTGACAAAAAGAAGGAACTGGTTGGTAGGACATGTTCTGAGGCATCAAGGGATCACCAATTTGGTATTGGAGGGCAGCGTGGAGGGTAAAAATCGTAGAGGGAGACGAAAAGATGAATACACTAAGCAGATTCAGAAGTATGTAGGTTGCAGTAAGTACTGGGAGATGAAGAAGCTTGCACAGGATAGAGTAGCACGGAGAACTGCTTCAAACCAGTCTCAGGACTGAAGACCACAACAACAACAACAGTATTTCTGAAGTGAACTGGCCTGCTCAGAGTGAAGACCTGAACGAAATGGAACACCTTTCAGATGAGTTATATTACTTCCTTCTCTAGTTTCCGCTTATGAAGCAGAATGGGATACCATTACTCCACAGATATTCAGACAACTCATGGAAAGTGCATCTAGTTTAAGCCCAGATAAAGGGGAATGATGGGTACATCTCATTTTAAAGTCAACTAGTTGGCGTCCGGAGACTTTTGATAAGATTGTTTTTGCACAAACCCTCCTCCGGGATCAACTTGCCTATTAGTGTAAGAAGTATCAACATCCCTTCAGAAGTGCCTGAGATTGGTGTTTACATACAGACAGAAAAATGTGCTGGGCAATTTAATTCAGTAATATGTATTGACAACGAACTGCTCGCCAGGCCATGAACGCCCAAGGGATATATACCGGCCGCCGTGTCGTCCTCTGCCATGCGACGTCATGTGGATGCGGTATCGATGGGCATGTGGTCAGCACACCGCTCTCCCAGTCACTTTCCAGACTTTACAGATCGTGGAGCCGCTATTTCTCACTCAAGTAACTCTTAAATTGGCATTACGACGCTGAGTGAAGCCCGACCTGACCCTCTCAGCAAAAAAAAAAAAAAAAAAAAAAAAAAAAAAAAAAAAAAAAAAAAAACTAGAAGTACCGGCATTCGGACAACGTGTATATAATAGATACCTATTTGAACTTATGGTTTGAAAGACAAAATCAGTCCAGTAATTAGTCTTCCACCAATTGCACACCACACTCGTGCAATGGCTCTTGTAACAGATGAGGACCGTGCGACTGCTACGGTCGCAGGTTCGAATCCTGCCTCGGGCATGGATGTGTGTGATATCCTTAGGTTAGTTAGGTTTAAGTAGTTCTAAGTTCGAGGGGACTAATGACCACAGCAGTTGAGTCGCATAGTGCTCAGAGCCATTTGAACCATTTGAACAGATGAGGATTTTCAGAACTCCAACGTTGATTGTTATAGGAGTTTACCTACCGTGATAAACACAACTTCATTTCACCATAAAACGATCGCCGGCCGCGGTGGTCCCGCGGTTCTAGGCGCTCAGTCCGGAACCGCGTGACTGCTACGGTCGCAGATTCGAATCCTGCCTCGGGCATGGATGTGTGTGATGTCCTTAGGTTAGTTAGGTTTAAGTAGTTCTAAGTTCTAGGGGACTGATGACCATAGATGTTAAGTCCTGTAGTGCTCAGAGCCATAAAAAGATCAATTCATAATCAACCTCCAGAATGAGATTTTCACTCTGCAGTGGAGTGTGAGCTGATATGAAACTTCCTGGCAGATTAAAACTGTGTGGCAGACCGAGACTCGAACTCTGGACCTTCGCCTTTCGCGGGCAAGTGTTCTACCAGCTGTGAATTGAAGCTGTGAGGACGGGTCGTGAGTCGTGGTTGCTGAGCTCATTCGACAGAGCACTTGCCCACGAAAGGCAAAGGTCCTGAGTTCGAGTCTGGGTCCGGCACACAGTTTCAATCTGCCAGGAAGTTTCATAGTCAACCTCTCTATTGTGCAAAGATGCCTATATCAAGTTGTAGTATTAAAGTTGAGCAACAGCATCTGAATTGGTTAGTCGATGCACTACCGTCACTCGCAGATGCTACTGATACACCGGTGTGAAGGCTAAATGACGTAACGATTTCCTCTAACTTCTTTTCAAGGCCGCTCCTAACCCACCTGTTAGGCTGAAATCGATGCGCCACCTTCCAGAGTCAGGATCGCGACGATCGGAGCCCGCCTGCCTGTTCTTGGTTCCCGTGCAACGCCAGATACAGCACTTGCACCGCACCTGTAACAACCCGTAGTATTGCACAGCTAGCACTGATGTAACACAAACTAAACAGCGTTGACATCTACGCAGTGTGTGTACCAGAGTGGGCACCTTTCACGTTGGTCTCATACAAAACGCGCGAAGCGCTTCAACTTACCAGAGTTTACATCCAACCCGTGTTACCGTAGTGACAGCAGAGAAGAACTACTAATGTCAAGGGAATCTTAGAATTTATCCGAGACTAGATACAGGATAGTGGCTGTACTCTACTTGAAAGCTAATTAATACGATTCACCAATACACGGCTGACAAAAGTACTGTCTCTGAAGCTGTTTCCATATTGTCCATCTGTTCTACCTGCGGGTCCATACAAGCGTAAAAAATATCCTGGGTTATGTCGTACTTTATTCATGAACCGCATAACTTGTGGCTCTAACACGTCTCATACTCATTTGATGTTTGGTCTAACAGCTGTATTTATGCCCCTTTGCATATTTGTGCATGATGTTCGAAAAATTGTTGTGTCGATACAACATATGTTAATAATGAAGTCCAATGGCGGCTGTACATGTCTGAACCCGCTTAATTTTATTGAAAAAGACTTTCCGCAGATCTGACTGCGGCTTCACAAAGAGAAAGTCTGATGGAGTACGGTCCAGAGAACGAAACAGCCACAGTTTTTTTTAAGATGACACATACCCCAAAAAACTCGTCCGGAAGACGTTTAGTGGTAACTGTGTGTGCTGTGGCGCGATCTTGTCGAAACCGTGAAAAATTTATTTCGTCTTCCTTTAGATGGCCAATAAAATCGTCGATAATTACACAATAACGTTCACCGTTCCTTCAAAAAATAAAAGTACAAATTGCCCGTCTGAATATCGCTATCCACACTCCAACTTTCTGATCCGGCAACAGATTTCAAGCACAGCACGAGGATTCTCCTTGACCGTGATCATGTGTTTTGGGGTGTTTTGACATGAGTGGAAAGCTGGAACCAGGCTTCGTCTGTATAGAATGTAACATCAACAATATCAATAGTATTCCTGTCGGTAATAAATATAAACAGTTTGATTAAACGGATTGGCTTTTCATGATCCACGTCTTTCCATTCTTACACTGTTGTGACATTATACGGAAACATTTTCAGTGGCTGAGTCGTCGTTTTATGCGTGGTTGCAGGCTCGATATCTTTTTCTCTTGCTATCTTGCGTAAAGATTTTTGCTGGGCGCTGCTGCATAGAGTCATAAACATGCAACAACTTGTGCTCCTTTAGTTTAGGTGAGGTTCTAGTTAGTTCGGAGTGTAAAGCTGTGCCTGCCTCTCGTCACCGAACCGCATTGCAATGAGGTACAGATTTACCGCGTGTTTTTCAGCAAAAGTCTCCTGCACTACATGAATTTATCGCCTTGTCGAACTCTCTGTTCCACAATAAAAATACGTTTCTCAGTTGAAAGTGCCATAATTTCGAAACAAATTGATCATTTAAACACTACAATCACGTCCAGTAGCTTTCATCAACCGAACCAAAAACTTAAATGTTACGCAATAGTGGAACGAATTAAAAAACAATCGTGTATCTCTGAAAAAAACATTACTACAACTTGCATTCTGTCAACTTTATTTACAATTTCCAGCCTGTTCTACATCCGTAGTCTTCAGTTGAGTTCACAGCGGCATTCCGAACTCAATGTACTTGTAAGTAACGCTCACACATAGTTCGCATATTTTATATAGGATAAATACTTATTTCTGTGAAACGCTTTTTAATGTACTGATTCGTAGTACGATTCTAGCTGCCTGATAAGTAATAACTTGCAGTCGTTATATATAAAAAATTAATTATTTAATAGCTATTTGCGGAAAAAAACCATATTTAACAATTTACACAGTTACTGATTTTTTTTAGTGTTTTCATCTTTCTGCCTTTTATGCACTGACAACCCTACTGTGAGGACTTAGCGTACATGTGCGATTGTAAATGTAATCCGCGCAACGAAGATTAGCCGGCCAGTGTGGCTGAGCGGTTCTAGGCGCTTCAGTCTGGAACCGCGCGACCGTCGAATCCTGCCTCGGTCGTGGATGTGTGTGCTGTCCTTAGGTTAGTTAGGTTTAAGTAGTTCTAAGTTCTAGGGGACTGATGACCTCAGATGTTAAGTCCCATAGTGCTCAGAGCCATTTGAACGAAGATTTATTTGTAGATATTTCAAATTATGAAGACACATGCTTCCGAAACGCGTCGGGTTAGCGCTTTGACATTGTGTGTGGTTGAGCCTGCACTTTAGCTTTCAAATTTCAAAGGAAACTTAATTAATATCTGGAAATGGAATTTAAATTTATTGTCTTGGTGTTTTAACCATACATGACTCATTTGCTATTTCTCCCTTAAAAAGCATGATACACAAAAGTACGGAAACATGACAAACATCGAAAGGAATGAGTCGTTTTTCTTTTTTCCAGATTAAACGAAAGCATGCGGTTCCAGTGGCCACACAATCACTGCTGACGTAAAAGTGAATCGTTTTCAGTAGACCGGCACGCAGAAAACAAACGGCTTTGCTTTGACAGGTTCTGCCGGTCCTAAATTTCCGCTCTCAGAGCCGCCCCTGCATATCGCACGCCTGCCAAGTATGACGTGTCCAGTCAATCGGAACTGATTTTTGCCTCTTCTGTTTCGAGATTTTACCGCTGAGTACACTCCACCGTGCAAAATGCTTGCGTATCGGCAGGAGCCTGCTTTTCCCGTTTCGTTACTCGTAATGTTTTTCCACCGAACACAAAACGTCCTTTGAGTCTGTGAGGTACATGATTTTCCCCCAGTTCCATATTTTGGTTGGCTATGTAAGAGAGACCAGACGCAGAGAAGATTTTTGTCATAGAGAACAGCACTTGGCTATAAATGTTGGAAAAAGGATACCAGCTTCTGGCCAGCCTTCATTCACCGTGGTCAAATAACACTTTGTTTTTGGAATCACGTACGGTTTTGTTGCTTTCAAAATCATTTGCCAATCTTCTTTAATGCAGTTACTTAATATTTTTGTTGAATTAACTGTTTTTATTCTTCTGTGTGCAATATTTGTTAGTCCGCAGTTTTCAAAGAAATTGTTATTGTTTAATGTTAGAATTTCACATTTCTACATTTCAACATAAATAAAACAAGTTTAGAATACGTTGTGCTGCTATCCGTGTTTTAGGAGTACGGAACGAAAATATATTTTCAAACGTTATAAAATGAACGACAAAAATGCTTATACGTTATACTGTGCCCTTTGGGTAGAATTATCCCCCTGAAAAACTCCCACTCTTTTCTAAAAACTTATTTTCTCTAGCATAATCGTAAGTTAGTTCTACTTATTAGATAAGGTTTTTGTATTTGATTTCCATTCCAGAGTGACAGAAATATTCCTATTTATATATATTTGTCAACACCTTCCCCTATCTCTGAGCATTATTAAAATTTGTTAACTGGGTGAATTATTATGTTGCGTTCATATAATTATTGTAGTTGATGTTAAGTAATTATTATTTTCATTGATCATTTCAATAGTTCAGTGTTTTATGACTCTAATTTCTTCTTTTATAAATTTCAAGTTCCGTGGTATATGCTCATTGACTCTGATGTCCAACGGAATGAAAACAAAATTAAGGAGTATAATACTTGTGCTTTCTTTATAGAGACTGTAGCAATAACTATCGTAAATTTTACGTTTCGGCACAAAACTAACGGCACTGCTACGTCGTTACTCCCCTTCACCTCCAGTGATCCAATTACGTGCCTTCTTTGCTGGTAACTTATGGAACCAGACAATGATAGGTTCAACTGAGAAGAGTTAATGGCAGAACACAGACTATTAGATTTGTTACTGGAATTATTACTTGCTCCAAATCAATTCCGCTTCTCTCTATTTTAGCAACATCCCATATACCATAGTACAACATGAGCCACTTCACATTGAAATCTTTAAGACTATGGAATAGTTAGGCTGACTATATTAACTAGCGCGTTTGACTATCATTAACGACCGACTCCAACTACCAACTCACCACTATTATGTTAAGCCAAGTGGCGAAACGAAACCAAATAACAATCAAAAATTGTCAGCGTGAAAAGGTTAGTTTTAAATGTTGGGCATGGCTTACCCAGGGGTGCTGCATTAATATAACACCAGCTATGCGATAACGCCAAGCAATAGTCGTAAAAAAATGTCGGAATGTAACAAACATCCCGCAATGGGAGAATATTGAATCCTCACACATCCCTGGACATTAAGTTCACTTACATGTGTGTCTGAAAGAACAGACACTGTTGATCTACAACTGTACAAAATACTTCAAAATTAATTCACTGACTGTGAAATCCTTGACATCGACCGTGTTAGGTACAGATTTACTAGCCTATAGTGACATATGGAAACATGTGCTGAACCAGGAATCGAACGGGGATTTCCCACTTATTGCGAGTAGTCGTCTTAACCACTTTGGCTAGCCATGCAGATTCCCCGGACCAACTCAAAGCTTTATATGCAACACTGCCTTCATCCGTCCAGTCAGTGCAACGTATGAAGGCTAGGGTCAGTCCGAGGGGTGTGCATGGAGAGTGGAAGTGGTTAAGGCGACAGCTCGCGAGAAGTGGAAAATATGGGTTCGAGTCCTGGTCCAGAACAAGTTTTCATATGTCAGTAATGGATAATAAATCTGTACCAAATACGGTGAATGTTATGGAATTCACAGTCAGCAAATTAATTTCAAAATAAATTTCAGCTGGAACTTTATAGCAGCTTCATGTTTTAGTGTGGAATTAAACAAACAAGAAGGGCCCCAGCAGGTAGGAAAGGAACAACATTTAAATATTATACAGTGATAACCTAATATAGGCAGAACTTATAGACATACAACAAATTTTGCTAAATGAAAATATAACATCAAAAAACAAGTGTAAACAGTATCAGTGAAAATCTACAAAATGTAATATTCAATAAAAATACAAGTGGAGAAAAGAGAAAAATTCAATCATTTACAGAATTTGTATACCAATAGGACTGTAGCAATTACTCCTATCAATGGACACATTTTAGTGTGAAAATCTTTAACTGTCTCGACATGCAAACAAACGAATGAACACTTAATCTTTCAAGAAATATATCTGTTTAGTTATTAAAGTAGATAAAATGATTAAAGATGTACAGGAAATTAATCTGTTATCTACTAACTGCAATGTGGCATAGGATCATATTTTCGGCCTACTATTTAAATGCCTTTTCACCAAAGAAATTAATAATCTTGAAATCACGAATTTTTGCGCTTCCTATCAAATGAACTTCATATGTGCCAAAGAGTATATAATGAGGATCACTATCTAACATCTGTTATACTGTTGAGAAATGTTACATAATCATGGAGTGAGATTAATTGTCTAATGTACAAAAGGTACACACAAAGTGCATTATATTTCAAAGCCAGTCAATAGAGGACAACAGTACATTCGTAAATAAAAAAAGAAAATAGAAGAGGGCAGAGATAGATTTGTGGTACACTGTTTACAGAAGTAAATGCATGTTTGCACAGAAAGACCTGCAAATCTTGAATATCCGGATATGAAGACAGTTTGCATCACACGATTTCATTTTAAGCATTCACTGCATTTGTAGGTACTCTGATTTGTGAAGAACCTAACTGACACATTGTTCACCAAATGTAGCTGAACTATCGTGGTGTTATGCAGTCCACATGGCTTTCCTTATGAACGTGCCTATCCCCACGAAGATCGCAGCAGAAGTACCAGCATGCAGCACGTTATGTGCAGTCATCATTGCCAGCTCTGCATATCAGAGGGCATGTCAATTTCTTGTATCGTATGAGTTGATGTTGGATCTCTTCCATGAGCCACTTGTCTGCACTGTATGACGTAGTGGTTACATGCATTGTGCACCTCATGAACAACAGAAAGAAAACAGATGGCAGTATCACGCCAAAAATAAAACTCGCACTGTGCACACCATTGAACATGTAGACAGTAGTCACATGCAAAATAGTCTGAAACAGTACAAAGATGTGATTTTTATATGCACTATCATTGGGAGGGTTCTCAACCAATATATTTAACACTTATGTATGAAAACACTATAAACTTTCAAGACACGTCACAAATTTTAAAATATGATCACAAATTGTTCCTGTTCTTTTGTATATAATATTGCTTTATATTTTATACCTGATATGTTTCAAAACTTTGTTTCATTCAAACATTCTATTTCCATAGAAACTGTTTGAATAATTCTTGCAATACGAAACGATCCCAGTTAGTAATTATGGAATTTCTTTATTTCGTTCTTTACCTTTAATGACTTGAAGTGAGATCTAGTAAGTACATAGTCGTCCACTTTATATGTAATTGGCCAAACCAGTTAACCACATGATAGCTTCCAAGCCAATGCCTCCATTTTCGTCGCGGCGAGACCTTTTCACGAAATTTCAGTCACCAACTTTCTCTTCCGAATGCGAAAATATTTTGTTGAGCTCAACCTACATAGGTAGGAATGATCATCAAAATAAAATAAGAGAAATCAGAGCTCGAACAGAAAGGTTTAGGTGTACGTTTTTCCCGCGCGCTGTTCGGGAGTGGAATAGTAGAGAGATAGTATGATTGTGGTTCGATGAACCCTCTGCCAAGCACTTAAATGTGAATTGCAGAGTAGTAATGTAGATGTAGATGTAGATGTTTGCTCCAGTGCCATCTTCTGTATCTCCTCTTGCGATATTTCTGGTGATAAGGGAAATTAATAGTTTCTTCAAAAACATTAGGCAGGATTCTTTCATATACCATTCTACAATGTGGTGCTGCTTTTTTTTGAGAGTCACATTACTAGTATTATCTTCAAGGGTTGCCAGTTTATTTATCCAGTTTTTATAACATTTACTACAATATCCTGTAGACAGTCTTTCTAATCCCATTGTAGTGTGTTCCGTTGGATTTGATACCAGAAAATAGGTTCAAATTTAGATATTTGAACTTGGTGTTCCAGGATAAGTTGATTCTAAATGTCTGATCCAAAGTGTGCTGCATTGATTGGTGAGGAGGCAAATAATTTTGCTGTTTGCTTTAAGCACCACTAACAGTCAAATGAACATATGTTACAGCTCTGTATCAATCAGAAACTGCGCAAAGTTCACTTTTGATTTTGGAAGTGGTCCAAATAAGTCCAGTTTGACAATCTGAGCAACTGAATAAGGAATTATATTGTGGATTTATCCTTTATGCTATATGAAGGATACTTTCGTGTACTAACAGAGATTACAACTATTTAAACTTCCCTCACTCATTGTGACATGTGAGAAACAACCTTTTCTTGTAACTTCTGTAGGCACCTCTTGGGACCACAGTATGCATGACTGACATGAATGTACCGGATTAATTTTTTTGCCTGCTGTTTATTCTGAATTTAGGTTAGACCTTTGATACAAAATATTGTTATGGATAAAGCAATAATTCCGCTCTTTTATTAATTTTCGTCTAGGTATTTTGACTTTCTCATTTTAAGTATCTCATCAGTTCCTGTTCGGACTTAATACAGCATTGAAGTTTTCTAATCTGTATTTCGCCTCTCAGTGCAAATATCCCTTAACATTTTAAAACTTCAGGTACAACATTTGTTTCACAAGGATTGTTATGGATTTAAAAGACAAATTCTTGTAAAGTAAAGGTCAACCCAGCAAGGCCATTACGCATCAGTTTGCACTGAAATAAGAAAGATAATGCTGGATGATTTGCCTGTACAATGACGTGCCATCCCAGAACAAAATAATAAAAAAATCCTGTCAAAGCCCCAAGCGCTTTGCTTGTGAAAGCTTTTTGTGTTATCTCACACTGATTTCCTTCCCATACTGACTACACTTGATTTGCAAATGCTATCATACAATGTTGCTCCTGATAAGTTTCAATGTCTGTTTGATATAAATGTTCACCAATAACAAGACAAAATGACTGATTAAGATCTGGTGGTTGCAATAGAGGAGATAGCAAGCGTTGCTTCTTGAACTTCTCAAGTACTTCTTGTTTATCTTTACTCCATGTCTAAATAGAAAGCAAGTTATGACAAAACAATGTACTTTAATAAAGCGTCGGTAGTATCCACAGAAGCCTTAGATATGATTGAAGTTTTTTTCTGCTTGGAACTGGAAAATTTCATCTGTTTCTAATTTTCTGGTCTGGTTCAGTTTCTGCTGACGAGATGACATGACCTAAAAATTGTATCTTCTTTTCGCGAATTCTGACTTCTGCATATTGAGAGTGACTCCAGCGGATTTAAATGTAGTAAGGACTTTATCAAGTGTGTTTATGCATTCTTCCCAGTGGATGCAAGCAAAATACCATCCACAAAGGCTATTACATTCTGCAAAATTTTCCCTCCTGGAATGGTGTCCAGAGCTTGAACAAATGCTTTAAATGAAATGTTTAAAGTGAACGGCATCCGCTTGACGTGACTGCGACGTCCGTTATATAAATGCGATGAATTTTCGGCTTTTTTCCTCCAGTTACAACTGCCAAAACCTATTTATCGTATCCAAATTAGGTTAAGATAACAAGTGACATAAAATTTCTGCAAAAGCTCTCATCTTATTTCTGGCTGATCTCACTAAGGCAGAGTACACTACTGATTGCTCATACATCCAAAAAAAGTCTGAGCCTTCGTTTTTTATTGCGACGTGTATTGTATTGCAATATCCACTGTCTGATCTCTTGATAAAGTCATTCTCCACCATACGCTTACTATCCTTTCCTACAGCTTCTCTTAGAGCAGTACTGGACATAATTTCATTAATTTGACAATGATATCCTTTCATAAGTGCAAGTTTACTGGAAAATACCTCTGCATGCATACATACGGCTTCCAGCAAATCATCTTTATAGGATGTGTTAAAATTACTCAAATCATCTTCTTTTTCCCAAATATTTTAATTGACATCCCATTTTCTTCTCCTCATACTTGGATCCATTATACTTCGTGTAAACTGGTGCTTCTATCCTAACTTCTATCTCTTTCCTAATAATTCTAATTACTAAACCCACGGAGAATTCTTCTTCTTCTACTTCTTTGGCTTCCAGTTCTTCATTTTATAACAAATGCTCAACATCCTCTTCCACATTTCGTGCGAGAACCCCGAAGATAAATACGAGGAATTACGGCTCATACTGAGGCATGTACGGCGTCGTTTGTCCCTCGCTCTGTCTGTGAGCGGAACAGGAAAGGAAGCGACTAGTAGTGGTATAGGGTACCCTCCGCCACGCACCGTTCGGTGGCTTGCGGAGTATACTCGTATATGTAGATGTAGAATGAAAATTAAATTACAGTGTCATATGTCATTCCTGCGTTAGCTCAGCAGAGGTTTTGTTTCTAAAAAGTATGCAGTTTGATTATTCCATTATCCCTGTACATCGTTGGGATTCAGTGGAAACGGCATTTTGTTTTGATTACCTATGTATACGAAAGCGATAACGCACGACTCGAGTGCGTACACAAAACAAAATTACCTTAGTTTAAATGGATCTGTAAACAATAATATACAACCCAGTGATCATTGTTGCTTTACGTTAACCCGTTAATGGCGATACAGGAATAGTAGCCACTGGTTTTATCAGATTAAATAGACAAAGAGAGCTTTAAGCCGAGACTTAATGTTATGCGGGAAATGCTGTCGTGGGTAATTAAAGAGCTTGCGTGCTGACCTGCTTAATTTTGTCAGGCGTTCGCATAAATGTTACACAATTTTCGACAAACTTGCCTTTCACATTCTGCACCGCGCGTTTTGATTCTAATTGATCCGCAATTATTCCGATGAAACAGTGAAGAGCTGTTATTTACAGGACTGGTCTACTGACGACGAGGAAGTTGTTAAGTGATAGATTGATGGGCAGAGCCAAGTCTGTAAACAGCATCAGATAGCGGTCAGATATAGTCATTTGCCTGGAACGTACAATCGCAGTTTACTCATGCGATGCGCCAATAAAACGTACAGTTTTTTCAAGAGGATGTAAAACACTATGATTAAAAGTTACCGTAAAACTTAACAGAAGGATTGATTAACACATTGTGTGATTTGTGAAAGGATTTAAAACTTTGACTTCACCTTATATAGAATGGGTATTTTACAGAGCACACCGAGAACCTCGCTATCAGACGGATGCATCATAATAAACAGTATCTTACGACATGACTCCGTGAGACAGCGAGGAGTTGTTTGGATTGGGTGTTTGTTGTCCTTGCTTTCGAATCATCGTCATTGAAGTTATTTTTGAGATGGCTGAATGGACAGAGCCCGTAACCAATTAATCGAAAAAAAAAACAGCTTCTTTGCGCCCAACTACACGTCCTCTCGCTAACCCTGCCATCTGCGTTTATCGTTCACGTGCCTCTTTGTCAGACATAGGTATCTATTTATGTATATATTGAACTGGGGACCTACAAACGATTGAGAGGCTTCGTCCCCGCCATAGCCCTCAGTGGTACACAACCCCACAAGAGGCTACGGAGTCCACTCAACCCCCCCCCCCCCCCCCCCCCAATACCGAACACAGGGCTATTGTGCGGTTCCGCCCCCAAATGTGTGCAAAGTTCTTTGTGTACACCTTGACGCCTGAGCAAAAACAACGACGCATGGACACCTGTCACGAATTGACCGAAATGAAAAACGTGGAGAATCCTGTTCTAGAAAAAAAAATCATTGTGGGTGGTAAGACTTAGTGTTTTTAATGCGAACCTCACACAAACCGACAAAGTGCAGGGCGTATTTCCCATGGTTCGGTAAGACCGAAGAAGGTGCGAGTGTGAAGAGCAAGTTGAATAACATCGCAAAGAAGGACTTTTCTGCCAGTTTCACATAGCTGTATGAACGTTCCGCGCGTTTCACTCGAGAGTGGGAGAGTGGTGTCGTCCAAAGTCGGGAACGCGCATCTGTACCACAGGCATTAGCGATGTCCCGCTGCAATCCTCGACGAATGGGAGGTGCTCATCAAGACACGCCCTCTCACTCAGCACCACAGTCTCATTGCATGGAAATCGATGTAGGAGTAGAACCGAGGACGGTCTCACTCTGTTCCAGGTCGTGACCTTCGATGAAGCAGTCAGTATCATCTACTTAGGACACCAGTAATTTGGAAATTTCTGTGGGACGAAACTGCTGAGGCGATCGGTCCCTAGGCTTATACACCACTTAATCTAACTAAAACTAACTTATACTAAGGACAACACACACACCCATGCCCAAGGGAGGACTCGAACCTCCGACGGGGCGATCCGCGCGAACCGTGCAAGCCGGCCAGAGATGCCGAGCGGTTCTAGACGCTACAGTCTGGTGGAAGCGCGCGACTGCTACGGTCGCAGGCTCGAATCCCGCCTCGGGCATGGATATGTGTGATGTCCTTATGTAAGTTAGGTTTAAGTAGTTCTAAGTTCTAGGGGACTGATGACATCAGGAGTTAAATCCCATAGTGCTCAGAGCCATTTGAACCATTTTTTGAACCGTGGCAAGGCGCCTCAGAACGCACGGCTACCCACGTGGCCAGGACCCCAGTGCTCTTCGAGTCTGTAGTTTTGTGAATGTTGAACATGTATTTCAAGAGAAGAATTTGTACTAGTTTGCATCAAGTGATGCTTTATTGTTCAAAGACAGTTGTAAATAATCGACGCAGTATTGTAGAAATAGATTGCGTGAACTTAAGTAAATCTTTTTATCATTCTTGTAATAAAGTGAACTGAAGTTTCACATGTTGCATTACCGATTAGCCATCTCGCACAGTAATCAAAGTACCCACAGTTACGACCGGACGATTGTAGTTTCGTCAGGTCATAATAGGGAGAATATGTAGGACACTTGAATCATTAAAACTATTCTATTTTTATTAATCCAGTCTTGAAACGTTATAGACAGATTGGGTAGATCCGAAGACGATCAGCACTAACTAAACCTAGTCGTCCAATAAAAATAAATTGGAACTGAGACGGCAAAATAAACGATAAATTTTAAGTATCACCACACAGTCTCTGAATCTCTCAGGAATATTTCGCCAATAGCGATTCGAAAGACTGAAAAAGAGAAAGAAGGAGAAGAAGTAATAGAAAATTTATTTTTCGGGTCCATCTTGATCACACATACTTTTACACTTCACTGTTATCGTTTTCGGCTACTGACATCTTCAGATCTGTTATAAACAAAGATGGTCGTGTAACCAACTAAGTTCAATGAGATGGAGCAAAATTTGTAACAGGCCTCGTATACATAAGAAAAAAATATATATTTATATGATTATCAGCCATATATATCATAAATTATTTTGATGGAGGTATCAACGTCGAATTATACATGTAGGTTCATAGTAAGTGCTGGTGATGACCTGGATACGTCTGGTATTTATACAAATAACTGAGGCAAGGAGAGGGCACTATAGCTAGGCTACATGACTGTCCATGGTTGCAAATTTAATAGATAAAATGCAGTATGCCTAGTCATTAGTTAGAATTACTTCACATGGCAAATGAGTTTCAGACAATAAAACGTACACTGACATACAATATGTGGAATTAGGTCCATACTTAAAATCCACATAAAACATAGAGATAGTAATAATGGGAAGCTCCTAGCCAGGCAAAGTAAAACAAACAATTGTGTAAAAGCCAGTAAAAAAAAGTTTAAAAATAAAATCACATTTATAAATCGAAACCTTCCAGCATGACAGAACAATTAAACTATATCCATTAGTGTAAGGTAATTAACAAAACAGTGGCTATTAATTAAAAAGTCGACAATACATTCGCTGTGGGATCTCCATGGCGCCACCTCGTGGCTTCTCTAAGTAAAGTTCTTGTTTTGCTGCGGCGGAACTTGAGGAAGAAGGCTCAATCTCCTCGCCGCCAGTTTACGAGATACCATTATAACTATTTGCACATTTTGTGTGGATTTTAAGTATGGATCTAATTCCACATTATTGGACGCCAGTATATGTTTTACTGTCAGACGTATTTTTTCCATATGAAGTATATTTAATTAATGACTATGCATGGTGCATTTTAAGTATTAAATTTGCGATCACCAATTTAGTATTGGAGGGCAACGTGGAGGGTAAAAATCGTAGAGGGAGACCAAGAGATGAATACACTTAGCAGATTCAGAAGGATGTAGGCTACGGTAGGTACTAGGAGATGAAGAAGCTTGCACAGGTTAGAGTAGCATGGAGAGCTGCATCAAACCAGTCTCAGGACTGAAGACAACAACAACAACGACAACAACTGGTTACTCATGGAGCCTAGCTATAGTGGCAACTGCTGGCCAGAAACATCCAGGTCATCACCAGCACTTACTATGTATCTACATGTATAATTTGACACTGATACGTAAATCAGAATATTTTATGGTATGTACTGTTGGTATGCATGGCTGTTGATCATGTAAATATTTTTTTATTTCTCTTACGTATCACCAGGTCTGTTATGGATTTTGCTTCAGTAATTGAACTTAGTTTGTTACATCACCGATTTTGGTTCTGTTGTTGTTGTTCTTGTTGTTGTCGTCTTCAGTCCTGAGACTGGTTTGATGCAGCTCTCCATGTTACTCTATCCTGTGCAAGCTTTTTCATCTCCCAGTACCTACTGCAACCTACATATTTCTGTATCTGTTTAGTGTATTCATCTCTTGGTCTCCCTCTACTATTCTTACCCTCCACGTTACCCTCCAATACCAAATTGGTGATCCCTTGATGCCTCAGAACATGTCCTACCAACCGATCCCTTTTTCTGGTCAAGTTTGGGAACAAACTCCTCTTCTCCCCAATTCTGTTCAATACCTCATCATTAGTTATGTGGTCTACCCATCTAATCTTCAGCATTCCTCTGTAGCACCACATTTCGAAAGCTTCTATTCTCTTCTTGTCTAATCTATTTATTGTCCATGTTTCACTTCCATACTTGGCTACACTCCATACAAATACTTTCAGAAACGACTTCCTGACAAATTAATACTCGATGTTAAGAATTTTCTCTTCTCCAGAAACGCTTTCCTTGCCATTCCCAGTCTACATTTTATATCCTCTCTACTTCGACCATCATCAGTTATTTGGCTCCACAAATTGCAAAACTCCTTTACTACTTTAAGTGTCTCATTTCCTAATCTAATTCCCTCCGGATCACCCGACTTAATTCGACTACATTCCATTATCCTCCTTTCAAGACACTTTCCATTCCGTTCAACTGCTCTTCCAAGTCCTTTGCTGTCTCTGACAGAATTACAATGTCATCGGCGAACCTCAGAGTTTTTATTTCTTCTCCATGGATGTTAATACCTACTCCGATTTTTTTTGTTTCCTTTACTGCCTGCTCAATATACAGATTGAATAACATCGGGGGAGAGGCTACAACCCGGTCTCACTCCCTTCCCAACCACTGCTCCCCTTTCCTGTCCCTCGACTCTTATACCTGCCATCTGGTTTCTGTACAAATTGTAAATAGCCTTTCGCTCCTTGTATTTTACCCCCGGCACCTTCAGAATTTGAAAGACAGTATTACAGTTAACATTGTCAAAAGCTTTCTCTGAATCTACAAGTGCTGGAAACGTAGGTTGGCCTTTCCTTAATCTTTCTTCTAAGATAAGTCGTAGGGTCAGTTTTGCCTCATGTGTTCCAAAATTTCTACGGAATCCAAACTTATCTTCCCCGAGGTCGACTTCTACCTGTTTTTCCATTCGTCTTTAAAGAATTCGCGTTAGTATTTTGCAGCTGTGAATTATTAAACTGATAGTCCGGTAAGTTTCACATCTGTCCACACCTGCTTTCTTTGGGATTGGAATTATATATTCTTCTTGAAGTCTGAGGGAATTTCGCCTGTCTCATGCATCTTGCTGACCAGATGGTAGAGTTTTGTCAGGACTGGCTCTCCCAAGGCTGTCAGTAGTTCTAATGGAAAGTTGTCTGCTCCCAGGGCCTTGTTTCGACTTAGGTCTTTCAGTGCTCTGTCAAAATCTTCACGCAGTATGATATCTCCCATTTCATCTTCATCTACCTCCTCTTCCATTTCCATAATATTGTCCTCAAGAACATCGCCCCTGTATAGATCCTCCATATACTCCTCCCACCTTTCTGTTTTCTGCTTTTGTTTCTAATAAAGCTGAAGATGTCAGTAATAGTGAAAGGTAAAAAATTGTGTGACGAAGACGAACCTTTATATTAACTGCCACAATGTGATCACGGACTTTATGTCTTCAGTTGATGAAGCAACAGAACGTCGGTACCGGACATAAAACTGTCTTCGAAAATTGTTGATCTATATATTGCCTGTATTACAGAAATGCAATGGCTTTTCAGTGTTAATGATTGTTGGTGCAGTATTTCGTGAGTGACGCAACCAGCAGAACGCAGCTGTACCCCGAAACTCGGCAGCGGCCCACGGTTGCCCGTGGCTTCCTCCGGGCCTGGGACAGGTGGCGGTGGGTGTCGCCGCTACAGCTGACACAGCCGTCACGGCGTGGCTAACAATAGGCGCCGGCACGCCCCCCTCTGCTGACGGCGCGCAAACACAGGGCGCGTGGGCAGGTGCGAGTCACAGATAGCCGGCCGGCGCAGCCTTCGCGCCGACCCACATTCCCAGCTGCACAAAGGGCCGCCGGGGATCGTGGGCGCGTAAGGTCTGCGGCTGTGTCGTGTTCTCGCGGATCCTGCGGCCGTGCCGGCTAAAAGCCTCGGCCGCTCCGTAAATGGACTCGGCGAGCGTGGTCGACCGAGCGGCTGTGGCCATCACCACGCGTCCGTACTGCCTAACACGGACGGCCCAGCTGAAGTCGTATGCAGATGTGTCTGTGAAGTACGACAGAGTCCATTTTGTGAACTACGGATGAAAGACAGCAAAGTGTACAATACTTAATATATACTGGTGTCCATAAATAAAGCAACAAACCGCTATTTCGTCGTCCTGTGTCAAAGTCACGATATAATCGTACCAACTGTTAGCAGATGCCCGTACGATCGTGTTCTGCAGGGAAGATGCCATTCCAGTCAACGGACAACCACGTCAGCGATTACTTCACGTCTCCTGTCAAACGTGGTAGTATTTGTAGGGTAGTCCCACATCAACGATCTCCCTGTAAACAGAGACTGTGTAGTATGGCACAGAGAACACGCCAGCCAAGCAGGACAGTCGCAAACTGGTGTGAATCCTTCTGTTGTTTCTCAGATGTGGCGACAATTTAAAGAGACCGAAACTGTATCCCAAAGTGGCCGAGCAGTTCTAGGCGCTTCAGTCTGGAACCGCGCGACCGCTACAGTCGCAGGTTCGAATCGTGCCTCGGGCGTAGATGTGTGTGATGTCCTTAGGTTAGTTAGGTTTAACTAGTTCTAAGTTCTATGAGATGAATACACTAAGCAGATTCAGAAGGATGTAGGTTGCAGTAGGTACTGGGAGATGAAGAACCTTGCACAGGATAGAGTAGCATCGAGAGCTACATCAAACCAGTCTCAGGACTGAAGACCACAACAACAAACAACAAGTTCTAGGGGACTGATGACCACAGCAGTTAAGTCCCATAGTGCTCAGAGCCATTTTTTGTATCCCAAAGACAAGGGCAGGGCTGACCACGTGTGACATTAGAAGGAGAAGGTGGTTATTTGGCTGTAAGGGTACAACGGTACCGCCTTGGTACTGCACGGCAACTGCTATATTATCACGCAGCATCCATAGAAGTTTTTTCTAGAGGCAAACGGTGTACGGAAGGGTTCGGCAGAGTGACCTTTATATTCGGAGACTTGCTGTGTGTGTACCTCTGATGCGTCTTCACAGAACGGAACGTCTAGAGTGGAGTCGTCAACATGCTACCTGGACGGTCGAAGAGTGGACGAATGTTCTTTTCACAGATGAGTCCCGATTTGGGTTTGGTAGTGATTCTCGGCCAATTAGCATCCAGAGGAACGCAGAACACGATTTCGGAACCATAACATTGTGGAAAGAGAACGATGTTGAGGAGGATACCTGATGGTGTGGGCAGGGATTATGTTGACTACTCGTACAGCTCTTCATGAAATTGTGCGAGTGAATCGCCAAGGTTTAACTGCTGCCAGGTATAGTGACGAGATCCTGAGAACGTATGTGCGATTGTTACAAGGTGCAGCGGGTCCAGACTTCGTATTAATGGAAAATAACACTCGACCGCAAAGAGCGTGGGTGGTTGATGTTTTCTTAGAAACAGAAGATATTGCACTACAGGGACGAAGTGCATCACGTCAGCATCCACCAACCGTTCTCCAAGACTTGTGAGCAGCGCTGCAGGAAGAATGGGTGTTATTGCCACAGTATGAGATTGATGACATCATTCACAGAAGGTCTTCCGTTGGCAGGTCTGTACTGCTGCCAGAGATGGTCACACCCCATACTGCGCACAGTAACAAGTTGTCGAACTGCGTCTGCAAATCAGTTTAGTTGAAAAAAGGGAAGAACACTTTGGTTACCGTTACGCGTATCGCAGTTGTTTACGTCATATATTCTTCAGCTATATTTTACTTTACTATCACCTATTTATACTGTTTTGTGGCAAAATAAAAGCGACCTTGCAAAATTTCCATTTGTTCCTTTCATTTTGTACACCAGAATACATAAAACTGTTCATTTACACGTTTTTGAAAATCGCATTTAAGCGAATGGATACGTATAAGGGTTCTCTATTGTCATAGAGCTTTGCACTACTTACAGAGAGGAATTTTTTTGTTGACATATTGTAAGTGATCCATACGTGCTCCCCCCCCCTTCCCCCCCCCCCCCCCCCTACTGCTTCTGAAGATATAAAGTCAATAATCAAGTTATTCGCAAGTTTGGTACAGCATGTTCCTATGAACCTGTTTTAAAAGCACTGTTGATTCAACCTCGCAGTTCTGGTAGATTTCTTGGTGGAGGAGGAGTAAAGACTGACTTTTTCACACAACCCCACACAAACAAATCACATGGGATGAGGTAGGCAGAGCGTGGAGACCGTGACATGAATTGCTGATCATGAAGCCTACCGCGACCGATGCATCGGTTTCTTAGTTTTCTGTTAAAGAATTTAGGAACATCGTGATGAAAGTGGGATGGTAGATGAAGTTCATACTGTTTGTCTGCAACTGTGACATGAGCCAATTTTCCAGAAAGTCCAGATACACATGTTCTGCAAGGTCTTATGGCACAAGAAAAAGGGACAGTTTACTTTAAACCGCTAGACTGTACAGAACATAGTAACTTTTGGTGTATGTCGAATGTACTGCACGATAACATGGGAGTCTCCGTCCTCTACATTCTCACATTGTACCTGTTCACTGTCCCATTCACAAAAAAATGTTGCTTCTCACAAAACCCATCCTCTTCCATTAGCTGTCGCAACTGTGCCGAAAATTCAGAGCAGCTGACTTTGTCATTGGGAGTAAGGGCCTGTAGTAATTGCAAACGGTAAGGCTTCAGCTTCAGTGGTTTTCTGAATATCTTCCAAACAGTCGGTTGTGGTACGTTCAGCTCTGAGTTTGCTCTGTTCATCGATATCTGTGGGCTACTACGTAACTCGTCAGCACGCGGTCAACTGTTCCTTCACTCACTGCGGGCTGAGCTGTTATTTTTCATTTTCAGAGACATCCTGAAACTTTAAACTGCGACCACCACCACCGAATAGAGTTGGCTGATGATGGATCTTTGTTTAACTTCATCCTGACATGTCGTTGCACTGTTGGGGCAGACTGATGTGAAGGCATTTCAAGCACAACACACGTTTTCTTGGCGCTTGGCGCCATCTTGCCCAACTGCGCACTGGTGCGCTCTTGTGGCAGAAATCTGTTGTGCGGCTGCGACAACACAAAAATTTTTGAGTTATGTGACATAATGTCAATTAATATCGCTACAGTGAATTTATGAAATCGCTAGTCATTTATAATAACTTTTCGCTTAACGTATTTGTGCCCAAACAATTGAGAAGATATTCTGATGCTACAGAATTACGCTACCCACCTCATTGTGGCAAAGAATAACGATAGAAACGAGAAAATAAATAATTTATTAAGAACTTTCTAAGTGTCATACCGTGAAACTAATTGGTTTTGAATTCCGATAAGAAGGTTCGTGTTCGATTGTCGTTAATAAAGAGGTACTTCGTTTTATATGTGAAAATGTATGAATAGAATTACAGAAGTAATATTTTAACTACTAGAATTGTAGTCAACAAAAACCATTTAAAATTTCTATTAAATTATTTACGAAAGAATAACACAATTAAATTCAAGATAAAATATTAGTATTGACTACTATTTCTTACACAACACGATTCTTGGGATCGGAGATTGGTAAGCTTACAGTAGAAGTACCTGTGCTTTTGAGGGAGAAACGGCCATTTTGCCAACAGTGCTTCGTGAACATCGGTGGTCTTTCAGACGAAGTATGACATGGAATACGACTACCATAGTCCTGTCTCTTTTGAATACATTGGCAGTTTTCCATTCTTCTGTTTCAGAGTAACAAATTTCATATAGCTATTTGAGATGGATGAGTATGAGGCACGTTGATCACAGAGCATTTAGAGATCTTACACGCCTGCATTGACAAGAAAGTATCAGCAGCTTCTTTAAAATCAAAGGAAGTTGTAGGCATTGATATTACGTGCATTGGGTTCATAGGTTTAGCTGACTCAACCATCTTTTGTAAACCTTGCGGAAAAAAGGCTTTGTTTACATTTCTTCGTTTCACTATAACTGCAAAATCTCTGTCGCAGTTGAAACACAAATGTCCACTCAGATAAAACTTGTGGTGTTTTCTCTTCACGCCATCGCACGCTATATGGAACAGACCCTCTTCGACTGCACTTGGAATTCCATTGGTCGCTTTTCACAAAGGCGATGCGGTGTCTAGTACTGAATGATTCAAACATTTCCTCTATAAATTGATGCTTGGATCAAGTCTAGAAATGCGCGAGAGAGTTCCAACAACACAGCAACACTGAAATACGTTTACGATAAAATGAAACTTAGGCTTCTGATTCACACTCTTCAATTATCACTTCCCGTTGGACCTTCTGCCACAGTAATGAAGGAAGCTGACACTGATGCGAAAAGCATTTACTTTTTCTGAGAATTTATTGACTGCTCTGAGATACCTCGTCAGCATCGAAGTCTGTCAAAGTAACAATTCTTTTGGTTTGTAAACATCCTCACTGTCAACCAAAGTACTCTTCGAGGATTCAACAACACTTCTTTTTCGGCAGTATTGTCAACGCACAATTTTGATTTTCTTTTTAATTTTCTTCATTTCATTTTTGTCAGGTGGCTACACTCTTTTTACCCATAGCATATTTCATTTAAGAGAACCTGGACGTCATGGTCTGTAGTTCTTACTAATATTTTGAAATTTAATAACTCAAAAACTTTATAGATATTGGAATGAAACTTTAATTAGTATTTAGTGATCTCTATACGAAAAAAATTAAAAACTGTGGAACACATACTGGAGCGAATGTTGATATTTATGTGCGTCTGTATTAGATGTAATTTTTATTTTAGGTATACTGTGCTACAACACTACTGAAAATAGGTCAAAACAAATTTTATTCTTTTAATTATTAACTTGTTGAAACGCTAAACGAGGAATATTTACCAGTCTCTTGCTTTGTGTATTTAGAACAATGTTTTTTAGAGTAGAATTTATCTTCTAATAATTTAAGAACATAAAAATATTTAATACATTGTTGAATAATGTGGTTCACTGCGTAGGCGAGCACTCTATTATTATTCATGCAAAATTTTTTGTTTTTGTAGCTTTAATATTGGATGAGACAGTGATACCTAAGTACACAAAAACGTTAATTACTGGAAATTGAAACTAAATGTTTGCATATCATTTTCTACTTATAATCGTATTGATTATAAGCGTCTTTTTCATCTTCTTTAGTTTTCTCTCCTTTCTTTCTTGTTCTTGTCTCCTTTGTCACGCTTTTTTCACCTTCTGTGGCACATTGCCTGTCCACTTGTAGCAGCCCACTGTACATATTGTCCCCAGTTTTGATGCCTAGTATGCTCATGGTTTTTAATCTACTTGTTACTCCGTCATGAAAACTTATTGTGGCGTCCATCATAACAATATAAAAAGCTGACATACCAACGAAAACAGTTTTTTAAAAGAAATCCCAAATGCAACTATTAAAGCTTTCATTCGGATTCTGTGTTTGGCCATGTAAACATATTTCCAGCAGTTTAGAATCAGAATTAATTTTATATATTTCTGTTTGATTTAGTTTTGCCACAACAGCTTCTGGCATGCGGTGCGCGTGTGTATGTTTTTGGCCATTTGCTTCACACCTATTATACTTGCTCAATGAAGTGTTTCCTTTTTGGCAGAGACTATACCGCGGATGCTCATCTGTGGATACTCAGACAGAGTTGCCCAGTAGCTTTTCTCATCACATTGACATTTTCGCTGTTTCTCCTGATGGTTAGACCGTAATATTCTGTGAAGTTCTCTATTTCTGATTTGGTGAGGCTGCCTTATCCACCAGCTGCTTTTACCTGTCATACCCCAGCAGAGTTTCCTAAGTCTTGCGCCCATTCTCTTCTGCACATGTCCTCTACATCCCATTTTTTATTTCAGTTCCACCATGCGGTTTAGTAGCCACAACACTATTGAAACCCATGGAGTAACCTCCACCAAAATGCTGACTTTATCGCACACTATATCTAACAATTGATCCATTAAAAGTAGACTACGCCCTTTGCTTTCCATACCACCACTGAAACTTTCAAAATTTTTGGCACATTTGTGTCCATTTACTTTACTGGCACAAACCTTTGTCAGACATTCATGGTCCAGCACCATGCCTGTACCTACAGAGCTAACCGTGATAACTCCATTCAGCGATGTATGAATGACCTCTCTTCTGCCAGGAACCGTAAATTCAGCAACAATATCAGTGGATTGATGCCCTGCCCTCTGCATAAATGCTTAACTAATTTCTGTTATGGAATTATATAAACGTTTATAATACCTTCCAAATTTCAAAGTTGGTGGTAAGAGCTCCATGATAGCACATAATGTATGGCCTGCTTTTCTTCACTTCCCAATACACCTCATGGCTTAAGGAAAGCGAATATTCACCTCACTATATTTTGTGGATGTTATATGAGACGTCGGATATAAAATGTAGACTGGCAAGGGCAAGGAAAGCTTTTATGAAGAAGAGAAATTTGTTAACATCGAGTATAGATTTAAGTGTCAGGAAGTCATTTCTGAAAGTATTTGTATGGAGTGTAGCCATGCATGGAAGTGAAACATGGACAATAAATAGTTTGGACAAGAAGAGAATAGAAGTTTTCGAAATGTGGTGCTACAGAAGAATGCTGAAGATTAGATGGGTAGATCACATAACTAATGAGGAGGTATTGAATAGGATTGGGGAGAAGAGAAGTTTGTGGCACAACTTGACGAGAAGAAGGGATCGGTTGGTAGGGCATGTTGTGAGGCATCAAGGGATCACCAATTTAGTATTGGAGGGCAGCGTGGAGGGTAAAAATCGTAGAGGGAGACCAAGAGATGAATACACTAAGCAGATTCAGAAGGATGTAGGTTGCAGTAGGTACTGGGAGATGAAGAGGCTTGCACAGGATAGAGTGGCATGGAGAGCTGCATCAAACCAGTCTCAGTACTGAAGACCACAACAACAACATATGAGATGTCATTGTACATTTCGTAATTTTACACACCTGAGCTGCCACGAAAATTTTGCTGGATAGGTCTCTTCTCTTACCTGTATCCTCACGAAACGTAAGGAATTTTTCACCATTGCCATATTAACATTTGTCAAATAAAAAAGCTGTTCTGAACTGGAATTCACTAATTAAAATTTGACCGTTTTTTCACTAGTTACAACATCAACGTCTTGTTCATTTTCGGTAAGATGTTTCAGTTCTCATTTTGAAGCCCTACGCGGTGAACTTAGAGGCCTAACCTCACATCACTGTGGCGTAATAATTTCATCATTTTTTATGATTTCCAAAAACACGCTTGTGTTTATTACAATAAAATTTACGGCTGCAGGAACTTCTTCGTTTTTGGCATTTTACAGAAATAGCAGTCATAACAAGAAGGTTACAGCACGAACACATGCGAAAAGCATAAGTAAACTCAAGTAATCTACTTGTATCGACAGGAATGTCGATTTCAATAAATCCTTGCTCATAGTGCAGTCGATATGCTCTTGACGGATATTACACAAACGTTTTGCTATGGGAACAGTGGCGCAGAAATTAAATAACGAGTCCTTAGACTAGGTTCCATATTGGACATTAGTGTGACAGCTGGGAAATACGCTCCGCGTCTCCTCTAGAAAAGCATTTAAACACGAAAATGTTGAGGTATTATAGATATAGCGTACATGTTTAGAATCAAGAAGAATCACAGAACTTTATTAAATAAAGAACTCCATTTTTTGGCCCTCGTGGCGCCAGGACCGTTTAATCCACCCTCGGGAGCCGAGGATAGAGATGGATGTCGAGTTGTCCTGGATGTATGTGATATAGAACATGAGTCCGTTTTGTATACTACGGATTACGCCAATGAAGTACATAATATATACCGTACAAAACAGTCTGGGTCACGGTTAAATAAGAGTTTTTAACGGTTTCAGCAGAATTTAGCCATCTTTACATTTATCACTAAATGGTTCGCTCGAAGTGTAACTAATTGTTCACTTCCAAAGTGCTAGACTAGGGCAACTTCTATTTGGAGACAAACAATGAGTACACTTCAAATGTGCCATCTACGAAGACGTTTGAAATACACTTATACACCGGAGACAACGACAGTTACATCACAAACTTTTATATATCATGCAGCTATAAGTTTTGCCTTTTATTGTAAGACGTTAGACTCCTTTTATCTAAAATGTGCAACAAAATTAACAGATCACTTTCTCGAAATCCTTTAATCGACCCTCATTTCGACGCATTAGTTTGAAATTTGGCTCAGAGGTGCCTTCACACTTCCTATGTAATGGTGCAAAAGTTTGGCGGCCTGCGACGTTACCCTCAGGTTCGACGTCGCTTCAAACAGCTAGGTATTGACACATGCAGAAAAAAGCCACAGTTCATAAGTTCGTGTGAACTGTAAGATAGGTTAATGACGTCACATTGGTTCCAAATTTCATTACAATTCTGTCAGCGCCATCGTTGACGTTTTTCACAATGGGGAGATCGTCACCTCCCTCCATACCAGCATTTCACCTGTTACTTCGACGCCTGTGCGATGGAGGTCAGAACCACGACGTCACGTGGTTTTGTTATTGGTGACCGAGGAAAACATTTCAGACACGCCGCAGCTCAGAATCAACACGGAAAGGCGTCAAGAGGAGTCATGAAGACCGTTAGTGAGACCATCTGAAACGTCCCCTTAGAAAAATTGCAAATGACTGTGCTTAAACTGACACACAGTATTTTTAGCGCAACGCAATTTGACTTCCAGTAGTCCCCACAAAAGAATGGCCCTGACTGATATGAACCTATACCTTTCACAAATCGCTAACCTCACAAAAATCTTTGTTACTGGTACTACTGCAATACAGCGAGCACCACTACTGCCACCTAAACAAAAGATTCAAACTACTGAAGGCACTAACTACTGATAGGCATAGTTAGCAAATGAAAGATTTTGATAGAGAAAAACAATGTATTTACCTTAATAGTGTTCAAAAGTCATAATATATATAGCAGTTCATGACACCCATTCTTACAAATGTACTGTTTCTGATGGACACACGTCCAGACCATCCGCTCTCAAAATTCCGCCATTTCTCTCCCCACATCCACCACTGCTGGCGGCTCACCTCCAACTGCGCAACGCTACGTGCTGTTAACAGCCAACTGCCCAACACTACAATAGCGAATATTACAACGATGCAAACCAGCCACAGACTGCACACAGCACAGCCAGTGATTTTCATACAGAGCGCTACGTGGCGCTACCAATATGGAAACCTAAACAGCCTACTTACACATCTTTTCCCCGGGGCGTTGATTCCCACACATTTCGCGGTTGAAAACGACAGTTTGCAGTGCGGTCAGCAACAGGACGACGTTCACAACGTTTGCGAGTGCTGTGAGCCCCTGGGCTTTTCAACCTTACTCCAAAGGCATCGCGGGGCTGCAACCCCACTGAACGTGACCTGACCCGTCTCGACTGTAGTTCGACCGCAACTTTTCCCCTGGTATACAAGACAGGACTACTAGGAACCGTTCAATACTATTCGACGAAATCAAACGAGATCAAAGGCTACAAAGGGTGTGTGTGCCTTTTCAGACCTGTAATGTCTTACACATTCCTTTCACCTCACTGCAGACTGTGCCGATAAAATGAAATGTTAGTCAAAGTCCAGCCTTGAATGTCATGTATCTCTTCCGTTATCAGCGCATTATTTGCTCTGAATCTATTCTCGCAGGCACTCAACGTCGCTGCCGGGAAAGGATGTGAACGTAAACAGTAATTACACAGCCCGTTTATGACTCCGAGATACACGATTACCATCGCGAACTAGTGACTGTCATTGTGTTTGCTCGCAAACAGCGAGTCTTTGATGAAGCTGATCCACTGTGTAATGGCATCACTAAAGCGAACGCTTCGATGGTTCCTCGTTTAATTTTAGTAAAGTTTTTCGGCTTCTCTCGCTGGACAATGCAACACATGTTCTGTCAGACGAGGCGTGTAAATAGCAGGCGTCAGTGCTGGGAATTACGCCTGGAGCATTTCCTTTTGATCTTAATGTAAATTGGTTAAGTGTTTTTGTTTTACTGAACCCTTACTAACCGTTGAAACATACGAAGAACTACCACCAATTTCACATTTGCTCATACAACGTTGTATGCACATAATTCAGACGGATGCTGTTCTTTAAGCAAAGCCTCAGGCTTTGACATCGAAGGGTTGTTGAACTCCAAAACTCCTTCAGTACTTGTTCAAGCAAACTTTCACAACGTGACCCTGCTGTTCGACATGGAAAATCATCGCAACTAATACAATAATTGTATCTCTAAATAATCATGTACGTGTCCGTGACCATCGTCACTAGTCAATATAATTGTCCGTCTTGATCGCTATATCTATTTTTTTTAATTATATACCTTAACGCGTTCGGACACAGCCATCCTCATAACATGTCTGATAACAAAACAGAACAAACGGGAAGTAGTAGCTCTACAAGTATTACTGTAGTTCATGTATCCATGTACGGGATATAACGAAAACATACATTTAAAAAATCTGTTTATTGTTCCTTATTAGATCAAAATTACACTTGTACCATAGACTAGGGTGCTTCAGTGAGGCAGTCTACCTTAAATAAAAATCTGTGGCCGGTGGTTAATTCCAATTAACGTCTACATATTTATCCTAGTATCAAGGATGCAGCCATTTCATAAAAATAACCCATAAAAATAATAAAGTAAACGAATGTGATTATCTAAACAACATAACGTAACAAATGACTTAAATTGTTATACAAGGCAGAGCTTAACGTAACTTAACCCTCTATCGTCAATTATGTGAAAGCTATTGTGCAACCCCTTTTCTCTCTTTTTTAAAAAAAACTTGGATATTGAACTTGAATACTTTATTATTTGGGAGCATTAAACCATGGGTGGGGAAGATGAGTGAGGGTTGGCTGGTGTAAACACTTAATAAGTTTCAAAGACATATATTAACAGCACAACTCAGGAAATCGTTATACATGAACAAAATTAAAGCACAAGGGACGAGATAATCACTCAGTCCAAAAAATGCACATTAACTTAATACCTGAAAAACGAATCAACCTTGTAAAATACCTGATCCTCAAAGAAATGCAGCTTTATAATAACAACAAGGGTACAAAACAGTTGTCAGTCGTACCAGAATAGCAGCCCATACATCACCGAGTGCTACACTGAGGAGAGGTATCGACGTCGGTCTTTAAGGCCTGGCACGAAGTCGGCGTTCCAAAACATCCCAAAGGTATTCGATAGGATTCAGGTCAGACCGTAGCGGTCGCGCGGTTCCAGACTGAAGCGCCTAGAACCGCTCGGCCACACCGGCCGGCTCGATCGTGTTGAAAGATGCAATCGCGATCCCCGAATTGCTCTTCAACATCGGAAAGCAAGAAGGTGATTAAAACATCAATGTAGGCCTGTGCTGTGATAGTGCTACGCATAACAAGAAGGGGTGCAAGCCCCCTCCATGAAAACCACGACCACACCATAACACTACAGCCTTCGAATTTTACTGTTGGCATTATACACGCCGGTAGATGACGTTCATTTGACATTCGCCATACCCATACCCTGCCATGGGATCACCACATTGTGTAGCGTGATCCGCCACTCCACACAACGTTTTCCCTCTGTTCAGTCCTGCAATGTTTACTCTCCTTACACCAAGCGAGGCGTCTTTTGGCATTTACCGGCGTGATGTGTCGCTTATGAGCAGCCGCTCGACCACGAAATCGACTACGCATAACTGTCGTAGTAGTTGCAGTGGAACCTGATGCAGTCTGGAATTTCTGTGTGACGGCCTGGATAAATGTCTGGCTATTGCACATTACGACCTTTTTCAACTGTCTGCGGTCTCTGTCAGTCAACAGACGAGGTCAGCCTGGACGCTTTTGTGCTGTTCATGTCACTTCTACATCTACATCTACGTGATTACTCTGCTATTCACAATAAAGTGCTTGGCAGAGGGTTCAATGAACCATCTTCAGGCTGTCTCTCTGCCGTTCCACTCTCGAACGGCTCGCGGGAAAAACGAGTACTTTAATTTTACTGTGGGTCCCCTGATTTCTCTTATTTTATCGTGATGATCATTTCTCCCTATGTAAGTGGGTGCCAACAATATGTTTTCGCAATCGGAGGAGAAAACTGGTGATTGAAATTTCATGAGGAGATCCCGTCGCAACGAAAAACGCCTTTGTTTTAATGATTGCCACTCCAGTTCACGTGGCATGTCTGTGTCACTATCTCCCCTGTTTCGCGATAATACAAAACGAGCTGCCCTTCTTTGTACATTTCGATGTCATACGTCAGTCCCACCCGATGCGGATCACACAGCGCACAGCAACACTCCAGAATAGGGCGGACAAGCGTAGTGTAAGCAGTCTCTTTAGTAGACCTGTTGCACCTTCTAAGTGTTCCGCTAATGAATCGCAGTCTTTGGTTTGCTCTACCCACAATATTATCTATGTGATCGTTCCAATTTAGGTTATTTGTAATTGTAATCCCTGAGTATTTAGCTGAATTTACAGCCTTCAAATCTATGTGACTTATCGCGTATTCGAAATTTAGCTGATTTCTTTTAGTACTCATGTGAATAACTTCACACTTTTCTTTATTCAGGGTCAATTGCCACTTTTCGCACCATAAAGATATCTTATCTAAATCATTTTGCAAGTCGTTTTGAACATCTGATGACTTTACAAGACGGTAAATGACAGCACCATCTGCAAACAATCTAAGACGGCTTGTCAGATTGTCTCCTATGTCGTTAATATAGATTAGGAACAATAGAGAGCATATAACACTTCCTTGCGGAATGCCGGATATTACTTCTGTATTACTCGATAACTTTCCGTCTATTACTACGAACTGTGACCTTTCTGACAGGAAATCACGAATCCTGTCGCACAACTGAGGCACGCAGTTTGGTTAGAAGACGCTTCTGAGGAACGGTGTCGAAAGCCTTTTGGAAATTTAAAAATATGGAATCAATTTGACATCCCCTGTCGATAGCACTTATTACTTCATGAGTATAAAGAGCTAGTTGTGTCTAACTAGAACGATATTTTCTGAAACCGTGCTGACTATGTGTCAATAAATCGTTTTCTTCGAGGTACTTCATAATGCTCGAATACAGTATATGTTCCAGAACCCTACTGCAAATCGACGTTAGTGATATAGGCCTGTAATTCAGCGGATTACTCCTACTTCCCTTTTGGGTATTTGTGTGACTTGAGCAATTTGTCCAGTCTGTAGGTGCGGATCTTTCTGTGAGCGAGTGGTTATATATGGCTGCTAAATATGGAGCTGTTTTATCAGCATACTCTGAGAGGAACCTGACTGGTATACAATCTGGACCGGAGGCCTTGCCTTTATTAAGTGATTTAAGCCGCTTTGTTACACCGAGGACATCTACTTCTATGTTTCTCATCTTGGCAGTTGTTCTTGATTGGAAATCAGGAATATTTACTTCGTCTTCTTTGGTGAAGGAGTCTCGGAAAACAGTGCTTAATAACTCTGCTTTAGTGGCACTGTCATCAGTGACTTAACCGCTGTTATCGCGCAGTGAAGGTATTGGTTGCGTATTGTCACTGGGGTGCTTTATGTATGGCCAGAATCTCTTTGGGTTTTCTGCCAGATTTCGAGACAGAATTTCTTTGTGGAAATTATTAAACGCATCTCGCATTGAAGTACGCGCTATATTTCGAACTTCTGTTAAACTTTGCCAATGTTGGGGATTTTGGGTTCTTTTAAATTTGGCATGCTTTTCTCGTTGCTTCTGCAACAACTATCTGACCCGTTTTGTGTACCATGGAGAATCAGTACCATCACTTATTAATTTATGTGGTATATATCTCTCAATTGCTGTTGATACTATCTGTTTGAAAACATTGCACAAATTTTCTACACTTACATGATCAGATCAAAAGGAGAGAAGACTGTCTCTTAAAAAGGCGTTAAGAGCATTTTTATCAGCTTTTTTAAATAGATATACTTTGCGTTTCTTTTTGATGGTTGTTGGTGTTACGGTATTTAGCCTAGCAGCAACTGACTTGTGGTCGCTGATCCCTGTATTCGTCACGATACTCAGTATTTGTCCAGGATTATTTGTTGCTAAAAGGTCAAGTATGCTTTCGCAAACATTTACACTTCAAGTGGACTTATGAACTAATTGTTCAAAATAATTTTCTGAGAAAGCATTCAGTACAATTTCGGATGATGTTTTATGTCTTCCGCCGGCTTTAAACGTATAATGTTTCCTGCATATCGAGGGTAGATTGAAGTCACCACCGACTATAATTTTATGAGATGGGTACTTATTTGAAATGAGACTCAAGTTTTCTTTGAACTGTTCAGTGACTATGTCTTCTGAGTCGGGGATTCGGTAAAACGATCCAATTAATAGTTTAGTCCGATTGTCATGTATAAACTCTACCCATACTATTTCACATGAAATATCTACTTCAATTTCGCTACAAAGCAAACTACCTCTGACAGCAATTAATACTCCATCACCAACTGTATTTAATCTATCCTTCCTGAACACTATTAGATTGTTTGAAAAAATTTCGGCTGAACTTATTTCCGGTTTTACCCAGCTCTCTGTACCTACAACTATTGGAGCTTCAGTGCTTTCTATTAGGGCTTGGAGCTCTGGTTCTTTCCCAACACAGCTACGACAATTTACAACTACAATACCAATCGTTTCTACAACTACGTTACTGTGTTTTACCTGCACACTTTTAGACGGACGCCCCTTCTGTGGTTCCCTGAGACCCTCTAATCTAAAAAAACCGCCCATTCCCTTCCGCATACCCCCCGCCACCCTTGTAGCCACCTCCTGTGTGTAGTGGACTTCTGACCTATTAAGCGGAACCCAGAAACCCAAAACCCGATGGCACAAGTCAAGGAATTTGCAGCCTACACTGTCACAGAACCGCCTGAGCCTCTGATTCAGACCCTCCACTCGGCTCTGCACCAAAGGTCCACAGTCGGTTCTGTCGACGATGCTGCAGATGGTGAGCTCCGCCTTAATCTCGGAAGCAAGACTGGCAGTCTTTACCATTTCCCTTAGCAGCCCGAAACCAGAGATAATCTCCTCCGATCCAAAGCGGAACACGTCGTTGGTACCGACATGAGCCACCACCTGCAGTTGGCTGCACCCTGTCCTCTTCATGGCATCCGAAAGCACCCTTTCCACATCCAGAATGACTCTCCCCGGAATGCACACGGAGTGCACACTGGCTTCCTTCCCCTTCTTGGCAGCCATGTTCCGAAGGGTCCCCATTACGCGCCTAACGTTGGAGCTCCCAACTACCAGCAAACCCACCCTCTGTGAAAGTCCAGACCTTTCGGGGCCAGAAGCTTCCTCTGGAACATGGTGGACGACTGCATCCCGCTCAGAGATATCGTCAGCCACATATAACGCCCGAAACCTGTTCGTCAAACGAACCGGGGAGGCCCTACGATCGGCCCCTCGGATAGATTTTCGCTGCCTGCCAGACTTTGGAATGATTTCCCACTCGACCATGGGTGAGGGGTCAACCTCAGTGCACGCAGTACCTGGGGTGGCCACAGCAATGGACCGATCGGAGGACACGTGGGACGTGCTCGACATCCCTCTCATCCCCGCGTCCGATCCCCCACAGTGACGCCCCCTGGCAGCAGCCTCAAGCTGTGTGACGGAAGCCAACGCAGCCTCAAGCTGTGAGCGAAGGTTCTCCAGCTTAGGTCGCATCTGTACACAACAGTCCCAGTTCCCATCACTCCCTGCAGTCGCTCCTGTTTGAGGCTCGTAAAAATATGTAACAAGCGAACGGAGTACTCGCCTTATTAGTAGCACGAACTAGCGGTGCACTCTCGCTGACGGTCTAACTGACACTGGTATGAACAAAAATAATATCGCCGATTTTAAACAAATTACTGTCGAAAGTACTGAGGAGCTAATAAAATACTCTGAAACCACTGAGATCACTTACCAATAAGTCATCCAAACTATTTAATGAAGCGAAAGTAATGAGTTTTAGTGCCAAATAGCGTTAATGAAGTTAAAATGACATTAATTAAAGTTACTATTTCATGTCAATGAATAATTGATCCTTTCAGTCACTGTTTTAGTATTTTACACAAATATAATTTTATCACGATACGAAAAATAGTGATTAAAACTCTGAAATCACTCACAACAGTTTGATCTGAAAACGTCAGCCTTGCTGGACGAACGCGTTGTCGTAATTTTAATGGGTACTGTCATCTTCTTCTCTCTCGCGGCATCTCCATTACAATCTTGTGGCTAATACTCCATGGCACTAAACTGCTTCCTCACACATTACGCAACACAACACAACTCAATTCAGTGACACATACATACACATACAACGTATATACCCCTAACATGCACAAAATTTTAAGTTTTGACTGGGAAAACATCCTACCGAAAGACGATGTCCCTCAAATAAATTGTTGTGGTTCCAATCCCCCGGCTCCGACTACGGTTTTCGGGGGCTTCCCTTAGTTGTAATACGAATGCTGGAACTGGTAAACCACACCGTTGTATTTCCAATTGGGATGCTCCGTCTACCTCACTATCATCTTGCCTGATAACTGGCTGAATAGAATCGCGACCCATTTATGGTAAGGGTCTCCAACATCTCACTCAACTCCTTGGAATGGAGAACGAAAAGAATTTAAGAAATTACTTCCTCCATACACAAATATATCGAGTTAGCATTTCCCTCTATCCCACTCCTGGCTTGCTGGATCATTTGGCTGTCACCACCTGTCACTGACGGACAGTTTGTTTGGCTGCTCAACGACAAACGTCTTTCGTCTACTATTATAGCTCTCTTTCCAGTATTAAGAAAATGTTTACAAACAAAAACGGTCTTTCATGTCATACATTCCACTATCTGCACTTTTAAAAAATCTTTAACAATATAACACAATGAAATGACTGAATGGCATTATTGGCCGGTGGAGCAAGTCTGTTGTCGTTCGGTCAACTGTCTCTTCGATGTCACTTCAGGGACTACCCTGTCTTTGTGATCATGGTGAGAGGAAATGATTACGAGAACAAAAATACCTAGTCTCAGACTGAAGAAAATCTGAATCCCGCGATCTGGAGGCAGCACCGCTGACCTCCAAACCGCTTGTTGCCAACTAACAAATTAACAATAAATGCATCACTGGAAAACAACAATAAATAAATTACAGTTTCGTGCACACAGAACGAAAATCGAAACATCTCCTCGCGCCACTGACTTGCGACTTTGGCTATATGTTTTATAATACAGGTTCGTTAAAATTAAACTTTCTCTACTTGAGTCAATGTAAATGGAAAACAATTTACCGTATGACTACCAAACTCTATAGGAATGATGTTGGCAATGTTCACTGCGTTATTAATAGTGTTAAAGTCACGACTTGTCGTTAGGCGACGGTACTGGTATGGTAACGTAGGGTTCAAACACAACCGTCATTGTGCATTACCTGCATACAGTCAACATGGGCCTGGACAAGATGAGCAGCTGTTTCATTGAAACAACAGCAATACTGCCACTGCTATTCCCTTATTCTGCCTCAGTTACACTACGTCAGCGATTGCTGCGCAAACGTACGCGTACACCATAATTACTCTACCACGCAAACATTTTGGGTTACACTTGTCCGATATGAGACGATCCGAGGGGGGGGGGGGGGGGGGAGAGGAGGTGGCGGGGGTGGTACTGGGGGCCGAACCGCACAATAACACTGGGTTCGGTGCGAGACGGCAGCGGGGCGGGTGGACTGCTGTGGCCGTTGTGGAGCTGTGAACCACTGAGGGTCACTGCGGGACGAAGCCTCTCCGTCGTTTCTAGGTCCCCGCTACAGTATACACACACACAATACACACTACTCCTCTTCCGGAATGCTGACGTGCTCTTTCTGCACCCGGATGAAGAATATGATATGGTAGTTCGAATTAAACTGGTGATTTGTAACTGCTCTTGGGAAAAGTCTTCGCCCAATTACGCCAAAGCCGCGCAAGATTTGCCGAGCGGTCTGAGGCGCTTCAGTCATGGACTGTGCTGCTGGTCCCGGCGGAGGTTCGAGTCCTCCCTCGGGCGTCGGTGTGTGTGTTTGTCCTTAGGATAATTTAGGGTAAGTAGTGTGTAAGCTTAGGGACTGATGACCTTAGCAGTTGAGTCCCATTAGATTTCACACCCACCCACTAATTACGCCAAAAACTTCTGAAGACGTTACTGTTGGCATGGTTCAGATTACTGGACGATTTGTGTGACATTAAAGTAATGCACCATCTATATCACGACAGCGGAACATTCCATTGGCCACCGTTGGAAACATAGCTGCAAAAAATTGTGAATTGCTATCTATAGCGCTGTTCTAGGCTGTCATATATGCAGATGGTTATTTCTCTTTGCATGTCCTCACAAATGTTTCTACGACGTTTCACTGTCCTACGATCACTCCATTTTAACGGGGGCCCTCTCGAGTAGCGATATTTCGATTATAACCACCCTGTAGATTGACGCATAGTGTCTATACAGAGATGTTTCAAAGTAAGTAATACAAGGGACGTTGAATAAGCAATGCAATATAATTTTTTTCTGAAAGCTGGATGTTTTTATGCAGGGCTTGAATACAACTATTATTCCCCACTCTTTTGGCTACAAAATGTTATTTTTCACTCTTATCTCCATTCATTGCTACGGCCTTACGCCATCTTATTAGGAGGGTCTGTGTTCCCGCATTGTACCACTCTGCTGATCAGCGTTGGAGCCTACGTCTTGCTGCATCAGTAACCTCTCCATCATCCACGTACTGCTTCCCGTGGAGTGCTCCCTTCATTGGGCAAAACAGATGGAAGTCTGAAGGTGCGGGATCCTGGATGTAGGGTGGATGGGGAAGAACAGTCCAATAAAGTTTAGTAAGTTCCTCTCGGGTGCGCAGATTTGTGTGAGACCTTGCGTTGTCATGGACAAGGAGAAGTTCGTCTGCATTTTTTCTCGAACATGCTGAGGATGTTTCTTCAGTGTGCTGTGGGTAGCACAGTACACTTCAGAGTTGTTTGTTGTACTGTGAGGGAGAACATCAAACTGAATAACACCTTTGGAGTCCTATAAAACCGTCGCCATGCCTTCACCAGCTGAGGTGAAGAGGTGGTGTGCCACCACTGCATGGATTGCCATTTTGTTTCCGGTTCGAAGTGATGAACGCATGTTTTACCACCTGCGATCACGCTCGACAAAATATTCTCACGATCAGCCTCGTAAAGCGCATGCAGTTCCGCACAGATGGTACTTCGTTGCTTCTTATAGTCTTCCGTCGGCGCCGATAAATACAGCGGGAACACATATTTGAGTACCCCCAATGGTGGACGAGTGTATCAGCACTACGAACACCGTTTGAGCAACGAGGTGTTTGATTGTGACCAGTCGATCACCTCAAAAGAGAGTGTCCGCACGTTTCAACATTGCTGGAGTCGCAGCTTTGTGCGGCCGGCCGGTACGTGGGAGGTGGGACAGATTTGCGTTGCCTTGTTGCGACGATGACAGACGCTTCGGCCAATGACTCACCGTGCTTTTGTTCACTGCCAGGTCTTTGTAAGCATTCTGCAAGCGCCTACGAATATGTGCGATCCTCTTGTTATGGTCAAAAGAAACTCAATGAGAGCTCTCTGCTTGGAACGCACCTCCGTCGAAGAAGCCAATTTGAAGGCTACGTACAGCTCCGCCACCTACCGGCACCTCTTGAAACACTGGAGGCTAAGGCAGGACTATTCCACGATGTTCAGCAACAAATTATGCGTCGTTTTTTTTCGACCGTAATTGTCCTAGAAAAAAATATTTTGCAGTACTTACAGAAGACCCGTCGTATAACATGAGCACTCTGAAGAGTAATGCATTCGAATATTTTACTTGTGAAATCTGCAGACTTTATGTAAAACAAGCGTTAATATCATTCCGCATTTTTATTCTTCATGTCTAGATATTTGCAGCCGTCTGCCGGTAGAGAGCTCCGAATAGCAGCGCGTAACTTGATGGTCCGTAACTACACTCCTGGAAATTGAAATAAGAACACCGTGAATTCATTGTCCCAGGAAGGGGAAACTTCATTGACACATTCCTGGGGTCAGATACATCACATGATCACACTGACAGAACCACAGGCACATAGACACAGGCAACAGAGTATGCACAATGTCGGCACTAGTACAGTGTATATCCACCTTTCGCAGCAATGCAGGCTGCTATTCTCCCATGGAGACTATCGTAGAGATGCTGGATGTAGTCCTGTGGAACGGCTTGCCATGCCATTTCCACCTGGCGCCTCAGTTGGACCAGCGTTCGTGCTGGACGTGCAGACCGCGTGAGACGACGCTTCATCCACTCCCAAACATGCTCAATGGGGGACAGATCCGGAGATCTTGCTGGCCAGGGTAGTTGACTTACACCTTCTAGAGCACGCTCGGTCGCACGGGATACATGCGGACGTGCATTGTCCTGTTGGAACAGCAAGTTCCCTTCCCGGTCTAGGAATGGTAGAACGATGGGTTCGATGACGGTTTGGATGTACCGTGCACTATTCAGTGTCCCCTCGACGATCACCAGAGGTGTACGGCCAGTGTAGGAGATCGCTCCCCACACCATGATGCCGGGTGTTGGCCCTGTGTGCCTCGGTCGTATGCATTCCTGATTGTGGCGCTCACCTGCACGGCACCAAACACGCATACGACCATCATTGGCACCAAGGCAGAAGCGACTCTCATCGCTGAAGACGACACGCCTCCATTCGTCCCTCCATTCACGCCTGTCGCGACACCACTGGAGGCGGGCTGCACGATGTTGGGGCGTGAGCGGAAGACGGCCTAACGGTGTGCGGGACCGTAGCCCAGCTTCATGGAGACGGTTGGGAATGGTCCTCGCCGATACCCCAGGAGCAACAGTGTCCCTAATTTGCTGGGAAGTGGCGGTGCGGTCCCCTACGGCACTGCGTAGGATCCTACGGTCTTGGCGTGCATCCGTGCGTCGCTGCGGTCCGGCCCCAGGTCGACGGGCACGTGCACCTTCCGCCGACCACTGGCGACAACATCGATGTACTGTGAAGACCTGACGCCCCACGTGTTGAGCAATTCGGCGGTACGTCCACCGGGCCTCCCGCATGCCCACTATACGCCCTCGCTCAAAGTCCGTCAACTGCACATACGGTTCACGTCCACGCTGTCGCGGCATGCTACCAGTGTTAAAGACTGCGATGTAGCTCCGTATGCCACGGTAAACTGGCTGACACTGACGGCGGCGGTGCACAAATGCTGCGCAGCTAGCGCCATTCGACGGCCAACACCGCGGTTCTTGGTGTGTCCGCTATGCCGTGCGTGTGATCATTGCTTGTACAGCCGTCTCGCAGTGTCCGGAGCAAGTATGGTGGGTCTGACACACCGGTGTCAATGTGTTCTTTTTTCCATTTCCAAGAGTGTATATCGGTGCATGAGAAGCATCGTCCTATAATCGAGTTTCGATTTCGAAAAGTTCGTCCAAGCGTGCAGCAACCTCTCCTTACACATGACAATGACAGACGACACACTGCCGGCCAGTGTGGCCGTGCGTTTCTAGGCGCTTCAGTCTGGAACCGAGTGACTGCTACGGTCGCAGGTTAAAATCCTGCCTCGGGCATGGATGTGTGTGATGTCCTTAGGTTAGTTAGGTTTAAGTAGTTATAAGTTCTAGGGGACTGATGGCCTCAGATGTTAAGTCCCGTAGTGCTCAGAGGCATTTGAACCATTTTTGAAACAAGACGACACACTAGCGGTGCCACATTTGCAACAGCCTTGAGTTCGGTGTCATCGATCATCATGCATACAGACCCTACTTGACCCTGTCCGTTCTGCGTTAGTGATGAAGCAGAGGTGATGCTGAGGCTCTGTCAACAAAGTCAAACATTCTGCAATGACGGTATGAACAAACAGGTCTCTCGTTGACAGAAATGCGTTCCTCGCGAGGGTAACAATGCTGAGAAATAAATAAGTAAGTAGGAAGAATAAATATGTAGAGCGTTAATAACGTTTGTTTTATTTTAAAAGCTTTAAGAATTTTGACATAAGAAATTTGGAGGCATTGCTTTTCAGCACCCACTCGTAGATTGAGAAAGAAGTGAAATAAAAATAAACTGGATGGGAGTGCCTCAAATTTACTTTGTCGTTACGAAGTACTTCGGATAATGCCACGATAAGTTTCTGTCAGCGGTCGCCAGGTGGCACCTGTCTTCTGTACGCTGCCGGGAGAGAGTGAGTAGGTGGGGTGTTGGTGAGCATATTGTCGGACAGGCGGTGTGTGATAAACAGGGAGGCTGTAATTTCAGACGGGAGGTGTTTGTGTACGGAGCGTCTAGTCGCCAGCCAGCCAGCAGCGCTGCCACGCCCACCACCCCCGAGGAGTGGCGGGGCGGTGGCGGTGGCAGCGGCAGCGGCCAGGTCGATACATCGATTGCGGCGGCCTTGAACCGGGGGCGGGCCGGTTGCCAGTTGCCGGGCCTCTGCCGCCTCCCGGGCCGGCGCGGGTCCCGGCCGGCCGCTTCCGAGAAACAGCGAAACAGCGCCGCCTCCGATCACTGCGCGGCCGCCCCGCTGCGCCCCCGGCCCTCTGCCGTCCCCAGGTCACGGTTTCCTTCTCCAGAGAGGCAGCGCCACACGCTCCGTCCTGGTCGTGACAGGAGAGCCACTGCAAACGGCGCGTAATTGTTACAATCACACTAGCAGCTGTTATGATGTTACCGTGGTGAATACGAGGGGTGTCCAATAAGTAACGTAAAAATTCTTTTTATCCCACAGTTTCGGTTGAAACATGCGTAAACATGCGTTTTATGAAATACCGATAAGGAGTTTCGCTATACGTAACTTTCGAAATGGCATCTGTAACGGGGGTGCTGCGCTCCTAGCAGAGAGCTCCACTGAGTTCCTTTCGACGGAAAACCAGAACTTGACAAATATTCATAGTCAAAGGCGCTTGCAGAATGTCTATGGGGAGCTGGCAGTGAACAAAAGCACGGTGAGTCGATGGGTTGTGTTGTTGGGGAAGGTCATCGGTCTCATCGGATTGGGGAGGGACGGGGAAGGAAGTCGGCCGTGCCCTTTGAAAGGAACCATCCTCGTATTTGCCTGGAGCGATTTAGGGAAATTACGGAAAACCTAAATCAGCATAGCCGGACGCGGGATGGAACAGTCGTCTTCCCGAATGTGAGTCCAGTGTCTAACCACTGCGCCACCTCGCTCGGAGGTGAGTCGATGGGCGAGGTGTCTGTAATCATCGCAACAAGGTCGCGCAAACCTGTCAGATCCCCTGCGAGCCAGCCGGCCACACATTGCAATGCTGGAACGTGCGGACACTCTCATTCGAGTTTATCGTCAGACCACAATGAAACACCTCGCTGCTCAATTGGAAGTCTCTGCTGGTTGTGTTTACACACCCGTCCACTAGCTGCAGCACTCAAAGATGGGTTCCTCGCATCCTAACTAAGACCATAAAGAGTAACGAAGGATCATCTGCGCGGAATTGCTTGCTCGTTACGAAGCTGATCGTTATAATTTTATGTCGGACAACGTCACAGCAAATGAAACATGGGTTCATTACTTCGAGCCAAGAACAAAACGTCAATCCACGGACTGGCGCCACACCATTCAAAAGGGCTTTTTTCAGCCGCTTAAATCACGGTGACATTTTGAGGCTCTGAACGGGGTATTCTGTTCGATGTCCTCCTCATGGTGCAACGAACAACTCTGAAGTCTATTGTACTACCACCAGGAAATTTAAGAAACGACTTCAGCGTGTTCGTCGTCACAAAAATGCGAAACGAACTTCTCCTCCGCTATGACTACGCAAGGCCTCACAAGAGCCTGCACACAGACTCACAACACTTTATTGGACTGTTCTTTCTCATCCACCCTACATCCCGGATCGTGCACTTTCCATCTGTTTGGTTCAATGAATGGTGCACTGAATGGGGAGCAGTACGTGGACGATGGAAAGGATGTTGCTGCAGCAAGACGTTGGTTCCAATGCCGACCAGTATAGTGATACAACGCATGAATACAGGCCCTCCCAGAAAGATGACATAATGCCATCGCACTGAACGGAGATTCTGTTGAAAAATAGGATTTTGTAGCCATAAGAGAGTGGAGTGATACTGTGTATTGGAATCCTGAATAAAACTAACCTGTTTTCAGAAAAAAAGAAATGTGTTGTCTAACTTACTCAACGGCCCTCATACTTTCTCAAACTACCGAGCTGACATGCCCTGGTCGAAAGCAGAGCTATATCGCCACACATATCTATAGTTCCAGGCGCAGGTCCAGGCTTCAGTTTTCAAATGGCTCTGAGCACTATGGGACTTAACTTTTGTGGTCATCAGTACCCTAGAACTTAGAACTACTTAAACCGAACAACTAAGGACATCAAACACATCTATATCCGAGGCAGGATACGAACCTGCGGCCGTAGCGGTCGCGCAGTTCCAGACTAACGCGCCTAGAACTGCTCGGCCGCAACGGCCGGCGCTTCAGTTTTGATGCAGTCACTGTACTCTGTTCCCCCTATCCCTCTCGCCCCCTCTCTCCCTCCCCAGCCACCCATCGGAATGTGAGTGACCGACAATCCTACTTTCTAACGCTCTGCAGATGTCGGTGATTTTAATAATAACAACAATAAAATACATTAAATGTTTCAATATAAGGCGAGCTGATAAGTAATGCCTCCTAATAATTTCTGCGGAAGCTCTTAAGGCTTTTTAACTAAAACAAGCGCTGGATCTGACCGAGATCCCGAAAAAATTCTGGTCCAATGTGAAATCGTTAAACAGATTTAATTGTTCCATCCAGTCACTCTTTGACCAGTCTCGTATGACAGCAGAAGATAGCAAAACGAAATCTGAAGTTTTAAACATCACGTTTAAGAAATCTTTCACGCAGAAGAGTCGTACAGACATACCACCAAACAGATTCCCGCATAGAAGACATACTAATAAGCATCCCTAGCGTACAGAAACCGCTTAAAGGGCTGAAAACAAATAAGTCGCCAGATCTAGATGGACCCCCATTTCGGTTTTACAAAGAGTACCCTTCGACATTGCCTCTTTACTTAGCTTGCATGCATAGCGAATCTCTCGCCAAACACAAAGTTCCAAGCGACTGGAAAGAAAGCGCAAGTGATTCCCGTGTACAGAAAGGGTAAAAGAACGGACCCGCAAAATTACAGACCAACAGCCTCAACATCGGTCTGTTGCAGAATAAAATTCCATGAGACCGAGAAGTTTATGCCCACCCTTTTCTCTCATGATATCCTGCGAACCATGGTTGAAGGGAACAGGCAGATTCCATATTTCTAAATTTCTATAAAGAATTTTACACGCTACCCCAGTGCAGACTGTTAACGCAGTGCGAGAATAAGGAATAGGTTCCCAGTGGCTCGAAAACTTCGTAAGAATTAGAACGGAGTACGTTGTCCTCGACGGCGAGTGTTCATGAAACACAAGGATATCGTCAGGAGTACCGCAGTGAAGTATCATAGGACCGCTGTTATTTTCTACTCACATGAATGATCTGGTGGGCAGATTGGCCAGCAGGCTGCGGTTGTTAGCTGATGATGGTTTGGTGTACGGAAAAGTGTCGGAATTGAATGGTTGTAGGAGGATCCAAGATGGCCTAGACAAAATTTATAGTTATCTACATCTCTAGATGTAGAGAAATATAAGTTAATGCGGATGAGTAGGAGAAAAAAACTCCCAAGTTTGGATACAGCATTAGTAGTCTCCTGCTAGACACAGTCACGTCATTTAATTATCTGGGAGTAACGTTGCAAAACAATATGAAAGGGGTGGAGCATGCGATGACTGTGGTAGGGAAGATGAATGCTCCAGTTCGGTTTATAGGGGGAATTTTGAGGAAGTATGGTTCATCTATACAGGAGACCGCTTCTAGTACGCTATTCTTGAGTATTCCTCGATTGTTTGGGATCCGCACCAGGTCGGATTAAAGGAAGACAGCGAAATAATGCAGGGGCGGGAAGGTAGATTTGTTACCGGTAGGTTCAAACAACACACGAAACGGTACGAAGCTACTTCGAGAGTTCAAATTGGAATCCCTGGAGGGAAGGTGACTTTCTTTTTTGAGGCACTTTATTGAGAAAATATCGAGCACCGGCATTTGAAACTGACTACAGAACGATTCTACTGCAGCCAACATACATTTCACCTAAGAAATTAGCGCTCATACGGAAGTGTATAGACGGTCGTTTATTTCCATCTGCAGGTGGAACAGGAAAGGAAATGACTAGTAGTGGTGCTAGCACCCTCCGCCGAGCACCGTACGGTGGCTTTAAGTAGGTATGTAGATGTTGTTAAAATTCTACACCTTCATTCTCCATGTCCACACATTTGCAGCCTTCTGTCGCTAGGCAGCTTCGGATTGTAGCATGTAATATCGCGGTGTGCGACGTTACTACGGCGGTGCGTGAGAAACAGCACACATTAATCAAGTTTAGGATTCGAGCAGTTCGTCCACATATGCAGCACCCTCTCCTTCAGCCTCACAATGCCTGACCATACATGTGCGCTGCCACTTCGGCAACAATCCGACGCCTTCAGTTCATTGCCATCGATCGTCCTCGATACAGTCCCGACCTGACCCATCTAAAAGAACACTTTGGAGGACTTGACTTTGATAGTGATGAAGTGATAAGAGCAGAGCTGAAGTTTTGACTGCGTCAAAAGAGTAAAACATTCTACAGTTACTGTTATCAACAAACTGGTCTCTCACTGGGAGAAAAGTGCACGTCATCAAAGTGACTCTGTTGAGAAAGAAATATGTAGGCATGAAGAATGGAAATGTATAATGTTACTGACGTTTGTTTTATTTTAAAACTTCAAAGATTCGGAGGCATTAATTTTCATCTAATAATAATAAATTGTTTAATTACAGTAAAATACGTAAAATAGTATAAGATAATCTCAATCATTTGTTTACGCCAAGAAACTCCAATTCAGAAAATACGCTATGAAATTGGAGAAACATACTATTTCATCAAAGGTATCAGAACATCTATTTCTGCGCATAAATATTGGGTGTGTGCCCCTTTGACCTGAACTCTGCTTGGGGTACTTTCAATGAGTTGTTTGGATGTGTGTGGAGTAATGGCAACCTGTTCTTCCTCAAGGATCGAAAGCACGGAAGGTACTAGTGTTGCATACCGGGGTCTGGAGCGAAGTTAACGTTCTACGTGTCCCTTGGTGTATCCCAATGGGTTCAGGTCAGGACCCTGGGCAGGCCAGTTCACATCAAGAATCTCATTGTCCACAAAGCGTTGCCCCACAGATGCTGTTTTATGAGAGGATGCATTGTCAGTTATCGACTCTGAACAGTAACTGTGCTGTACGCTGTACTCGATGCTGCAAAACGTGCTCATATTGTTTTGCATTTAGCGTTTTCTTAAGCACTGTAAGGGGACCACACCCTAACCACAAAATCACCCTCCATGCCGTACACCACCTCCTACGCACTTCACTGTAGCCACTACACATGGTACCAGGTAACGTTCTATAGCGTTTGCCACAACTCCAATCCACACATGAGATTCCCATTGCGTAAAGCGTGATTAATCACTCAAAATCATTCGTTTCCATACATCCACTGTCCAGTAGTGTTACTCTTCATATCATATTAAGCACTCGCGCGGGATAGCCGCGCGGTATCGGGCGCCTTGCCACGGTTCGCGCTGCTCCTCCCTCGGTCATGGGTGTGTTTCTTGTCCTTAGCATGAGTTAGTTAAAGTTAGATTAAGTAGTGTGTAAGCCTAGGGACCGATGACCTCAGCAGTTTGGTCCCATAGGAACTTACCACCACCACATTAAGCATCGCTTAGCATCGATTATGCGAAAGTGTTCGACCATTATACTCCATTCTCTTTAACTTCCTGCTCGCAGTCTATGAGGAAGCTGGTCTCCTGGTAGTACTTTGTAACCCACGAATGACTCCTTCCACTGATTTCATGCGATTTTTTATGACCACGCTACGAAATGCTTTATTGTCCCTGTCCGCTAGTACACGATGTCTCTGTGGTCTTGGTTTTAAATGGAGTTGTTCGGGTTTTCACTTCATAAGCCCCATACCAACTACACAAAAAAACATAAAGAGACTGAGGCTATTGAAAATACTAAACGGCTGGACATGAAAGTTGCCCCCGTCGATCAATCTCCACTCCTGCGATGCCTTGGCCTGAACATTCTCCCTTGTCATTTTTGACTGGATTTTCACTTCATCCCGTCTCTATCACTCCCCTCAAAACCCACAATGGTGTGCCCTCTGCCTAAGCAACCTCATGAGCTTACCATCCCTACTTAAATCGTTTACCAGCTCTTCAAATTACCCTGCTTCCTCGTTCTTCCTTTATGCTATACCTCCTGTATACAACAGCTACCCCCCTTTCTTCCTGTATCATAACACACACACCTGTACCCTCTCCCAACGGAAATTCGACAGCTTTACCCTACGAGACGAAGTTATCCACACTACTGGCCATTAAAATTGCTACACCACGAACATGTCGTACTACACACGCGAAATTTTACCGACAGGAAGAAGATGCTGAGACATGCAAATGATCAGCTTTTCAGTGCACTCACACAAGGTTTGCGCCGGTGGTGGCACCTACAACGTGCTGACATGAGCAAAGTTTCAAACCGATTTCTCATACACAAACAGCAGCTGACCGGCGTTGCCTGGTGAAACGTTATGGTGACGCCTCGTGTAAGGAGGAGAAATGCGTACCATCACGTTTCCGACTTTGATAAAGGTCGGATTGTAGCCTATCGCGACTGCGGTTTATCTTATCGCTACATTGCTGCTCGCGTTGGTCGAGATCCAATGACTGTTAGCAGAATATGGAATCGGTGTGTTCAGGAGGGCAATACGGAACGCCGTGCTGGATCCCAGTGGTCTCGTATCACTAGCGGTCGAGACAACAGGCATCTTATCCGCATGGGTGTAACGGATCGTGCATCCACGTCTCGATCCCCCAGTCAACAGAAGGAGACGTTTGCAAGACAACAACCATATGCACGAACAGTTTGACGACGTTTGCAGCAGCTTGGACTATCAGCTCGGAGACCATGGCTGCGGTTACCGTTGACGCTGCATCACAGGTAGGAGCGCCTACGATGGTGTACTCAACGACGAACCTGGGTGCACGAATGGCACTTTTTCGGATGAATCCAGGTTCTGTTTACAGCATCATGATGGTCGTATCCGTGTTTGGCGACATCGCGGTGAAAGCTCATTGGAAGCGTGTATTCGTCATCGCCATACTGGCGTCACCCGACGTGATGGTATGGGGTGCCATTGGTTACACGTCTCGGTCACCTCTTGTTCGCATTGACGGCACTTTGAACAGTGGACATTACATTTCAGATGTGTTACGACCCGTGGCTCTACCCTTCATTCGATCCCTCCGAAACCCTACATTTTAGCAGGATAATGCACGAGCGCATGTTGCAGGTCCTGTACGGGCATTTCTGGATACAGAAAATGTTCGACTGCTGCCCTGGCCAGCACATTCTCCAGATCTCTTACGAATTGAAAACGGCTGGTCATTGGTGGCCGAGCAACTGGCTTGTCACAATACGTCAGTCACTACTCTTGATGAACTGTGGTATCGTCTTGAAGCTGCATGGGCAGCTGTACCTGTACACGCTATCCAAGCTCTGTTTGACTCAATGCCCACGCGTATCAAGGCCGTTATTACGAACAGAGTTGGTTGTTCTGGGTATTGATTTCTCAGGTTCTATGTACTAAATTGCGTGAAAATGTAATCACATGTCAGTTCTAGTATATTTGTCCAATCAATACCCGTTTATCATCTGCATTTCTTCTTGGTATAGCAATTTTAATGGCCAGTAGTGTATTAATCTTTCCCATCCGAGCTAATCTTCTCCTTTAACATCAGGGTCCTTCTCTCTTCTTTGTCCCTCTTTGCAATCTCAGGATGGCCACTGTTCAAACCATCTCTAACCCGTATCCCACTTCCGTAATTTCTTACGAACAGGTGCATCGGTCCTTAGTCATTAACAAGTCTGAGTATGTAATCGAGGGATACTGGACTATTCTTTCTTTGTGGCTTTGTGGTGCCGAAATTAGTTTCGAGACCAGCGGTCTCGTTCTCGACGTGGGACTTCTTATGACATATCGTAGTAAGCAATTAGCAGTCCAGTAGTTAAGCAAAAATCATTTAATTTTCATGTGTAAGCGGGTCTGGACCAAAAATCTACACAGAATAGAGAAAGTTGTGCACCTCTGCGTTTATTCTGACGGAAACACGAACCTTGCTATTGTTTGAATTTAATATATGATAATGAGGTCCATCCATTTCCGCAATTAAATGCCACTACGATATTAGATAGTCATTTTTTTCTATTATCAGAAGAGAGTTATTTCAAATTCTCCCACCTGGAGTAATTTCTCAATAAATTAAAAATATTTTATAGTATTAGATTCTTAATTGAAAATACAACTGTCAAAACATCAGCGAATCGTGTCATGGAGGCCATAGAGATCAACAAGTGCATGTACGCATGTCACAAGGGAATCGGCAGCAACAGGGCGATGGCAGAGGGGTTGTTGTGGGGGGGGGGGGGGGGGGGGGTAAGAGGGGGGAGGGACCGTATCTCCGATCGATACCTGCGGCCAATTACGCGTTCTGGCCGCCGGCGTGTTCTGCCAGTCACCGGGCGGGCTCGTTAGTTCCCATCGTGTTAGGCGCTAATCACATTTCCGTTTATCATCTTCCAGAGAAAGCCGATGATGACGTATCAACAAAGGTCACAGTCAAGTCAGCATTTTGCTCGTCTGTAAGGGTCCATCATTGGAATGAAATAACAAGGGCGTTACCACGGCTTTTGTTGCTCTGTCAAAAACATTGCGATCAAATTTCAAGGGTCAGAATAACGTAGACGATAGGGCACCCTAAATTATTTTCTGATTGGGAATCAATGTTTCTTTATTGGTGCAAACAACATACAGTTTATAGCTATAACTTAACCCTATCAGATCGGAACTTTTCTGGAGAAAGTAAAATTTTTATTTATGTGGTAATGCTTTTAGGTGATTTTTCAATGACTTTAGATGCTGTATTTATGAAAAACTATGTAGCCTTTTTCAAAATATAATTTGTACGCTTGCTTTCATTTTATGGACGAAAATAACTAAACATGAAATATGATCTGTTGTAATAAATAGTAAACTGATAATTGAATAATTACCACGCAAAAAAACAATAACAAAATTCAGTTATACAGTGGAATATAGCAAATCAAACACATTCATGTATTCTGGTGGTCGCAAGCTCCTGCGCACTGAACATTTACTTGCTGATATTTTCGTAGTGATGTCCAACAGCTGGCAGAACTTGCGCATGATGAAAAGGCTGAACATTCACAAATGTGTACCTCTGGTTTCCATTGGAAACAAAACATTTCTACTGCAGCTAAGAGACAGTAAAAGTTAATGTACACAATTGTGGTCAGAGGGTCTGACAGGGTTAAAGTGACGAACCCTAGTTTCACTGCCTGCACTACGATTTCTCATAAACTTCTGCTGCACTTTCCCAAATATCTCTGTTGTCTTATATACAATAAGACAAACAGAAGCCTAGCAGTCAATTCAGTTTCTACTAAGACTGTATGTAACCCCACAAGAAAAAATCCATGAGATCCAGCGTTCTCGCTGGTCAAGACTTCCTCGTCTTGTCCGAAGATGAATGTACATCTATATCTACGTCCTTATCTATATTCTTAAGTCAGCTTATGGTGTGCGGGGAGGGTGCTTATTATATACCAATATCACACCCCGCCCCTTTCCTGTTCCAGTCACAAATGGTAAGCCGGCAGAGCAGGTAGAGCGACTGATGGTAAGTATCCGTGTGAGATCGAGTCTCAGCCTGGTTTTACCTTCTACATCTACGTGATAACCCTGTAATTCACAATTATGTGGCTGGCAGAGGGTTCAGCGAGCAGCCTCAAAGCTATTTGTCTACCGTTCAACTCTCGAAAAGCGCGTGGAAAAAAGGAACACTTAAATCTTTTCCTGCGAGCTCTGATTTCTCTTATTTTATTATGATTATGATTTCTTCCCTCGTTGTCACGTGATATACATATGAGGAAACAATATTTTGGTTGACACTTCTAGAGGCGTATGCTCTTGGAATTTGAACTGCATGTAAGGCCCAGTCTGCCCGCCCGGCTAGCCGCGCGGCCTAACCCGCTGCTTCCCGAGCGGGAAGGCGTGCTGGTCCCCAGCACGAATCCGCCCGGCGAATTAGTGTCGAGGTTCTACGTGCTGACCAGCCTGTGGATGGTTTATAAGGCGATTTTCTATCTACCTTGGCGGATGTGGGCTGGTTCCCCTTATTCCGCCTCAGTTACACTGTGCCGGTGATTGCTGCCCAAGCACCATTTCCACATATGCGTACACCATAATTAATCTACCAAGCGTACATTTGGGGTTGCACTCGTTTAGTATGAGACGCACCCACAGGGAACCGAACCGCACAATAACCCTGGGTTCAGTGTGGGGCGACGGTGGGGTGGGTGGGCTGCTGTGGCCACGGTGGGACGAAGCCTCTCCGACATTTCTAGGTCCCCGGTTTAATAAGATACAACACAAAGCCTGGTCTACACGTCACTGGTGACAAGACAGACACGAATCTAGCAGCTGCACTATTCAAACTTTCGCTCAGTTGTTTCGAAATAATCGTGTAGGGAGAACTGTTAGTGATGACAGTTGGACTATGTGGTCTTATTCTGATTACGATGAAAAGTTCCTTTGGACACGCATGCATGTGCAAAGGAACTTTGCTTCGTAATCAGAATGACACAGGCACTAAAATATCGTTTCGTACAATAAATAATGATTGTTGCCCAATTAATCCAAAGTGTTTTTTATTATTTATCTCCCTTTCAGAATCTTCCATGTGTGACTGCGATCTTCGACGTTCAGGAAGGAAAGTAAATTAAAGCGTCACGAAGAAGGTTTATAAATTTCTTCTGCTCCACCTCCAGAGTGCATGGACGCATTTGTTTTCTCACTCTGTTTGCTGTAAACTGTTCGACATGAGTTGATTTTTTTGGTGACCAACTCTCTTGTTGCTTCACGGTCCACTTCCTACAACCTATTAACCAAAGTGGTGTATGCCTGGTTTTTCTCGTGTCGGTTCCTATAACTCATAGATTTTGGTACAGATCTATGAAAATATACCATTTTCTTTCGCCACTACATAAGCTAAAATGAAAGCTGGACTTTCTAGCGTCACCGAGAGTAGACTGGCAGCATACGTAAGTTTTAGCGATGAAATTGACGTTCGTCTACACGCTTAGACTTGTCGGCAGTCTACCAACTCAAAACGGGACTCAGTTGACCAAGGCACGGTTTTCCACTCGTCTGCTGTCCAGCTAATATGGTCAAGACACCGGGTGAGGCACTGCAGACGACGTCGTACTGTTAGCAAAGGCACTCCTGTCCATCGTCTTCTACCATAGCCCATTAACGCCAAATTTCGGCTTACTATCCTCAGGGCACGTTTATCGTATATCGCACATTGATTCCTGCGGTGGTTTCACGCAGTGTAGCTTGTCTGTTAGCACCGACAACTCTAGCAAACACTGCTGCTGTCGGTCGATAAGTGAAAGCTGTCGGCCACTGGGATGGCCGTGGTGAAAGGTAATGATTGAAATTTTGTATTCTCGGCACACACTTGACTCTATGGATCTCGGGATATTGAATTCCCCAGCGATTTCGGAAATGGAATGTCCCACGCGTCAAGTTCTAACTATCACTCCCCTTTCAAAGTCTGTAAATTATCGTCGTGCGGTCATGATCACGTCTGAAATGTCTACACATCAATCATATTAGTACAAATGACAGCTCCATCTATGCACTATGCGCGATACTACCCTTCATCTAAAGATGTACATTATGACTCTTATCATCTCAGTGTTTAAATCTACTGTGCTTGATGAACTCCAGCCAACCAATCATTAAATAGTGGTAACTGAGAAACAACCAGGAATTGACAAGGAGAATAGTAATTAACAACAAAATGAGCAGGCAGGGAGCTCAGAACCTCTAGTAACCAGCAGTGAACTGAAAACAGTAGTTAACTCGTGGTCTCTGGGATTTTTCACAGCTTGATTGATTAATGAAGTGCTTTTGGATGACCAACTAGATTGTTGATTCCGTTGTATGCACAATACATCGACGGTCAATCCAAACGTCTTCTGCATGTGCAGAGAACTGTATTCATTTGCGTACTCAGTGTCAGCGCTCAAACCACAATGTGGTTCAAAAATGGTGCAAATGGCTCTGAGCACTATGGGACTTAACATCTGAGGTTATCAGTCCCCTAGAACTTAGAACTACTTAAACCTAACTAACCTAAGGACATCACACACATCCATGCCCGAGGCAGGATTCGAACCTGCGACCGTAGCAGTTTCGCGGCTCCGGACTGATGCGCCTAGAACCGCTTGGCCACCCTGGCCGGCTAAAAACCACAATGTGAAGTATTCTTGATGTCCCGGCGCTTTTTGCCGTAGGGATGGAGAAAAACCTGCCAGTTTAAACCGATACCCTTAATTTAGTTCTGAACAACCGGAATTTCTCGGTATTTGTTTGGTCACGCTCGTAACAGGTTTTTTTTCATATTTTAGTAACAACTGGGTAAAAACAGGCATAACAGTTTGTCATATCTGAAATGTTAAAATTTTTGTTTCTAAAATCATTATTTTAATCGAGTATTCATATAATTTTCATTCCTTTGAAACACTTGGTTACTGTAAAAAAAAAAAAAAAAAAAAAAAAAAAAAAAAAAAAAAAAAAAAAAAAACGAGAAAAGCGATCAATGTTACGGATATTGAAAAAAAGGTTTGCATCAGCCCGGTTCCCAGAACTCCTGAAGATAGACGTTGAGTGTGGACATTGTATCACAGACACAGTCCCTTTGACCAGAGGTGTCACTAAACCCGGCCAAAGATGTAAACAAACGTGCATGAGCAGCGCCATTTAGACCGAGGGGGTCCGGCAGCCGATCAGTTCCAGTCATTCTACCAGGAAGGACGTACACAGCTCGTGTTGTCTGTAGTTCAACCATGCCTAGACAGTCAATACCGCGGTTCAATCGCGTCCGCATTGTTACTTCGTGCCAGGAAGGGCTCTCGACAAGGGAAGTGTCCAGGCGTCTCAGAGTGAACCAAAGCAATGTTGTTCGGACATGGGAGAGATACAAAGAGACAGGAACTGTCTACGACATGCGTCTCTCAGGCCGCCCAAGGGCTACTGAGGCAGTGAATGGCCGCCACCTACGGATAATGGCTTGGAGGAACCCTGACAGCAACGCCACCATGTTGAATAATGCAGCCACAGGACGTCGTGTTACGACTCAAACTGTACGCAATAGGCTGCAAAATGGGCAACTTCACTCGCGACGTCCATGACGAGGTCCATCTTTGCACTCACAACACCATGCTGCGCGGTACAGTTGGGCAGAGCAACATGCCGAATAGACCGCTCAGGATTGGCATCACGTTCTCTTCTTCGGTGAGTGTTGCATATGCCTTCAACCAGACAATCGTCGGAGACGTGTTTGGAGGCAACCTGGTCAGACTGAACGCCTTAGACACACTGCCCAGCGAGTGCAGTATGGTGGAGGTTCCCTGATGTTTTGGGTTGGCATTATGGGGGGCCGACGTGCTCCGCTGGTGGTCATGGAAGGCGCCGTAACGGCTGTATGATACGTGAATGCCATCCTCCGACCGATAGTGCAACCATATCGGCAGCATATTGGCGAGGAATTTGTCTTCAAGGACGACAATTCGCGCCCCCATCGTGCACATCTTGTGAATTACTTCCTTCAGGATAACGACATCGCTCCACTAGAGTGGCCAGCATGTTCTCCAGATATGAACCCTATCGAACATGTCGAGGATGGATTGAAAATGGCTTTTTATGGACGACGTGACCCACCAACCACTCTGATAGACATATGCCGTTGAGGAGTGGGACAATCTGGACCGACAGTGCCTTCATGAACTCGTGGTTAGTATCCCACGACGAATACAGGAATTCATCACTGCAAGAGGACGTGCAACTGGGTATTAGACGTACCGGTGTGTACAGCAATTTGGACCACCACCTCTGAAAGTTTCACTGTATGGTGGTAACGTGCAATGTATGGTTTTCATGAGCAATAAAAAGAGCGGAAATTATGTTTATATTGATCTCTATTCCAATTTTCTGTACAGATTCCGGTACTCTCGGAACCGAGGTGATGCAAACCTTTGTTTGATGCGTGTATTTTAATAACAACGTTGAAATTTACAAACAAGCAGCAAACACATGACGTAAATTTTAGTAAGGCACTGCTGAGTCAATACTACTCCTGGTGGCGTGTGGCGTGACCTGTTAGGCGGTACGTGTGTCCGTGCAGTGAGCTACACTTACTCACAGCTGTTCTATGCTGTAGTTCCTCATTCTTCTCGTTGGACATCGGTTACATTACACAGCGGCGTCATCCATAGTTAGGAAGTATTTTAAGAAGTGTGATAGAGGATTAAGTACAATGCTCTATTTGTTTTAAAAGATTAAAAACTGAAAGAGACAAAAAAGCTTGCGATATCATATAAGGAGAAAGCATTCACAATATTCCAGAACGAAATTTTCGCCTATAGCGGAGTGTGCGCTGATATGAAACTTCCTGAAGATTAGAGCTTTGTGCGGGACCGAAACTCGAACTCGGGGCCTTTGACTTTCACGGAAAAGTGCTCTATCACAATATCCAAGCTATTTCTTGGAAGCGAAGGTAAATTTGATTGACAGGCATCCTTCACCTATAGTTTTAAGACGTACTATCGACTTAAGTTTACAACACTACCATTAATATTATGCTTGCTTCAGGGTGAAAAACTGATGCTATCCGGAACTAACGCTGCAGGAAAGTTATCAGATTGTGACCTTTTTCTCTCGCCGCCACAGCGCCTGCCACTTTCACCTTCGCCATCTGTGATGGACTCATTGGAGACATTGAGATCGATTTCTGCCGCAGTCTCAGTCCCATATCCACCGAAATCTCTCAATCCTTCACACTAACTAGAATTTTTCAATTTTTGCTCGAAGTCTACGTTAATTGCAGGAAATAACAGCAATAAAAACCGGAAAAATCCAGTATTTCAGAAACTGGTTCTTTCAAGCGGATTTAACAGTCAAATCAAACTGGAGAAGAAGAACATTCGTAAAACCGAAATCCGGATATTTCAGCGATAACCGCCATCCCTAATTAATACCCCAGTTCGACACCCGGAGCCCGCTAAGCCCTTTAGCGCAAACAACTTGTATCTGGGCTAGCGTAATTAAAGAGCGAGTCGAATTAAAAGTGTCAGACAACCTAATAAACACGTGAGGAGGTTTCAATTGAATGAAAGGTTGGTGTCCGACTCTCAGTTTATTAAGATCTGGCAGGCCATTTTGGCCACCACACTTGGAGAACGCTGAGGGTTGGCATGTTTCACACGGAATAACAGTGTGGGCTCAGCAAAACAGATGAACATCGAAGTGCCTAGCGGGTGCCAGGAGCTGACTGTAAATAGCGACGCAGTACTTACAGCACTTCACAGTCAGGTTGCAGACCAGGCAGCGAGAATGCATAACGACACAGCTCGCAACATCTGAGGAAGACAGTTAGATCGGTCGTCCAAATATTGCGCGTAAAACGGAAGCAACAAGTCGACTGAACACCAGAAAGTGCACCGTTAGTGGTTAAAGCCTACAGAGGACACAAATGTGTACCGTTTTTCGAGGTAATGCCATTACCTTCGGTGCGGAAGTTTGTTGTTCGTTCAAAAACATAACTTTACAAACACGTGCGTTGTACAAACCGAAACACTCATTTCTGGCCGTTGATTCCTTACCTCACAATACTTACGCAATGGTCCTGTGCCCCTGTTTAATTTCCTTTCACAAGAATTGGACAACCCAATATGTCAGCTTACATACTTGACAGTTTCATTGATTCTACTTTCTGTTCCGTAAGCAACCACACAGAAAAAACCTGTTTGTACAACAGGGGCGCACACTAACCAGTTATGGACATGTCTTCCATTCTTATGCTCCCGTTTAGGACAGCTACCAGGTTATTCACTTTACTAGAGGGCATGCTGAAAAGTAATGTCGCCAAGTCCTTAAGGCTCTTTAAGTAAAACAAACGTTATTAACATTCTGCATCTTTATTCTTCAGGTCTACATATTTGCAGCCCTGTGCCGCTACAGGAGTCGGAATTGTAGCGTGCAAGATGGTGGTGTGTAACGTAACTGTGCAGGTGCTCCAGAAACAGCGTGCTGCAATCGCCTTTCGAGTCCGAAGAGCTTTTCCACAGATGGACCAACCTCTCCTTCAGCACGACAGCGGCCAGGGCGCACACGAGCGCTTCGACATCCGCAACAATGCGACTTCCCGGATTCACTCGGGTCGAGCATCTTCCGTACAGTCCCGACTTGGTCCCATACAGTTTTCATCTGTTTCCAAAGATTAAAGAACACGTTCGAGGACTTCGCCTCGGTAGTGATGAAGGGGGTCCACCAAATGTGAGGTTGTGGCTCCGTCGGCAAAGTCAAAGACTCTGCAGGGGCGTTCGTCGCCAAGGTGACTATTTTGAGAAATAAATGCATAGACATGAAAAGTAAAAAAGTGGTACGCTAACAGCGTTTGTTTTATTTAAAAACTTTTAAGAGTTTTCATATAAAGAAGTCGGAGGATTTACTTTTCAGCATGTCTTCGTAGAAAATCATTGTACCAACACTTGAAAACAAACTTCATCGCGAAACATTTCACTAGAGGGATAGGCTGCTGTGTAGTTTTACATCATTGCATGCGCTTTACAGGACCGTTTCTCACTCATTCAACAGCTTCTCCGTAGAAACCAAAGTCGTTAACAGCAACATATTTTTCTAACAAAAGTTAGTAGGAACAACCATAAAGGTTTGAAGTTCGTCATTTTTGTGGTCCTGAGGGAAAGAAACGTCATGTGTTCCAGCTATCTGTTTGTTCTTCCTCTGTGATACATGGAGAACCGTTTTCCCTTACGCAAATGCACTTCACCAAAAATATCTACAATGAGTTCTCCGTTAACTCGACAGAAGAAGACACAGGTGGTTTACATAAGAGAGATGACAATATGTCGAAATAAAATCACGTTGCAAATGAACTATTTCGAACGTAGCTTAATTTATCAGACTAGATGTGAAGAATGGTGTCTATAAGAGGATTCTTCTTACTTCCATTGGCCGGCCAGAGTGACCGAGCGGTTCTAGGCGCTACAGTATAGAACCGCACAGCCGCTACGGTCGCAGGTTCGAATCCTGCCTCGGGGATGGGTGTGTATTATGTCCTTAGGTTAGTTAGGTGTAAGTAGTTCTAAGTTCTAGGGGACTGATGACCTCAGAAGTTAAGTCCCATAGTGCTCAGAGCCATTTGAACCATTCTTCCATTGTTTTCTCCTTCTCCCGCTTCAATTCGACAATACTGTACGTTCCAATTTTTGTGTTATATGAATTTCATTTTGCAACTGAATCCTGATGCCATTACTTATTATGTTATTATATAATGTCGGTGTTGGTAATTCACGTTATACATTGTTCCATCTGACACACGTGCATAGCATGAATTGTCAACGCAGACATTGTACAATGACATAATAAGTGTTACATGCCTCGACGAGGCAAAACGACCATCATATTGAATGTGCATCTTTGGTGGGAATCATATAGTGTGTGTGAGCATTAGTAGATGTGGACTCGTGTGACATATGGAACTTTGGGTCGCTTCCGGAGTCGTGCTTGGATAGCCGAAACGCTTGCGATGGCTCACGTAAAGTGGACAATCCGGTTTCGAGTCCCAGACCGGCGCGAATTTTCATATGCCAGCGATAAAAAATACAGCTGAAATCAATTTGCATTAGCAATCTGCGAATCAAACGTAATATTTGATGCCATCACTTCCGTCGCATCGGCACGTAACTCGGATTAGAGCGCCACGTGTCGTTGAAACCTGCGTGCTCGCTCCCATTGCTGGCACGTTTTAAGGCATTCTGTGTTTCAGAGGCGCGACTGAGTAATCACAATGGCCTTTTCGTAGTGTGTGACAAATTACATGAAAACCACACTCGACAGGGCTGAAACACGAGAACAACGGTCGTCAGTCCGGCGAACAAATTAAACACGTTTCTGGCTCACCTCCTCGTCTCACAAGTGAACTGATCACGAGTTACGCAATACAAACTAAAAGCTTACGCCATATCATATTTGAAAAAATAGTTTCCAGTACTACCCACGTAAGTCAGTGTTATGTTAAAACCAATATTCGATTCAAAACTGCTTCATTTTATTCTTTATTTCAAGGTTATTTACATGTCTGATGTTGCATTCGGGGTAAAAGCAGAAAAGATAGTAGCAAAGGTACTGGTGCTGGTCTTTAAGCTGTGTTTTAACAACGGTATTAATATCTTCAAATGTCAATAAAATGTGAGGGTAACACGCATGAAGAGATGCTGTTGAACTGAAATAGCATAGAAAAATTACCGAGGAGGTTTGTAGGGTTTCGTGGTAATATTTCGCATGTTCAGTAGTCGGACCAAGGATTGGACATAATTTCGCGTTATAATGGTGTGAAACGTACGTGCAAATGACCAGAAACAGAGAAAGATTATAGTTTAGACTCTTGTCCTATACAAAATAATTAGGAGTAAGCACAATTTGGCGCTGGAACCGAATGGGGAAGGAAATCGGCCGTGGCTTTAATTACACTACCTGATCAAAAGTATCCGAACTCCTGTTAGTCTACTTCAGTATATGGTGTGCCCACCCTTCGCCTTTATGACGGCTTGAACTCTGCTGGGGACGCCATCAGTGCCGTGTCTGATTTATTTCGGGACTGTTATTGTCCACAAACGATTGCCTCACACATGCTGCTTTATGGGAGCAGTATCCATTGACGTCGCTGTCTGCACCATCTAAAGCCTCGTTTACACTGGCTGCAGAAATGTGTTGCTTATGAGGAGCTGCTCGACCAATGTTTCCCATTGTTTTCAACTCGCTAAGCAATTCATTGTGCCGTGGAATTTGAGAGTGATTTCCTACACCGATTCCATGCGATTTTGTACAACCAGCATCCACGATGCTCGACATTCCTCGTCTGTCAGAGCGTGAGGTCTGTCTGGTGTTGGTTTCGCTACGGCCGTTCCGTTGCGTTTTCACTCCGCAATCACCAAAAGTCGACTTGCGCATCTTTAGAGTGATCCAAATGTCGGTGGTGGATTTGTTACGTGGGTAACATGACTAGTCCACTTTCGGAGGTACAGATCTCTTCTGACAAACTCATCGTGCTGTTACTGCTCCTAACAACACAATACTGCCTGATTCCTTTTGCACTGGCAGGGACGCATCATACGACACCTAATCATCAGTTCTGTATTACATATGAGTGTCCGGATACTTTTGATGAGCTAGTGTTACAGAGGGTCACCAAAGACACCTCTGTGTGAAGGTAGGATAACTGTTCGGAACCTGGGAAGCGTCAACAACGCCAATAAAAATGGTTCAAATGGCTCTGAGCACTATGGGACTTAACTTCTGAGGTCATCAGTCCCCTAGAACTTAGAACTACTTAAACCTAACTAACCTAAGGATATCACACACATCCATGCCCGGGGCAGGATTCGAAACTGCGACCGTAGTAGTTGCGTGGTTCCAGACTGTTGCGCCTAGAACCGCTCGGCCACCATGGCCGGCACGACTTGAGGCGATGTGAGTGGGTTTCAATTTTTTTTCCTATTTTCTACCCCTTACTCTTCTGTGCGGTGAAGTCTGCAGGCATCCTCGTTGACTGTTTGCGATTAGCGATTACTGGAGATCATGTTCGACCATGCCCCTCCCGAATATGAGTCCAGTTCCGCAACTACTGCACATACACATTCGATACGTGCGAAAAAGGACATTCATTTGTGTGTGTGTGTGTGCTTTTTTTTTTTTTTTTTTTTTTTTTTTTTTTTTTGACAGGAAACTGTGAACCAAGTCCTTAATTTCCAAATATGAATGGCGGACTAGACTGCAGGCAGTACAATCACTAAATGGTTCGAATGGCTCTGAGCACTATGGGATTTAACTTCTGAGGTCATCAGTCCCCTAGGCTTAGAACTACTTAAACCTAACTAACCTAAGGATATCACACACATCCATGCCCGAAGCAGGATTCGAACCTGAGACCGTAGCAGCAGCGCGGTTCCGAATGAATAAATCTTAAAGATGGTTTCACACTCTGTGGCGGTAATCGTTGCAGAGTGTGAAAATATGAGGAAGTTGGGGCGCATACTTTCGACGACAGTTCGGAAACCTAAATAACAGGAGATACAATGAGCGGCTGGAACTCAGATTTTTAGTTTGGGTGGCACAGACAAATGTGCTATAGGTATTCGAGTTGCTGCAAGATACGGTTGATTAACGAGGTCGGATACGTGAAACGAGAATGAGTGTACATCACCGAAGATTTGGAGAGAGTGACGAAACGCGCGAGGAGCAGCCATCCATCCAACACCTTCATAGGTGGAGGAGGTGGGCGGATGAGGATTTTTTTATGTATGGATGACTGTCATGGGATTTAGTCCACACGTTCAGGTATTTGCAGTTTCACTATTTTCTACATATTACGTGCTTTCTGTTTAGTTTTTGATACACGATGGTTCCTAGTTAATTTTCGTTATTTCTTGCCATTTGAGTTACAGGAAATGTCTGGTTGTGCACGTTTGCATGGAGGTCTCGGAGTGGTTTTCCTCTAATTATTGCCTGAAATTGGCGAGATTTGACTCATAGATGTACCACTGATTACACCAGAGGACGGCGTTTCTAGCACATAAATGTTTGCATGATCGTCGTACGTCAGGAAAACAAAATCAAAGAGGAGTAGAAGAAATGAGTTAAAGCGACTAACTTAACATGAAAATTGAGGAGCACGAGGAAGAAGAGGCGAAGGAATTCTGCTACCTTGGTAGGAAAATAATGCAAGACGGACGAAGTAAGGAGGGCATAAAAAACACATTAATACAGTGAAAGTGGTCATTTCTGACCAAAAAGGTCTACTATTATCAAGTATCCACATTAATTTGAGGCAGGAATTTCTCGAAATGTACATTTAGAGCACAGCATTCTATACATGTGAATCATGTGCTGTGAGAGCACCGGAAAAGAAGAGCGTCGAAGCGCGTGAGACGTGATGCTACAGAAGAGTACTGTTACTCGGCAAACTCATTACCAGTTGCGGCCCGCCGACTTTTATCCGCTTGTTTTGCTGCTCCTCCAGTTATGTGGCGCTTGAGGAGCGGAAAGCGTTGCGCTGGCGACAGGTGCTTCTCGCCGGGGCAATGGCAACTTGGCGGTGTATGACTCTCTTGGCCTGGGCCGAATGGCAGCACGTAGCAACGACACAGTGGAAGATGGGGCATCCTGAGGGTAAGTGATTTGGTGTTTCCTTTAAAATATACTGTTTACTTGTGTTCTTTCAAGATCGTTTCTGGTGCAGTTGCCTGTATCTCGTGGTCGTGCGGTAGCGTTCTCGCTTCCCGCGCACGGGTTCCCGGGTTCGATTCCCGGCGGGGTCAAGGATTTTCTCTGCCTCGGGCATGGATGTGTGTGCTGTCCTTAGGTTAGTTAGGTTTAAGTAGTTCTAAGTTCTAGGGGACTGATGACCATAGATGTTAAGTCCCATAGTGCTCAGAGCCATTTGAACCATTTTTTACTGGTGCAGTTAATTCTATCGCCACCATAAGTGTTGGTAAGATTCAAATTTGGCACAAATCATTGAGGCCTGTCTATCCTAAGACAGCTCTAGTCCGGTTTATTAGTTGTCACAAAGTCAGTTTAGAAATTGTTTGTGTTTCTCAATTGTTCTGATTGGGAAATTTGTCTTGTAATTACAGTTGTCTGATGATTCACCAAATGTGCGTGGTCTCAACTGAACCCATCCTTCCACTCCCACTCCTAAACAGTTGGCTCGTCGTAGTCAAACAGCACACATACCTTTCTGATATATACAGCAGAGTGAATGTATTTGCATATGTCCCGGATATCCCCCCAGGATATATTTCAACCAAATTTGGTACACACAAAACAGGCCTCACTAGTATCAGTACTGTGACGTTTATAACCTCCTAGTTCTAATAGGGACAGATATACAGGCAAAAACGTGATTTTCCAGCTGCTGGCGTATGGTCTGGACTGCACAACAGGCATGTTGTGTGGGACCAGTATCGGGCTGCCAAATCAACATGCTTTGCAGGGCGGCCTACATGTAAGGGAGAAAAATAGCTTTCTGGGGCCCAACACGTAGGCTTTTCTACATAACAGGTGTGTCATGACGGGATAGTAACGGCCTGCTTTGTCGACTTGCTTTACATGGTGGCCTATCCTTCAGGGACAAATAAATGATTTTCACACCACTGACGTGTAGCCTGCCCTGGACGACTGGCATATTGTTGGAGTAGTATCGCCTCGTTTTATTAAACTATATATTACAAGGGCTACATGTGCTGAGGTAGCTGATGAGCATAGTTGAGGGCAGATTGAACTGGATAGGGGAGGGGGATGGACAGAGCGAGGGGGAAGATCAAATGAAAAGAGAGAGAGAGGAGATGGGGAGATGCATGTGATAGTTGGAGGCTGTAAAGAGGTAGTATGCAGGTGTAAAAGGAAGAAGGATGGATGGAAATGAAAATGGGGAGGGGGGAGGAACATGTGGTCAGAGAGAGTGGATGTAGGAAATGGAAAAAGAGATGAGGAGGAGGAGAAAGAGATGGGAGAATGAGGTGCACAGACATAGACAGGAAGAGGTGAACACATATATGTGTCGAATGTATATGTGGGCAAAGCTGTGGGGATAAGGCTAGTTCTGAATAAATCACTGTGGCACCCAAACCCTTCATAATATTCTTCATGCCACTCTGAACTTCACTCATGTGCTGTACATTTGATGCTTTTGTGGACGACGTATAAGGGATCCACTATGCAAAGATGTCACTCATTTACTATTGAGGAAAGGTCTAAACCAAGCAAAGAAAATGTGTGGGTGGTGCTGCATGTTAATAAGAGAAAAATGCGTTTATGCTAAGAATGAACTCATTATTTAAGGACTGTAGGACAAGTTGTTTTCAGGATTTTTCTTTTTTTAATTTCAATATTTGGCACCTTTATAGCGTCTCGTCATAATTTCCACTGCCAGTTATTGAAAAAGACTCTTGAAAGCAATTTGTCCTATGTTCGTCAAATAATAAGTTCATTATTAAAGTTAAAAGCATTTTTTATGTTATTAAAATGTCGCACCACCCACACATTTTCTTTGCTTAATTTAGACCTCCGCTCAATGGCTAATGAATGATATGTTTGCCTAGCGGATCTCTTCGCAGTTTTAACAATTTGTTTGAATGTAAAGCACGTGGGTGAAGCTCAAACTGGCATAAAGGATTTTATGAAGTGTTTGGGTGTCACAGTGATTAATGTGGAACATGTGTGCTGTTTGCTGGTTGCTTATTGATAGCCATAGCAAGACAAGGCACAAAGCACCTTACACTATTTACATACATCTGTTTCACCTTCCATGTAAATAAACGCTGGTTAGTTAGCATATTTTTACTATCGAAACAAAATATTGAGCTACGTACTCAGATATTCTTGTCGAATGCATAGACGACATGCTACCGATGAAAACGTCAGTGTAGTCGGAAACACAGTTATCTGAAAATGGGCACCATAAAATATTTTTGGTATTCCTATATGTTTCTTAAAAGAAGGATGAAGAAAATTTGACAGACAGATACTATCGTAAATGAGGTGATGCTCCGCAGGATCGGCGAGTAGACAAGAATGCTTCAAACACTGACAAGAAGGGACATGTTGATGGGACATGTGTTAAGGCGACAAGGAATAACTTCCATGATACGTTAGGAAGCCATAGAATGTAAAGGGACTAGACGAAGATAGAAGTTGTTGAGTAAATAATTGAGGACGATGCGTGTAGGAGCTACTCTGAGATTAAGAGGTTGACACAGGGGAGGAATTCAGGCGGGCCGTATCAAAGCAGCCAGAGGAGTGATGTCCACGAAATAACCGGACAAACGCGGGCAGACTTGCGCTCTGAGGATTTCGCACAAATTATGTATGCCGATAATAAATGTAATTTCGTGTGGCTCAATGGTTTGGTGCGTCTTTTTATCAGACGCCACTTCGGCGACTTGCGCGTCCCTAGCCTAATGACGAAAGTCCTGGTCAGGCAAGCAAGTCGATCCCCCAGCCAGAAACAGTTCTCCCGGTGACCACCGCAGGTAAATCAATGCGGAAGGGTGTCCAAGGAATCACACCGACAGCATGTAGCCGTGTCACTAAGTCCGATTCGGTGTAGCTGTTTATTAGTAGGTAATAAGTTATTAATGACTCTGTGCCAAGAGGGAGCCACTTCCATCGCGAGAATGGGGTCGCTGATGTTGGTCCAACGGCCTTCCAACAAACACGAGGTCATAACAGTTCAACGGAATTGGAACAGATCACCCAGTCCCCGAGAGCAAGCACGAATTGTGTCGAGACCACTTTCCGCCCCAAGATGTCGTCCCCCAGATAGCTCGCCGTAGTAAGAGTAAACGAATGCGAGCTACGGCAACAAGAGAAGCAAGACTCGCTGGCTATACGAAAGTAAAGAGCCATGACTTGATGGAAGCAATTCACAGGTAACCATCAGTATCATGCGTCGGACTTAAATTGCAGACGCCTTGCGAGTGATATCTGAGAGAGAGACGAGCATCCTTCCGTACGCGGCTTCCTCAGGATCTTGTACTTTAAATATATGCTTTTCCATACAAATCGGCAAGACACTTGCCGCAATTTCTTCGCTACCATTTTGGAAAGTGGACACATCTGTGCGACATAATACACCTTACACAAAAATAGATATCCAAGATTCGTACTTTCTGTAGAATGGTTAGCGAGCGTCGTTCAAGTTCCAGTACGGCGCCCTGACTTTTATCAGCAACGTATTTCTAATTCAAAGCCGCTATCTTCTGTGGGCAACGATCAACGAGATGCATGCCCATCCACAAAACGTGCTTAAGAAAGGGCAGCATCTTCGAAACCGCGTATATTGAGGAATTTGCATTCTTTCGTATACGCGCGCACCAGAAGTCACTGTTTACAGAGGGAGTTCCTGACTTCGACTGAGGACAACCCACAGAGAACAACCGGCTAGAAAGAACGTCACCTACAGGAGCGGTAAAGCCAGCAGTCGCCAACGACCGATCGAGATATGCGTGGCTAGCACGATCTAACGCCTCAGAAAAATCTATGACAGCAAAAGCATAATGACTAAATGTAATAGCCACCACCGAAACCACACACCTATATTCTGTCATCGGAGTCAAAATTGTAAGACAAGGGTGAGAACATTGATGCTAACCAATCACACGATCAAGCAATAAGGACAGTCTGCCGTTCACCGCCCGTGCAGCTATTTTGAAATCAAAATTGATTAGGGCGCGGGGACAAAGAACAGCCGCTGTTAAACGGCTGTGATGCTTCGAAATGAGAGCAATTTTCCCCATCTTGAAAATCGCAGACACAGCTCTCCTCCGCAAAACCTCGTTTAAAATGGAAGTAAAAGTGGAATCCAAGAGATGCCAAAAAACGTAAATAAAAATCTTTCAGAATGACGTCCGGACAAATAAGAGAGTTGTGGGAGGGAGAATAAGCAATAAAATCAAACACTTCATCCTTCTGATAATTAGATAAAAACTCAACATTCTGGTCTCATCTCAATGAGGGTCGCAAAACTAGCATCGGAAGGGGGGCCACGATGTCATCCGCTGCTGTGCACAGTATTGAAGTAAACCTTGTGAGTCACCTCACCTTGACACATTGAGTAGTCAACTGACGGCTTGAGAGCGACGGTGATGAGTGGGACAGCAAAGCAGGTAGCACAAGGATGAAGGATGTTAGTTTCTTGTTAACGAGAGAACGTGGTTGAGACTTCACCCTCAACCCTTTCATCTGTTGCTTCTTGATCAGGAGCAACTTAACCTTGACCCGTGGAATGTCAGCGATTATCAGGGGCATTACCTGCTCGTGCAAATAGCTCACGAGGAGCAGTATAATAAAACTGATACGTGTTCCGAAAGTCCCTCGCCCTTTCAGAACAATGACATATCAACGTTTTTCAGATTCGCGGCTTTGCGTACTCAGACCACATCCCAATAAGGATAGGCAATGCCCTACAGAGCGCAGGCAGAACTTCCACTGAGCACCAGTCACGGTAGCAAGAACCCTTCAGCAAGATGGGAAACGTTGAGTACGACAGTATTTCATGGGTTGTCGAGCGAGGTTGATAGTCGCTGCAACAGTACAGTGATCAGCGAAAGGTGCAGCAAAAACGAAATGCAAGAATATGATGACACGAGACATCGTACAAATAAAGGCTATCAAGTCTGCTGCTAGTCATCACAGAAAAAAAGTGAATTTCACCATCTTTGGAAATTTATTTTCCCAAACATTCCATAAATGCATCGTACGAACTGGTTCATGGAAATTAGGTTCCTGGTCAACGGGACGCAACATTCCATTGAAGTCATTAGCAGGAGTTTCCAAGGATTCTTACGTAGAAGATAAGGGAGCTCTTCTCTGTAAAATTTCGAGCGCGCCACTGTTTGACACGTGCCAGATGGTGCGTAAAGCACAACCAGAGAATGGTCAAAGTGAAGACAACAGGTCCCGCTACCAAATTCTGGAACGTCAATGTCAATAACGGGAATACCTCCCCTATAAAGTACAGCAGTATCCGCCGAATCTTCAGGCACTAAATTAAAAAAAGGTCTGAAACCTGGATAGGGAAAAGGAGTAAACAATGCTTCCTATAATATGTAATGTCTGCACTAGAATCATAAACTGAGAGCAGCGAGACGTAATTAACATTCACTACGATTGACATTTAGAGTAAGGATGTATGCTGGAGTCGTATACCAGTGTGGGACAAAAAAAAAAAGAGGTTTATCTAAACCGCATTCCACCCATCAATCCATTTGCGAGTCCACAGACAAGTACGAGGGAAGAAGACTAGTCCCATACTCTGCAGAACCCTTACTCTCTCATTTGCTGCGCGAGACAGTGGGATCCGTTTGGACGCGTGTGTGAGCCGACCGCGAGGCAAAATCGCCTCAGCAGCCGGAAGAGTAGGAGGCTCAAGCGCAAAATGTGGACCCGCCGGCACGGGGATTATCCAGTATTACCAAGACGGAACAACACGCTCAACAGGCGATAAGACTGAAACAACCTGGAGCGACTTCGGCACTACAAGAATCAACGGCGGAAAGTAACGAAGGTGTAATCTGCCCACAAAATAAAATAATATCAATAATATTCTCATTCAGTGTACCCTCAAAACAGAAAAATTCCTAAACCTATCAACAGTAAAAAATATAATTATGTCGTTCACATTCAGTATAACCTACCAAAAGGAAAATTGCGTAACGTATCAATAATAAAATGTGACTAATCTCTCAACAACAAAAAATGTGGGTCACTTATAACCTTTCAATAATTGACAGTCAATTTAACCTGGTAAATTTTAGACGTCCAGCAATGCTGCGTCATGGCCCTGATACATCATTCTGAATAAACTGAAAAATCTTCCCTTAATTAGGTCGCCAGATAACGCGTATATATCTGCTCCTCTAAGAAATTTTTCCTGGCGCAGCTAAGTGCAATGCTGGCCGATAGATTTGTCTTATATAAAAGGAAAGAACTGATTTTTCGTTTCAATAATCGAGATGGCCAAGGATTGGAGAAATTAGTGAATTCTTTAATTTGAGATGAATGTTAAAAGTTACTTTTTATGAGAAAGATTATTATTAACATATTTTTTTAAAAACATTTACATGGGACTTGATGTAACAATACTACATATGCGCGAGGCTGCTTTTACCTTATCGCCGGCCGCGGTGGTCTCGCGGTTCTAGGCGCGCAGTCCGGAACCGTGCGACTGCTACGGTCGCAGGTTCGAATCCTGCCTCGGGCATGGATGTGTGTGATGTCCTTAGGTTAGTTAGGTTTAAGTGGGTCTAAGTTCTAGGGGACTAATGACCACAGCAGTTGAGTCCCATAGTGCTCAGAGCCATTTGAACCATTTTTTACCTTATCCTACAACGCTCAGGCTCCGCCATCGCTGCACACGACCGGCCCAGCCAACACGATACACCAGACACGACTGCTCGCTAATAACTACTTACTCCTACTGACACACAGTTCTTACTGCAGTCAATACTGCTCTTTGGTCTCAGATTCTCTTCTAGCTTACATATCGCAGGCAGCGCGTAAGCAATACGTCGAAATTACATCTGCTCGAGTGCGCTAGCAACAAATTCTTCAATTATGGACCTCTTACAAAGGTTGTGTAACCGAAGCGCCGTCGACGGCTCTCGACACCGACACAGATTCACAGTTCGTCAGGCGTGTCTGATAGGGCGGCAAGGAGGACGAATCAGACACACACGATCGCTGACAAAAAACGAAACCCAAACGAACGCCCGAATCCGCCACCGCCACAGCTTTAACAGGAAAGCAAGACGCCATTAGACAGTTTATATTACCAAGATAGGCACTTCAGGCTGGAAGGGGTAACATGGGGATCCCAAATCGGAAACATCTACAGTCTGGGTACGACGCAGCTTACATTGCAGCACCTGAGCATTGGCACCGGCAGTAGACAGCGCAGAATCCGTCTTCAGTTTGAATGGGGGGAAATTGTCTGCGGATAAACTCAAATCGGGCTGATATTAGTATTAGCAGCAGGTGTAATGAGATCTGCCACCGTCAGTTTATTTCGCTGTTCAAGGGAATTTTTGAGAACAGAAACCTGCTTCGGAGGCCGAAACGTTGGTGACCACTCTCATTACATAAGGAGCATGTCCCCAGCTGACCACCAAAAGTAACATGAATCCGATCACAAGAAACATGTTCTGTTTAACGTACATCTCGTCGGAACGTATACCACAACAACTTTGAAGGCGGTATTGACTTGGCCAGCGTTCCCAGCGAATGTCCTTAACATCATCAAACTTAATCAACACCTTCTTAATATATTGATCACTCACTTTCGGTGCTATTGGAAACCTGCGCGTTGGTATATTCAATATCAGCGTTGGCAAGGAGGATAACACTAACTGACGCATCTCTATGGCGAAAAGAAACGCGATTGCTGTGTTTAGGTGACAACCTTTCTACTTGGAGGGGGTTCATGTATTTTACAAAGAATCCCTAGAGCTCAGAGTCAAAACATGCGCTTTGAACCTGACTTGACGTAGTACCAAATGTTGCCAGTAATCATTTATGGCCGGCCGATGTCGCCGAGTGGTTCTAGGAGCTTCAGTCCGGAACCGCGCTGCTCGTACGGTCGCAGGTTCGAATCCTGCCTCGGGCATGGATGTGTTTGATGTCCTTTGGTTAGTTAGGTTTAAGTAATTCTAAGTCTAGGGGACTGATGACCTCAGATGTTAAGTCTCATAGTACTTAGAGCCATTTGAACTATTTGAATCATTCATGAATTTTGAAGGAACTTGGTCGCACAGTTCAGGTGGACTTGTCACAGGCAAAACTGACTGTACCTCCACGTGGGACAAACTTGGACAACATACTGACGACGTAGCGCTCGGAACCGCAACCAAAAACACACACAGATTAATAGAAAAGATTACTCAGAGTTCACAAAAGTCACAACACACCACGTGAACAACCACCTGCTACAACTTGGAACGCAGCGGCGGAGCGGAAGGGTAAACACGTCTGGAATATTCAGTGCTCCAAGCGGAACTACCGTTAGTAGACCAGACATGATACAGACACTTCATCTACAGGTTCATGCCAGCCCGGCTAGCAGCTTGGTCTAACGCGCCGCTTCCCGAGGTTCGGTGTACCGGCCAGCCTGTGGATGGTTTTTAAGGCGAATGCGGAATGGTTTCCCTTATTCCGCTCAGCAACACTGAGTCGGCGGTTGCTGCGCAAACAGCGTTTCCACAGACACGTACGCCATAATTATTCTACCACGCAAACAATTGGGGTTACACTCGCTGGGATGAGACGTTCCCGGCTTGGGGGAGAGGGCGAGGGGTGTCCACTAGGGGCGAAACAATAACGCTTGGTTCGGTGTCCGGCGGCAGTGGGGCGGGTGGACTGTTGTGGGGTTGTGAACCACTGAAGGCTACTGCGGGACGAAGCCTCCCCGTCGTTTCTAGGTCTCCGGTTTAGTACATACACTACTGGTCATTAAAATTGCTACACCACAAAGATGACATGCTAAAGACGCGAAATTTAACCGACAGAAAGAAGATGCTGTGATATTCAAATGATTAGCTTTCCAGAGCATTCACACAAGGTGGGCGCCGGTGGAGACAGCTACAACGTGCTGACACTAGGAAAGGTTAAAACTGATTTCTCATACACAAATAGCAGTTGACCGCCGTTGCCTGGTGAATCATTGTTGTGATGCCTCATGTAAGGAGTAGAAATGGTACCATCACGTTTCCGTCTTTGATAAAGGTCGGATTGTAGCCTATCACGATTGCGGTTTATCGTATCGCGACATAGCTGCTCGCGTTGGACGAGATCCAATGACTGTTAGCAGAATACGGAATCTGTGGGTTCAGGAGGGTAATACGGAACGCCGTTCTGGATCCCAACGGCCTCGTATCACTAGCAGTCGAGATGACAGGCATCTTACCCGTATGGCTGTAACGAATCGTGCAGCCACGACTCGATCCCTGAGACAACAGATGGGACGTTTGCAAGACAACAACCATCTGCACGAACAGTTCGATGACGTTTGCAGCAGCATAAACTATCAGCTCGGAGACCATGGCTGCGGTATCCCTTGACAGAAAATGTTCGACTGCTGTCCTGGCCAGCACATTCTCCAGATCTCTCACCCACCGAAAACGTCTTGTCAATAGTGGCCGAGCAACTGGCTCGTCACAATACGCCAGTCACTACTCTTGCTGAACTGTGGTATCGTGTTGAAGCTGCATGGGCCGCTGTTCCTGTACATGCCATCCAAGCTCTGTTTGACTCAATGCCCAGGCGTATCAAGGCCGTTATTACGGCCAGCGTTGGTTGCTCTGGGTACTGATTTCTCAGGATCTATGGACCCAAATTGCGTGAAAATGTAATCACATGTCAGTTCTAGTACAATATATTTGTCCAATGAATACCCGTTTGTCATCTTCATTTCTTCTTGGTGTAGCAGTTTTAATGACCAGTAGTGTAATTGCAAATTCATACCTCTATCCGTTACTGAGAAAAAAGTGACTTGGCGGGCATCAAATTATGTGACTTAAGGGAGGGCAACTTATCCTTGCATTGACTTAGAATCTTACATTTTTCACACCACCAAGGGACCGTAGATCTTAACATGTGACACAGATTTCTACTTGAGACCTCTACCTGTTCCTGAGAAAGAGAAGAAAAGAGGCCTTAAAAATTTTACACGTAAACAGAAGGACAATAAGGTTTTTTTTTTTTTTTTTTTTTTTTTTTGCGAACCCAAAACAGATCAACAAACCGTCAGAGTTCATCTAAAAGAAAGATATGCAGCGGAAGGATTTTGTAAAAGGAGATGTGTTATGAAAAAGAGTAAAAGTGAAGTTCACCGCAAATGTTACGCCAGTGGAACGTGTTGGTGGGAGAGACGTGACGAGGAGGAGCGCAAAGAGCCCGGACAGAGCGGACGAGTGTAGCTGCAGCGGCAGCGCGTGACGAGCGCGGCTGGAGGGACATCGATTGCCGCCCGCATCCACTATTAACGGCACCGCCAGGAATGGAGCGGCCTGTGCCTGGCCTCCGCTGGATTGGCGCGCCGTCGCGTGCGGCGGGGCCCATTTGCATGCCTGATGGACACACCATAGCCTCTCCCTAGCCGTAATTTTATCTTTCGCGCCGCTAAAAGCTAAATTCTGAAACTCTATCTCGCCTGTCGGCAGCCCGCAAAGTATCGAACCGCGGGCAAGAATTAATAACCGTCACTGTCGTGTCAGCGTCACTGCAGGTATTTCTGGACGCGCACCCACGACCTCGCCGACTGCACCCGGTGGGCGATGCTTTCGAACAAACTTGGCATCCTCCCCAACATTGGAAAGTTCATATTTACAAGTATCCTGGACAATGGGGACAAAATGAGGGAGATGATCCTTTATACGATATCAGATAAATAAGATCCAATGAACATTGTCCAGAAATGCATAGTTTCCAAACTTTATTTATTTGTTTATTTTTCATCAGTCTTCGGACTAGTTTGATGCGGCCCGCTACAAATTCTTCTCCAGCGCCATCCTCTAACCACCTCATCTCAGAGTAGCACATGCAGCCTACATCCTCAGTTATTTGCTAGCTGTATTCCTATCTCTTTCTTCCTCTGCAGTTTTTACCCTCTACAGCTCCACAGAAGTCATTCCTTCATGTCTTAACAGATTTCCTATCATCCTGTTCCTTCTCTTTCGCCGAGCGGTTCAAGGCGCTTCAGTCCGAAACCGCGCTGCTGCTACGGTCGCAGGTTTGAATCCTGTCTCGGCCATGTATGTGTGTGATGTTCTTAAGTTATTTACGTTTAAGTACTTCTAAGTCTAGCGGACTGATGACCTCAGATGTTAAGTCCCATAGTGCTTGGTGCCATTTTTTAACCTTCTCCTTCTCAGTTTTTTCCGCATATTCTTTTCCTCTCCGATTCTACGTTGAACCTCCTCATTCATTGCTCTATCAGTCCACCTAATTTTCAAGATTCATCTGTTGCACCACATCTCAAATGCTTTGATTCTCTTCTGTTCCGGTTTTCCCACAGTCCGTGTTTTACTACCGTACAATGCTGTGCTCCAGACGTACATTCTGAGAAATTTCTTTCTCACATTAAGACCCATGTAGTTGATCTTCGCCAGGAATGTATTTTTTTTGCCAGTGATAGTATGCATTTGATGTCCTCCTTGCTCTGTCTGTCATTGGTCACTTTTCTGCCTAGGTAGCACTTCATGATCAGCAGTTCTTAAGTTTCTCTCTGTTCTCATTTCTGTTGCTTCTCTTTACTTTTGTCTTTCTTCAATTTACTCTCAATCCCTATTCTGCACACATTAAACTGTTCCTTCCATACAGCATATCCTACAAATCTTCTTCACTTTAACTGAGGATTAATGTCGTCAGCAAATCTTAATATTGATATCCGTTCACCTTGAATTTTAATTCCACTCTTTAACTTTTATTTTATTTTCAAGCTAAATGTCTTTTATTCATACAGACACACAGGAACTGTGGACATGTGTAAAGACTGTCTGCAAAGACGAGTGGCATAAATTTTAGTGTTAGCAGCCATGAGAAAAGTCGCAGTCGCTAAAATTTAACAAGGAACGATGGAGTCTCTATTAGATTCTATATCAGTTTGCCACTGGGCGACCTCGTCTTGTAACGAGAGCATACCGTAGACACCCCGAATAAAAAATTGTACTCAGTAGTTGGAAGAAAAAATAGGTTACGCCCATCTACACGAAGGGTAGCAGAAGTGATCACAAAATTACCGTCCAATGTCTCTGACATTCATCTGTTGTACAACCCTTCATTACATGCTCAAGCGTCGCGTAAATTCAGATAAACCTGAATTAACTGAACAGACGTCAATAATTACAGTGAAAACCCACTTAAAAAGTTTCAAGAAACTCTCACGTGGGCTCATGATGCAAGATCCTCAGGTAGATAGAAGACAAAGGTCTTTTATTTTCACGAGCATGAAACAAACGGTTCTCAACTAAAGCCTAAGGATGTGGGAAGATAACTTGAACATAATGAACGGATCTCCGTGATCGGCACTGGACATCGATCAATAGTCTCTCAGAGCTTGTGACGTAGATCCAAAATCCTGATATAAATAAATATGGTGCCGACCACACTCACTACAGAGTATAAGTATTACAAGTGCAGACGGATCACTATGAGGACATTGTCCTTGAACATAGTCACCAAAATAAGAAAACACCGGCAGATACCAACTGCTGGTGCCCAGAGCCTACGGTGGATAATATCGGAAAAGCTGAGGCTCGAACCTAATGGCTGGCTGCTCATTGCGGCTGCAGAGATATGATGTCCAGGTTGGTGTGGTGGTCTGTCTAAATGTTGCTCAGGATAATGGATATGGTACGCCCTATTTGCTGGCATATGATGTGGCAGAAGCAAGTAATGCTGTCTTCGTCAGGCTTCCTAGCGACAGGGCGGGCGCCACCTGTAGGCGGGTCATGTGGTCCTCATCATGGTGACGACCGCTGAAGTTGCACATGAAAACAATCTAGGCTTGCCATCATCTGCGAATATTTGTGTGTAAATATAAAGTCCGATCGGTCGCGAAATTGAAACTACTGGGAAATCCGGTAAAGCTTTGAACAGATGTGTTGAGAAGTGTCCCTAGTATGCCCGTCTTATCGTGTCGCGTCGCTCTTATCAGTTTTGAGTCAACAGTGAACACGTAAAGATGCGTAGGGAATAGCGTCTCCCGCCACGTATGAGAGCCTGGTTAAAGATTTCGCCTGTGCCATGCAGCCCACATAACATAACTGTCGAGCACTTCATTCTTCATGCTAATTCTCGGCCACACACTCCAGGGGCAATGAAGACTCTCCTGCAGCATTTCTGATGAGAAGCGTTTGATCACCCACAATATAGTCCGTAATTGGCTCCCCCTGAGTCTTATCTCTGCTCATAACAACCTCTGGTAATGAAGACAAAATTTTTCCACAGACAACGAGCTGCAGACCAGTGCAGATAAGTGGCTGAAAGCACATGAGGCTGCTTTCTATGACGAGGATATTGGAAAGTTGATACAACACTACGACAAAACTCGAAGTTGGAGCGGCGACTACGCAGAGAAATAGGTGGAAGGTGTGCCTAACTGTTGCAAATAAAACGTTTCTGGTTTTCACTGTAGATTCCATTTCGCGATCGATCGGCACGTACTTTCTAGACAACCCTCGTATGTATTGTCTGCACGCTGATGCTTCTGCAACCCGCTCAACATGCCTATTATGTTGGTGGCCTAAAATGTCCCGAAACGGCAAGGCAAGCAACTTCACAATGTACTACATCTCCCCACATATCTGTTCCATAGAGGCCGTGAAGACACGGTTGGTCTAATTATAGTGTGTACAAAGACGTTTAAGCATTCTTACCGCGCTCGTTAAGGAAGCCCTTCCGCTCCTGCTTCAGGGTGCTTTATAGTTCATCCAAACTGGCCATTCTACTATCAGTGTAAGATCTTTCTGTACTCTCTTGGCCGAGAGTAGATCACTGACATCGGAAGAAATCCTAATATGTGAAACAATGGGAAGTACCTTCCGCCATGCACTTCACAGTTGTTTAGAAACTGTGATGGAGGTTGACTTGCCTACTCCACGCAAGTCAGTTTATGTTTTATACTTATCACTTAGTTTTACAGAAAGATCTTACGCTGATAGTAGAATGGTCAGTTTGGATGAACTATAGAATACCCTGAAGCAGGAGCGGAAGGGCGTCTTTAACGAGCCAATTTTAAGCCAGTGAGAATACTTGGTTCAAATGGTTCAAATGGCTCTGAGCACTATGGGACTCAACTGCTGTGGTCATTAGTCCCCTAGAACTTAGAACTACTTAAACCTAACTAACCTAAGGACATCACACACATCCATGCCCGAGGCAGGATTCGAACCTGCGACCGTAGCAGTCGCACGGTTCCGGACTGCGCGCCTAGAACCGCGAGACCACCGCGGCCGGCGAGAATACTTGACTGCTGCTGTCAGTAACTTTGATAATGAGGAGGAGCCCACATAAAAAGTAGGAAATTCTGTTCATTAAAGCAGTAACTTCCAGTTGGTAACCTGCTCTATAGCGAAACGTTGAACTTTTACAATGCAACAAGATGTCCACTCTGAGATATGGCAGTGACATGTTTATTTCCTGTCCAGGCTCATTACCGGAAATAATGTTATGTAATACCTGAAGTTGAAAGAAAGCACAAATTACTGTATATTATGTTCTAAAATATGCCATATGAAAACTGAGGTTTATTGATGTATTCCGCATATAGATCCAACTTTTGGTTTGATTGTTAAGGACAGCAGATTTCAGGGAGGTGCAAGGCAGCCGTGTTTAGCCATCGTTAGGCAGTGAGCCCAGGAACAGCCGTGCGAGGAACGAGAACGGTAAAGTGGTTGGAAACCGTATCAGGAAGAGCAGCAAAAGTGGCGTCTCGAATGCTCTAGAATATTGGCTTAGGGATACTTTGAGCGAAACTAAAAAGTAAGATTCAGTAAGAGGAGCGATACCCCTTAGTGCCAGAGGAATGGACGCTTTACTTTCCCTGAAGAAGGGGGACACTAAATAGTCCACCAGGAAAAGTAGCTTTACTATGCAGAATAAAATTCTGAGTGAGTGTAAGCTCTAGTCACCATTGAAACTAAGAAAATGTTTCACTTACTTGTGTTATGAAAAGCAACTAACTGACGTCACAGGTGGGAAAAAGTTTACAGATAAATGTAGCATTCCATAGTCTGGGGCAGATTTTGACGACTATTGGCCGAGAGTAGATCATGTCGCTGGAGGCAGTCCAATATCAGTGGTATAATAATCTGAATTTGCGGTTTATTTTACGTCTCAAGTTAAAACTGTGAACAATTGCGTACGAAGTGACTTTGATTGGTGCGCAGCAGTTTCATTTTGAGTAGCGTCCGCCCCCGGTAGCTGAGTGGTAAGCGCGACAGACTGTCAATCCAAAGGGCCCGGGTTCGATTCCCGGCAGGGTCGGAGATTTACTCCGCTCAGGGACTGGGTGTTGTGTTGTCCTAATCATCATCATTTCATCTCCATCGACACGCAAGTCGCCGAAGTGGCGTCAAATCGAAAGACTTGCACCAGGCGAACGGTCTACCCGACGGGAGGCCCTCGTCACACGACATTTCATTTTGAGTAGTGACGGGAACTACAGTACATACTTAGACGTGATTGGCTCAGGTGAACAGACCTTATGCCGGTCCACTGCGTCATGGTTCTCCATTGCAATGGTATCTGGCTACCCTCACAGTTTTGTTGCGTATATTCTCATTGTTGTTGTATTAAATCGCGGGTGGCCTTATGATCACGGCTGAGCGCGCAAACGTAATAGTAGCGGAGGAACGTTTGTGAATTGTGTCAAGCCGTATTTCAATATCATTGCGTTTAGTCTACAAAGCGCATGGCAGATTATTTCGTAGAAGCGTCGTTGAATGTTTGTGTATAAAGCTTGCTTGGTGTCGCTGTTTCATAGGGAACACAACAGGAGAACGGTTAGTCGAGTTTAGTCTCTCCCGTGAAAGGTCGTTGAATTCTGTTGTGATGGACATACCTCTTTAATTTTGAATATGACTCGTATACCAAATTAGTTGCGGGCACTGGGCATCAAGAATATAGTCTGTTTGTTTGTTTGTTTTTTGATGTTTAAATGTGTGTGAATTCCTAAGAGACCAAACTGCCGAGGTTATCGGTCCCTATACTTACGCACTACTTATGCTAAGAACAACACACACACCCATGCTCGAGGGAGGACTCGAACTTCCGATGGGAGGGGAAGCGCAATCCATGACATGGCGCCTCAAACTACGCGGCGACTCCGCGCGGCAGCCTGCTTTTAAAAACCAGGAGAGTTTGATACTTATTTGGTGGCCAATCAACATCTTCTATGGCCTGTCATTTCATTCAGAGTGTGCAAATGAGCCACCAGCGTCAGATCGTGTGCAGTGAGGGCAAGATAGGTCAGCTTTTCAGGCTACATCTTCCCTGAATGCGCCGACGCACTGAACTAGTCATCTGGGCTTCCTTTAGAGCGTGACTGTGCGTGGCTGTAACCTCAGCTAGTAGCCACTACAGTGATCTCTTTTTGGTAGAGACGTTGCGGTTTTCTACTTTCTACCTAACTGGTAGAAACCGTTTCAGAATTATGGAACAGATGAATAAGTTACAATGTTGTACCAGGCAACTCCAGATTAACTAGTGCCTGTTACATAAGAGTCGAGCCTCCAGCAGGTATCTTTGTTGAAAACGACAGCGTAGCGTTAGTGACCCGTGGTTTCGGTGTGTGCTCAACTGGATACCTGTTTGATGTTTAGTGTTTTGTTAATCAGAGTTATCCATGCACATTATAAAATGTAGGTGTATGTATGTATATGTGTATGTTCCACATCTCCTCATAAACCACAGGACCGATTCCATCCAAACTTAGTACACATATCCCTTACTGTCAGCCAACAATCGCTGTTGGGGTGCAAACGACCTACCTATGATAGTTCAGGAGATATGACGTCGTAAACGAAAGCGTGAAATAATGCCACAGCTTGCATGACTTTCAAATTTATTACTCCTGTGCTACTGACTCCATCCCAAAAAATTTCGCAGACAGTATCCACGTATGCTGCTAAATGCACATACAAAATTCTGTCACGGTACCACACATACTTTAGGAGATATGTCGTAATAAGAACGGAGATGCGTGAGAATTTGCCGCATTGTGAGTAACTTTTAAAATTATTTCTTCTTTCCACTAACTTTATTCGCAACACATTTTGCAGACATTATCTATATATCTCGCTGAATGAATGCATTATTTACAGCTCTGTCTAGTACCATGGAAGTTATCCCCTGATGTCTTAGCAGACTTTCTATCATCCTGTCCCTTCTTCTTGTCAATGTTTTCCACATACTCATTTTCTCGCCGATTCTGCGGAGAACTTTCTCACTCCTTACCTTATCAGTCCACCTAATTCTCAACATTCGTCTGCAGCGTCTCATCTCAGAAGCTTTAATTCTCTTCTGTTCTGGTTTTCCTACAGTCCATGTTTCACTACTATACAATGCTGTGCTGCAAACGTACGTTCTCAGAAATTTCTTCCTCAAACTAAGGCCTACGTTTGATACAAATACACTTCTCTTGGCCAGGAATTCCCTTTTTGCCAGTGCTAGTCTGTTGTGCCGACAAAACTATATTATTGTATGACGCACAGATCAGTAGATATGACTACATAAACACTGAGATGCGTGAAAATGTGTCGCAACATGCATGACGTTTAAATTTATTACTTATTTGCTGTTATCTGTTTATGGTAGCTCCTGGACATGTAACTGGAAATATTGTTTATAATCAAATAGTATGTTAAATGAACATTACAGATACTTTGTATTTTGAATACTAAGTTTCGTAATTTGGATACTGTAGATATACATTCGTATATTATGCATATTTGTTTGTACGACTGTCTCGTAATTTCAGAGGTGTTTTGACGATTACACGGAAATAAATTTCTTCGATATTGCATTACAAATACAGTTAATTTTTTATTTCCGTTCCTAATAGAAAATTAGCGAAAGGAATACCTTGGCAGTGCCCAGTTTGTCAGCTAGTATTAAATACATTATTATCTAACAGCTTATTTCTGTAGTAATTTGCTGGTGACTCAATGTGTTTGTAAGAACGGAGGAGGCCATAAGACCGTCTCGGTCATAGTAGACTCCAGTGGTTGTTTCGCTAGCTAAGATTCTCAAAAGACGCGAAACCCATTATATTCTTCATAGACCACAATAATGAGCACACCTCATTTGTACATTTGTACCCAGGAATGACTGTTCTTCTGTTTACATTCCGACCACAGAATCAATACTCGACAATAGGTTTTATCTAAATGACTAGAAGTGTGCTGCCACATTAGTGAGTCCATACATTCTTCATAAACTGTGTGTATGTATTTGACAAGTAACTACCTGTAAAAACGCTCAGTATCTTGAGAATCGGCTCTGATGAGCAGTGTTGTAGTTCTTCTGTTTGAAGTGTATCGATATTCAGTATGTGTCTTACGGAGGAAAATTATATATGTCACTTTATAAACGACGGCAATGGATGTTAATTTTCGAGATTCCTCAATATTTGTAACATTCACATCAGATTTGAGCTATTAAATGTCGAAGACCTGTATTTCATACTCCCTTCACTAATAAACATAAAACACATTTTCATTCGGTTGGTACCATTTTGCTGATAGCAAAGCAATGTAACAGAAGCCCACAGTTTTTCTTGGAACTCTAACTGAAGCTTCTTTCAACTTATCAAAGTTCGTACATGTGTTGTTCTGTGCTAACATTCCGTCTCACGCGACGAGCAAGCTAACTTCTTCCTTATTTTATTATTATTATTTATTATATTTATTATATTTTCGTACAATTTCACTTCCAAAGCTAATGTTTTACAATTCCAGACACAAAAATTTTACCAAGGTCAATCCAACAATAAAATATATGAGCCGTAATTAGCTCCAATGTTCTAAATTATTCAATGAAGTAATAATTACTGTTTACACTGCTTCACAATTTTTAAATTTAATTTATGTTTGTCAGTTTCCCTCATATTAATTTTAAAATTTGTGTAGATTTACACAAGCACTGTTCACATCGACAACTTTTGAATTTCGCAAACGTGTAGGCAATATAATCACTGAAGTGCACCACACACTGGGTCACTGCAACTGCCTCCAACTGCAGAGAGATATTTTATACAATACTTGCTTCCCAATATTTTGCAGTGCTACTGGAGGACCTGTGATAAAGATCGAAGAATATCGAAATAATAATGGAAGTAAATATTAATAACATTGATGGTTCACTTTTTTAAATAATAGAATGCTATGTGAAACTTTAACACCACAGACGAAATTTGTAAGTAAAACGATTTTACTGCAGCCGCAGCCGTCGACGAAGCAATCATCTTGTATTTGGCCCCAATAAAAAATAGAATAGTTTCCCTTTTCAGTAAGGATCATCGGACACCTTTATATATTTATAAGCCAATATTGCAGACTTCAATCTGTCATAAGAATTAGGAAGCGCGTTTTGTGGTGGTGTAGTACGATCCTTTAGCAGACGAAAATCTCCTCTATAAGAATCGCCATGGGCTCCACAAACAGAAATACTGTTACACTTGGCTCGCTCTGTTCCTCCACACGGTCTGGATGGCCATGGAAACCGCGACAGTGATGGTGCCGTGTTCCTTGAATTCCGAATGGCATTCGATGCAGTTACACTGTGTCGCCTAATGAGCAGAGCAAAAGTTTAGCGAACATTGTGTGGTGCCGAAGAGGCACATCCCCACGTTAGTCACTACTGAAGCAACAATATTTTCTCCCTTTGTCCCTGTATACATATGTTTCCCCGTTTCATCCTTCTCTCCAACCAGATCTTCATTACCCGATGCTATTAGCTGGTGCCGTCTATATAAATTTCCCTGTCTCAGCACTCACAATATCAGAAAATAGCAGTTTTGTACACCTCTTATTATTATTGCTATTACTAGTGGCAGAGGCAGCAGTAGTAGAAATACTGCTAGTATTCAAATGTTCAAATGTGTGTGAATTCCTAAGGGACCAAACTGCTGAGTTCGTTGGTACCTAGACTTACACACTACTTAAACGAATTTATGCTAAAAACAACACACACACCCATGCCTGAGGGAGGACTCGAACCTCCGGCGGGAGGGGCCGCTGCTGGTATTAACTTTATTAGTTCTTGCTATATTTTATTCACACTGTCTGTACACATGTTCACTCATTTTTAATTCTATTAATAATGTCTTAAAATGGTTCAAATGGCTCTGAGCACTATGGGACGTAACATCCAAGGTCATCGGTCCTCTAGAACTTAGAACTACTTAAACCTAACTAACCTAAGGACATCACACACCTCCATGCCCGAGGCAGGATTCGAAGCTGCGACCGTAGCGGTCGCGCGGTTCCAGACTGAAGCGCCTAGAGCCGCACGGCCACACCGGCCGGCAATACTATCTTATTACCGTGTGGTACAGAATATTAATTTTCACCACCGCGCCGAGAGGTTGTTCACAGTCCAGCACCGCCAACGCTGCAGCAATGCCGAGTGTCGCCCCTTTCCCTCGACAACTCGCAGCCAAGCCAGGCGACGGTGGTGTGTCGGGAGTGCAGATGGCAACAGCTCTCATCCTCGGGAAGCTACCTTCGTCTTTCCAATCTTTTCTCCTGTATTTCGGCCTCGAATATTAATCTTACAGGCCAGTAAAGTGTTTTCTTCAAATTAATATCTAACTACAAGAGTGATTATTGTGGTCGTTACTTTACCTGCAACAGGGACAGACCCTGTTCTAAATTTTTAATCAAAATTTTCATAGGTGATCCGTGAGAATCATTCTAAGACAGTACCTGTTCTGCACAGAGGACAGTACTGTTATCTGTCAGTGATTTACTTTCTGTGTAATCCTCATCGTTTTTGGACAATACAACTGTGTTGTTTTCCCACCGTTTATCTTCTAACTACGTTTCTTGAACCCACTACCCGTGTGTTTTCTCCTGTATAGTTAATGCAGCCACCCTCGTATACTGGAACGAAACCCCATGCGCACAAATGCACGTTACCGCTTGCCCAGTGTCAGAAGTTTTAGCAGGTAAGCGCAGCCGCTAGCTGACCGAAGACATAAGGAATCGTAGCCTCATTCATTCAGCCTAGACAGCTGTTCAACAACATTCCCAAGTCACTCTCCACTTCCATCGTTTCCTGTAGCACAATGCAGTTTCTCTTCATAAACAGATGCTTCTAATTCTAGGTATGTCAGTGACATGTTATTAGAAGTCATTGCAGTAAAATTGTTTCCGACCTGCTTTATTTCAAACTCTGCAAACTTCACACACTAGAGTAGAAATGTAAAGCGGACCCACGGAATAACAGCGCATACCTTGAACAAGATGTTAGTGTGGATAATCTTAATCACTCGATACTGAGTATACAACAGTGGCCAGAAAGTTGTGTTGGACCAATACTGACACTATGGCTTGCACGGAGAGAGCGAAACTTTCTGTAAAACAACAAACAGTTAGTTGGAAGTATAGTTAACACTAGACTGACGTATATTTGACAGCGATATAGTGTCGTCTCTGTGAATTAGTAGAAGAACTTTATTCGAAGTCTATCCCTTTCTTGATATGCCATTGTGCGAAAGTCAGGAAGAATCATAGCTGCTAGTTGTCGGGTTGCGATTCGTCCTCCGAAATGCATCCACATCCAGAGATTACTTTGGTTGTCTACAGCGTGGGATATTTTTACCTGCGAGAGATTCATCCAACAGATCAGTTCTATGGGGGTGGGCTTCATCGACGATAAAAAGGTATTTTAAACCAAATGGTCCTCTCAAAATTCGGACACATAGCTGCAGTACGTCATCTCCGTGCCTGCGATCGCTAAGAGCATTTCTCTGACAACCAGTGAAGATATCTCTTTTATTCCCGTCCAACACACCATCATCAATTTGGTCCCTTTCAACGGTATTCCTTTCACGGAAATTACAACCACATTTTCTTTGGACGAATGTACGTGCAGAATCATTCTACAAATTGAAGCACACTTCTCCAATAATTCGTGACGTTCTAACTCTACCAGAACTAGGCTCCTCTCTGCACTTTCCGAAGCCACACTGTCGACCGTCTGGAACACAGGCTAACTTCTCCAAGCTTCTAATATACAGCTTATCGGATAACTGCAACTTCTGAGACAGCTGTAAGCTCTCTAGACAATTGGAGACGTCACTGGATTTCGTACTGCAATTTAGTCTAGATGTCTGCCCTGCTATGGAGAGATTACTGTTGGCCGAAGTAGTACTGACCTACCACACCATTTCATCTCCCGAATTCGCAGACCAATCCACGAAACCCTCACATTTTTACATATTTATTGTTAGTGACAAATTTTATCCATCCTCGGTAACTATATTTCTGTTGGTTGCACAAAAGAAATTATATTCTTTAATAATTTTTTAAAAAATCTTCTGTGCAACTGATTTCTAATTATGTCAACAAATTGTTAGTGACAGGGCGGTCAGTGTGTAATCAGCTTCGAAGATTTCAAGGATTCTCCTCAGAAAAACATGATTTAAAGGAATTTTTGTGACATTACGTTGTAAAATTCATCTTTGATCGACTACCCAGATTTAGGCCTTCCACGGTACTGCACAGGTGATTTCCCCCACTCTCCTGGTGCTGTCCAAGCCTGTACCACAACTCATTGTCGACAAGGTGCTAGTCCTAACCACCTTTCCTTCTTTCCATCCCGTAGGTGTATCACAATTACGGTTTTTAGGAGAAATATTGTCAGATGTTTACAATGACTGCCTGTGTTTCCCCTTCCACTTCCTTCTCATCTCGGATATGGATTACTTTTGGTACGCTCGTGCGCTGACGTAAGAAACTTATGTTACCGATAACATGAAACACTTCATCTTGTTCATTGTGCTTCTATCGTCTGCCATTGAGACATGATGTTTTTCATAAATTAAATTAATCATCCCCACAAAGACTGCCACCGTTTTACTGAGAGGACAACGGGTTAGGAAATAATGTTCCGTCGACCGCCGGTCGTTAGAGACGGAGGACCACACCGAGTTTGTGAAGCAGGTTATGTACACAATATCGCTATTGGAGTCTCTGACATCCCTTCCGAACAATAACTAGCAACGGAACGACGTCGACGATGACACTGTGTCAAAGGGATCAAGGGTGAGGAAAGTAGTATGTTGTGCTTCTATTGGTACACACACACACACACACACACACACACACACACACACACGACGTTCTGGCTCTCAAGTGAAGCGCTTTAAATTTCTTGAGTCTGGCGTGTAATTCATTCTGCTCCTGCCAATGCAAATCCAGTCCGTTATCAAGATACAGTAGTCGGGTGGCCAGACGGCAGAAAGATAGAGTTCTGAAAAGTTGAAACATGTGGTTCTGCCAGCTGTTTGACGGAAAGTTCGAGAGAAGACTCTTATTTAAATGCATCTTTACAAATGCCTACTCGTTTTGTGAGGACGAGCTGCGGCCGAACTTCTACAGCACGCGTCATCCATTATGGATGTGCCTCCCGGGAATTTTGTGCGGCACCGCTGCAGCGGGCGCGGCGCTGCCTGCAATTTCCGGCCAGCGTCCACCTGGCAGCGTGCGGAGCTGCGATAGCGGCTCGTCTGCCGCGACACGGCGCCGCCGCCTACGCCCGTATCGCCCGTCCACCGCACCCTCCCGCCTCTGCTAAGTCCGCCGGGCTCTCGCCGTCAACGTCACTTTAGGGCCGGAGGGGAATTACTTTCTGGAGGCATCTCGTACCCTAAACAACAGCAGCGCTATTAATAAAATGGCTCTAGTATACACGATACGTGTGACGGTGCTGAGCTGATTCCGAGGTTATCTTTTGACGATGCCATTATGGCTCCATGATATTAGGACACGATTTAAAAACATATCTGAATATCGTCGTTGTTAACCGGAACTGGTAGTCTGAGAAACTAACAAATTTGTGGTCATAGACGGAAATAGAGAAATTAATTCTACACCTTCTGGATCACTGCTCGATTGGCGACTACGTTGCAGCTTGTGACAAATAAATCAACCCACTAGAAAATGCTGTGTAATACATCTTCAGGTCTACAAAATGAAATGAAGTATCAAAAAAGTTTAGAGTTTAATGACCAACCCCTATCGTGGTCATTACAGTCCGCGATTCGGCCCAGAAAATTATTTTGAACAATTAGTTCATGAGCAAACTCGAAGCGTAAATGGTTCAAAAGCACACTTGACCTTTTAGCAACAAATAATCCTGGACAAATAGTGAGTGTTGTGACAAATACAGGGATTAGTGACCACAAGGCAGCTGCTGCTAGGCTGAATACCGTAACACCAACAACCATCAAAAAATAACGCAAAGTATATCTATTTAAAAATGCTGATAAAAATTCTCTTAACGCCTTTTTAAGAGACAGTCCTCACTCCTTCCGATCTGATCATGTAAGTGTAGAAAAGATGTGGAATGTTTTCAAAGAGATAGTATCAACAGCAATTGAGAGATATATACCACATAAATTAATAAGTGATGGTACTGATCCCCCATGGTACACAAAACGGGTCAGCAACGAAAACAGCATGCCAAATTTAAAAGAATGAAAAATCCCGAAGATTGGCAGAGTCTTACAGAAGTTAGAAATATTGCGTGTACTTCAATTTGAGATGCTTTTAATAATTTGCACAACGATATTCTGTCTCGAAATCTGGCAGAAAACCCAAAGAAATTCCGGTCATACATAAAGTACACCAGTGGCAAGACGCAGTCAGTACCTTCACTGCGTGATAACAACGGTGAAGTCACTAATGACAGTGCCACTAAAGCAGAGTTATTAAACACGGTTTCCGAAACTCCTTCACCAAAGACGACGAAGTAAATATTCCTAAATTCAAATCAAGAACAACTGCCAAGATGCGAAACATAGAAGTAGGTATCCTCGGAGTAACGAAACAGCTTAAAACACTTAATAAATGCAAGGCTTCGGGTCCAGACTGTATACCAGTCAGGTTCCTCACAGAGTATGCTCATGGAATAGCTCCATATTTAGCAATTATATACAACCACTCGCTCACAGAAAGATACGCACCTAAAGACGGGAAAATTGCTCAAGTCACACCAATACCCAAAAAGGGAAGTAGGAGTAATCCGCTGAATTACAGGCCTATATCACTAACGTAGATTTGCAGTAGGGTTTTAGAACATATACTGTATTCGAACATTATGAAGTACCTCGAAGAAAACGATTTATTGAAATATAGTCAGCACGAATTCAGAAAATATCGTTCTTGTGAAACACAACTAGCTCTTTATACTCATGAAGTAATAAGTGCTATCGACAGGGAATGTCAAATTCATTCCATATTTTTAGATTTCCGGAAGGCTTTCGACTCCGTTCCTCACAAGCGTCTCCTAATCAAACTGCGTGCCTATAGAGTATCGCCTCAGTTGTGCGACAGGATTCGTGATTTCCTGTCAGAAAGGTCTCAGTTCTTAGTAATAGACGGAAAGTCATCGAGTAAAACACAAGTAATATCCGGCGTTCCCCAAGGAAGTGTTACAGGCCCTCTATTGTTCCTGATCTATATTAACGACATAGGAGACAATCTGAGTAGCCGTCTTAGATTGTTTGCAGATGATGCTGTCATTTACTGTCTTGTAAAGTCATCAGATGATCAAAACGACTTGAAAATGTTTTAGATAAGATATCTGTATAGTGCGACAAGTGGCAATTGACCCTGAATAAAGAAAAGTGCGAAGTTATTGACATGAGTACTAAAAGAAATCAGCTAAATTTCGATTACGTGATAAGTCACACAAATCTGAGGGCTGCAAATTCAACTAAATACTTAGGGATTACAATTACAAATAACCTAAATTGGAACGATCACATATATAATATTGTGTGTAGAGCAAACCAAAGACAGCGATTCATTGGCAGAACTCTTAGAAGATGCAACAGGTCTACTAAAGAGACTGCTTACACTACACTTGTCCGCCCTATTCTGGAGTACTGCTGTGCGGTGTGGGATCCGCATCAGATGGGACTGATGGAGGACATCGAAAAAGTAAAAAGAAGGGCAACTGGTTTTGTATTATGGCAAAATAGGGGAGATAGTGTCACAGAGATGATACGTGAATTGGAGTGAAAATCATTAAAACAAAGGCGTTTCGAGACCTCTCATGAAATTTCAATCACCAGTTTTCTCCTCCGACTGCGAAAACATTCTGTTGACATCCACCTACATAGGAAGAAAAGATCATCACGATAAAATGAGAGGAATCGGGGCTCGCACGGAAAAGTTTAAGTACTCGTTTTTCCCGCGTGCCGTTCGAGAGTGGAACGGTAGAGACGCAGCATGAAGGTGGTTAATTGAACCCTCTGCCAGGCACTTTATTGTGAATAGCAGAGTAATGACGTAGATGTAGATGAAGATTGTTAAGTTCAAATGGACAAGTATAGAAAAACTGCACGCAGCCTCTTTGAAAGACATAAACAATTTTGGCCGACTGGAAAAAATGGCTCTGAGCACTATGGAACTTAACAGCTATGGTCATCAGTCCCCTAGAACTTAGAACTACTTAAACCTAAAGACAGCTCACAACACCCAGTCATCACGAGGCAGAGAAAAGCCGACTAGAAATTCAACTCTTTTGGAATATCTTGGTTCGGATTCAAGAATGTTTTCAACGATTTCATTGGTGAAGGAATTTACGAAAACCGTCTTTAGTGACTCTGCTTTAGTGACACTGTCATCAGTAACGTCACCATGTTATCGCTGGTATACTTTACCTACGAACAAAATGTCTTTGGATTTTCAGCCAGATTTCAAGACAGAGTTTCGTGGCGGAAAATATGAAAAGTATCTCGCACTAAAATTAGCGCTACATTTCCAGCTTCTGTAAAATTTTTGTAAAATTCTCTTCATTTATTCCCGTCTTATTCACCATTCTCTTAGTTTGGAATCAAAATATGTTGTAAATTAGAATTAATGTAATTCGTGTTTGTGAAAGTAAGGATATTATGATGACCGCTGTCCCAATCATAGGCCGAAGTGACGCAAAGTTAACACTGTGGACACGTATTGAGAAGGGGCCAGGTCCGGATTCGTGTCGGGCCACCCTGGTCTGGGTTTTTGTGAATTCGCTCCTTCAATTATTGGAACTACAAGGATAATTTCCATGAAAGGCCTCACCTGAGATGGTACAACATGATCAATTACCTCTTTGTTGATTAGACACTGAATATGAGACGAAAAGTTAAAAGGGACCTCTTTTCGAAAATTTTGGATTTTGAGGTAATGTAATTTTTAAATTCAGCATAAAAGTCTGAACAATTTAGGTGTTTTGAGACATGCGTTGTGAAGTTTCACTTTATTCCCATTGTTTAATTTGACATATTTAGCCAACAAATTATGCATACATATTACCCTTAAAATGTACTTTGTCAAATGGTACCTGCCTTTTTCAGTTAACATTACACATTTAGTTCTTGACCTCCTCAGATCTATAGAACATTATTGTCAACAAAACTTTAAAACCAAAAGAAACAACCACAAAATTATAAGAATTAGCGTACCCTGCTCTGCCTTTTTTTTTTTTTTGCAATGTCCTGGTATTTTTGCTTGTGTTATGGCATCTTTTTGACCAAATTTTGTTTTTTTTGCCCGTTAATGGGCCAAAACTATAGTAACTGGAATCGGACACGACCAGAAGACGCTGGCTGACACGGCCGCAAACCAATGGGTGGACAACGACGACAACATGATACAATGAAAAGTCTGGACAGTGAAATAAATCGACAACCTGGACGTAGCAACATCAGGAACAAACAACGATGAGGACAACGAGCAATACGAGAGTGCAGACGGAACACGGCTGAGGCGCGTGACATTTTTTACTTTATTTTACTTTGTTTTATTTTATTTTTTTGGTGGTAGGTTGAAGTCCACGGTCATGGTGAGTCACCATCTTACTATGTTGACGTAAGTTAAAAGTGGCCGATCTTAAAATGATGTCATACCAAGAACATCATTGGAGTGAACTTTGAAGGTGTGGCGGTGGGACTTGAAGTCCCATACCACCCTCTGACGGTGGAAGTTTAAGGCAAAGGCAAAAGGTAACACAACTACATTAGGTGCTGACATTGGTTTCTTGAGATGGTTGACACACATTGAGTAGTCGTATCAACACTGACACTTCATTAGTGGCCGTAACAGGGCTATCGTTAGCTATGGTTGGAATTTGATTCCTCAAGGGTGGTGAGAGGATCAGGGTGGCCGCGCCAGTGCCGGGGAGTCGTGGTGCCAAAGTTCCGAAGTTTTGTAAGCCAGGGGTCGTGTCGCGCAGGGCATCCACACGCCTTCTCTCGACTTGACGTCTTCAGAGTGACCATGTTCGTTTCCTCGTGAAGGGTAGCTACCATGGTGGCGGATGTTGCATGCAGGCTCCACCGAAGCACCTTATTCTGCAGGCGCTCGAGGGTCTGCATCCGGGAGGCGCTAACCGTGGCCCATTCATTGGAGTTACAGATGAGAGAAGGGTGGACAACCATCCGGTACAGTCGGAGCTTCGTTTCGAGATTCAGTTCGCAGCTATTGAACATTGAGTACAACGCTTTTATCAGTTTCTGTAATTTGTGTGTGGGCGACGTAGTCTGCATGTCGATGGAAGAGCAGTTTTTATCCATTCAGACGCCTGCAAATTTGGTATCAGGGGACCATGGGACCCGGACGCCTGCAATAATGATGTTGCGGCGAAGGATTGGGCATCGTTTGGTGAAGTAGACTGCCGCAGTTTTGGTGGAATTGAGGGCGATCTTGTTTGAACGACAGCAGGTGCCTGTCGCGTCCACCTGCCTCTGGAGACGAGCTACGAGTTGGTCCCTGTTACGGGCGGTCGTATAGGGCGCCATATCATCGGCGTATTGCGCCAGGTGGCAGTGTGGGATGACTGGCATATCATCAATATAAATGTTAAGTTCCGTGCCCCTGCGCTGCTAGCTTTATACGCGACCGCGGGCGCCGACAGGCTGACAGTGGGCGTGGTGGTGGGGAAGGTGGTGACGGGGGGGGGGGGGGGGGGGGGGGGAAGGGCTCATGGCCTGCCTTACAGCGCTGAAGCGGCGACAGCAATTCGAAGAGCGCCGCCTAATAGCCATCGTCTAGATCCACGGGTTCTGGCTGGCTTTCAAGCTCGTCGGGCCAGGATAGCAGAAATACCGCCTAGCATTTTGAATTCACAAAACCCCCAAAAATAGATTACTGAGCTCCCATGATTTGTTGTGGAATAACTATTTGATTTTCTGCTTCCAAAATACTTGAAGTCCCATACCACCCTCTGACGGTGGAAGTTTAAGGCAAAGGCAAAAGGTAACACAACTACATTAGGTGCTGACATTGGTTTCTTGTGATGGTTGACACACATTGAAGGGATTCAAGATCGTTCACGAACATCATTTTGGCCTCTTTTTCTTTGGTTCTGGAATATGGTAATATTCTTCATCAGGATCCTAATTGTCGTCTTGTGTTTCTACTTCTACTTCAAGATACAGGATGTATCTTTATTCCTCTTTGCAGCAGGTCCTGGCATTATAAAAAAAAATCTGTTTTGTTGTTGTGTCATCCCTGTAGGAAACAATACGGAGGAATACTCAATGCGTTCATTGTCTTTGCGAAAGATGGGGATCGCAAATTCATTTTCATCAATATCCAGTTTTCAGTGTACACTACCTTTGAAGCGTAGTTTGTTAGCTCTACTATTCTCGAAAACATTAAGTGAGACATATGTATTCGTAGCAACTTCACTTTTTCCGTTTCCAGCCGAACAGCAGAGCTAACAAGGGGGGTAGGTGCAGGTTTTTGTTGCTGCAGTAACATCAGCTTTCAGCTGGCATTTTAGAGCTGCTAACTGCAAATTGGTAACATTGGTAGGCATTTACAACTCCCATATAATTAGGGACCACTTACTTTTTTGGCATTCTTGTATTTAAAGAATGTTCTTCTTTTAAACAAAGCTACTCCGAGCTCCTTAAAATGCGTATAAAATGAAGAATATACTATTTTGTGAAGCACTGCATATGTAGCTCCGACATTTGGACAAAGAGCCTCTTGTCAGGCTAGTGTTATTTCCACATAACGAGATGAGATCCTTTTTCAGAAGACTGCTGTTGGTAGCTATTAATGATATTATTAACACATATTGGGTTAATACAACGTTGCCGCGCGTGTTAGTTGCGCGCTCTGAGACGCCTCGCCACGATTCGCGGGGCACCCCCGTCGGAGTTTCGAGTCCTCTCTCGGGCATGGGTGCGTGTGTGTTGTCCTTTGCATAAGTTAAAGTTAGTTTAAGTAGTGTGTAAGTCTAGGGACCGATGACCTCAGCAGTTTGGTCCCACAGGAACTTCCCATCACAAAAAAAAAAAAAAAACGAAACTGCGTTCAAACCGATACGAGCGTGAACTGAATGAAGTAAAGTAAACAACATAGAAAAAAAAATGAAAACAGATATTTTACACATTATCGAACGTTTTTGTTTGAACTGAAAACTACTTCTCTGACAAGAGGTCCCTTTTCGCTTTCCATCTCACATAACTACTACTCTGGCTTTACCTGTAATGTCCCCATATCTCTAGGTTAATGTACTGTTTCTGATCCAGAATGAATCATTCTTGGATTTTAGCAAAATTGTCAACTACTCTATTTACACTATTATCACTTTATTCCTCCAATGCTAATAGTCACTGTTACGAGAGCACACATAAGAAAAGAGTTTATTCTGTTCACGTAAAGATAGGCTATTAGAACGACGTCAACCACACTTTTTGCATCCCTTCTGATGCTTTCCAAGAGCCACATGATCAGATTCCATTTTATATCATTCATAGCCATTCAAGGACATTCCATCTATGTGTCTCACCTGAGAGTTTTAATATATAAAAATATATTTCACTGGTTTGTTTTTCCCTACTCTGCTTAGAGCAGTTTTTGTCTTTCTAGTGCTTGCTGTGGAGGTGAGCAAGGTGGAATGTGAGCTCGATTATATAATTGATGGTTGGTACGGACAAATTTTGAAATAGTCAGTAGTAATCACTGAAATAAACTCGTCACCAAACTGCAGCTCTGTGAATCCGATTCCTAAACTGGCAATCTCCGTCACACCACCTAAATACTCTTTGATGAAAAAATAAATCATTCAATATGGAAATAATTGCTCGAACACGTATGTAGAGTGATAGAGACATTCATCAGTTTCTTCCTCAACAACGCACAAACATCGCTGCAGTATTCATATAAGTCAAAACGGCTATCCCAATCCTGTAATTATGTACATGTCTCGCTTTTTGATCTAACCAGAACAGAGTATATCATAATTGACTCATTAATACCATAATGGACTCCAAACAAATGACCTCCAGCGGAGAGAAAAATACGCGTTTAGCGCTACGGATCGCTAAGTGCAGACAATAACTACTCTGGAGAACAGAAAACTCTTAATACAAGTACGATATGTTGTAGAGTTGAAGCCGGTAGTAAGTTGATATCCTGGAGAGAACAGCTGATCTCTCACTGTGACGTACCCTTGTACCTGGAGGTGAAACTTGGGTTTACTCTAACCTTCACACCTCACTGGGTAGACACAAAACTTAAAACGTGTACTCGTAATAGCACGACAAAAGCTTTTTCGTCCTCTTTCAGTACCAACCCTTGCACTATACTTCTCCACAGATAATATTCAGAACCCGTCTGGATGAACTATGCTCGTGACAGACAGGTTGACAGGTCTCACAAAGAGAGCACATGTTTCAAGGGCTTGCCTGCGTCCAACTCCAGTTAGCATGACACACTCCCGTCAGACAAAGGACAGATGTACATCTGGAAGAATAAGAAAGAAACTGTCACTCAGAGAGCCCTAGTACAGCCATGACAGCCGCCTAGGGTCAGATTTAAAAAGGCCAACCTGTGGTCGACAGAGTTCTACGTATTAGTGGATAGGCTCAGGGGAGTTAAGTAGCTGCACACCAAAGAGCAACTTGCTTCTGACAACGACATGATCTGTATGAGATGAGATGGAACAGACTGACGACTGAAGACGGGAGTGCTGTGGTGCAAAGAGAATGTGATGCGATGAGGGTACATCACCCAAGAGGCACACGGTGAGAGTGCGAATCTGCAAGATGCTCAGCACCTTGCCTGCCGAAAGCTGTGAGAACCAATTACTATCGACGATATGGTCAAAGTTAATTTAAAAATATATTCAAGCAACACTGTTATGGGCTATGTGGGCATTTCAATAGTTAATATATCTCATCTCATTTGTTGATATCGTTTGGCTATTTTTTTCTATGTCAATGCCTAATTTCGTAACCAGATTTCCTGAAAATGATCCTAATAGTGCTAATAGTGAAACATTAAAATCTAAAATAATAAGAAATAGTAATTACTCGCCAGAGCAAAAAGCTTTGGAAAACTACGTTTCTAGAGTTTGTATGGAACAAAATTATCTTGTTAATAAAGTATCGTATTTTTCGACTTACAATATACTGTGATATTTGTTCACACTCATCTAACATATAATGGAGAGCACGTGTAGCATTGTTCGTGTTCTTGTCGCAATAATATATTTTTTTATTTCTCTTCTTTACGACATAAATTTAAAAAAAATGAGATCACTTTGAGTCATTGGCGTCCATCATCAGCTCATAACGATGTAAACAGACAGCTGCTCGAGACGTCGGCCTCAAATTTGAAACTACTCCAATGTCGACGTGTTCAACTAATTATCTATTATTTTGAATTAAACGTGCAGTAGTATAACGACCAAGGAATAATTTAGTTAAATGTCAAAAATCACTGGAACATTTCCAGCGGAGCTTCTTACCAGACCGTATGTATGTGTCACCAGGCGACACAACGACGAGGCAAACTGAAATATTTGGAATCAGCTGTCTCCCAGTTGTCACTTGTAGAGCTGTAAAAGGCTGCAGCTCATCGTTAACACTTACCAACAAGCTAAAGAGCCAGGGATGAAGACTCTGCACCACACCTCCAAATCTTGGCCAGTAGACGGAAAATTAAGACCATCTTGTGGGACGAAATGTTCTAGAAAGATAATGAAACAGGTCGTGTGCAACCAGATCCGGATGGAAAAAGGCGCTTGAGAAGAGTACAAATGGACAGCCATGGGCGGTTCGAATCAGTAGTGGAGTAGTAGACTATCGAGTAGAAGAGGAGAGAAGTACAACAACGGAGTGACAGAATATCGATGAATATCCAGGAAGACCAGCAAGAATGCTTGACGGCAGCCGGCACTGTTGGAGCAGTAAGACTTCATCCAAGAGATGACAGTGTTACTCAGGGGGTGTAACTGCAGCAGACGAATGAGTAGAAATCTTAAAAGTGTCGTATACGCGGTGTCCCAGAAATGTTGTGATAAACTTTGAGGGGTTGTAAAGGATATCTTGGAGAACAAATCGAGGATAGGAACCCATGTCCGGAAACGTCATCCAGTGATGATGAAAAGCTTCAAAGTTGCAGGCGCTGGCGCCTGCCACTAGGCAACCCCTTCGGCAGCAAATGTGACTTTGCATGCCGTTGGACTGTAGGTGGAACGTCTCGCAAAGTTGTTTGTTACTCAGTAATCGAAACTGGAAACTGACTGCCAGGATCGCCAGTGGAGAAGATGGAGCCAGCTGCCGAGTAGCAAGGCTTTGTCTCCTATGAATGCGATGCTTTGTCGTCTCTGTGGACGACGATTTGGGATAGGGGTTTCCATCTGCTGTCCATTTTTCTCCTCTAACCCTCTGAAAAAAATGGTTCAAATGGCTCTGAGCACTATGGGAATTAACTTCTAAGGTCATCAGTCCCCTATAACTTGGAACAGTTAAACCTAAATAACCTAAGGGAATCACATACATCCATGCCCGAGGCAGGATTCGAACCTGCGACCGTAGCAGTCGCGCGGTTCCAGACTGTAGCGCCTAGAACCGCTCGACCGCACTGGCCGGCTAACCCTATAAAATCTCCAATGTTTTTTGTTATACAGGAGGAAAATAAACGGCGCATGGAAACCTGTGTCAAACACCGCCATACACCAAGGCAACAGAAAATCGCGAGACAAGGCCAGTCTACGCAGTCAGTGTCGATTACTAAATAACAAACAACTTTGCGGGATGTTTCGCCTACTGTCCGTCAGTGAACAATGTCAAGTTTGGTGTCGAAGTGGTAGCCTAAGGCCAGGCGCCGGCGCCTATAAATTTGAAGCTCTGTAGCGTCGTTGAATAACATTTTTGACACGTGTTCGTACACTCGATTTCTTCAAAACACCCTCTACAACGCTTCGAAGTGAGTGAGTCGCAACATTACTATGAGAGACTGAGTACATTTCACTGAGTATTGCTGAACAGAGACAGCGATATAACAAGTGGAAAAGTTTGCACTTGTCTCCGAGCATTTAATGGTGCCTAGAACAAAAGGCCAGGTGCCTCTGGTCTCTTGATCTTGGAAGCCCGTCTGCAGTAAGACCGAATCACAGTGAAAGAGATTTCGAAATAAAGTGTTAGGGTCAAGTGTAACTCACGTATGTATGTGTTAAGGGATTTGTTGGTCATACATCTCACATACAGATATTTCTAATGTTAAATAGATGTGTTCGCATCATCTTGCTACTTGGGAGATCATCATCCCTGTCAAAAGAACCATTTCTGTTCCGCAGCATCAACTGCAAACCACAGCAAATAATCTGCTCCCTCTCGACTCCGTTATAAAGGTTAATTAGAGGAAACAAGGGAACAATAGTGTCGTGAACGTCAGCTTGGGCCTGTGCAAAGACGCGACAGTAGTGTTATGGAATCTAGTCCGGCTTATGCGCTTCTGTGAGAACGGAATAACTGCTACTAAAAATAAATTCAGAGTGTTTGAAGTTCGAACATTAATTGAGTAAAGTACTTTATGAATAAAATTTGGAGCAATCTATAGATATGAGGTAGTTAAACATAAAATAAGTGCTTTTTCTTAGCTTCTACCCGATGTCAACCTTTCTCTTGCTCCGATAAATTAGAGCCAAATGGTTCAAATGGCTCTGAGCACTATGGGACTCAACTGCTGTGGTCATCAGTCCCCTAGAACTTAGAGCTACTTAAACCTAACTAACCTAAGGACATCACACACATCCATGCCCGAGGCAGGATTCGAACCTGCGACCGTAGCAGTCGCACGGTTCCGGACTGCGCGCCTAGAACCGCGAGACAATTAGAGCCAACCGAGGAATCTGTCGGCATGAATCTGTCTAATTCAGCGAATGTATCAGACTTCTCTATGGATGTCAGAACAGTTGCTGCGCTGACATATTAACTCCGTTTGCCGGACACGGCACGGGCTGTAGTTTTTTTCATTCGCTAACAACGCTGTGCCAGTTTATTTTGGTCGTAGAATGTTTTGTGTCTCTAAGACAGACGCAAATCTTTCCAAAAATTCTTTGTAAGAAGAATCTGGAAAGAATTCACGAATACTCCAACAGAATGTCCCTCTAACAGCTTGGTGTCTCCATTCTCTATTGAGCAAGGCAGAGAATGCGTAAGATAGTTCTTATAAATTGCATTCACCAATTATAAAACAAGACTTTTTTTATAATACACCACCAAAACCCGATATTAAATAAAACAGTATTTTGCGGCAACTATATTCGGCCTTCCCTCATCATCTGGCAGACTTCACGGCTCAAAGTAGAATATGACTAAACTGTATGAAACTGTATGAGTATACACCGAGATGACAAAAATCACGGGATACTTCCTAATATCGTGTCGGACCTCCTTTTTCCCCGCGTAGTGCAGCAACTCGACGTGGCATGGACTCACCAAGTTGTTGGAAGTGCCCTGCAGAAATATTAGGCCATGCACCATCTATATCCACCCATAATTACGTAAGTGTTGCCGGTGTAGGATTTTGTGCACAAACTAACCTCTCTATTATGTCCCATAAACGTTCTATTGGATTCATGCCGAGCGATTTGAATGGCTAAATAATTCTCTCGAAATGTCCAGAATGTCCTTCAAACCAACTGCGAACAGCTGTGATCCAATGATATGATGCATTGTCATCCATAAAAATGCCATCTTTGTTTGGAAACATAAAGTCCAATACGGCTGCAAATAGTTTTCAGGTAGTCGTACATAATCATTTCCAGTCAATGATCGGACCAGAGGACCCAGTCCATTCCAAGTAAACACGGATCAAACCATTATGGAGCCACCACCGGCTTGCACAGTGCCTTGTCGACAACTTGGGCCCATGGATTCGTGGTGTCTGCGTCACCCTCAAAACCTACCATCGGCTCTTAGCAACGGAAATCGGGACAATTTGACCAGGTCATGGTTTACAGATATCTAGCGTCAAATAGATATGGTCGTGAGCCCAGGAGAGGCGCTGCAGGTGATGTGTTGTTAGCAAAGGCACCCTCGTTGACTATCTGCTGCCGTAGTCCAACATCGCCACATCTCGCTGCACTGTCCTAACGGACACGTTCGTCGTACCTCCTAAATTGATTTCTGCGGTTATTTCACGCAGCGTTGCTTTTCTGTTAGCGCTGACAACTCTACGTTGTTAAGTGAAGGCCGTCGGCCACTGAGGTGCCCGTGGAGAAAGGTAATGATTGAAATTTAGTGTTCTTGGCCCACTCTTAACACTGTGGATCTCGGAATACTGAATTCAATAAAAGTTTCCGAAATTGAATGTCCTATGCATCTAGCCACAACTACCATTACGCATTCAAAGTTTGTCAGTTACCTTTGTGTAGGCATAATGTCGTCTAAATTCATTTCACATGAATCATCCGAGTAAAAATGACAGCTTCGCCAATACACTGCCCTTTTATATCTTGTGCACACGATACTACCGGCACTTGTAAAAGTGCATACCGCTCCCCCATAACTTTTGTCACCTCAGTGTACATAGTCATAGACACATGGCTTATATCACTTTGAGCTGTAAAACCTGCAGGTAGATGACAGAAATCTGAGACTAGATACAACAAAATAAAATCTTTTTTCATAGTAACTTGTGGTGTTAAATAATTACCCACCCTAAGGAGACATTTTTTATCTTATTTTTATTTATTGCCAAATTATAGACCTGTTACCTGATGTTCAAAGCAGGTCATACATCTCACAATTTTAATTTTTCATCTTTTTACAGTTTTTTATCTACAACATTTACAAGGAATAACACTTTTCAAAATAACAATAATTTAAGGTTGAAATATAAATCAAAGTTTGTTGTTTTATAAGAAGAATATAAAAAAGATAGGATAGAGGAGAGATCTGTTAGCACCATCACCGAATCTGACTGACGGTGAATACCTCGGAATGGTTTCTTCGAGCCGTTGTCCTCCAGTCACACACACACACACACACACACACACACACACACACACACACACAAATGGTTATTAGTAGAGAAATAATGTTGCTTATCCTATTTGTTACTAATCCTATGTATTAACTCTAAACATTCATGGTGGTGTCTGTTTGTTCTACACTGTGTCTCCCTATCACTTTCGCGCAACGACGCTCTGAGCGTGTTTCTTAGGGAATTGACTAGTTTGAACCTGAGACCTGTTGCTGGTAAGGAGACGCCAGACCACACATGACATGTAGAATTCAGAAGAGTTCAGTGAGACTAGCGATGATATAACCAAATACTAAATGATCTCAGCGTCAGCTCCACTGCACTCCCTGTAAAAGAATCTTAATACTAACTAAATTTAGTGGAAGGGGTTCAATGCTTTCCTATTTTTAGTTAGCTGGTAAAATAACGTCGAAAAAGCAGTTAAGTTTACCATTGGAAAGTTTATTCCACTCGCAAAACATCGTTTATAAATTGCACTATTGATAAAAGGAAATGTTTTAATACAGGATGGTAAAAACCAACTGCGTTCAACAAAAATGTGAACTAATATTCCCTAAATGGGTTTCCAAGTTCTACAATCGATCGAAGGATGACCTATGCCATATCACATCTATACTCTAGGTTTAATTTAAGTTTCACAAAAGAGAAAACTATCAAAATGGTCTACAGTGACCCTCAATTATCTATAATTACTTATCTAACTTGTCGTAAATTACAGTGACTGATGTGGCTTCTCAATAACTATATAAAAGAAAAATCATCGCGTTTCAGATCTGTTCTTCAAGTGCCAAATGTGAACACCATGAGTTTTAATTATCTATCGACACTAGTATTACGCAAAAAAAGGGGTGTAACAGATGAGACTTCTGCAGTTCTGAGTGAAGCCTTATGCGCTCAAAAATGCGGCATCGCGTGCGTTCACTACCTTGTCGGTGTTTAGGCAGCGTCAGGGTAATTTACCGAAGTTGGTTTAAAAAAACTATCTGGCTATGTTTTCATCTGACCAATCAGGGTTTCAATGTTAACCTTAAGCTCCGCCTACAAAAATCCTGTCTATCCAATGAGAAACGTTATACTTTTCGTGGTGGGGCAATGTTTTTAAAGTTTGCAACGTAACAGAGACGCTAAGAAGTCTCACGCTAAAACTTGCAGGTGGTAGTGGCCCTTTTTGTGTTATCGTAAGATCTATACTGTTTTTCTGGAGGGCTCTAGCTTTTAACATGGACTAGGGGGTGGTCCTTGACGTAACAGAGACGCGAAAAAGTCTCACGCTAAAACGTGCGGGTGGTAGTCTTACAGGTAGGCTAGCGGCGTGGGTGTCCAGGCCGTCCCTTATCGTAGGGCCTTCTAGCTTAACACGGTTCTGCTCTCTGCTTCTGTTCTCGTTTCTCCCCTCGGAACTGCATCGGTCTCATTCTTGTGTCAGTCTGTGGTATTCCATTTGCTCACTCGTTACTCGTATTACTTTGGTTAATTTAATGTCACGATTTATTCGGAGCCATATGACATACTACTGGATTTGCTTATCATGTCAGGGTTTTCATGGAAGGTGTTGGATTTGCCTGACACCTTACATAACTACTGTAGGTGCCCATCCATGTAAAGTGTTAGGTGTTTTCTTAGCTAGATCGCCAGCACCTTTGCTTATTTACTGTCACATCTCAGCTTCCTCCTCCTGTTCCTCCTCATTGTCACTATTTTCGCTATCACTGTGGGTATCGCTGTCCTTCTCTGGAGATTGTTGTTACGCTGCACATAGGCATATCTGTAATGTCATGTCTTCATGTACTCTTCATGTGTTGTTTTTGAAATACTGTTTGTCAGTGCGTTTAATAGTGCCCATTGTTATTCGTCTCTTATTGCTGTGTATATATCTATGCCTGTATCTGTGTAGTCTAAGTACAGTGCATGTCTGTTGTTTGTGACTTGCCCGCAGAAAAAGACATCAGGCAAGTACTTAGTTAATCGACTAAATAAAAGACTAAAACTCCGCCCGATTAGGCCATGAAAGCCCAATGATACTGACAAGCCGCCGTGTCATCCTCAGCCCACCGGCGTCACGGATGCGGATATGGAGGGGCATTTGGACAGCACACCGCTCTCCCGTCGGTTTACGAGACGGTAATCTACTAAATAGACTACACTAAATCTACCCGCCCTCTTCTGAAGTATTGCTACACGTTATGGTGTCCTTGCCAGGTCGAACTGATGGAGCACATCAAGTGACTTCGTGGAAAGGAAGCTCCCCATATATTATTACAAAACAGAGGTGAAAGTGACACAAATATGATAAGCCAGATGGGCTGTCAGTCAATAAAACAAAGGAATTTCTCTTTGAAATGAGATCTTTTCACGAAAGTACATCACCAACGTTCTCCTCAGAACACCAAAAAAATTTTGTTTATTCACACCTCCTTAGAAAAAATTGATCATCATTATAAAATAATAGAAATTAGACCTCAGACGGAAATATTTAGATCTTGCCATGTGGTATTCGAGAATGGAAGTGGTCCCATGAAACCTGTGCCAAATACATATCATATTTCTTGGTCGTTAACGAGGTGCATGAGTGCTGCCTTCTAGTAGTCATGCAATGTCTCAAGCAATCCACAGAAGGCTTTCTATAGCGTGCACGGTAAAAATCGTAGAGGGAGACCAAGAGATGAATACACTAAAGAGATTCAGAAGGATGTAGGTTGCAGTAGGTACTGGGAGATGAAGCAGCTTGCACAGGATAGAGTAGCATTGAGAAGAGCTGCATAAAACCAGTCTCTGGACTGAAGACCACAACAGCAACAACGAGGTGCAAGGACAATGTAATAACGTTGGTCTACAAGTTGCAATGAGAGAAACGCAGTCACAGTTGTGACATGAAACAAGAAATACTAGTACTTTCCACTTTCGATACAACGGTAATGGCTCCAACTGTTGATAATAAAGTCTCTCATGGTTGTCCAGCTCTGTGTGCTTGATAGATGTCTGGTTGATGTCCAGTCGATGTCCTACATAGTGGTGTCTGGGTTGGTGTTCGGCTCGGCCGGTTTGAGGCTGGTCGGTGTCTTGGTTGGAGTCTTGGGCTGCGCTGGGTCGACATTCGGTCGGCGATCTGGGCGGCGCTGAAGACTGCTGCTGTAGTTTGCTACGGACTGATGAATTATGGAGAGCAGCCAGCGTTGAGCCCAGAGTGTGAGTGCTGTCGTCTAGTAGTCATCAAGTGTCTCAAGTAATCCACAGAAGGCGTACTGTATCGTGTCATGAGACATGCAGACACATTTCACGTAGCGTGCACTCTCAGTTTAGTGCCGTGTTCGCAGCGCTGCGATCGGATGCACGCGCTCTTGGCGGACGATGCTGGCAACTCCCTTGGTGCCTGCGGGAGTCTGGCATGTACACGGAGCGGTGACGTCTGCCACGGTTTGCAAGGATGCGGTGTGTACGACCTGAATTGTAATTGCCATGTGTATCTGGCTTCAGAGCAAGACGCCTATGGTTCCGGCAACCCGCCAGTCGCCGACGTATTGCGTGGTGGTATTAGCCAAGGGATGTTGCAGTACTGCTACAGAAGTGTTAGTTGCGGACTAATCGTGTAGAATTTGCTAGAAGTTGCTGTAGATGTAACAAACCTTCTCGCCATGGTAATGGCCTCAATTCACTATGAAAAGAGTACAAAAGTTTGTTCGGATATCTACAGGAAGCCAAATATTCATGACTAGATCCCGTATTGCTACCAAAATACTGAGATATTGTTTGTTACGTTTGACTCGCTCTACAAAATATTTCCAATCTTCAGTGTATTCTACGTGTGTACCGCTTCTACACTAAACGACAGTCACTTCAATAAGTTTCTTTAATTGTGTTTGATAATACTTACGATAGCTACCGTGCAAAAGTTTCTGTTAAGGTTGCCTGCACTATTCATACACTTGAAATTAAATGTGCGCCAAACTCTGCTATTAATTGGAACCAGTAATAAAATATTCTTGTTCTGGATGATACTTTTATGTAAGGAAGCCTTTCTCGGATAATTAAATGTTCTTACAAGTATTGGCTGACTTAAACTTCCTGGCAGACTAAAACTGTGTGCCCGACCGAGACTCGAACTCGGGACCTTTGCCTTTAGCGTGCAAGTGCTCTACCATCCGAGCTACCGAAGCACGACTCACGCCCGGTCCTCACAGCTTTACTTCTGCATGGTTCGCAGGAGAGCTTCTGTAGGTGAAGTTTGGAAGGTAGGAGACGAGATACTGGCAGAAGTAAAGCTGTGAGGACCGGGAGTGATTCGTGATCTGGTAGCTCAGATGGTAGAGCACTTGCCCGCGAAAGGCAAAGGTCCCGAGTTCGAGTCTCGGTTGGGCACACAGTTTTAATCTGCCAGGAAGTTTCATATCAGCGCACACTCCGCTGCAGAGTGAAAATCTCATTCTGGATTGGCTGATTTAGTTTGTTAGACTGTCAGATGGTGACCCGTGGTCTAGGGATAGCGTCTTTGATTAGTAATCAAAACGTCATCGGTCCCGGACTCCAAACCATCCACCGCTTAAATTGTGATTAATAAATAGCAGTGGTGACCAAAGATTTCGGGCATAAGGCTTTGTCAAAAAGGGTGTAGGAGAAGACAGAGGTTCAGGACACTCTCTTGTCCGTGGGATGGGAAACTTCACTTAAAGGCGGAACAATCAGCAATGATCAACGGAATGAGGATGCAGAAGGCAATGGAAACCACTGCATTAAAACCACAACGTGCATTCAGAGGACATGTGGCCTGTGCCAGAAAAAGTGTCATGATGATCTCTCCAATTGCAAAAGATTCCGGAATATCCCATATTTGGAACTCCGGGAGGAGACTGCCAAGGCGGAGGTGAACACGAGAAAAAGAAAGGATAACGTTCCACGAGTCGGGGCGTGCAACGTCAGATGCATGAATGTGGTATAGAGGCTAGAAAAGCTGAAAAGGCAGATGCAAAGGTTTTTAGCCAGGTGTAGTAGGGTCATGAAGTGAAATTGAAAGAAGACGAGTATTTCTTGTCAGAACGAGTATAGGGTGACATCAACAGCAGAAGAAAATGGTATAACGGGAGAAGGATTCGTTATGAATAGGAAGATAGAGCAGAGAGTATGTTACTGTGAACAGTTCAGTGGTAGGGCCGTTCTTATCAGAATCGATAGCAAACCAACACCGACAACGATATTTCAGGTATACAAGCCGACGTCGTAAGCTGAATATCAGGAGACAGAGAAAGATATGAAGATATTGAAAGAGTAATATAGTACATATGGAGGGATGAAAATTTCACAGTCGTGAGGGACTGGAATGTATTTCTAGGGGGGAAATAAAAGAAAAGGTTACTGGAGAATATGGACTTGGCACAAGGATGAGAGAGGACAATGATTGAGTTGTGTAATAAATTTCAACCAGTAACAGCGATTACTCTGTTCACTAATCGCAAGAGAAGAAGATACACGTGGGAAAGACCGGCAGATACGGAAATATTTCAGTTAGATTACATCGTGATCAGACAGAGATTACGAAATCAGATTCTGGATTGTAGGGCGTACCCGGGAGCAGATATTGACTCAGATCTCCATGTAGTAGTGATGAAGAATAGGCCAAAGTTTAAGAGATTAATCAGGAAGAATCAATTCTCAAGTAAGTGGGATACGGAAGTACTAAGGAATGATGAGATACGCTACACGTTCTTTAAGTCTATAGATAAACAATAACGAATGGCTCTGTAGGCAGTGCGGTTGAAGAGGAATAGTCATTTCTAAAAAAGGGGCAATTTCAGAAAGAAAAATGTAGGTACAAAGAAGGTTACTGCGAAGAAACCATGGGTGACAGAAGAAACACTTCAGTTGATTCTGAAGAAAGAACGTACAAATTTGTTCAGGGAAATGAAGGAATACAGAACTAAAAGTCACCGAGGAATGAAACAAATAGGAAGTTTAGGGAGGCTAAAACGAAATGACTGCATGAAAAATGTGAAGAAATAGAAAAAGAAATGATTCTTGGAGGGACTGACTCAGCATATAGGAAAATCGAAACAACCTTCTGTGAAATTAAAAGTAAGGGTGGTAACAAGATTGCAACGAAAATTCCACTGTTACATCCAGAGCAGAGGACGGATAGATGGAAATAATACATTGAAGGCCCTTTGAGGGGAAAGATTTGTCTGGTGTGAAAGAGGAAGAAGAAACAGGAGTAGATTTAGAACAGGTGGGGAATCCTGTATTACAATCAGAATTTAAGACGGGTTTGGAGGATTTAAGTTCAAATAAGGCAGAAGGGATCGATAACACTGTTGTTGTTATTGTGGTCTTCAGTCCTGAGACTGGTATGATGCAGCTCTCCATGCTACCCAATCCTGTGCAAGTTTCTTCATCTCCCAGTAGCTACTGCAACCTACATCCTTCTGAATGTGCTTAGTGTATTCATCTCCATGTCTCCCTCTACGATTTTTACCCTCCACGCCGCCCTCCAATGCTAAATTTGTGATCGCTTGATGCCTCACAACATGTCCTACCAACTGGTCTCTTCTTCTTATCAAGTTGTGCCACAAACTCCTCTTCTCCCCAATTCTATCCAATACCTCCTCATTAGTTATGTGATCTACCCATCCAATCTTCAGCATTCTTTTGTAGTACCACGTTTCGAAATCTTCTATTCTCTTCCTGTCCAAACTATTTATCCTCCACGTTTTACTTCCATACATGGCTACACTCCATACAAATATTTTCAGAAACGGCTTCCTGACATTTAAATCTATACTCGATGTTAACAAATTTCTCTTCTTCAGAAACGCTTTCCTTGACACTGCCAGTTTACATTTTATACCCTCTCGTCCTTCGACCATCATCAGTTATTTTGCTCCCCACATAGCAAAACTCCTTTACTACTTTAAGTGTCTCATTTCCTAATCTAATTCCCTCAGCATCACCTGACTTAACTCGACTACATTCCGTTATCTTCGTTTTGCTTTTGTTGATGTTCATCATATATCCTCCTTTCAAGACAATGTCCATTCCGTTCAACTGCTCTTCCAAGTCCTTTGCTGTCTCTGACAGAATTACAATGTCATCGGCGAACCTCAAAGTTTTTATTTCTTCTCCATGAACTTTAATACCTACTCCGAATTTTTCTTTTGTTTCCTTTACTACTTGTTCAATATACAGATGGAATAACATTGGGGAGAGGCTACAACCCTGTCTCACTCCCTTCCCAACCACTGCTTCCCTTTCCTGTCCCTCGACTCTAAAAACTGCCATCTGGTTTCTGTACAAATTGTAAATAGCCTTTCGCTCCCTGTATTTTACCCCTGCCACCTTTAGAATTTGGAAGCGAGTATTCCAGTCAATATTGTTAAAAGCTTTCTCTCAGTCTACAAATGCTGGAAACGTAGGTTTGCCTTTCCTTAATCTTTCTTCTAAGATAAGTCGTAAACTCAGTATTGCCTCACGTGTTCCAATATTTCTACGGAATACAAACTGATCTTCCCCGATGTCGGCTTCTAACAGTTTTTCCATTCGGCTGTAAAGAATTTGTGTTAGTAGTTTGCAGCTGTTCGGTAATTTTCACATCTGTCAACACCTGCTTTCTTTAGGTTTTGGAATTATTATATTCTTGTTGAAGTCTGAGGGTATTTCGCCTGTCTCATACATCTTTCTCACCAGGTCGTAGAGTTTTGTCAGGACTGGCTCTCCCAAGACCGTCAGTAGTTCTAATGGAATGTTGTCTACTCCCGGGGACTTGTTTCGGCTCAGGTCTTACAGTTCTCTGTCAAACTTTTCACGCAGTATCGTATCTCCCATTTCATCTTCATCTACATTCTCTTCCATTTCTATAATATTGTCCTCAAGTACATCGCCCTTGTATAGACCCTCTATATACTCTTTCCATCTTTCTGCTTTCCCTTCTTTGGTTAGAACTGGGTTTCCATCTGAGCTCTTGATATTCATTTTCTTTTCTCCAAAGGTCTCTTTAACGTTCCTGTAGGCAGTATCTATCTTAGCCCTAGTGAGATAAGCCTCTACATCCTTACATTTGTCCTCTAGCCATCCCTGCTTAGCCATTTTGCATTTCCTGTCGATCTCATTTTTGAGACGTTTGTATTCCTTTTCGGCTGCTTCATTTACTGCATTTTTATATTTTCTCCTTTCATCAATTAAATTCAATATTTCTTCTGTTACCCAAGGATTTCTAGCAGCCCTCGTCTTTTGACCATCTTGATCCTCTGCTGCCTTCACTACTTCATTCCTCAAAGCTATCCATTCTTCTTCTACTGTATTTCTCTCCCCCATTCCTGTCAATTTTTCCCTTATGCTCTCCCTGAAACTCTGTACAACCTCTGGTTCTTTCAGTTTATCCAGGTCCCATCTCCTTAAATTTCCACCTTTTTGCAGTTTCTTCAGTTTTAATCTGCAGGTCATAACCAATAGGTTGTGGTCAGAGTCCACATCTGCCCCTGGAAATGTCTTACAATTTAAAACCTGGTTCCTAAATCTCTGTCTTATTATTATATAATCTATCTGATACCTTTTAGTATCTCCAGGGTTCTTCCATGTATACACGCTTCTTTCATGATACTTAAACCAAGTGGTATCTATGATTAAGTTGTGCTCTGTGCAAAATTCTACCAGGCGGCTTCCTCTTTCATTTCTTAGTCCCAATCCATATTCACCTATCATGTTTCCCTCTCCCTTTTCCTACACTTGAATTCCAGTCACCCATGACTATTAAATTTTCGTCTCCCTTCACTATCTGAATAATTTCTTTTATTTCATCGTACATTTCATCAATTTCTTCATCATCTGCAGAGCTAATTGGCATATAAACTTGTACTACAGTAGTAGGCGTGGGTTTCGTGTCTATCTTGGCCATAATAATGCGTTCACCATGCTGTTTGTATTAGCTTATCCGCACGCCTATTTTTTTATTCATTATTAAACCTACTCCTGCATTACCTCCATTTGATTTTGTATTTATAACCCTGTATTCACCTGACCAAAAGTCTTGTTCCTCCTGCCACCGAACTTCACTAATTCCCACTATATCTAACTTTAACCTATTCACTTCCCTTTTTAAATTTTCCAACCTACCTGGTCGATTAAGGGATCTGACATTCCACTATCCGATCCGTAGAACGCCAGTTTTATTTCTCCTGATAACAACGTCCTCCTGAGTAGTCCCCGCCCGGAGATCCGAATGGGGGTCTATTTTACCTCCGGAATATTTTACCCAAGAGGACACCATCATCATTTAACCATACAGTAAAGCTGCATGCCCTCGATAACACTAAATAAGAATTTCTAACATCACTGGGGAAAGTTACAATGAACTGACTATACAAGTTGGTGTGTATAATGTATGCATATGGTAACATATCATCTGACTTTCGAAAAAATATCATCTACGCAATACCGAAGAGTGCAAGAGCTGACAAGTGCGATAATAATCATACAATAAGCTTAACAGCTCATGCAACGAAGTTGCTGACAAGAATTATGTGCGGAAGAATGGAAAATATAATAGAGAATGTGTTAGATGGCGTTCAGTTTGACTTTAGGAAAGGTAAAGGCACCGGAGAGGGAATTCTGACGTTGCGGTTGACAGTGGAAGTAGGACTAATGAAAAATCAAGACACGTTCATAGGGTTTGTCGACGTGTAAACGGCGCTCGACAATGTAAAATGGAGCAAGATGTTCGAAATTCTGAGAGAGATAGGGGTAAGCTGTAGGGAGAGACGGGTAATAAATATACAATATGTACAAGAGCCAAGTGGGACTAATAAGAGTGGTTGACCAAGAACAAAGTGCTCGGATAAAAAAGGGTGTGAGTTAGGGATGTAGTCTCTCGCCCGTACTGTTCAATCTGTACATCGAAGAAACAATGCTGGAAATAAAAGAAAGGTTCAGGAGCAGAATTAAAATTCGAGGTGAAAGGATATTAAAGATACGTTTCGCTGATGCTATTGTTATCCTGAGTGAAAGTGAAGAAGAATTGCATGATTTGCTGAGTAGAATGAACAGTCTAATACATACAAAAAATGGTTCAAATGGCTCTGAGCATTATGGGACTTAACATCTGAGGTCATCAGTCCCCTAGAACTTAGAACTACTTAGACCTAACTAACCTAAGGACATCACACACATCCATGCCCGAGGCAGGATTCGAACCTGCGACAGTAGCGGTCGCGCGGTTCCAGACTGCAGCGCCTAGAACCGCTCGACCACACCGGCCGGCTCTAATAAATACAGAATATGAATTGTGAGTAAATCGAAGAAAGACGAAAATAATGAGTAGTAGCTGAAATGAGAACAACGAGAATCTTAACATCACGATTGATGGACACGAAATACACTCCTGCAAATTGAAATAATAACATCGTGAATTCATTGTCCCAGGAAGAGGAAACTTTATTGACACATTCCTGGGGTCAGATACATCACATGATCACACTGACAGAACCACAGGCACATAGACACAGGCAACAGAGCATGCACAATGTCGGCACTAGTACAGTGTATATCCACCTTTCGCAGCGATGCAGGCTGCTATTCTCCCATGGAGACGATCGTAGAGATGCTGGATGTAGTCCTGTGGAACGGCTTGCCATGCCATTTCCACCTGGCGCCTCAGTTGGACCAGCGTTCGTGCTGGACGTGCAGACCGCGTGAGACGACGCTTCATCCAGTCCCAAACATGCTCAATGGGGGACAGATCCGGAGATCTTGCTGGCCAGGGTAGTTGACTTACACCTTGTAGAGCACGTTGGGTGGCACGGGATACATGCGGACGTGCATTGTCCTGTTGGAACTGCAAGTTCCCTTGCCGGTCTACGAATGGTAGAACGATGGGTTCGATGACGATTTGGATGTACCATGCACTATTCAGTGTCCCCTCGACGATCACCAGAGGTGTACTGCCAGTGTAGGAGATCGCTCCCCACACCATGATGCCGGGTGTTGGCCCTGTGTGCCTCGGTCGTATGCAGTCCTGATTGTGGCGCTCACCTGCACGGCGCCAAACACGCATACGACCATCATTGGCACCAAGGCAGAAGCGACTCTCATCGCTGAAGACGACACGTCTCCATTCGTCCCTCCATTCACGCCTGTCGCGACACCACTGGAGGCGGGCTGCACGATGTTGGGGCGTGAGCGGAAGACGGCCTAACGGTGTGCGGGACCGTAACCCAGCTTCATGGAGACGGTTGCGAATGGTCCTCGGCGATACCCCAGGAGCAACAGTGTCCCTAATTTGCTGGGAAGTGGCGGTGCGGTCCCCTACGGCACTGCGTAGGATCCTACGGTCTTGGCGTGCATCCGTGCGTCGCTGCGGTCCGGACCCAGGTCGACGGGCACGTGCACCTTCCGCCGACCACTGGCGACAACATCGATGTACTGTGGAGACCTCACGCCCCACGTGTTGAGCAATTCGGCGGTACGTCCACCTGGCCTCCCGCATGCCCACTATACGCCCTCGCTCAAAGTCCGTCAACTGCACATACGGTTCACGTCCGCGCTGTCGCGGCATGCTACCAGTGTTAAAGACTGCGATGGAGCTCCGTATGCCACGGCAAACTGGCTGACACTGACGGCGGCGGTGCACAAATGCTGCGCAGCTAGCGCCATTCGACGGCCAACACCGCGGTTCCTGGTGTGTCCGCTGTGCCGTGCGTGTGATCATGGCTTGTACAGCCCTCTCGCAGTGTCCGGAGCAAGTATGGTGGGTCTGACACACCGGTGTCAATGTGTTCTTTTTTCCATTTCCAGGAGTGTAGATGAAGTTATGAAATTCTACTACCTAGGCAGTAAAATAACTAGTGACGGACGGAGTAAGGAGGAAATGAAAAGCAGACTAGCACTGGCAAGGAGGGCATTCCTGGCCAAGAGAAGTCTACCAGTAGCAAACTTAGGCCTTGATTTGAGGATTTCTGAGAACGTACGTTTGGAGCACAGCATTGTATGGATGTGAAACAAGGACTGTTGAAAAACAAGAAGGAAATCGAAGCATTTGAGATGTGGTGCTATAGACGAATGTTGAAAATTTGGTGGACTGATAAAGTATTTGCATATAGTATGAACGCAAGACCCTAGTTTTACTAATGGGAACATGAAGAATGTGTCTACAGTACAGACTTGTTTTACGTTTTTGTCAGCATTCTCATTATGGTGGCCTTTAACAACTAGTGCTGAAGTTAGTAAAAATTTCCATCATCGTCATGTACTAAATAAGCACTCGAGAGAGTCAAAGAATCACATTTTTGTAAAGAATATTTTTGCAAAAAATAATTATATTCTTTTTCTCAGAGCGCCTAGCGCTCGCAGGCGTTTTACACAACGACCGTCGTTCTTACGCCGCGGTACATTGCTGCTACTGGAACACCATTCTTTGTTAAGTCCTTGTGCGCTACTACGCCTGAATTGATTGCTAATGTTTTCGTATCCCAGTTGGCTTGAATGAAAAGAGCTTCTCCCAATTAGCGAGCTTGACGAACATTGATAGACCATTGGGATCTTATGTTATTATTTTACACAGTACCAGATCGTGTGAAGGCATGTACTAAGATGCTACTTGCAGGGAACCACTGATTTGAATGGTTACTCTAGGGAAGGTGCTAGAAGTCGCAACACGAATAAAATATTTAGAAACTTAACCAAAGAGATACATTCTGAAGTTAGCATACGACAACGTACTCTTAACCGAGGGACGACTTATAGAAATACCATTCATCTAAAACTACACAAGTTTATCTGTGAACACTTCGGAGAGAGAATACTGAACCATGACAACTAACTTTCGTCAACAAAAGAAGGGTGGCAGACTACAGTGAACCTTATCACATGGTTGGCGCTGCTGTTCTCCCGTAGTAGGCGAAATACTTACGACCGTCAGACGACCAAAACGAATATCGTTACTGGACTGTGGTCGAATGAACGACCGTTGAGCTTTTCGTAGCATGGCGAAGCGTATCGCTAGGCATGATGCGGTCGCGAGCGAGACGGCAGCTGGTGGATCTTCCAAGAATACGTTTCAGAACGTGCTCCGGAGCAGCGACGCTCAGGTGTTTTTTAGCTGGTCGGCATCTCACATTAGTGTGCCTTCGGCTGAAAAAATTAGTTCCGGTGCCAACGTGCCGCGTAGCCAAGCGGCTAGCTGTCGCCTATTGGACCATAGAACTCGCCACTTCCTTTCTGCACCAGCGATTTCATAACCTGAAGCAGCCGTGGCCTTTGGGACGGAGAGTTCTTCTGTGTTCGTGCACTCCCCCAGACCAAGAAGATGCTATGTTTAAACTTGAAGCTTCCGAACGGGCGCCGCCATATTCAACAATTTATTAACACCTTTCTAAACAGCGGCAACCGAAATCTGTTTACAGATTTCTTTGTATGTAGGGAAATATTATTACACATTTTTTCGTTTGTATAGTTTTATAGGTGCTTTAATTCGCGCTTGAGTCCTTAGATACTTCGAAATAAAACTGATATACGAAATGTGGATAGAGCAGATGTTTATTCCTCATCAACAAGTCCCGAATCTGTCACCTAATTTCATGTTAATTAATGACTTATCCTCGACCCATCCTTTGTTGCAGGCCTTGTGTGCCCACCCACACGCTCGTCAATGTGTATGGTGATCTCGGAGGATTCGTAACACGATGTGTTACAATTGAACGGCCTGTGTCGATACAACAGCAAATCCGACAACTTCCTTCATGGCTCTGTCTTTAACAAGTTTAAACATGAAGTCTCTTTTCTGCCATCTTTTCAGCTCTCCACGTTGATCCATTTTGCTGTGCTGTGTGAATTAACGAGTATTGCGCTCTCATTTAAATATATGGCCGCAAGTGTCAACCTACAGGAATTGTGAAACGCACCCTGTCGTCGAGGACCGTGTGGCACAAAGGGCGCAGATCGACCACGAGGTTGGGAAATTCACAGGCGTCTATTGTCTATTGAGGCCTAAGCGCTGTAGTATGGAAGTGAGACAGACGAGAACCTACGTCATAGGGAAACCCAGTAGAAGCCTTTGTGGCCAAGGAGACGTGGTAGTGTTAAATATGGCGGACCTAAGATCGGCCATGAAAACTAATTAATTCTATAGTAATGCAAGGAATGAAGCCACAATAATTTTAATCTACCATCTTCCATAAATTTTCATAGTGATCCCAATAAAACCTGAATATTGATAATATCTGCAATAGTTTAGGACTTACTGTTAAAGTTAAATTCACAAGTTTTGTAACAAAGACCTGAATGCTAAAATCTGAACGCTTTAGTCGATCTTAACGATCGACAGCTCATATAGAAGCGTATCATTAAAATGACAAACGTTGTAAATATCAAACCTGTAACTTTATTTGTTTAAAAGATATAGTAAATTTAAATTATCAGTATTTTGAGGCAACCATCAGATCATCATTTCCTCCACACAAATCACATTGAACGATGACAGCATGACACCTTATTGAATCATTAGGTAATAGAATATTTGTTGTAAAGTTTAGTGCTAAATAATTACTTTTGTTCTTTATTTATTTATCGGAAAGCACATTAGTGCATAATGCCGTGACATTCAAAGTTAAGAGGAAATTGCATTGGTTTTATGTAAAAGAATTTAACGTTTATATTATTGTTACATTATTAAGAACGTGAAAGAGGTCAATCTTTGATTATTTAAATATGTTAAAATGTAGAGTAATGTAGAATAAGCTGTAGCCAATCAGATGGAGGCTTCAGGAAAGGGAACTGCGCTAGTCAGCTGAGCGAAGATGTTCGGCGCGCGGGAAAAGCGGTCGGAGACAGGCAGAGCGCAGTTCTGGTCTAGACACCAAAGAGGACAGTTCGGCTCGAAACACCAAAGGGTTCATTTCGGATTGAGACTGGAAAGCGGACAGTCGGTCTTCAGGCAGCTAGGAAGTGAAAAGACTTAGAATATTTCGCGTTGTGTGGTATCGTGGAACTCAGTCTCTGAACGGTGAGCAGCGGCGCGCCTGATGTGAAGTCTAACTTTTCGCTTAGATAACTTGTATTTCACGATGATATTGTGGATGATCGAACTGTGTCAAATGGATATGCACTCGAGTGTAATAGTAATTCTAAATACAACCACTTTCGCTATTAGTTTGCTTTGTAGATAAACAATATTCTAACCAAATCGCAACTGTGTGGCCTTCATCATATATGGGTCATTAATTTAGCCCCCGATACTGTTAATGTATGTCATGTTTGTATTTCGCAAATTTTTCATCAGCCAGACAATTTGATCTAAGGGTCACAAGTGTCTAATTTAGGGCGTATAATGCGAAACATGCGGTTCAACCCCTAGACGAGCTTGAGCCAAGACAGTTCGCCGAAGAGGAACCGCATATGAGTCCGAACATCTTTGGTATGTTAGCTCGCAGTTGTTTCCAATTGGCAAACATCACTTAACGTCGGCATGTCACGTGGGCGCCTGCAACCTGTTAAACTCTACCTACGGCGCCCCAATGCGTCCATTGTACTATTTTACGTATGTTATAGATGTCCAGACAGCTGATAAATATGCGACAGGTATTTGCTTCTCACCAGTAATCCTTTACATTAAGCATCTATTGGAATATTGTTCCTGAGAACACAACGAGCAAAATGAAGATAAAACTTCTTAAATAAAAAGATTCTAATATCGCATGTAAGTTCTCGGAATGGTTCCTTAAACCAGGCATGGCCATTTGTTTCCCAACTTTGTTCGGCCGAGCTAGTCTCTCAGATGACCTCAACGACGGAAAAAATATCGCAACACCAAAAAGGAGTTGTGCGACATAAACGAATGTTGGTAAACGTGTTTCTACGTCTGAAAGATAATGTCTGTTCAAATTTCTCACCAGTTGCATAAGAGTCGCGCTAGTAACGCCACTATAGGGATGAAAATCGGGTTGCTTTAAGTACATGCCGTAGCGGTCACGAGCGTTAGTTATATCAGATATTGGGCATGTTGAGTTGATGTTAGTCAAGAACCCCCAAGGTGACAAAGACGTCATTATCATCACCTCACTGAGCTTGAACGAGGCCGCGTAATAGGGCGAGGAGAATCTGGATATTTATTTTGGGATACTGCAGAAATACTTGACAGAAATATAGCTAACTTACATGATGGCTGGTAGAGGTGGTCACTGGTACAGACGGTCGAAAGGAAACCGGGCTCCGGACGGCTACGTTGCACTACTGCGAGGGAAGACCATCGTCTTGGGCGTATGGCTCTGGCGCATCGTACTGCATCTACAGCAGAAATTTAAGCAGAAATTGGCACCACAGTGTTACAGATCGGTTTCTTCAAGGACAGCTACGAGCCAGACGCTCTGTATCGTGCATTCCACTGATCCCAATCCACCACATTTTGCGACTTCAGTTTTGTCAAGCGAGAGCTCATTGGAGGGCAAGGATGGAGGTCTGCTGTGTTCTCTAATGAACTCTGGATCTGCGTCGGTGCCAGTGATAGCGATGTGTTGGTTACAAGAGGGCCAGTTGGGGCCAGCAACCAACCTGTCTGTTTGCCGGCCACGTTGGACCTACAATTGGAGCACTCGCACCCCACACAATCTAACTGGTGTTTCGGTTGTGGTGCCATTCATGAGCAGCATTCTAGGGGGTGTTCTCCAACAGATAACGCTCGCCCACATACTGCTGCTGTCACCCAGCATGCTCTACAGAGTGTCGACATGTTGATTTGGCCTGCTCCATCACTAGATCTGCCTCCAATCGAGTACATTTCATCGTACTCCAGCGTCATCCAGAACCAGTACCAACCGTCCCTGCATTGACTGGCCAAGTGCGAAAGGCATGGAACTCCATCCCATAAACCGACATCCGGCACCTGTACAACAGAATGCGTGCATGTTTGCATGCTTGTAACGTAACTCATTTAAATACGTTACCTAGAGAGAAGTGTTCCCGAAATTTCATTGCACTACATTAATTATCTTTTTGGTGCTGCGATTTTTTTCAGTCGGTGTATATCCATCGAAGTGCTCCCGGCACCATCTCAACACTCTTTCTGCAATACTGAAGAGGCTTTTTTTCTGGTCGTATACGTATAAAGGCAAAGCATTAGCGCTTCATAACGTCCTCTGGCACTCTGAAATGGATTTTCATAAAGTTTTCGTTTGTTCCCCAGAGCACAGCAGTGTTCGCCTCGAGTGCTGCAATAACGGGCGCTTTTAATTACATAAAACGTCTCGTAATTACAGACGAAACGAGGAACGCAGCAGAGCGGATGCCTGCGCCGCTCTACTTTGCGCGCACCTCGCCCCGCGCCGTGACAGATGTCGCCCCCCCCCCCCCCCCTCCTCCAGCGGGCCCGGAGCTCGGACGCGCGTCCCATCGATCCCGCGGCCACAATGGCCGCCTATTATGGCTGCCCCCTTTGTCTGCGCGGCGCCATCATCCACTTGTCGTGCCATCCCTCGAGGACCGGACCGCCGGGATGTTCACGCCGCCGCCGCCGCCGCCGCTGACGTCACTCCGGTCCCAAACCGCGGCCGACCCTGCGCGGCTTGCGGTGTGCTCATCGGCCGGCCTCGCCTCCGGCAGAAGTCTGCAAAAGAAATAGCCTCCCCACTCTCGGCCGCCACAGAACAGAGCACTGCGTAAAAGAACAGGAAGACCCATTTTTTGCGTTTTTTGGTGCGAACAGAGCTTTCATTAAAAAAAGACTGCACCCAGCAGGAGATGTTGCGGGAAAAGACGGTACCCATGACATTAAATTAAACCTAACCAATGTATGTGTAGCTTGTACAAGTTTTCATATAAATATTGGAATAATAACTAACTTTCATTTACACATCGATGCTGAAGACGACATCTCGAGCCATAGAGACACAATGGGGTTTTTTATATAAAAGACTACAGACTTATTCAGACTGCACTTTATTGATGTCGATTACTCATTTATACAAAATATGAAAGTATTTGGTACGTTAAGAGGTGACAAATGTAAATGTCGTGTGGCTAGGGCCTCCCGTCGGGTAGACCGTCCGCCGGGTGCAAGAATCTCGATTTGACGCCACTTCGGCGACTTGCGCGTCGACGGGGACGAAATGATGATTAGGACAACAGAACACCCAGTCCCTGAGCGGACAAAATCTCCGACCCAGCCGGGAATCGAACCCTAGGCCCTTAGGATTGACATTCTGTCGCACCGTCCACTCAGCTACCGGGGGCGGACAGAGGTGATAATATGGAGCATAACAAGACAAATGTCCTACATGTGCTCTTAAGTACTTACCTTAAGAGCTATGCACGTTTATTTTCGCCACTGTGAAACAGATATCTTCTACTGCAAACTCTCTGCTATTACAAACGACCTTCAGAATGCAGTAAACAAACGAAGACACTTTCCGCTGTTACTGTCGATGGATACAGCAAACAGTAATTATCTGTTTGTGTTGTGACAGTAAACCGTATTGTCGGCCGGGGTGGCCGAGCTGTTCTAGGCGCTACAGTCTGGAACAGCACGACCGCTACGGTCGGAGATTCGAATCCTGCCTCGGGCATGGATGTGTGTGATGTCCTTAAGTTAGTTAGGTTTAAATAGTTCTAAGTTCTAGGGCACTGATGACCTCAGAAGTTAAGTCCCATAGTGCACATAGCCATTTGAAACAGTAAACCGTATTCACAGCTCTAGGTAAGTGTAGCGCACACATTAGTTCTAATGGAACCTGTTTGTGTTTTGATAAGTTTGTGAAATGATTGTACATTGTAGTTTTACGTTTGCATTTACCAGCACAATGAAAGCCTATTACGCCACATGGTAAATGTCACAAATGTCCTTCTCTTATGGGCTAGCAAATGGAAGTAGCTGTCGAGCCCATCTTTTGTGTAATAAGCTCTTCTGTTTCACAGTAACAGAATATGTTCTCACTCTGCAGGTCGTTCGTAGTAGCAAAGCGCTTGCAGCAGAAGAGAAGTGTTCAACAGTGGTGAATGAGAGCGAGTGTTCATAACTCCTAAGATATACATTTTAGAACTCATGTATACTAAACCTGGAAATCAGTTTAAACCAGTTTTGGTTCGTTATTCCCTGTGAAACAAGCCTGAATAGCATTGTTCCATTTGAAACAAGTAAAAAAAATGATTATGTATGCTACACCGTTACAAGTGGGTGCCGGTTTGGAGAAAACTGAGGGTCCAGTATTAGTGTTTGAGACGAATCTGAAAGTTTTTCGATCAAACAAGACGGAAGCAGTCTATAAAATTATTGAGGAAAGTGGTTGCTAACGATAATTCAAGCTAGTGTGTAGAATTTACTGCCATCCACGGTGGTCTCGCAGTTCTAAGCGCTCATTCCGGAACCGTGGGACTGCTACGGTCGCAGGTTCGAATCCTGCCTCGAGCATGGATGTGTGTGATGTCCTTAGGTTAGTTAGGTTTAAGTAGTTCTAAGTTCTAGGGGACTGATGACCATAGATGTTAGGTCCCAAAGTGCTCAGAGCCATTTGAACTTTTTTTTTTTTTTTTTTTTTTTTTTTTTTTTTTTTTGTAGAATTTACTCCGTCCAGGCACACCAATATGACCAACTGTCAAAAGCCGGAATAACCACATTTTGTAGCGCGAACCTCTGCGAGACCTTCAGGAAGAGTGTCAATGTGGTTCCCGAAGGTACCGACATGGATGTGGAGCCATGCCGACTCCCGTGTCGCGGCCTGCTACGCTAAGTTTCTCGGTTGAGGATCCATGGTGGAATTGGATCGATCGAGGAGGTCCCATAGATTGCGCTAAATCCATGCACTTTGGTGGAGAGTGGAGTACGGTAAACCAACCACGGTGTTATTCGAACCACGCGCGTACACTGCCAGCTGAGTGACACGTTGCATTGTACTGCTGGTGGATACCACCGTACCGAGGAAAAACGCTCTGCGTGTAGTGATGGACGAGGTCCCTAAGGACAAATGCATACTTTTGTTGATCCATTGACGAGATCACAAAATGCCACAAAACATTCCCCCGACCATAACACTCCCTCCTCTAGCCTGGACCCATACGACAATCGTTGCTTTCAGGCGTTTCGCTCTGTACACGCAGCCACCATCTGTCCGATGGAGCATAAAACGTGATTCATCTGAAAAGGTCAACTGCCACCACTCAGGGACGTCAGTTGCAGTACTGAGTGCAAATTTCAGCACGTGTGCATGAACCACGCACCTACTGCAGATGCCCAAACGCAGCAACGTTCCCTGAACGGTTATCGAGAAGACACTGTTGGTAGCCGCTTGGCTCATTCGGACGGTAAGTTGGCTCTTCGCCCGTACACATATCCGCTGCCATCATTCACCCCTATCATCTATGGCCCGTGCTGCACCACAGTTGCCAACAGCTGCGGTTGTGATAACGCCCTTTTTCCATGCGCAGAATACCGTGACCACGATGCCATACGAAAAGTTTACTAACGTAGCCGTTTCGGAAATGCTTTCACCCTTGACCCGAAAGCCAATGAGCTTTCACTTTTGGACGTACGATAAATCGTTCCGTTTCCGCATTACAACAACGATTGCACTGTTGTCCACATCCCCTGCACGCGCTTTATTACCCTCCACTGCTAATGTTGCCAGCTGCCGTCTGTTAGTGGTTGTTGTATACTGTTGTCGAACATAGGTGGAGGTCACGTTAGCGTGACTGGACCGTGTAAATGTCTTCCGACAACAGAGGAGGCCCATTAGGTCGTGCCTTGGTGACTTCTGGCTCCTCCTGCTGTTGTACATTCTGTAAATTGCAATTCCTTTTTTTGTTTTTTTGTCTTTTTTTTTCTTCTGGGTCATCAGTCTTCTGACTTGTTTGATGCGGCCCGCCATGAATTCTTCTCCTGTGCCAACATCTTCACCTCAGAGTAGCATTTGCATCCTACGGCCTTAATCATCTGCTGGGTGTATTCCAATCTCTATCTTCTTTTACAGTTTTTGCCCTCTAGTACCAAGGAAGTGATCCCATGATGGCTCAACATATGTTTTATCATGTTGTGCCTTCCACATATTCCTTTCCTCTCCGATTCTCCACAGAAGCTCCTAATCCCTTACCTTACGAGTTCACGTAATTCCCAACATTAATCTGTAGCACCACATCTCAGATTCTTCGATTCTCTTCTGTTCCCGTTTTCCCGGGGTCCATGTTTCACTACCATACTATGCTGGGCTCCACACGTACATTCTTAGAAATTACCCCTCAACTTAAGGCCTGTGCTTGATACTACTAGACTTCTCTTGGCCAGGAATGCCCTTTTTGGCAGTGCTATTCTGCTTCTGATGTCCTCCTTGCTCCGTTCGTCATTGGTCACTTTGCTGCCTAGGTAGTGGAATTCCATAACTTCATCTACCTCGTGACAATCAATCCTGGTGTTAAGTTTCTCGCTGTTGTCACTTCTGCTACTTCTCACCGCTTTCATCTTTCTTCTGTTTACACTCAGTCCATAATCTGTATTCATCAGACTGTCCGTTCCATTCAGGAGACATGTAATTCCTCTTCAATTTCACTCAGCATAGCAACGTCATCCGCGAATCTTATCATTGATATACTTTCACCTTGAATTTTAATTCCGCTCTTGAACCTTTCTTTTACGAGTATTTCCATCATTACTTCTTCAATGTACAGATTGAACAGTACGAGCGAAAGACTACATTCCTGTCTTACACCCTGTCTGATTCTCGCACTTCGTCCTTGGTCGTCCACTCTTATTATTCCCTCTTGGCTCTTGCGCATATTGTACATCACCCGCCTCTACCCACAGCTTACCCCTATTTTTCCCAGAATTTCGAGCATCTTGCACCATTTTCCAGGTCCACAAATCTTATTAATGTGTCTTGATTTTTCTATAATCTTGCTTCTACTATTAACCGCAACGTCAGTATTGCCTCTCTTTCCTGATCATCATCTAACAGATCCTCAATTTTGTCTTCCATTGTTCTATATACTACTCTTGTCAACAACTTGGATGCATGAGCTGTTAAGCTGATTGTGTGATAATCCTCTCACTTGTTAGCTCTTTCAGTCTGCGGAATTGCGTGGAAGACATGTTTCCGAAAGTCAGACATTATGTCGCCAGACTCATGCATTCTACATACCAACGTGAACTGTCGTCTTGGTGCCACTTCCAAGAATGATGTTAGAAATTCTGATGGAATGTTATCTGCCTTATTCGATCGTAAGTCCTCCAGAGCTCTCTTAAATTCTGATTCTAATACTGGATCCCCTATTTCTTCTAAATCAACTCCTGTTTCTTCTTCTATGAACTCAGACAAATCTTCCACCTCATAGAGGCCTTCAGTGTACTCTTTCCAATTATCCACCCTCTCCTCTGCATTTAACAGTGGAATTTTGTTGCACTCTTAATGTCATCAACCTTGCTTTGAATTTCACCGAAGGTTGTTTCGGCTTTCCTCTATGTTGAGTCAGTCCTTCCGAAAATCATTCCTTTTTCGATTTCTTCACATTTTTCATGCAGCCATTTCGTTTTAGCCTCCCTAAACTTCCTATTTGTTTCATTTCTCAGCGATGTGTATTTTTGTATTGTTTAATGTCCCTGAACAATTTTGTACTTTATTCCTTCATCAATCAACTGAAGTATTTCTTCTGTCACCTATGGTTTCCTCGCAATTACCTTCTTTGTACCTTTCCAACTTCTATGATTGCCTTATTTTAGAGATGTCCATGCCTCTTCAACTGCACTGCCTACTGAGCTATTCCTTTTTGCTGTGTCTATAGCCTTAGAGAGCTTCAACTGTATCTCGTCCTTCCTTGGTACTTCCGTGTCCCACTTCTTTGTGTATTGATTCTTCCTGATTAATGTCTTAAACTTCAGCCTACTCTCAATCACTGCTATATTGTGATCTGAGTCTTTATCTGGTCCTGGGTACGCCTTATAACCATTATCTGATTTCGGAATCTCTGACTGACCATGATGCAATCTAACTGAAATCTTCCCGTATCACCCGGCCTTTTCGAAGTATACCTCCTGTTCTTCTGATTCTTGAACAGAGTATTCGCTATTACTAGCTGAAACCTGCTGCATAACTCAATTAGTCTTTCTCCTCTCTCATCCCTTATATCAAGCCCATATGCTCCTGTAACCTTTTCTTCTACTCCTTCCCTTACAACTGCATTCCAGTCCCCCATGACTATATATTTTCATCCCCCTTTACATACTGTATTACCCTTCCAAAATCCTCGTATAGTTTCCGTATCTCTTCATCTTCTGCTTGCGACGTCGGCATGTATACCTGAAGTATCGTTGTCGGTGCTGATTTGCTATCGATTCTGATAAGAACATCTCTGTCACTGCACTGTTCATAGGAACATACTCTCTGCCCAACCATCCTATTTATAACGAATCCTACTCCCGTATACCATTTTCAGCTGCTGTTGATATTAGCCTACACTCATCTGACGAGAAATCCTTGTTTTCTTTCCACTTGACTTCACTGACCCCTACTATATCTAGATTGAGCCTTTGCATTTCCCTTTTCAGATTTTCTAGTTTCCCTACCACGTTCAAGCTCCTGAAATTCCACGCCCCGACTAGTAGAACGTTATCATTTCGTTGATTATTCAATCTTTTTCTCATGGTAACCTTCCCTTTGTCAGTCCCCTCCAGGAGATCCGAATGGGGAACTATTCCGGAATCTTTTGCCAATGGAGAGATCATCATGACACTTCTTCAATTACGGACCACATGTCCTGTGGATACACGTTACGTGTCTTTAATGCAGTGGTTTCCATTATCTTCTGCATCCTCATGCCGTTGATCATTGCTGCTTGCTCCGCCTTTAAGGGCAGTTTCCCATCCCACGGACAAGAGAGTGCCCTGAACCTCTGTCCGCTCCTCCGCCCTCTTTGTGAAGGCGGCAGGCAGAATGAGGGTGACTTCTTATGCCGGAAGTGTTCGGTCGTCAATGGTGATTATTAATCCAGTCTTCGACCAACATAGGATGATGACGTTCAGTACACTGTAATTTCTTTTCTTTTTGTTGATGAGTCTTCTTATTGATCTGGTCCAGTATGCCACGATGTCTTCTACTGTGCCAACCTCTTCTTCTCAGAGTAGTGCTTACATCCAACGACCTCAACCGTTAACTGTATTTTTCGGCCTCTGTCCACTATGATATTTGCTTCATGTCATGGAAGTACTACCATTCTGTCCATTCTTCTAGTTAGTGTTTTTCTCATTTTCCTTTCATCTCTGATTCTGCGAAGAAACTTCACAATTGTTATGAGTCCATTTAATTTTCAGCTTTCTTCTGTGACACCATATTTCAAACTCTTGCATTTTTCTCCTTTTCCGGTCTTCCCATAGTTTGTGATTGGCTTCTACTGTGTTTAAGAAGTACGTTCTCAGAAATTCGTTCCTGAAATTATTGTCTGAATGATAGATTTCTTTTAGCGAGGAATGCTCTATTTTCCTGTGCTAGTTTGATTCTTTTGTTCTCATTGCTTCATGCCTCACGTGTTATTCTGCTTCCAAGACAGTAAAATTCCTTCACTTCTTCTACTTTGTTGTCATTAGTTTTAGTGTTAAGTTTATTGCTAATCTCATTTTAACCCTCATCATTACTTTCATATTTCTTTGGTTTGCATTTAATGCACATTTGTGCTCATTAGGGGTGTTTATTAATTCACTTTTGTGTTTCTTTTGTTCCCCTCCTTGTACATACTGTACATTACCCAATCTTATATGTAACTACAAATATTTCCCTGGGGATTCCAAACATTTTACACCAGTTGAAATGAAATGTCGTGTGGAGAGGGCCTCCCGGCAGGTAGATCTGATCGCCTGGTGCAAGTCTTTTGACGTGACGCCACTTCGGCGAGTTGAGCGTCGATGACGATGAAAAGGTGATGATGAAGACGACACAAACACCCAGTCCCAGAGCGGAGAAAATCTCCTACCCAGCCGGGAATCTAGCCCGGGCCCCTCGCCATGACAAGCGGGCATGCTGTCCACACAGCTACGTTGGCGGACTACACCAGTTAATGTTGTCGCACACTATTCCTACCTCAGCCAATACTATGAAAGTCTTGCTTCCATTATGAGTTGTAACGTCGGCACTGCATTTCTGGTGCCTTTTGCTAATATAATGCCAAACTGATCGCCATGAACATTTCTCAGTATTCTGATTCTTTCTTCTGTATATTATTTCGGTCAGCAACTTGGGTGCGTTAAGTGCTCATGTTCTCGCATTCAGGTGTCCTAGCTTTCTTCATATCATGTGGATGATTTTCTTCTGAAGGTCCGAATTCGGGTCTTCAGTCACGTACACAGTCCAGCCACATTAATGTGACCACCGCCTATGTTCGACGTTAACGTGCGACAACCACTCACAGACGGCAGATGGGAGATCTCGCAGTGTATGATATATACAGCGTGTCAGGGAACACGGAAAACAGTGCAGTCGTTGTCGTAACAAGGAAACGGATCGCCCAAAAGTCTATCATCATTGGCTTTCGGAACAAAGGTGGAAGCATTTCGGAAACTCCTAATTTTGTAGTTTTCACGTGCCGCTGTGGTTAATGTATACTGTGCTGGGAAAATTGCACTATCCCAAACCAGCGCACCACGGTGATAGATGACAGAGTTCAACGTCGGCTGTGGAGACGTATACGGCCGAACAGGTGTGCTGATGTTGAGCAACTGACCACCCAGATGAACCAAGAGGCCACCAACAGTGTCTCCTCAAAGACGGTTAGCCAACTTTGCTGCGTATCGGCCTCCTCAGGAGGCATCTATTTCATGCTCCCACACTGACTGCTGTTCGTTGGCCTCGAAAGTTGGAATTTGCACTACGATACAGCAACTGGACAGGTGGCCTTTTCAGAAGAATGACATTTTATATTCCACAGGGCAGATGGCCGCAGGCGAACGTGGCGCTAGAACTAGGCCGGAGGAGGGAGCTCTGCGGTCTGGGGAATGTTTTCGTGGCATTCCATGGGTGGCCTCATCGTTCTGAAAGGCACAATGTATCAATACAAGTATTCATCTATACCTGATGACCGTGTATATGCTGTTTATTTTTCCCTGGCACGATGGCATCTTCCAGCAGGACAATGCTGTGTGTCACACAAGTAGCAGTGCACGTGCGTGGTCCAAAAACACCAGAATGAGTTTATCGTGCACCCCTGGCCACCAGTCTCCTCGAATCTATGGGAGCACCTCGATCGGGCTATTCGCTGCATGGAGCGCCAACCGGTAAACCTAGCATAGCTATCGACGACGCTGGAGTCAGTATGGCTCCACATCCCTGTCAGTACCTTCCAGAATCTCATTGACTCTTCCTGGGAGTTAGCGCTGCAAAAGATCGCATTACTGTGCCTGGTCCGTGTATCAACAATACTTTCTGCAGGTGTCTAAGGATGCTTCGTGGACGATTGGTAAAGGAACACTACAGCACAGTGGTTGTCTATCGTGAACATTTACCACATATAAATTACACACGTCCTCCCAAGGTAAGACCAGTGCGCAACAGGAGTGTCGCATTATTAGATAAAAGTACAAGTTTCGGGTCCGCTGCAGACATACTTCTGCCATGGCACGGGTAGTGTGTGCCTCACAATGTGCAAGTGTAATGGCGTGGAAACTCGAAAAGAACTGAAAAATTGAAACAAGCGGAACAATACGATTCTTATGGGCAAAACGCCTAAACTGCACGCAGATCCAACGCAAAGTTCTGGCAGTACGTGGACAAAATGCAATGTCGCTTTTAGCTGTAGAGGGATGGTAACAACGATTTGATCAATGCCGCACAATGATTCGCCATACAGTCCAGATTTTGCACCATGCGATTTCCATCCTTTGGCAAGCTGAAAGAATGTGTCGGGGGAAAGAGATGTTCCAATGATGAGGACGTTCACACAGTGGTTGGCGAATGGCCCCGTAACCAAGAAGCAAATTTCTATCGTCGAGGAACTGAACGATTGGTGGAAAGCTACGACCATAGTTTTCAGAGACTTAATCATTATGTATCTGGCACTGAGTCACTTGCAAGTGCAAAAAATGGTTCAAATGGCTCTAAGCACTGTGGGACTTAACATCTGAGCTTATCAGCCCCTTAGACTTAGAACTACTTAAATCTGACTAACCTAAGGACATCACACAAATCCTTGCCCGAGGCAGGATTCGAACTTGCGACCATAGCAGCAGCGCGGTTCCGGACAGAAGCTTGCAAATGCAGTCAATTCAATAACAGCTACTTTGCCTTCCACAATAATGTGTATATAATTTTTTTAAGACCCCTCGTAAATAGTAATTTCAGTACCGTTGTCGGATTTGTAGTCCATACTTAGCTGTTAAATATTCGTTTTCTCGTCGGCCATATTTCGTTCAATGTCCCTTCCACACTTTCATGCAATTGTCACTCGCCGCTAGTCAAACCACACACAGCAACTGGTAAACGACCAACACTCTATTTAGTTCAAAAAATACAGCCGTATATATTTCGAAATACGAGAGTGAATCCAACATAAACTCGAATTTTGTATGAGCTTATTTAGGCATTCAAACACATATTTCCCAGCGGATAGGTAGCTCCTTGGTGCCGTTTTCGTTAAATGGACGTGGCTGTGACAGCAGCCAGTTACGCACGGGCACGGGAGAGCGGCATCGTCGTCAAATCTGTGTCCTCTGACTCCTTTATTTAGTGATCCAAATGAAAATAGCAGGGCGGTAGGTCCGAATAGTAGGGAGGACGATCCAGTGTGGTCCAGAACTAGTCCTGAATTTTTTGTAGATTTCAGGCAACTGTATGGGACTGAGCGTTGAACTATCATATGCCAGATTGGAAATGCGCACCTTGTCTGACAATATGCATATTTTGTTTGTTCTGAAAGTTGGCAATGTTATGCAGCGTTCACCGTACGACATTAAAATAAAAAAAGACTGTTGCAAGAATCTTTTCCGCTGTGTGACTGTTGTTGCCTTTGACGGGAGCAGATTCGTCTTCTTTGCACCATTCCATCTACCAATTTTAGATTCCAGTCTATGATAGTGCGGCCACGTTTCATCCAGGTCACATTCCGGAACTAAAAATGTTCGTTTGCGTACCTCCAGAAATCGCTCTGCCATGACAAGACAAGGCACCCATCTTGTGGAAACCTTCCGAAATTCAAGGTTGTTAGTAAGAACATACTGAGCACTACCGTAGCTTATGCCAACTACAGTAGCAATTTCAGCAACTATTGTTGGGCGATCATCTTCAGTAAACTGGCTAATAGTGCGAAGATTTTCCTCAGTCACGCTGGTCCTCGAGCAACGTCGCTAAGCTGCATCTACATCTACATGACTACTCTGCAATTCACATTTAAGTGCTTGGCAGAGGGTTCATCGAACCACAGTCATACTATCTCTCTACTATTCCACTCCCGAACAGCGAGCGGGAAAAACGAACACCTAAACCTTTCTGTTCGAGCTCTGATTTCTCTTATTTTATTTTGATGATCATTCCTACCTATGTAGGTTGGGCTCAACAAAATATTTTCGCATTCGGAAGAGAAAGTTGGTGACTGAAATTTCGTAAAAAGGTCTCGCCGCGACGGAAAACGTCTTTGCTTTAATGACTTCCATCCCAACTCGCGTATCATATCTGCCACACTCTCTCCCCTATAACGCGATAATACAAAACGAGCTGCCCTTCTTTGCACCCTCTCGATGTCCTCCGTCAATCCCACCTGGTAAGGATCCCACACCGCGCAGCAATATTCTAACAGAGGACGAACGAGTGTAGTGTAAGCTGTCTCTTTAGTGGACTTGTTGCATCTTCTAAGTGTCCTGCCAATGAAACGCAACCTTTGGCTCGCCTTCCCGACAATATTATCTATGTGGTCCTTCCAACTGAAGTTGTTCGTAATTTTAACACCCAGGTACTTAGTTGAATTGACAGCCTTGAGAATTGTACTATTTATCGAGTAATCGAATTCCAACGGATTTCTTTTGGAACTCATGTGGATCATCTCACACTTTTCGTTATTTAGCGTCAACTGCCACCTGACACACCATACAGCAATCTTTTCTAAATCGCTTTGCAGCTGATACTGGTCTTCGGATGACCTTACTAGACGGTAAATTACAGCATCATCTGCGAACAGTCTAAGAGAACTGCTCAGATTGTCACCCAGATCATTTATATAGATCAGGAACAGTAGAGGTCCCAGGATGCTTCCCTGGGGAATACCTGATATCACTTCAGTTTTACAGCATTCTCAGCTGTTTTCTCGGAAAAACTGTTTCTGCAATGCGTACACTTGAGTCTTTCTCAGGCTGTTTTCCTCGAACTGTGCCGCAAGTCTCTTCAAAATTTCGGACGGTTTGAAGCCCCCTGTTGTAAAAAAAAAAAAACATGATTATAATGCGTTGCGCAACAGATGATAAGCACGTCTTGCTCTGACATTGCGATTCTGAATACAGAAACGGTGCAACAACATTCTAGCTGTGGTGAACGATAACTGGAAACGAAAGCAACAATGAGCAGAGATCGTGGAGCTCTCCATTTTCAAAAAGTCGCGTAAAACAAAAATTCAGTTTATATTGACTCACCCTCCTAGATGTACATTATATTGAAAGTACCTAACCAAAATTGTTTCTTTTTTGTGAAGATATCAATGATAAGATCGTTCCAAATTAATTATTCAACAAACCTGCATCTGACTGTGTCTGTGAACTTGTTCTTTGCACTCCTCCATTTTGCCAGAAGTGCAACATGTATTTGACTCAACAATGAAGTTTAAGAGAATAATGTTGTTTGTGAAATGGCATTAAGATGGGACTGATAAATTAACTTTTGGCCCTGATGTTTACTTAATGAGATTATATCTTGACTTGAATAATGCCACTTGCACAATGGTATAAAATTAGTTATTTGAAATAACTTTGCTCTCATAACGATAGTTATACCAAAATCGATTTCAAACTATATATATATATATATATTGCACAGAGGTCTCATTTTCCTCACATTCTTTCATTGGTGGGTAACTTTACTTTACTACTCATTTTTATACTCAGTACAAGCAAAGGATGTGGATTATGATTCAGGCTGTTAGATTTAAACACAATGTTGATCTCAATATATATATTGTTAAAATTTTAAGTCATACACAAAACCTACCATTTCGAACATTTTTGTAGCATGAATCACTCTTACAAAAAATTTTACCAAATGCTTACTTGGACATACAAATCCTAACTCTGAACATTATCTAACAAAAACCTTTTTGAAATAATTGTATATCTTCTCTCATTTACATGCTAAAGTTTGGTCACAGTAACTGCGCAGCGAGTGCGACCTACCTTAAGGGGAGCCGGAGGTGCCTATGCTGCCCATGTTAAAATCACTAAGTTTGAGGAACATTTATGAATAAACTAAAAAATAGAAAAGTTTGAATTTTTTTACATATAGAGTGGTTTAGTATTGCAGTTATGACAAAGGGATTTTGGAGTATCTTTTCTAGTTTCCTTCCAATTATTTTTTTTATTAATGGCCCAAATTTTTTTACAAATAACTGCTTTATAATTAAACTGAAATGAAACTACTGAACATATTGCCAAATAGCTATGTTACAATGTAAGTTTGACCACTAGGAGTGCTGTATAAAAATTTCATCTCTCTAGCTTGTGTGGATTTTGAGAAAATGTTCCTTATATTTGAAAAATTCTAATTTATGGGAAAAGGCTATCAAAGTTTCTCGATACATTCCTGCACTATAGGATGGATTATCAGGGTCTTCTTCTTCATCCTCCAAAAGCTTCCTCTTCCGTCTTCTTTTCTGGTCTGTTGTTCCATCATACTTCATATGCCTTTCTCTTCTTTCTGTTCCTCTTATCCTTTCTCTGTCAATATTTCTTAGTGCTCGTACAGTGTTCACCCCAGCTGTAAATCCTAATGCCTTCAGGACTTCACACTTCACACTGTTCCCTTGGTTGTAGGTTGCTATTGCATCATAAATGCCAAAGTGCAGTGTTTTTATACTTACAAACACCGTTTTAGGAATCACTTTCCAAATCAAATTGTTTACACTCTCATTAGGATTCTGCGTCTTTCCGTGTAGACATTTGTGTAACAATTCTGGCTGTGCTAAGTCATGAAAAATTGGTTTTATTGCATTTATCACAGCTGCTGGCAAACCATGTTTGCGATCATAGTCCTTTTCTGCATTGTATTTGCACCAGGAATCTTTTGGGCACAGACTGTGTTGAGGGTATTCATTGGAAGAGGCAGTATGAAGGAACAATGCCCACACTGCTTTTCACATGTCACTAACATTACTAGTATTTGGCCTTATAGCATACCCATAGTATCTCTGTAGACGTTCAATCACCTCATCAGTAAGCCTGCCTCTCCCTCCTATTGTCTTTCCATCACTGAGCTTACTTGAACCCAAAGTTTGTGTGAGCCCTCAAAGCTGTACACCCATACGCTTTTGCACATGCCCAATGCATTCCAACTTTTGAACTACAAATTCATTTCCATATGGTTTCAGTTCCTCTATAGTCTTGAAACCTTTGGAGTCACCATCCCCAAGGTAGTATTTGTACCTAACGTTGTATCTGGGAACTGAACGTTCAAAAATTTGTTTCACTCCATCCACTTCCATTGCTCCACTTGATCCACTAAAATTTGCCTCACAGGTTCCACTGTGGTCTCATCTGATTTTATTTTTGCACCTACAATGTTTTGATAATATTGCAAAATCTATCACTTTTGCACTATCACCACAAGTAGCAGTTACAACCTCATTCAGGGATTTATGACCCCTCTTTTGCCAGGAACCATCCAATGCCACTACCAAATCCCTAGGACCACCATTCATTTCTACAGATAACTCCACTGCTTCCTTCATGGTTTTCGAAGCCACATCTTCAACAGATGATCCTACCAGTTCACAGTAGTACCCACATTTGCTTTGAGGCTTTGGCAAGTTCATAATATCACAAAACAGTTTACCAGCAGCAGACCCTTTTCCAATGGATCGAAGACCATACACAAGTTGAACATTCACATCAAACACTCTAGATCGTCCATTTTCACCAAAGAGACTGGCATGTGAATTGTAGAAAGTCACTTGATACTTGCAACATACACAGATTATCTTCATCTCACAAGCTACATCTACATTTATACTCCGCAAGCCACCCAACGGAGTGTGGCGGAGGGCACTTTACGTGACACTGTCATTACCTCCCTTTTCTATTCCAGTCGCGTATGATTCGTGGGAAGAACGACTATCTGAAAGCCTCCGTGCGCGCTCGAATCTCTCTAATTTTACATTCTTGATCTTCTCGGGAGGTATAAGTAGCGGGAAGCGATATATTTGATACCTCATCCAGAAACGCACCCTCTCAAAACCTGGCGAGCAAGCTACACTGTGATGCAGAGCGTCTCTCTTGCAGAGTCTGCCACTTGACTTTGCTAAACATCTCCGTAACGCTATCACGGTTACCAAATAACCCTGTGACGAAATGCGTCACTCTTCTTTGGATCTTCTCTATCTCCTCCTCCTAAACCAAAGTGCTTTTTTATCTCTAGTACCACTCCTACACATTTTGCACAGAACACTTTCTTTCAGCACAGAAGATAATAATCCAATATTCAGTACTTGGTTAATATCATCACTGTCACTAACATATTCACGAAATGCGTCACTTCCACCAGTCAGCTTCTTGCTAGATGATGTCACAGGGCTATGGCCGGCCATGTGTTGCTTAGCAGAAGAACGCACTGTTTCAGTAATTGTAGTATCACAACTTGGTATTAATGTTAATTTTTTTCCCTACATTCTTCCTCTTCTTATATACACGGTTACTAAAACGTGGCATCGTAACCAGAACAACGATTTACACAAGAAGTATAATACTACCAACAACAGGCGCAACACTGAACTAATTCGAAACGGTAAACAGCAAAGAGACGATGTACAGCGCTCTTAGCGCTTCATTTGTCACAGAAAATAATGTAGCCAACCCTTGCACACTCGCCGTATTCGTAAAATAAGGCGCTGTATGCGTAACAGGCCGAGAAAATCCCAAGCAGTTCGCCAGGTAGTCACGAGAGGGTGTTAGATGCATTCAGCGGCCGCCCATTTCCTCTGCAGGCGTGGGGGAAAATGGTAATAACTCCACTTCTAGGGCTAGTAGAACAACAATTCAAAGTTTACATTAAAGAGGAATGTTCCAATTAATTTTCGGTAGCAAAAAAATCGTAATTTTTTGGATTTGACCACCTCTGGCTCCCCTGAAAGCTGTCCGCACATGTCTGCTTCCTCCGGGCACCTAGCTGCGACTCCCCAGTTTTTCTTTTTTTTTTTTTTTTTTTTACTGCTCGCTCCCAGCTCTCTTAACCATCAAAGATCCTCATACTCAAAGATATTGTACTCATTTCACCTTGAGGTTGTCAACTACCAACTTTATTTTCTGGATCTACCCTGATCAGACCTTAGCACATACCTTTCAACACGCATTCTGTAACATACTGCACAGCATTTCTCGACAGTTCCTACACAGCTCGTAAACGTACGTCGTACGTTAACGCATATGACATAACACAGCCACCTCGACAGCTCATGACCCACTTGCCTTAAAAATGGTGCTTCCTCTAGAGGGTGACAGTGACCCCATACCAAACCGCAATCTGATCCAACACGAAGATCGAGTTGTCCCCAGAAAGGTTCAGTTAGCTTCCCCATGGTATTTTGTGCGCTGCGTAGTACTTTGAAGTGCTGATTGTATTATTCCAGCCTAAAGGGCACTTCTAACCGTACTAAATGGTGTGTTATTTTGCAGATGTAACTATCGTTCACTTAAGAGAAGGCAACCACCATGAGTGCTGGCCTTGTCCTTACATCTGGATTCGTGTCCAAACCGGTCAAATAAGCTACCTGCTTTGAGTAACAGTGTAACGGCTTATAACGTCCACTCAGGCAAGCGGCTAGCTCCCTCTTGCCTTTCTGCAGCAGTGTTCAGTGTGTGTTTTACTCCCACACTTATCGGCAGGCATCTCGCCTTCCATCCTATGAAGCAGAAAACTTGTCAGTCAGCAGTAGTCTGGGTTTATACTGTCGAGTTAATTTTAAGTTTTACCGTCCCATGTAGTGTTCTTTGGATTCTGGCATACATCATTCTTATCTTCCGGAACACTGTGTTCGCCTGAAGTCTCATGCTATAGGAGAATCTGTGTGCCCAATTCCACCTGGAATATTTAGTCGGTGAACTCTTCAATGACAAACGTGATTGACATGCACTTTGCACCAGGAATTCGGCAATTACGACGCCATTTATAATAAAGGACCCATGAGATGCGCTTTCCATTTGTGCTTACAGATGCGTTAGAAGTTCTTGTTAGTTAATAAATACATCACATTTGACAGACAGCAAAGATTTTGAGTAAACTAGCGTTCCACCCACAACTACAACGGGTAAATATGGAAAGTAACTAAAAGTTATTGATTGCTTTCCTAGTTATGTTATCTTAAAAAGTCGTCGGTGAGCGTAACCTTGCGAAATGATGGAGAAGACGGATACGTTTCTCGTTCCAAAACAAGCAGGCGATAGGGCAGGAAAGAACTTCACATGTCAAACAATTTGACTCAAAATATCGGATACAATTATGAGGAAAAAAACATATTAAATAATCGTTTCTCAGTAGCATACTATTCTGTGAATCATCGTCTCAGGTCAATGCTAAGCATAAATTGAAGAGAAGAATACGAGAAGCTGTGTGGAGTTCTGTACATACTTCATTTTACTCCACTTCTGAGTACGCAAGACCTGTATGACACAGGAGGAGTTATACTATCTTTTTGGACATGCTCCTACTGACATTCGACAAGAGGTGATAATCAGAAAGAAAAGACAAAAAGATCCGAAACTCTTCATCCGTTTGTTTATCAGTATGCACTGTCATGACTGAAGCCGAGAAACAATGTCCTTAAAACAAATGCGTCTCCTGCAGCAAAAAGATCACAATCAACACAAAAAATCATAGTGTGCAGAATTCTACGACTGGAATGTTAGATGATACTGAAAAAGAATTTTCTCATGGCCACACAGATGATGGACTGTTTGGATTTCTGTAAAATGTTATTTCATCTTGTTGCACAGCTTTCATGAAAGACTTTTTGTTGTAAAACCACCAAAAGTTGGTAAAAACTTAAATGATTCTGCAACTAGTTTCAACACTGAAACGATTATTTAGTTGGCTAAAACTTTTTATGGTGTTCACGATAAAAAATTAAGTCTGCTAGATGATGGCTTTAATGTTGAAACTAGCTGCAGAACCATCAAATATGTTAGCCACTTTTAGTGGTTTTACATCAAAAAGTGTCTGGGATTCGTTTTACTCGTGACGAAACGGTTATTAAAAGTACGCAAGCATAAAAGAAATGCTTTTGTTGGCTATAAAATAACATTATCTGCTGCCAGCCACATGACTGCTAGCAACAAACGTCGTTTTAAAACCAACAAAACCATTATTTGGAACGCACTGAACCAACTCCTTTATGGTGTCTGAAGGAGCAACTAATCTACAGAGATGGGGTTCCATTGTAGGTTCTTTGTTTTGTGAACGTGCAGCTGAAAAGACTTCAGCCAACTTCTCACAGTGCCCATCATGCCCAAAGTCGTGTATAATAATTTATGTTATTTGCTCCTGAAACAATAAATAAACAAATAATATAATCACGATTCATTGTAAATTTTAGGGCAACAATTAACGAAATTCAGTCAGCTCATCATTCTGCTTAAACTTTGCCAGCAAAATTTCAGAGGCTGATTAAAGTTACTTGCCGGAAGTGTCGACATAAGAAACCTTTGTTCTTAAGTACATACTTACAGAGTAGTTTTTGTTACCAGAGTAATGTTCATTACTATATTGTACACAGAATACCTGCACTAGGGTAATTTGGAAGATAAATTTCGATGACAGATAGAAGAACATCAGCAAGTATGAAATATTTATTTTAGTAGTTACAAAGATTCACTGAATAGTTATCAGCATAGTCACCACTGTCTATAAGGCTTTTATCGTACTAACATGTATATACCTATCTCACAGACGTCTACTGCCAACGTCTGAAACCATGACTTTACGGTCATGCATAGATCAACATCTTTGTGCGCAAATTTCCTGCTAGTGAGTGCTTCAGGAAACGCAACAGGTGAAATTTTCTTCCGCGAGGCCTACAGGGTGAATGGACGAAGATCTCCCAAATTAAAGACATTTACGACTAATTTTAGTCGATAGAGAAAGAAATGGAAGTCGATTTGGAAGACATAGGGATTCCATTATTATAGTTAGAATTTGACAAAACACTGGAGACTTGCAATGAAATAGGACAGAAGCCAGAGATAACATTCTTTCCGAATTTCTGAAACCACTGGGGGAAATGGAAACCAAGTTTATATGTAGTTTATATGAGACAGGAAACACGTCATTAGACTTTCGGGAAAATACACCTCCGGAAAAAAATTAGTACGCCCTTTTAGAGGTTTCCAGTTCTCTGAAGATTTATTGTTGCAACAGTGCATATGGAGTACATGAAATGAGTACATTTCCAGATCAGTAGCGCAAGCGGTTTTGGGATACCAGGTATCGACACTAGCTGAGACACCCATGTTAGTACGTGGTGTAGCCCGCTCGGGCGGCAATGAAGGCGCTGACTTTGGCATCCAGTCGATCGTACATATGGAGGCTACAGTCCAGGGATACGCTATGCCATACCTGCTCGACCTCTTCACGTAGTTTTATAACAGTTGTTGGTGACGAGTCGCACGAATCATTTTTCGTTGCTTCATATACTGTACGTCCTCTGTGAGAGACAAATCCGGTGATCTTGTTGTCCAGGGAAGTTGCTAGATGTCTTGCAGAGCACATTAAATTTCACGGGCAGTGTGTGAGCCAACATTATCCTGCTGGAACAACACATAATCTTCCTGTTGCAGAAACGGCAAAACAATGGCTCTAACAACATTCTACACATACCGAGCGGTAGTTCGCGTCCCCTCCAGAAACACCAAAACCAAAGTTGAACGAGAGTTGTAGCTTATCGCACCTTAGACCATAAGGCATGGGGGGGGGGGGGGGGGCTGTGTGTCTTGGACGAATGCGCCTTACGAGACAATGCTCACCAGGTATCCGTCGTAAGCGCAAACGACCACCACTTGCGGTGTTGCGGTGTTGGCCGTCGAATGGCGCTAGCTGCGCAGCATTTGTGCACCGCCGCCGTCAGTGTCAGCCGTTTGCCGTGGCATACGGAGCTCCATCGCAGTCTTTAACACTGGTAGCATGCTGCGACAGCGTGGACGTGAACCGTTAGTGCAGTTGACGGACTTTGAGCGAGGGCGTATAGTGGGCATGCGGGAGGCCGGGTGGACGTACCGCCGAATTGCTCAACACGTGGGGCGTGAGGTCTCCACAGTACATCGATGTTGTCGCCAGTGGTCGGCGGAAGGTGCACGTGCCCGTCGACCTGGGACCGGACCGCAGCGATGCACGGATGCACACCAAGACCGTAGGATCCTACGCAGTGCCGTAGGGGACCGCACCGCCACTTCCCAGCAAATTAGGGACACTGTTGTTCCTGGGGTATCGGCGAGGGCCATTCGCAACCGTCTCCATGAAGCTGGGCTACGGTCCCGCACACCGTTAGGCCGTCTTCCGCTCACGCCCCAACATCGTGCAGCCCGCCTCCAGTGGTGTCGCGACAGGCGTGAATGGAGGGACGAATGGAGACGTGTCGTCTTCAGCGATGAGAGTCGCTTCTGCCTTGGTGCCAATGATGGTCGTATGCGTGTTTGGCGCCGTGCAGGTGAGCGCCACAATCAGGACTGCATACGACCGAGGCACACAGGGCCAACACCCGGCATCATGGTGTGGGAAGCGATCTCCTACACTGGCCGTACACCTCTGGTGATCGTCGAGGGGACACTGAATAGTGCACGGTACATCCAAACCGTCATCGGACCCATCATTCTACCATTCCTAGACCGGCAAGGGAACTTGCTGTTCCAACAGGACAATGCACGTCCGCATGTATCCCGTGCCACCCAACGTGCTCTAGAAGGTGTCAGTCAACTACCCTGGCCAGCAAGATCTCCGGATCTGTCCCCCATTGAGCATGTTTGGGACTGGATGAAGCGTCGTCTCACGCCGTCTGCACGTCCAGCACGAACGCTGGTCCAACTGAGGCGCCAGGTGGAAATGGCATGGCAAGCCGTTCCACAGGACTACATCCAGCATCTCTACGATCGTCTCCATGGGAGAATAGCAGCCTGCATTGCTGCGAAAGGTGGATATACACTGTACTAGTGCCGACATTGTGCATGCTCTGTTGCCTGTGTCTATGTGCCTGTGGTTCTGTCAGTGTGATCATGTGATGTATCTGACCCCAGGAATGTGTCAATAAAGTTTCCCCTTCCTGGGACAATGAATTCACGGTGTTCTTATTTCAATTTCCAGGAGTGTATCTCTGTAGACCACGAGGCGTCATTCCATCTTCCAAGCGACCATCTGACGGCACCATTCGAGCCGTGCCCGTCATGCTATGGCGTGAATGGAAGACGGGGTAAAGGTGTGTGTGCCCGTAGTCCCATTGATAACGACCGGTTCACAACAGCTCGTATTGCCACGTCTGGACTCACAAGCCTTCTTATACGTGCTGTGATAGCTTTATGATCAGCCATTGCCTACGATCCTGGCGGGCGTCTTTGCTGTGTGGACGTCCAGAACCTCATCCAGGGGTGAGAATGTTCACGTGATCACTGACACCAGCATCGCTATACAACTGACGCAGGACGTCCAGCGAAGTGATGATCACTGATATCAATGCAGTGCTCCCAATGTAGCAGATAACTGCCGATGTGATAAGAAATACCACTCAATCCATGATAAGAAGATTGCAGCACTGCATTGATACCAATGGTCATCACTTCGAACACCTTCTGCAAATGGACGTTCCATACCACTTTTGTGACCTTCGTTGACCTTCAAAGACCTTACTGTTACACATCATTGGATTCGTCACGATAGCCGCTATCAGGAAATAAGTGCCAAACTATAGCACCCCATAAAAAAATACAAAGCTGACCTTCATATCTCTGAAGCGACCCCACCCAGGAACAAAAAATCAACGTCATATTATGGCCCTCGTTATCCCATGCAACTTTTGTCCCACAAACTCCTGTCAGACTTTTCGAGTTATTCTTGGTGGCAATAGTTAGTGACTCACCTTGTATAGAAGAATAGAAAAGAGAATGAAGACCTCTTAGGTGATGAAAAGTTTGACTTTAATATTAAAGACACCAGAGACGAAGTTCCGATATTGCTCTTGATAATGGAAGCAAGACTTACGAAAAATCAAGGTACTTTCATAGGGTTTGTCATCCTATAAAAACCGTTCGGCAACGGCTCGAAATTCTGAGAAAAATAGTTGTAAACTATAATTTGCCATAAACTTGCACGTAGTTTTGCTGGTAATATTTAATATGTATAAGAACGAAGATGGAACAATAAGAATCGAACATGAAGAATTGTTCAAAATGGTTCAAATGGCTCTGAGCACTATGGGACTTAACATCTATGGTCATCAGTCCCCTAGAACTTAGAACTACATAAACCTAACTAACGTAAGGGCATCACACAACACCACGAAGAATGAAGAGCTCAAATTGAAAATAGTCTCTTCCCTACTTTCAGTCCTTACGGCAGGAAAACAAGGTAGGTAGTGCAATAAAGGTTCAGGAGTGAGATGAAAATTAATGTTGAAAAAATATCAATGATAAGTTTCGCAGATGATATAACTAAATTCATTGAAGCTCTAGAAGAATTACAGGACATGAATGGAGTCAACGGGGTACTGAGCACAGAATGTGGGTTGAGAAGATAGACGAAAATAATGAGGATTATCAGGAGTAAAATCAGTGTGAAATTTAACATCAAAATTGGGGACCACGAAGTGGGTGAAGAGTAGGCATTCTGCTACTTTGTAAGCTAAATTATACAAATGACGGACGAAGCAAGGAGGATATATAAAGCAGTCTAGTCCAGCCAAAGAGGGCATTCCTGGCCAAAACAGACCGTAATTGTATGGAAGAGAATCATTGACGGTGGGTATTCCGGAAAAAAAGAAAATCGTTTTTGAAATGGGCTGCAATATAAGGATGTCGATAATTAGGTGGACTGATCAAATTAAAAATGAAGAAGTGCTGCTCAGAATCGGCGAGGAAAGAATTATGTCGACAAGAAGAAAGTGTTGGATGATAGCACATGTGTTCAGACATTAGGGAATAATTTTCTGGTACAAGAGGGGGTGTAGAAGGGAAAAACTGTAGGGAAAAACAGAGACTGTGGGATTTAAGAGCTACTGCAGAGAAAGTCGTGATGAGTCTCGTCAAAATAGATAACTGATGACCCAAATGAAGTGAAATATGGGGTTGGGCGTTGATGGGCAGTGGCATAACGTCCTCTGCACTCGTCATTCCACATATATTTTTCTGGCGAGCCCAGAGGCCTCGACTTGAGGTATAAACTCCATCAAGAGGATGCAGCGTTGATCCCAGGTTACAGTAATCACTTTTAAGTAGCCTTTTTGGATTTGTTGTTGAAAGATAAATGAATGGATTGATGTGTAGTATATGGTGTGACTTGTGACATTCATGTTTCATGCCCGGTGACACTACGACGAAGGAATTCGTCACCTTTCGCTTGTTACCGCTAGAGCTTTACAAATGCTGCTACCAGGTGCTTCGTTTCATACTCATCTGTCGGCTGACTTAGCACAAATCTTGCATACTCATTGTGACGTACTGGCCTTCAGATGGTGATTTCGGGCAGTAATGAGCGAGAGATGTAGTGGAAAATTTACAAGTCATTTGCGAAATTATGTACGCCGCTTCTGCGAAATATTTTGTGCACACATTCCATCAGTTCTGTCGTCACCAGGAGTCGTTGGCCAATACGACCTTCAAAGTTTATATTGGTTCAGCCTTCAGTGAATTGCCTGCATCAACGTCCGACTACACTGTCGCTCATAATCTCTATCCATACAAGTGGCACAATTGAAGGTGAATCTCTGTGAGTTTACTTCTGAACGAACGCAAAGTTATATGTACACGGAGCACACAGTAGACGGAAGATAATATTGATGCTGCAGTTTTCTGCTTGCAACGTATTATATAGTTTGGTGACTCGTTTTTAATATTCATAAAGGTAAATTTTTCCACTTCAGAAATCAAAAAACGCAGTTTCGTAAGAGCTAGTACTAATGGTCACAGGTTCATACGAATACGTGGTGTCTATTCTTTCGGACATGTCCGAAAGAACAAACACATCACGGAAACCGCAGCTGTGATACATATTATGTAAACAGAAGGTAGAGGGGAGAGAAAGGAAAGTGAAGGACATGAGCTGTGGATGTCAGCTGCGTCGGGTCTTTATGCGGAATCAGCGGCGCCGAGAGAAAATGTGTACCAGATTGCGATTCGAACCCGGGAGTTCCTGCTTACTAGGCAGGTGTGGTAAATCACTGCGCCACTTGGTGGGAGTGTGGATCGGCCGTGGGGCGCACAGAGGTAGTCAGTGAACTTGCATTCGCTGTGTCTCGGATAGCGCAGTGGTTATCGCACCTGTCTTCAAAATTGGTTCAAATGGCTCTGAGCACTATGCGACTTAATTTCTGAGGTCGTCAGTCCCCTAGAACTTAGAACTACTAACCAACCTAAGGATATCTCACACATCCATGCCCGACAGGATTCGAACCTGCGACCCTAGCGGTCGCGCAGTTCCAGACTGTAACGCCAAGTACCGCTCGGCCACACAGGCCGGCGCACCTGTCTAGTCAGCAGGAGATCCCATGTTCGAATCGCAATCTGGTACACATTTTCTCTCGGCGCCGCTGATTCCGCACAAAGACCCGACGTAGCTGATAGCAGTGTCTCCCTTCAGTTTACATATTGTTACAAAGTCGCTGCAAATAGATCACGCAACCCACTACATAAATATCATACTACCACCGAAACTATAATATATTTTTATTTCTCGGTCTCTGCTCCCCTTCTGTCATCTTTCCTTTCGCTGATAGTATTAATCGGCCTATGTTCCATTGTTACAAAGAAAAATTAAAATTATTTAATAAAATAAGGTCACTTTTATCAGAAGGTGCAACGGCACTTCTTATAACAGCCGCGCTTTTGTTTCTTTTCATAACAACATTTTTTACTATCTTAGAATCAGGAAACGCAGTTTTTAATATAGCTGTCAAATGTTCAGTTGTATTAAAAACTGATCTCATTAACTGTTAGTAACGCGGCTATTTTAAGTGCGGCTTCCATAGTTCGTTTGTCGAGCGTTGTCGTGACTTTAGACAAAGCCTTTCCAAAAGTTACGAATGATTTCTCAGTGATGTCACTCATTTTATTAATAAGCTTTTTTGACCGCTTGTGTTTCTTTACTACAGTTACACTAGCTGCTATAGCAATTATTGTCCTTTGCTATCCATGACCGAAATGCTTTATCCCTTCCTATGCAATGCGATATTGTTCAACCCTGTGCTGAGATTTCTCACTTTTAGGCAAATCCTCTTTTTGCATATTCTTTTTCTTTGGCGTAGAAACATCACACATATCTTCATCACAACTAATCATTAAATCCGCTTAATGAATTACACAGTTTAACACAAAATGTCAATGATATATGGTGTTTGACAAAGCATGCCGCACTACGTATCGAACTAGAGCACGAAGAGATGTGAATGACTCTTAAACACGGTGGTCTCGCGGTTCTAGGCGCGCAGTCCGGAACCGTGCGACTGCTACGGTCGCAGGTTCGAATCCTGCCTCGGGCATGGATGTGTGTGATGTCCTTAGGTTAGTTAGGTTTAAGTAGTTCTAAGTTCTAGGGGACTAATGACCACAGCAGTTGAGTCCCATAGTGCTCAGAGCCATTTTTGAACTCTTAAACAGCTCGCAGCACAGCTGCCAGTATAGCCATGTGGAATTTGAAATCATACACTGTAGGAAGCACCTAGCCGACATCTCTCGTTAATTAAATATTGTAGTATTAAGCTGGACTGTAAGGGACGCACAGAATTAAAATGAAGTGTACTGCACAACAACATCACTGCGTGGCGCGTGTATCGAAATACATTCTTGTACTCAACTACATAATATTAAAGTGTGAGCAGTTCATCTTTGTGAAAATGCTTCGAAATCACTTGATAGTAACCTAGTGATGTACGCAGAACGGATTTGTTTCGCAACGGTTTCTCGCGCAGAAAATATAAATCCCAGAATTATCACACTTTCGCGTATAATCCTGCACTTAGGTTCATACATCATGCAGGACTTGAAATTATGGTATGCGTATGATCTTTCTCGTATACCTAAAAAGCCCTGTCTGAGTCTTTTAAATAAGAGTATTCTCGCCTTCCTCGTGCTCCTACGTAAGTATTAGTTCGGTGGTTTGCACTTAACTAGCCTCTCATATTTCTGGCATTGATCTAATTGATTTACACCGATATCTGCAGATGCGTCCACAGTTCGAAGATTTACTTTAAAGAAAAATATATTCGCCTTCCTTGTGGTTCTACATCAGCACTAATTCGGTGATTAACATGTAACTGTTCTTGGGAGTTATTTGGTTATATTTATTCAGAAATATAGTTTACCGTACTGCGAGCTAGAGAATCTCGTTTTTACTGTAACACACAAATATTCTTACTGCTGATAGACTGTTCACTGTATTTACAGTTTTGCCTGTAAGAATATTTTAATTAATCGAGGGAAATTGTCTTTGCTTAGCATTCATATAACTGTGTACTAGCTGGCTGTTTATTTTGATTTGAAAACCGACGATGTGATGTCAGAGACCTCCGTACTTCGCACTGTTGACTTCGCCTACCTCCGGCTGTCAAAAAGACGATTTCTGGAGCCCAGTTCCGTCGTCTATTAGCGCTCACAGCTAATAAGGCGATGTATCATGTCGACAGTTGAATAAATAAACTGGAACACTGTTCGGCGACAAGAAATGCTTTAAGTCACTTAGGTTCGGATTATATTAATGGGATGCAGCGGATTATTTCGTAGAACACACGCCGAACTGTTATAGGCAACTATGAACACCCAAGCAATTACTTATTCTAGCTGGTGCGGCTTGAATTTATTCAATGTTTCCTCTCTCAAGTATGTGCTACGCCCATACAACCATAAATTTAGCTTCAATTACTTTGTAAGTCGTAACAGTCCTCAGCCAAAAATCGCGATTAACCTACCTAAAAGACAGTCCAATCAATTATCCTCTCTTCTTATACACGTCTTCGTTTATATTGGCAGATATCACAATTCACACCTACACTTGCTTTTAAACGGTCTCCGCTCCTTCAGTCCAGACGTTATCGACATTAGTCTAAGCTGTTAGAAATTTTCTTCACAATAACTTGGGTTTTGCCATTAAACTTCCTTGCTATATCTTCTTTTCTTCTACTACGTCATCCAAATTTCTTTTACAACGACTTTAGTTTAATCTTCTTTCCTCTAGTCTTCACTTCTTTCTGAGAATGCACTCTTCTCCGTCGAATGATTTAGAAACTTAGCGACCTGGCGAAAAGTTTATTGACTATCCATAGCAAAATGCCGTCTCCGACAACCTCATCGTTACATCGTTACTCTATCACAATCTCTTCCTTCTACAAAATACAACCCATTCCCTCTGACAATAGTTCCATGACGTACAAACTCCTTTTCAGTTCAACCTTCAATTGTCTTCGTGGTCGTTTTTAATTACAGATATATCCATTTTCTCCTAATTGGGTGTAGTACTTTGTTTACATATAGCACAGTATTTTTACTGACATCAAAGACGTCCGAAATTGGGAGGGGGGAAGGGGGGAAGGGTGGCGGGCAAGAGTGACGGTTGCACCCTCCTGGAATCTGGGATATTCATTTCAGAATACTCACAAATTTCTAGATACTATTATCTAGATTACCACCACGTAATATAGCAATACTAATTGCGTCGGAAAATACTACGTACAGCGTTAGCGTTGACTACACTGAGGTGACAAGTCAAGGGACAGCGATAAGCACATATATAGATGACGGTAGCATCGCGTACACAAGGTATAAAAGGGCAGTGCATTGGTGGAGGTGTCATTTGTACTCGGGTGATTCATGTGGAAAGGTTTCCGAAGTGACTATGGCCCCACGACGACAATTAACAGACTTTGAACGCGGAATAGTAGTTGGAGCTAGACGCATGAGACTTTCCATTTCGGAAATCGTTGGAGAATTCAATATTCCGAGGCCCACAGCGTCAAGAATGGCCAGAGAATACCAAATCCCAGGCATTACCTCTCACTGTGGTCAACACAGCGGCCGACGGCTTTCACTTAACGACCGAGAGCAGCGGCATCTGCGGCAAGTGATCACTGTTGACAGACAAGCAACACTGGATGAAATAACCGCAAAAAACAATGTGGGACGTATGACGAACGCATCCGTTACGACAGTGCGGCGAAATTTGACATTGATGGTAGCAGATGACCGACGCGAATGCTTTTCCCAAAAGCACAACATCGCCTCCATCGTCTTTCGTCTTGACCGTATCGGTTTGACCCTAGACGACTGGAAAACCGTGGTCTGCTCAAATGAATCCCAATTTCAGTTGATGAAAACTGATGGTGGTGTTCGAATGTGGCGCAGGTCCCACGAAGCCATGGACCCAAGTTGTTAACAAGGCATAGTACAAGTTAGCTGTGGCTCCATAACGGTACAAGTTGTGTTTACATGGAATGGACTGGGTCCTCTGAATGTTCGGCTACATGGAGACCCTTTGCGGCCATTCATGGACTTCATGTTCCCAAACAACGATGAAAGTTTTGTGGACGACAATGTATCATATCATAGGGCCACAATTATTCGCGATTGGTTTGAAGAACATTCTAGACAGTTCGAGCGAATGATTTAGCCGCCCAGTTCGCCCGATGTGGGACGTAATCGAGAGGTCATTACGTTCAAAAAATCCTGCATCTGATACACTTTCGCAATTATGGATGGCTATAGAAGCAGTACGGCACAGTATTTCGGCAGGGGACCTCCACGACTTGTTGCGTCCATGCCACGTCGGGTTGCTGCACTGCGCCGAGCGAAAGGAGGTCCTAATCGATATTAGTAAATATCCTATGACTTGTCACCCCAGTGTACGACTTGGGTTTGTTCGTTTGTTAGTTTTTTTATGTGGAATTTCGCACATTCCTTTGGGCAGTGGTTGTTTCGGTGCAATCATTGTCCTGGAAAACGTGAGAACTTACAGAACATTGGAAAAACAGTCACCAATACACTCTCGATTAGTTTCCTGTATAGCCCTTATTGAGGTAGATAAAGGGACCGTTTTCATACGCTGGCGTGCAGATTCCTGCGCCTGTTCTCAGCACAAAATAAACATATCTGTAATGTACCTGCCCAGCGTCCGTCGCCAATTTCCACAAAGAAACCCGCTCTTGCTCTGCACAGTTTAATAACGACAGTGGTTCACCATTCGTCTGTGGTCCAAGAACACCCGTCACGACTTGTTGAAATCATATTCTGTTTCACAGTCACAGAGTAGGTGTAGTAGACTCCGAAAAACATGGTTTTGTAGTACACTTTGTGTTTTCATCTATACTTCATTTAAAGACACCAATACCTCAATCGAAAAAAATCTATCCATTGTTTGCCGTGAAGGACAGGAGGTTTCGCATATTCATCTCTTTCAGTGCCGCCCCGAGTTACATTTCAAACAAACAACCCAAAACAGAATTTTGAAGACGGAATTTATCAAACTTTAACTATGCCAGCCAGTTTTCAAAAATAGAAGGCATCAATATTGAATAACAGTAAGTTTATATCCTATTTCTTCGAAGAGTATTGTCAGTCATATCTGTGCTTATTTGTGAATAATAATAAGATTTTCTCAAATTTTCAGATATTTTTGTATTGAAGTTCTTTTTAATTTTCAAGATCAAACTTGGAGAAAAATATATTTTGTGAATAATTCTGTCTTTACTTTTGCAACTCGTTGGATGTGCTGGATTCAATCATAAGGTAATGTAATTTTGGTTTTAATTGAAAAGGGGGAATCTATATACACACTGAGCATACAAAGAGATGTACTTTGTATATGCAAATGTTGTATGCCTACCTTCTTTCTATCTTTGTATCAATCTTTCTTCAAAAAATATTGATTTTAAACTGTCAGTCGTTTGACGTACAAATGTTTAGCATTCTCCTTGTGGAATTTAATTCTGAAAATTAATCGGTTATTTCAAAAATGGCAATTTTGGAACCTTCCCCTTTTTGATACATTTATGCTGACACCTATAACGTAAAATAAAGCTACAAAATATACATTCGCAAATAATATTACATTCCAACAAATACAAACTTCATTTTTTATGATTTCTGTAAAACAACGAGTAAAACATTACAACCGTAGACACCGTAAGAAAAAGATTCTATCGAATAGATTTTACAGAGAAGAAAGCTCTTCGTCATTAAGTTTCATGGAAAGAAGCTAAATGTGAAATTCTGATAATGCTCATCTCCCAGCCGTGTTAGCAATTGCAACTACGTCCTCAGTTATTCGCTAATAGTACTCCAATTTCTATCTTCCTCTAGTTTTTACCTTCTGTAGGTCCCTATAGTACCTTGGTTGTTACTCCCTGATGTCTTAGTACATGTCCTATCAATCCGTCTCTTCTTCTTGTCAGAATTTTCATTATGTCCCATTCTTGCTAACTTTGAGTAGACCCCACATCCCGTACCTTAACAGTCCACCTAATTTTCAACATTTCTTCTACAGCAGTGCCTCTCAAATATTTCGATTCTCTTCTTTTCTGGTTTTCCTGCAGTCCATGATTCACTATCATACAATGTCGTGCTCAGAAATTTCTTCTTCAAATTGGATCCTATGTTGCATACTACGAGGATCGTTCAGTAAATAATACAATACATTTTTGTTTTGAAAGCAGGCTGGTTTTACTCAGCATTCCAGCACACCATCACCATATCATTACCCATTCTTTTGGCTACAAAACCATGTTTTTCAATATAATCTCGGTTCAGTGCGAAACGTCTTCCTCCATCAATAGACTCTCCACCGCCTACGCACTGATTCGCGCGGCGTGCACAATTCATTGAGCTAAAGAGATGGAATTCGGAAGGTGTGATATCCGAACTATAGCGTGGATGAGAAAGAACAGTCCAAAGAAGTTACGTTAGCTCCTATCGTGTGCGCAAAATTGTGTGAGGCCTTGCGTTGTTATGCAGAAGGAGATGTTTGCTTGTGCTTTTATGGCGGCGAACTCGTTGAAGTCGTTTTTTCAATTTCTTGAGGGTAATAGATTACAGGAGCCACAGCTGTGTGCGGCCAGAAAGAAACTCAATAACAACTCTCTTGTTGGACCGCATCTCCGTTACAGAAACCATTCAAAGGGTACCTATCGGAACTTCATGAAACTGTAGAGACTGAAGCGAGAATATTCCACAGTGTCCCACCACAATTTCTGCACTTTTTAGCCGGCCGCGGTAGTCTCGCGGTTCTAGGCGCGCAGTCCGGAACCGTGCGACTGCTACGGTCGCAGGTTCGAATCCTGCCTCGGGCATGTATGTGTGTGATGTCCTTAGGTTAGTTAGGTTTAAGTAGTTCTAAGTTCTAGGGGACTAATGACCACAGCAGTTGAGTCGCGTAGTGCTCAGAGCCATTTGAACCATTTTTTTGCACTTTTTAACCGAAATTGGCCAACAAAAAATGTTGTTTTAATTCGTAATATACTTTTTTTTGGCCAGGACTGCATTCTTGCCTGTACTCGTCTGATTTTTATGTCTTTCTTGCTTCGTCTGTTATCGGTTTTTTGCTTCCAAGGGCCGCGCGGGATTAGCCAAGCGGTCTAGGGCGCTGCAGTCATGGACTGTGCGTCGGGTCCCGGCGGTGGTTAGAGTCCTCCCTCGGGCATGGGTGTGTGTGTTTGTCCTTAGGATAATTTAGGTTAAGTAGTGTCTAAGCTTAGGGACTGATGACCTTAGCAGTTAAGTCCCATAAGATTTCCCACACATCTGAACATTTTTTGCTTCCCAGGTACAGAATTCCTCAACTTCGTCTACTTCGTGATCACGAATTCTGATGTTAAGTTTCTCGCTAATCTCATTTCTGCTGCCTCTCATTACCTCTGTCTTTCTTCGGTTTACTCTCAACCCATCTTCTGTGCTCATTAGACTGTTCATTCAATTCTAAAGAACTTGTTATTGTTCTTCACTGTCACTGAGCATAGCAATGTTAATAAAGAATCTTATTATTGGTATTTTTCATCCTGAATTTTAATCCCACGCTTGAATCTCTCTTTTATTTCCGTCATTGGTTCTTCGACGGTATAGACTGAACAATAGAGATGAAAGTCGGCATCCCTGACTTATACCCATTGCGTACAGTATTTCGAGTGTGCTACGATCCGCCTGGGTGCCATACGCATGTGGCCGTAATGAGTGTGGGCCGCCGTGTGGGTACGCCGGCCGCGGGCGAGCAGGTGAAGGCGGCAGGAAGGGAAAGCTCCGTCTCTTCCGATTACGCCCGGCCACGCCGCGCCGCTTCGGCACGCGTGACCGATTTCACTGGGCGTTACACAATGCACCCCGACCGGCTATTGCTCTCGTGGTGAAATACGTGCACTGGGCGGCGGAAATACGCGGTTGCGCGTGCAGATCGATGGTTGCGGGTGTAATTGTAGTCGCGGCTAACCACTTATTACTGCCCAGTCAGCTGTGAGCCGATTCTATGCGAGGAGTACGATGGACGTGTGTGAGTTATGGTGGAACAGAGACATCGGGGTAATTATGAGGGCAGTGGAAGGTATGAATCCAATCAGGGATAAAACAACTGATCACACATCTTGGCGACAAAACTGGAAAGGAGATTAGGGTTTAGCGTCCCGTGGGCGTAGAAGATATTTTAGAAACGTCGCGCAAGCGGAAAGGTAAGTCAGCCACGCCCTTTTCAACTGTCCCAAGGGATTTAGCGAATCCATGGAGATTCTAAATCTGGATAGCTGAGCAGATTTTATAACCGCAATCATCCCAAATGTGAGTCCTGCGTCCTACTTTGAGCCACTTAACTCTTTACTAAAACAAAGGATATGGCTGATTCAAATGGCACTGAGCCACTGAAACGTGCCGGTGTCCCATCATGCTGGAACCACATGCATTGCCTTGTAGAGAGTGGTACGTCATCCAGCAATTCACGCAATTCTGTGGCGAGGAAATTGTAATAATGAATGTAATTTAAAGACATAGGTAGGTAGGAGATACGGCAAAATTAAACCACATGCCCACACATTCGACTAGAACCGCAGTTGATGAGTGCGAGGAAATGTGACATGTGGATGAAACTCACTCCAGACGTGTGAACACTGGATATATCAAGTATCAACCACATCTGCGTACTCATTCCATATGTATCGCTCCACTGGTAAAAAAGTACTGTGGTGGTCAAGACGTACATGTCAAAAGCTACTGCAACTGAAGAGTGCCCCCTATCGATGTAACTGGAACTGTTAGAACGTCAAGTAAGTCGTTCCAACTCAAGACTGAATACGCTCTATATGGGAATAATAACGTTCACAGGAAATTATGAGGTAGAGGAAAATATTTATTTTGATGTCTCGTACAACCTCCAAGAAATCCCCCCCCCCGCCAGCCAGTGTGGCTTCAGTCAGGAACCGCTCTGCTGCTACGGTCGCAGGTTCGAATCCTGCCTCGGGCACGGATATGTGTGGTGTCCTTAGGTTAGTTAGGTTTAAGTAGTTCTAAGTCTAGGGGACTGATGACCTCAGATGTTGAGACCCAGAGCCATTTGAACCATTTAAGTCTTGCGTCTGACAGGTCAGACGGCCGAGAGCGACATAAATACTGTAGGAAAGGGGGCGTGGTCAAGTGACACGTGATGAGCAGAGATAACCCTTGTCAGAGATAAAACTTAACTATCGGTTGTCGCCTTATCAACGATAAAACTGTCTAGCGATTCTGCAGAGCTACTGTCCATATGTCGCTTAAGTTCCATTGCCTCCTCTTTCCTATTAAAATTATCCTGATGCTTGAAAATTTAAATGGCTTCTCTACGTAGACGTTGATAATAATTTGATGTTGTAGAAATTTTATCTACAACGTCAAATTATTGTCGTCTATGGTGAGAAGCCATTTAAATTCACAAGCATCAGGATAAATTTAATAAGAAAGAGGAGGCAATGAAACTTAGCAGAATCTAGACAGTTTTATCGCTGACAAGACAACAATCGATAGTTAAGTTTTATCTCTGACAAGGATTATCTCTTCTCATCACGTGTTACTTCACCACGCCCGCTTTCCTGTCATTTACGTCGCTCTCGGAAGTCCGACCGGTCAGTCGGCAAGCCTCAGCGGAGGAGCGTCTCTGAGGACGTCCAGTGCAATCCTGGACGACATGTAAGGAACAGGAGAATTTCTTGGACCACGACATCACATCTCCAAAGGTTTACCAGCAAATACGTACGTTTAGTAATCGAATTTTGAAATAATAAATAACAAAAACTGTTTCAACTAAAATGTCCTACGATTTTTGTGCGCGAATTGGCTCAATAAATTTCCAAATGCTTAGTAATACACTCGTAAATGCAACACTGCACTGTGGGAAGATTGTCTGCATATGGAATGAGATCTGAAATGATCTTTACCTAAAGTGACCTGATAATAAGTTTCGATAAACCATGCTAACTGAATTACCTAATAACCTGACTGTAATGTAAAACTGACCTTAACAGTTATTCTTGGCTTACCCGTGGCTAGGGAAACACAGCACTGCTCGAAGTGGTGAGCATAAAACATACAGCTTAGCAGCAAGCAGGCTAAACTGGAAAGAAGAAGCCCTGTGCAGTGCAATGCAAGGACATGTAACTATTCTAAGTTCTTCACTCTTACTGTATTCCGCAAAGTGCAATGCAGCGACTCACACAGCCAAAAAATATGAAATTCTTCTGTGAGGAGACTGTGATGGAATTTGAACTTTCCAAATAACTGAAAGGAAAAACTGTATTACGAAAACTCATAGTCATTCCTCAGAAACCACAATGATCTTTACAAAAATTACTCTTTTACAACAGATATTAATGTGCCATAAACTGTAACTCCCGAGTGCGAGCTATGTGAACTGATAACTTTACTTAATCGCATTTGAACAATGAATTAATTAACGCAAACTAATAAAGAACAATTCCACGGAAACTTTCGGTTTTTCAAGCGCGCAAGCAAACAATGTAGCATAAACTTTACCTCATAATCTTCACTGGTACAATTAATCTTTACCAATTCATATACTGGAGTTCATCATCCTCCCTACCTTTCTCTGCAAGCTACTCCAGACCGCCCAGTAGCATAGCCGGCACCCGACTCTCACAGTATCCTCACTTAAAATGCCTACTGCAACGACAGTATTACTGGCGACCAAAGATCACAGCGCTTGTACCAAGAACATGCGTGGTGTTACATATCGACTATTGAAAACTACTGTGTGACAAATGTTTAGCGTACAAATATATGACACATGTAATGAAAATATAAGGCTCATATCATTTTCTTCGAATACCAAAAATTAACTAGAAATCTTACACTTTTTATGACAAAAGTGCATTAACTCGATTCCAGTCATTGAATAAGCAATAAAAGTGAAGTGTACAAAGCTTCAACTGAATACCTGAAGAGATACGGTAATACTTGGACTCAGGTGGGTGGAGTGGAAATTGGAATGATACAATTAGTTGTGTCCCCGTGAACAGCCAGTGATTGCTGAGTTAGTTAACAGATTAAGGGAAAGACCCAGAAAAGTACACATAGGCACCTGTTCCCTTGCCTGAGTGCATGTTGAGATCAACTAGCTGACTGCTATAACTCGAAACAAACGACTTCGCGACCCCCTCGTCACAACGCACGCAAACGGGCGCATGTTTACCATCGTCCTAAAACTCTGGTGCAGAGAATGGCTACAATGATAGCTGAGAGCTGTAAGCTGAGCGCCGGCATCTATGACCAGCTCTAGGACGAAGTTCTCACTCTCTGTAGCTCTAAGGCGAAGACATCTAACCCCCTGTCGATCCAAGAAGAGGTGTCTATCCGCTCTTCTCAAAATCCTGTTGGTCCTACCAGCATCAGAGCCTTGTTAGCCAGTCGCTGCAGACCTTCTGAATTCCGACCAATGCTTCTAAAAGGAATCTGCTGTGATTAACTACAATAGTAATATATTTCTCTCTTAGAGGGATAAGAAAGCACCCGCTATGAGGATGGTTTCACTCAGATACTGGCTGCATGTACTCGCTCGCGAGTCTCCACCCCAATACAAAAATAATTTTGATGAACCCATCTTGGGTTCCTCATAAAATTTAAACATCAATTACTACTTGCCTCCTTCGAGTCCAACAGATACTTCAGGCTCTGAGTGTTTCACTGAATGGAAGTGAAATGAAGGCGTACTTATTAAATTCGCAGTCATTGGTGTTTGTTTCAATTACACTCGCACTTTAATGCAACACTACTAATTTTATTTGTTGGAAAGAATCATCTCATAACACAAACATCTGTCAGAAGTCATTACGAGATTACCACTAGAATTATAAGGACCACAGGAATCTTCCATAACAAGCCAGGAACGTTTTGAGGTGGTGGGGCACTCGTTTACCGATAGTGACAGCTTTTCAGTGAAGTTTGTGGTATACATTTCGAACAATTACTGCTAAAAACGTGGTGTGAGTAAACAAGAAAACTTGATCTTTACTCTCTTCCGTTTTACAAGCTTGTTTGTTAACAGTACTGTCAGAATAAACTTTGCTCTCGGTATCCATATATTGGCGAAGTTTAAAACAATTCACCGTTTCAGAGTTCATTAACAACAACACTGTACCTTACACTACACCACTTCTGTTATGTTTCTGCAGTTCATCTGATTACCTCTCCTGGTTAATAACGTTGCGGAACTCATAGTAGCCCCTTAGCTTAACCAAATTAAATAAGGAAGATCTTCCCAGCGAAAAATCTCGTCTAATCTAATTAGCCTTCTGTATAAATCTAAAGTTTGTCTTTCTTTGTTCAGAGCAAGCGATTAACTTCGGATAATTTAATTAGCATAATGTAACAAGCAGGAGTTACACTTACATGCATTTCCGCTGATGGAACTTCGTTTTAAACCCTTAGTTTTACAGCGGCCCGTTTTCGACGAATGATTATTTCAGAAGCATTCCTCATTTCGACGGTTCATATCCTGTTCTTACCACAATAATGAGCTTTCCTTTTCTGCGCCCTGCAAGTAATCAATTGCGGACGGAAATTTTGCCTCTCAGATTATAGTAACGCTGACGGGAAACACATAGAAACACGAAAAAGTAATTAATGTAGTGTAATGAAACGCCGGGAATATATTTGTCTGGGTAGCATATTTAAATGAGTAATATTGCAAGCTCACATGTTAATGTAAGTGCGAGATAATAATTGGAAATGAGAAATGCTGGTACATTAATGACCGGTGTAACCGCCAGAATGTTGAATGCATTGTGCTGTACAGGTGTCGGATGTCCGTTTGTGGGATGGAGTCTTATGTCTGTCGCACTAGGTCGGTCAGTACAGGGACGGTTAATGTTGTTTAAGGATGACGTTAGAGTTGTCGTTCGATGATGTGCCATATGTGCTCGATTAAAGATGGGTCTTGTGATCGAGGAGGCCAAGAAAACACGTAGATGGTCTGTAGAGGATGATGGGTTACAAAAGCGGTACGTGGGATAGCGTTATCCTGTTGGAACACACTCCTTGGAATGCTGTTCATGAACGGCAGCACAACAGGTCGAATCACTATAGCGACGTCCACCCCTGGTAGCTGAGTGGTCAGCGCTACAGAATGTCAATCCTAAGATCCCGCGTTCGATTCCCGGGTGGGTCGGAGATTTTCTCCGCTCGGGGACTGGGTGTTGTGTTGTCCTAATCATCATCATTTCATCCCCATCGACGCGCAAGTCGCTAAAGTGGCGTCAAATCGAAAGACTTGCACCCCGGCGAACGGTCTACCCGACGGGAGGCCCTAGTCACACGACATTTACATATACTAGACTGAAGTACAAATATGTAGTAAGGATGCAAGGGATAACCTAGAGAGTGCTTCTTCTATTATATGAACTCGCACACCAGACTATAACTCCAGGTGTAGGTCGAGTGTGTCTAGGCTGCAGACAGGTTGGTTTCAGTCGTTCGTGTGCCCTGTTCTGACCAACACACGGTCATCACTGGGACTGAGGGAGAACCGGTTTTCATCGGAACTCTCGTTTGATACCGCTGAAGTTGCAAATGACAGTGGTTTGGGTCAATGAAATGGACGCTACGGGGCATCTGACTCAGAGGTGTCCTTGAAGTAATCGATTTGTAACAGTTCTTTGTGACACTGTAGTGCCACCTACTGCTCAATTTACTGCTGTAGATGCAGTACAATGCGCCAGAGTCATACGCCGATTACAATGGCTTTCCCCCACGGTAGTGCCAATTGGCCGTCCGGAGCCTGGTCCTCTTGCGACCGTACATTCTCGTGACCACCGCTGCCAGCAGTTATGTGCAGTAGCTACATTCCTGCAAAGTCTTTCTGCAATATCGCGGAAGGGACATCCAGCCCCTCTTAGCCCTATTACACGACCTCGTTCAAAGCCAGTGAGGTGTTAATAATGGCGTCTTTGTAGCCTTAAACGCATTCTTGATTAAGACCAGCTCACCAGTCCAACCTCAAAGGTAACTAACGCTCACGATCGTTACAACCTTTTTTTTTTTAATCAAATCTGATTTCCACCTTCATAGTGATGTTACAATCGCCATTTTTTTGCGACTCGCGCTACATTTGAATAGATATCATCTTTCAGTTTGTAGAAACACCTTTTGCTTAAGAAGCAAAACGCCTTCTTGGTTTAGTAATTTTCGTCCGTCCTCGAACAAGCGTGGCAGGACGTCCAAGGGAAGCAGCGGTTGGGGAAAGAGGAAGGATTGTAATCAACCCTAGCGCCCATTTTCTTCTATTTGTACAAGCAACTTAGGAAACGAAGGATTAATTTGGAGAGGTAATTAAAATTCTGGAAATGAAGACTTTGAGATTTATTTATGAAACTGTAATTATGTCGGAAACTGTAAGGGACTTAGAGGAGTAATTGAACAGAATGGATAATGTCTTTGAAAGAGGACATAAGATTCACATCAACAAAACCAAAACAAGGGTGTTGGAATGTAATCGAATGCTGAGAGTGTTAGTTAAAGAAAGAAGACACGATAAACAGTAGACGAATTTTGCTTTTCCGCAGGAAAATAACTGGCGATGGCTGAAGTATCTATATCAACATTTACGTCGAAACTCCTCAATCCACCGTGTGGTGAGCGGCGGAGGGTATCCTGTACCACTACCAGTCATTTCCATTCCTGTTCCACTCGCACACAGAACGAGGGCTGTATGCCTCCGTGTGAGCCTTGATTTCTCGTATTTATCCTTCGCAGTCCTTACATGCAATGTATGTTGGAGGTGGCGGAATCGTTCTACAGCCAGCTTCAAATACCGGTTCTCTAAATTTTCTCAATAGTGTTCCACGAAATGATTGTCACCTTATCTCCAGGAATCCCTATTTGAGTTTCCTAAGCATCTCCGTAACACTTACGTATTGATCGAACCTACCAATAACAAACCTAGCAGCCTGCTTCCACATTGCTTCGGTGTCTTCCTTTAATCCGGTCTGCTGCGGACACCAAACACTGGAGCAGTACTCAAGAACTGTTCGCATTAGCGTCCTGTGTGTGGTCCCGTTTTCAGGTGAACCACACTTTCCTTGAATTCTCCCAAAAACCGAAGCCGACCATTCGCCTTTCCTACCACAATCCTCACACGCTCGTTCCATTTCATATCGCTTTATAACAGTACGCCCAGATATTTAAACGACGTGACTGTGTCAAGCAGGACACTACTAATGCTCTCTCGGAACTTTACAGGTTTGCTTTTCCTACTCATCTTCATTAACTATTTTTCTACGTTTAAAGCTCGCTGACATTTATCACACCAACTATAAATTTTGTCTAATCTATCCTTCTACAGTCACTCAACACCTTACTGTACACCAAAGCATCATCAGCAAACAACCACAGGCCGTTGCCCACAGTGTCCGCCAAACCATTTTGAGAATAACCGTAGTCCTATCACACTTCCCTGGAGCACTCCTGACGATACCCTTGTTTCTGGTGAACACTCGCCGTCGAAGGCAACATATTGGGTTCTATACCTTAAGAAGTCTTCTAGATACAGAGAGAATGTGAAAAAGAGCAAGAAAGAGAAGTTTGTTAGTAACGAATACAAGTTTTAGCGTAAGACGTCTTTCCGGAAGATATTTGCCTGGAGTGTATATTTGTATGAAAGCGACAGGTGGAAGATAAACAGTCCAGAGGAGGACAGCAGAAAAATTTTCGGAATTTGGTGTTATAGGAGAACGCTGAAGTTTAGATGGGTAGGTAGGATACCTAATGAAGAGCAACTGATTATAACTTCGGACAAGAGAAATTTATGACACAATTTGACTAAAAGAAATGATCGGTCACTAGGAAAAATCCTGAGGCTCCAAGAATTCGTGAATTTGGTAACAGGTGGGAAGTGTGTTGTAAAAATAATAGGGAGGGATAAAGGCTCGACCACAATAAGCAAGTCGAAATATACATAGGTTGTAGTACAGACGCGGAGATGAAGTGAACGGCTGAGGATAAAGCAATGTGCAGAGCTCAATTAGATTGGGCTTCATACTAAAGGCCACAACAATCACCCAAGTACACTCTAAAACAAAACAAAAACCATGCATATTGAACGATAACAAATACAAGCCGAAGCGATGAATTAATGTTTGTACCAAGGTTGAGATTCTAGCCTAGGACTGCAGCTCACCGGACAAATGCTCTAACCACTGCACCACTGTCTAACTTAGGTGCGTGGATTGTCCTAGTGAGTCTTCTTCCATAATACAAACTCCAGTTCTCGCCTGAGTTCATCTTGATGTTTCCCTTCTTAACTCATATCAGTATTACAGATTATTATTATTATTTTCATAAATAATGTTGATACTTAATACGTTGCTGGAACATGTAGTTTCATCTGGATAATACATTGCCTATGACTGAGGTGCAGACAGGATTATCCCCATTTCTTTCGATGCCACGATGCTATTCCAATATTGGAGAGCATTTGCTATACGTATACGTGTTAAGACGAAGAACATCAAGATGGACTGAGGCGTGAACTGGAGTTTGCTTTAAGGAGGGAGGCGTACTACGGTAATCTGTACAGCTGTGTTAGCCGCAGTGCCAGGGTAGCGCAGAAGTTAGGTCATCTGCCTAGTGAACAGAAGATCTGGGTTCGAATGCCGACCTTGGTACAAAAGTTAATACATTGCATTCATAGACAAAAATTAATATGTATCTGGCCGATATAACTTCATCTGATTAATACAGGAAGAAGGAATTGTCCGAATGGGACGGGAATGGTTAGATGTTATGTACATGTGCAGACAAACAAATGATCATAATTTCAGAAAAAATGGCTGATTTATTCAAGACAAGAGCTTCACAAACTGAGCAACTCAACAACGCATGGGCCCACCTTTGGCTCTTATGTAAGCAGTTTTTCTGTTTGGCACTGATTGACAGAGTTGTTGGTAGTTGCAGAAGGATGTCACGACAAAATCTGTCCGTATGGCGGCCGTTGCACGTGTACTCCGGACTTTCTCAATTGGAGAGAGATCCGGCGATCTTGCTAGACAAGGTAGGGCTTGGAAAGCACGAAGACGAGCAATAGAAATTCTCGTCGTGTGCAGATGGGATTGTATCTTACAGCAATGTTCCCAGGATGGCTTGCATGAAGGGCAACAAAGCGAGTAGTACAATACCGTCAAGATACGGCTGTGATGTAAGAGTGCCGCGGATGACAACCAAAAGGGTCCTGCTATGAAATGAAGTGGCACCCCAGACCATCACTCCTGGTGCCGGCCTTATGGAAGGCGACAGCGAGGCTGATTCCCCACTGTTTGTCCGGGACGTCTCCAGTCACTTCTTCACTGGTCATCGGCATGCTGACAGCACAGCGGTATGTCGACGATATTGTACACCTCGCTTTGTTGCCCTTCATGGTGAGCCATCCCAGTCTACAATAGAGTAAGATAATCCCTGCCCGGTGAGAGTTTCTACTACTTGTTTTCGTGGTTGCCAAAGCCTACCTTGGTCAGCAAGATCGCTGGATCTTTCCCAGATAGAGAACGTTTGGAGCATCATGGGCAGGCTCCTCCAACTACCTCAGGATTCTGACGATCCAAGGCGCCTATTGGACAGAATCTGGCACGATAATCCTCAGCAGGACATGCCAGGCGGGATAAATGCTTGCATAAGGTCCATAGTTCGAACAACGCGTTATTGACTCGCTCAGTTTGTGAAGTCCTCTCTCTTGAATAAATCCTTCAATTTTTCTGAAATTAGAATCATTTTTTCGTCTTCATATGTACATCTACCCATTTCCGTATGTAAACCATTCTCGGTATTCTTGCCGCATCAGTTGTGGATAAAATCTCAAGCTTTCGACGATTACCTCCATCGTCATCATCAGGAGCAACTGACTGTCTTCACTGATGCTGTAGTAGCCTTTTTATAGCCTGTGGACGGCTTCTGATTCGTCGGCTTATGATTGGTCGGCGATTACGTACTGCTGTCGCAGACGGTGTCACTGTGTGCGCCGGTGGCGCCACCGCTTCCGTTGCAACGTAAGCCTTGGAAGGAACGTCTCTGCTGCTTCTCTGCATCAAGCGCTCGTTTCCATGCACAGCTCAGATGGTATCCGCTATCGTGATTCAAGTTCTTTTGGCTCATTCTTATTTCAATAGCCTCCTTAATAACAGAATCCCAGTACGTGGAGGCATGGGACAGAATTTTTGTTTCATCGAACAATACTTTATGGTTGTTCGTGAGGCTATGCTCCGCAATTGCCCATTTCTCCAGTTCTCTATTTTTAATATGGCGTTGGTGTTCTGCACATCGGTCGCAAACGGTACGAATCGTGTGACCTATATAACAGCTTCCACTCTCACAGGGGATATTATAAACTCTAGGGACCCTGAGGGCGAGATTGTCCTTAACAGGGCGCATCATCTCCTTAATTTTCTTAGGAGGAGGAAAAATCGGTCTTATACCTCGTCTACGCAGGACTCTTCCTATTTTGCAGGAAATCGTGCCTCAAAAAGGAAGAACGGCAATCGGTGTTTCACCCTGTGAGTGTGCAGCATTTTCACGTTTCCATTTCCGTCGCGTCCTGAAAAATTCGGTTTTTTTTTTTTTTGCATTAGTGTATTATGACCTAACTTTTCATGCATCTCATTTGTGGGTGCTGATAATCTTTTATTGCGCGTCCTTTATTATTTATTTTGTTTATGTCCATTCAATTGTTAACGCTGGGATAATCGTCGTTACTAGTGATGGCACAGTGGGGAATACTGAAACGCTTAGAAACAAAGAATACCTGAGAGTCTGCAGGAGTACCTGAGACTGACGTATTGATTTCCAGAGAAACCAATTTGCGCCAGCGGGAGCGGAAGTCATTACCTCCGCTGGCGAGGGCCGCCGTGTATCCGGAGACGGCTGGGGCTGCGGATGTAAGCTACAAAGTCAGCCAGGCCGCTGCGCCGCGCCCTCCTAACCGTAAGCCACGGGTCTACACTCTCTCCACTGTCTCTTACTGCCGTTCGCTCCATGTTTGCATCTGCATCTACATGATACTCCGCAAGCCACCTAATGGTGTGTGGCGCAGCGTACTTACCTCCAACCCTGTTCCCCTCGCGAATAGTGTGTGGGAAGAATGATTGTCAGTAAGCCTCTGTACTGGCTCTAATTTCTCGAATTTTCTCCTCGTGGTCAATACGCGAGTTGTATATGGGGGAAAGTAATATATTGTCCGACTCCTCCTGAAAAGTGCTGTCCCAAAATTGCAATAGTAAATCTCTCCGTGGTGCACAACGCCTCTCTCGTAACGTCCGCCAGAGGAGTTTGTTTATCATCTCTGTAACGCTCTCTCGCCATCTAAACGATCCCGTGACGAAAAGCGCCGCTCTCCGTTGGATCTTCTCTATCTCCTCTATCATTCCTACCTGATAGGGATCCCAGATAGTTGAACAACACTCAAGAATCGGGCGAACAATCGCCTTAAAGCCACTTCTTTCGTTCGATGAATCTGACTCTGGTATCTGCCTTTCCCACTATCTGTTTTATGTCGCCATTCCACTTAAGGTCGCTCTGGATAGTTACGCCTATATTTTTACGGCAGACATTGCCTCCAGCTGTTTGTCATCAATAGTGTAGCTGTACAATGTACCTGCATGGTATATAGATGGGAATTTTGGTTTCTCCCTATATACACATATTACACAAGTGAAGCCTCACTGACTGCTTTCTGTCGCCACAAATTATCTCCTATGCCAACCTGTTCACCTCAGTGTAGCACTTGCCACCTACGTCCCTAATTAGTTGTTTTTTACCGCTTGCAGCGACCTCTAATACCTTGGGAATTATTGTCTGACGTCTTAATACATGTCCTGTAATCTCGTCGCTTCTTCTTGTCACTGTTTTCCATATGTTCCTTTCTTTGTCGTTTATTATAACCTCCTCATTCATTATCTCAGAGACCCACCTAATTTCCAACGTTCTTCTATAACATCACATCGCAAATGCTTGTATTCTCCTCTGTTCCGGTTTTCCCACTGTTCGTGCCTCACTACCAAACAATGTTTTACTCCAGACGTACTTTTTCAGAAACTTCTTCCTGAAACTAAGGCATATGTTTGATAGTAGTAGATTTCTTTTGGCCAGCAATGCCCCCCTCGCCTGTGTTCATCTGCTTGCTTCGTCCGTCAGGAATTATTTGATTCCAAGTTAGCAGAGTTCCTCAACTTCGTCTATTTTGATGTTAAGTTTCTCGGTGTTCTCATTTGTGCTACTTCTCGTTACCTCTGTCTCTCAGTCCATACTCCGTACTCATTAGACGTTAACTGCTAAGCCCTGGATGCTGTGTAATTTAATTATGCCACCCACTGCATTTTTCAAGATTTTATTTTTTAAAATTTCTAATTTTTAAAATTTTTTGAGTTTTATTTTCAGTTTCTATACTCAGTGGGTGCTCCATGTAACGCACACTGTGACTTATACCTGTCTCTGGCACTCTTGCACTGACATATCTTTGCGATTTTAACAAGAAAGCCCATTATAGTTTGGAGAACGAAAAAATTTTATTAAATTGATTGATTTCTGCTACGCACCGTCTGACATATAGCTGCCACTGACGCTCTTGCACAGATGTAACTCCATTTTTAACAAGAAGATTCATTATTGTCTTGAAATGGAATTTTTAGGATGGATTCTTGGTAACAGCTTTTGCACTGAGGAACGTCTGTGTTTTATATAGGGTGCCACTTAGTTGACACTGACAGTTTTTTAACGTTGATATGACTATATATTATATTTTATGTTTTTATTAGTATTTAACAGCATTTCACTGAAGTGTATTTTAAAACTTAGATACCACACTCCCTTGGCATCCGTACATAGCAATGATGCTGTTAGTAGCGACATGTAGGCACGATCTCGTGTATCTGGGGGAGGCGGGTGGGGAGGATGGAAGAGCGTAATTTCTGGTTTTAGGGAGATTCGGGTATGCACAATTCTGTTGGCTATAATACTACTTGGGACACTCAAAATTGGTATTCGGGGCTCCTTTTCTAACTTTTATGGTTACCTATTGTAGCAATGCGTTTTTTATATAATTTAGTTTTTGATTTTTATACACCCTGATTATTCTGGCTATTAATCTAAACATTTTATCAGCAGTTTTTAGAACACCAGTCATCTACGGGCTGTTCAAAAAGTCTCTCCGCAGTGCCATATGGTTGTCAGCCGAGCGTGCCGTATGCCGTAGTGAATAAGCGAAACGGAACTCAGTGAAATACAAGTTACTAATTTATTGAATATTCATTTTTACTTACAGATTTTCACATTAAATTTTGAAAATGTCCCCCCTGTTGTTGAATAAACAATTTAATTCGTCTAATTAGGTTTCCAAGCACAAGCTGTAACATTTCTTCTGTAACAGAAGCAGTGAAAGTGGATACTGCAGTTTTCCGTTCATCGGTTGACTTTGGACGGTTTTTATTGCCAGCTGCTTTCGCTGTACCCCAGAAGAATAGTCAGGTGGTGTTAGGCCAGGTGATCGTGGAGGCCAAAGTCCCTGTGAAATCATGCGATCACCAAAAACATCAGGAAGCAGTGACATTGAAACGCGAGCTGTATGAGCTGTAGAAACACCTTGTTGAAAATAACCGTTCAATATTTCACTTAACACAAGTTCTCCTATGAATGAGTACAGAATATCACTGCAGTATCGTTGTGCGTTTATTGTTTCGTTGAAAATATGGGACCCACAATCGTACGGCACGCACAGCTAACAATCATACTACTCTAATACCGGGTCCCCTGTCTCTCCCATAACGAGTCCAATTTCTTCTACTATTACATCCTCACACAATTCTTCCCCCTCATAGAAAGCTTCAAGGTATTCTTTCCACCTATCCGCTCTCTCCTCTGCGTTTACCTATTGAATTCCCATTGTACTCTTAATGTTGGCGGCCGTGTTTTTAATGTCACTGAATATTGTTTCGAATTTTATATATGTGGAGTCAGTACTTCAATGCGCATTTCTCTTCGATTTTTTCACATTTTTGTTGCAGCCCTATCGCCTTGGCTGACATGCAGTTCCTGTTTATTTCATTCCTAAGGAATTATATTGTTGTGATCTGTGTCTTTCACTTAAAACATTTGTAAATCTTTCTTTCGTCGATCAGTTGCAGTATTTCTTCTGTAAATCCAAGCTTTCTTCGCAGTTATCTTTCTAGTACGAATGTTTGTCTTTCCAACAACGGCGATTACCATTTTTAGAGATGTCTACTCCATTTTAACTGAAGTGGTTACTGTATAATTTAGTATCGCATTATCTACAGCCTTCGAGAACCTCATGTGTCCCAAATACTAAGTATCCCGCTTCCTTCCACATTGATTTTTCCTCTGTATGCTTTACAGTCCAATGTCTGAATCCGGAATCTCTGTCTGACCATGACGTAATCCACCTGTAATCTTTCCCACGTACACTTCCTTCTTTTTCTGTTCTTGAGCAGAGTATTCGCTGCCTATTGCTGAAATTTATTGCAAAACTTAGTTAGTGTTTCTCCTCTCCCATTCTTACTACCAAGCCCATATTCTAACGTAACCCTTCCTCCTACTCGTTTCCCTACAAGCGCATCGCAGGCCCCCATCACTATTAGATTTTTATCCCCCTTTACATACTGAGACGCCCGTTCAGATTCCTCATAAATTTTCTCTCTCTCTTCATCTTGTGTCGTTGGATTATATACCTGAATTATCGTTGCCGGCGTTGGTTTGCTGTCGATTCAGATGGGAACAACCTTATCACTGCATTTTTCGCAGTAACTCACTTTCTGCGCTACCTTCCTATTCGTAACTAATTTTCTGCTCTCTTGACATTAGTTTGTATTCGTCTGACGAGAACTCTCTGTTTTCTTTCCATTTACTTCACTGAGCCCATTATGTCTAGGATGAGCCTTAGCATTTCCCTTTTCGGCATTTTTAGCTGCCCTACCACGTTCATACTTCTGACAATACATGCTTCGACTTTGAGAACGTTATCCTGTCACTGATTATTTTATCTTTTTCTCGTGATCATGTCCCCCTTGAAAGGTCCTTCCCAGTGATTTTAATGTGGCAGTAATCTGAAATGTTTTGCCACTGGTAAGATAATTATCACACTTTTTCAGTTACATGCCACATGCTCTGTGGATACACCTTATGTGTTTTTAATGCAGTGGTTTGCATTGCCTTCTGCATCCTCATATCGTTGGCCATTGGTAATTCGTTTGACTTTTGGGGGCAGTTTCCCACCCCAATGATAGAGAGTGTCCTGAATCTGCCCGATCCTCTGCTCTCTGAGAAGATCGTTGGCAGAATGAGGATGACTTCTTATGCAGGAAGTCATCGACAGCCATTGCTGAAGATTTTTATTCAAAATTTAAGCTATGGCTAGGTCTGAACCTGGGACCCAGTATGTTCTGATCACTAAAGAAATACATAACCTGTAGACCACGGTTTATCTGTCTCTGTGAAGGCCAATCACAGGAACTGGTGCACAAATTTTTATTGTTTACGGGCCACTCGCCTGGTAGGTCTGCAAACCTTCTCACACCTGTGGTATGCGAGGTACCCAACCTCGAATGGATTACATCAGTGGACGACAGGACTTCAATCACGCATGCCGACCAGGTCAACAGGTGGCAGCGCGAGCGCTGCTAGAGGTCGCCGCCCCCGCAGGTCTGTTTATATCCGCAGCCCAAGTGCTTGCAAACAGTTCTTCTAGTACCTCTAGGCGGTCTGGATAATTAGGGCTGCGCAACGCCGTTCCGAGCCAGTCTTCCGTCGAGCACTGGGCCAAGCGCCGAGTGCGCCTGCAGTTCTTCAGTCAGAAGCTCGATCTGAACCTTATCTGCATACGACGCTGTGCCACACCAGCCACTACCGACCGAAGGACCCGCCAGTGTTTGTCACCGTCATCAGCAGAACTTCTCCCCCGCACTAGGGAACAGCTGTACTGGGTATCATCTGCCTGAAGTATCTTCATACATCGTTCCTTCCACCAAGTGAACCTCAGACTTTATCCCGTCCTGCAACCAAGTGAATATCAGACCTTGACTGTTTCATCATTGCGGGACTCTGCCTAAGATCGGACTTGTGTTTAGTCAGTCCTGATCACAGACTTTCACGAACTATTGTAAGTGATTAACTTTACTTGAAGGAGGAGATTTTGATTGATGCATTTCTTCATAAAGCTGTTCTACATTGTTTATCTGGGTTGTGTTGTCAGTGTTTGTGTCAACCGGCGCCTGACATATCAATTTTTGACACGGGTTTCACTAACAGACAAACTGACCCACTAAGAATGTCTGTGCCAGACAAGCTGTTCAGCCATAGACACTCGTACTTATTGCTACCAGTGCTAATCCGGGGCAGGTCGCTTGTTATGTACAAAACAGTAGTAGAGAACATGCGGATTTATGGGTCACAGGTTTGGGAAGTGAGAAGAAAAAAATCATTTACTGTCAACTGAAATAGATCAGTAGAGATGAAGTAGTGGGATCTGAAGATTAGACTAGATCAGAAATGAAGAAATCAGAAAAAATATATCTGTGGAAGCTATGGAGTGGAGGAGGCGGCTATGATTTGGCCATTTAGAATGAATGGATGGTAATTTATTGCCAAAGAATTTAAGGAGGAAATTTACAGAATGGAAAATGGTTGAAAGGGCTTTCAGCATTATGGGACAACATCTGAGGTCATCATTCTCCTAGACTTGCATCTACTTAAACCTAACTATCCTAAGTACATCACACACATCAGTGCCCGAGGCAGAATTCGAACCTGCGACCGTAGCAGCAGCGCGGTTCCGGACTGAAGCGCCTAGAATCGCTCGGCCGCAGCGGCCGTCGGTGGAAAAAGGAAAACAGCCACGCACGCTGTATATATCTGCTGTTGCCATGTCAGAAGATCTTAATAAAACTCTGTAAACACCGTTCACTGCTCTGTGTCCGTAATTTTTTTTATTTTCACCACACTAAAATAATTGAGCTTTCTTTGTATTAACATATGGTGAACTATTGTGGCAAGGCGCAGCAAGTGTATTATTCTTGGAAAACATATTGGGAGGTAAATTCAATTATTTGAAATGTAGCACAGTTTCTTTTCTTTAATCCTTGTTAAGTTTAGTAGGTAGGGATATTTATTCCTTAATTGCAACGAACTGTTCCTAAGAATGGTTTCACATCCGGAGGGATTGTCATAGGAATCTCGACCTAAGTCGCAGTCAAATCGCAAATTTTAGGGCCACAGTATGTCATTTTACTGTGCCACTGACTGGGCATTTTTATTCTAAGTCTCCATGACTGTCGATTACAAATTAGTGGAACCGATTTTTAAAGACTAAAGTGTTCGGGAACCGAAGGTTGGAAGTTTCTCAGTTAAGGCCAATCATTCATATTGTTGTGGTTGGCAGGAGGGCCAACACCGTGGTTCTAAAGGAGGCCGAAATGCACGCGTTTTAGCTCACGCAGGCTGGCGTGAGGTCTGGAACATGACAAGGGAATTAGAATTGAGAAAAACGGACGTAGCTGGTGGAATACTTAACTTTAATCCATTAATGATGAACGTCGCTCTTGACAGTACATGCTTCACAATATCAATATTAACTGACAATGGCGCCTTGCTAGGTCGTAGCAAATGACGTAGCTGAAGGCTATGCTAACTATCGTCTCGGCAAATGAGAGCGTAGAAGTCAGTGAACCATCGCTAGCAAAGTCGGCTGTACAACTGGGCCGAGTGCTAGGAAGTCTCTCTAGACCTGCCGTGTGGCGGCGCTCGGTCTGCAATCACTGATAGTGGCGACACGTGGGTCCGACGTATACAACCGGACCGCGGCCGACTTAAAGGCTACCACCTAGCAAGGCTACCACACATATAAATAGCCTGAACCGCCGCAGCGTTTTAACAGCGCAACTATTATTGGCAATTAAATATTTAGTGACGCTTATTTCTCGAATGGGTACATCTCTTCTCTCTGTATATAAATTCTAGTAGCCTCCTTGCATCTGTCTTTATGTGCAGGCTAATCTCAGGAACTGCTGTAGGAATTTTAACCCGCTTTTCAGTAACAGATACGCTAATTCACGAGGAAGAGTTTTGCAGGTAATTTAGAAATATTTCCAAGTTAAGATTTGAAAATGATGCCACTGCCACCCTGAGAACAGCCGTCGTAATTCGAGAGAGCAGCAGTGGCTTGAGGCAACAGAAATCATGACCAAATACGGGTTGGGTTGTTTGGGGGAAGAGACCAAACTGCGAGGCCATCGGACTCATCGGATTAGGGAGGGACGGGGAAGGAAGCCGGCTGTGTCCTTTCAAAGGAACCATCCGGGGCGGGCATTTGCCTGGAGCGATTTACGGAAATCACGTACAACCTAAATTAGGATGGCCGGACGCAGAATTGAACCGTCGTCCTCCCGAATGCGAGTCCAGTGTGCTAACCACTGCGCCACCTCTCTCGGTGACCGAATACGCTGCTGGTGTCATGGTCTAAAGGTAGAGCATCGAATCGTGTGTGGGTCAATTATTTTGTCCCTCTGCCTTCCAACCTAACATTCACTTTACAGTGATGAGGAGAGTCGCTAGAAATGAAACGTGGCACGGATTCCACGTCACACTGTAGCTCCCCTTTCCCCGACTGAATAACAGGTTAGGGACATGCAAAACGCTTAAATGGCATCCAGTTCATTGCAGTCATTTCAGAACAAGTGTGTGTCTAAAAAATGCGATTCCAAAAGCTGTGGTTTTAAATTATTTATCTGCAGAGTGAAGCATAACATGAGATGCATCTTTATGTCGTTCATAGGAAGAAAGTTCTGCAGCATCGCAGCAGATGACTCTACTTTAAGCTTTCTCCTTCCCTTGAGTCAAACATAGATGTGAACAAGATTTTCTGAATGGTAGGATGCTAGGTGCTATTTGTTTGGGCACTTTCAAATTATACAGAAGACTGGTAAAAGAATCTCCACTGGCGAGAAAGAGGTATACGCCTTAAAACACCTAAAGACACGGGCACGATCTTGAATCGGATGCAGAAATTTCTTGTGGGTGAATACACGAGATTTTGAAATACTTCCACAGATGGGTGAGGGATATATTTCGCAATACGACGGCAGTTTCAGACTGGGGATTTCTGCTTCCTTTCCGTTACCAGTCGAGATGCACACTTTTAATTCACTGCAAATTCTTTGAACAATGGACGCTGAGTTACTCAGCTCTGAAGAATCGGAATAAATATCTCCAGTAAAGAAAAGATAACTACCTCGTAATCAGGTTGTGACGTGAGACTTATAATTTGAAATAATCAATCATTTTTAATCAATAGATTCTGCAATCGTTTGAGAACAACTGCATAGAGAAAAAACATGGAATCCAAAATTGTGCTGATTTGTTTCTTGTGCTTCAAGCGAAACGTTTCCCGTAAAACTATTTCAGCAGTTTTGTTTCGTTTAAATTCAGTAACTTCTTGTAGCATCGCAAGATGACTCAATTTTCAGCATTCTGTTTTCCCTGAAACAAACTTTTGCGTGACACGATGAAGAGTTCATGAACAAAGAATAGCGGCAATGAGCCTCACCAACACATCACAGTTCGTACTAAGCTTCACAAGAGGCGTGCTGTTACATGATATAATCACGTAAGTTGATTTTTTCTTTTTTCTTTTATTTGTGCCAGCTTCTCCAGCCTGCGATACAAATTGAATAATCCTCGCACACACATACACCCATGATTCGCAAACAATATCTACATTGATTGTACACATATTACTTACATCACGATGAGCTTCCGTCATTGTCTAAGATGTCACGCCAAACGTCAGTTCAAGGAACACACAACATTTTTGCCTCGACACAACTTTCCTGCCGTACGCTGCTTACATCGCATAATTTACATGAAAGTGATGGTGTTCCCGTACTTTGTTCTCTGAATATTTCTTGTGGCTCCCAGACAGAAGACACTATGCCAGTCAAATCGACTTACAGCTACCCCTGCGAAACCGGACCCGGTCGCTGACGTTACGTTGTATTAAGGTGAGATATGAAAGAAAAGGGTTAGCGGGTGGGGTTATTCAGCAGTATGAGAGGGAGATGCTGAAAGCTGGTTCCGTTGCAAATCAAAATAAAAACGACACAAAATAACACTTTAATAACAACAGCGTAACAACAGTGTTTTTAAATGTTCTACACCTTTTCTTCATAATACCTTCTACTACTGAGAGACACTTCATTTTGTAGGATCAGTATTTATCTGCCGTAGTGGAAAATATTTGCAACGATAATAACCTAGTGACAGTATATTTCACTTCATCATCGCAGTTGAATGTAAGTATCATCAGATAAAACGACTGTTCCCTGCATCATCAAATCAATATTTCTAGCAACTCTTGTTACTATTGACAGTTACGTAATTCGGTGTTCATTGTCAACATAATCTTGTCCTGAAATTAACATCACTCTTACCTACAAAATGCTGGTTCACTAATGGTGTTAATCTTGTAGACATCGCAGCGCGGAGTGGCCGTGCAGTTTGAGGCGCCATGTCATGGATGGCGCGGCCCCTCCCGCTGGGGGTTCAGTACTCTCTCGGGCATTGGTGTGTGTGTGTTGTTCTTAGCATAAGTTAGTTTAAGCAGTGTATAAGACTCGGGAGCGATGACCTCAGAAGTTGGTCCTTTAAGAATTCACACTTTTTTTTTTTTTTTTTTTTTTGTAGACATCAAAAATTTTGTGGTGAATTGTCACTGTTGTCCGTTTCACGGAATAAGAAACACGTATTATCGCTCATCCCTTGTTCCGGGAGCCGTTTCACTTATGATCTTTGTTACAATTCTGGCTATACCTCAAACCGTCTGGTAACGAAGTAAAACGACGTCTATTTCTAGACAAAACTTAAACCTTTGCGTGAAATATCTTTAGAATCCTTGATGGCACTTACTGCTAGCAGGATTCATCAACGGAACCTACTTTCCGTTTTTGGATTATTTGTTAACACTGAAATTTTTCCCTCTAATAAAGTTACACCTCCAAATGTTAGTGCGAAGAACAATTTCCAACAAATAGTTGTATGAAAAACACTCATCGACCTAGCTTGCCAGATTACACCCACCCAATTTAAAATCTCTGGCAGTAGCTCAGAATCGTAATTGGCGTCGTAAATCTCATTCACATGCCATCCAACAGAAATTCCACAACAGGCTACAACTACGCAGATGTAAGTACTGCACTCTTACACCATCGCTCACATGTAAAATAGCCACATCCGACCTGTCCTCGCCTTTGTCAAAGTTCCACCATCCCAAGTATTATCAGTACTAGAAAGTTCTGTTGCTTTAAATTAATCGTTTGTGTTTTAGTACACTACTGGCCATTAAAATTGCTACACCAAGAAAAAATACAGATGATAAACGGGTATTCTTTCGACAAATATATTATACTAGAACTGACATGTGATTACATTTTCACACAATTTGTGAGCATAGATCCTGAGAAATCAGTACCCAGAACATCCACCTCTGGCCGTAATAACGGCCTTGATACGCCTCAGCATTGAGTCAAACAGAGCTTGGATGGCGTGTGCAGGTACAGCTGCCCATGCAGCATCAACACGATACCACAGTTCATCAAGAGTAGTGACTGGCGTATTGTGACGAGCCAGTTGCTCGGTCACCATTGACCAGACGTTTTCAATTGGTGAGAGATCTGTAGACTGTGCTGGGGCCAGGGCAGCAGTCGAACATTTTCTGCCCCAACATGCGGTCGTGCATTATCCCGCTGAAATGTAGGGTTTCGCAGGGATCGAATGAAGGGTAGAGCCACGGGTCGCAACACATCTGAAATATAACGTCCACTGTTCAAAGTGCCGTCAATGCGAACAAGAGGTGACCGAGACGTGAAACCAATGGCACCCATACAATCACTCCGAGTGATACGCCAGTATGGCAATGACGAATACAGGCTTCCAATGTGCGTTCACCGGGATGTCGCCAAACACAGATGCGACCATGATGATGCTGTAAACAGAATCTGGATTCATCCGAAAAAATGACGTTTTGCCATTCGTGCACCCAGGTTCGTCGTTGAGTATACCATCGCAGGGGCTCCTGTCTGTGATGCAGCGTCAAGGGTAACCGCAGCCATGGTCTCCGAGCTGATAGTCCATGCTGCTGCAAACGTCGTCGAACTGTTCGTGCAGATGTTTGTTGTCTTGCAAACGTCCCCATCCGTTGACTCAGGGATCGAGACGTGGTAGCACGATCCGTTACATCCATGCGGATAAGATGCCTGTCATCTCGACTGCTAGTGATACGAGGTCGTTGGGATCCAGCACGGCGTTCCGTATTACCCTCGTGAACCCACCGATTCCATATTCTGCTAAAAGTCACTGGATCTCGACCAATCGCGATAGGCTACAATCCGACCTTTATCAAAGTTGGAAACGTGATGGCACACATTTCTCCTCCTTACACGAGGTATCACAACAACGTTTCAACAGGCAACGCCGGTCAACTGCTGTTTGTGTATAAGAAATCGGTTGGAAACTTTCCTCATGTCAGCAAGTTGTAGGTGTCGCCACTGGCGCCAACCTTGCGTGATTGCTCTGAAAAGCTAATCATTTGCATATCACAGAATCTTCTTCCTGTCGGTTAAATTTCGCATCTGTAGCGCGGTGTAGCAATTTTAATGGCCAGTAGTGTATTTATGGCTGACGAGAGAATAACATTTTCTAATGCTTTAGTTTCTTGTACGAAACCTGATGATGAAAGCTTTCACTCTGTAAACATTTTGTATGTAATTGAAGAACTATGAATGTTGTTGGATGCTATACTTAAAGTATACTTTTGAAATTTGTGGTCACGTCTCACACATTCAACAAACCTCTCTCATGTACATCACTGACCAGCTAATAAAGCTCCAGTACCGCTTCAAATTCCAGGAACACTTCTGGACGTGTTAAGCGTCTCACAGAAGTTTAGCAGTAAAATTTCTTGGTAATCTCTGTCGTCAATAAACTTGGCTCACTGCCGCTCTTTCAGGATACGCTTCATCCTCCTCAATCAAGGACGATTGGAGGGCGTTCGTTTTCCGCCCCTCATTTACAGTTTACACAGCGTCCTTTAAGCGCTTGAGACAGTGCCGGGACAGTTCCATTGTCCCACGTTCCACAACTCGTAAATATTTGACGAACGTCATATTTTACCGGAAAGAGCTGCTGATAAAATTTCTTTATTGAACAATCCGTCTCGTTCCTCGCTCCACCATCACGTTCATGAAATGCCCACAGCATTATAATTGGCGATTTGAAATCGATGTCACCGAATAACAAAATCCATGTCAAACACCAACATAAATATGTAATTGACGATGTAATTGATATTACTATTTGACAGATTATGGTTTCATAGATCTGATTGTTTGACGCCACTGAGTTTAAATCACCTAGAACGATGTTTTGAATGTTTTATGAAGCTGATTATAGTCCGTGGAGTGAAATTAATTGTTCAATAGAGAAACATAATCAGGATCTCTTCTAGGTAAATCACGATGTTCTTCAACCATCTTCGTCGCCAGGAGTTGATTGTCTGTCGGGAGCGAAGACTGATCTCTCTACAGTGGCGTTCAGAGAAGTGATTGGTGAGGTGACGTCGCTTGGAATTCTACCTTCTGCTGGCGTTGACGACATCTGCACTTCTGGCTATAAAGGAAACCGACTACGCTCACGACAGATAGTCATCTCCTCAGGAAGAAGATAGTGTCAGTCTTCGAAAGCTCAAGTTTGAACTCCGATCTGACCTGGTCTGAACACAGAGGAAATTATATACAAGGACGCGTCCGTGAAAAACATACATTTTATACAGGATGTCCCAGGAGGAATGGACAGTGTTCAGAGAATGGCAGCAACAATCATTCCAAACGAAACAGTCCAGTAAATATGGGCTGTAAAAGGCATACTTTAAGCACTATGAGAACTCGTTCAATGGAAGAGATGTGCTTTACAGTAGCGAAGATGAACAAGCGCACATAGCTCTTAAGAAATGTACTTCGGAGCGTATGGTTCAAATGTCTCTGAGCACTATGCGACTTAACTTCTGAAGTCATCAGTCACCTAGAACTTAGAACTAATTAAACCTAACTAACCTAAGGACATCACACACATCCATGCCCGAGGCAGGATTGGAACCTGCGACCGTAGCGGTCGCTCGGCTCCAGTCTGTAGCGCCTAGAACCG